>NC_088856.1:52928493-53643882 GCF_963853765.1 Magallana gigas | reverse complement strand
ATGTACGCTGGCAATTTAAACGAACGCGGGATTGCTCCCGATAGAACATTTCTTTTAAAGCAAAACAAAATACTGATTTCCGATGGATATAATATTATCATCGTGGAGATGATTTTAAAAAGTGAACTTAATATTCGTATACGATAATATTTGAATCCAAAGCCGCTATTTTTAAGTAACGGTTATTAGGGATACATGTATTAATTATGACTTGCCCCGCGTTTCACGTTTTTTACTTGCAATGCATCTACAAACGAAAATACCAAACAACCTTCGGCAGCAATTTATAAATAATTTATTACATACTAGTACACAATATTAAAGAGATAATTAAATAAATTGTGCTTTATAATTGTACTCGCTATCTTCCGTGGAAATAATGGCATGGAAAAAATGTTGTTCAATGTTCATCAAAAACGATGTAGCCTTAGCAATCGAAAATAATTAACAAACTGTATATTGATAGATTGACACATTAACAAACATTCAGACCCGCAATGTATTTTTTGCAAATTCTATAAAATGTAGACTCAATAAGTTAATTTTTCCGTTTGGGGTATTTTGAATCACATGTGTACGCTATGTGTACATGTACATATAGATTAATAGCCATATAGATAAACACTTTCAGTGTTGAATTTTTAAAAGATATTTTGTACATGCAAAGCAATCCAATGCAAGGGCTATTAAATTCGAACAATGTACATACGATAGGGATCGAACTGATACTGGTTCTGCTTGTTCTACAAACAGCGAATGAAATGCGAAGTATTAGGGTGTTATTTTTTAAACAAATAAGTATTGCTCTCTTAAAACCTTGCATTACTAAACAAAGTATTTCATCGGAAGCATTATTAGTTACCTTAGCTGCATATATGTAGCTCTCCTTCTGGAAAAATTGAGTACCATCCGAAATTTTTCATAGCAATAGCTTTCCAAAAAGCTTGCCTGACTACCCAAATTTATTCAATGGAAGCATGCATGTATCAATTAGACTATCTTATAACAAATGAAATTTAATTTTCGCTGCGGATCATAAATTATTAAACTGAACGTGCAGAGTTTAGAAGCAATTTCAATCTTTTCCTTCGATCGAGTGCATGTACCTGTATATCACTGGAAATTAAATCATTTCATTATTTTAAATCATTTTAGGAATGTACATGTATCGAATAATCTCAAACAGCCAAATTGAAAATTGAATTTGTTATATATTAGATGCAAAATCAAAGACATTTTGTTATTTCTAACCATATAGGAAAGGATATTCAAACACGTACATGTAGCATCGTTATTTGAAAGTGTGTGTGTGTGTGTGTGGGGGGGGGGGGGGGGGTTTAGGTGGGCAGCTTCATCAAAAAAAAATCTTGACAAGGAATTTAAAAAATGGGGAATTTTGAAAATCCTAATCCGTAGGTGGGAGGGGGTATTTACATTTTAACTTCAATTTAATTCAATTAGAATTACTTTATTTTTTGGTTCCATTTATTACATGCTCCGACAAAAGTGAAAGATCCATGATATCTCTATTTATTATATGACCAGTTAAGAAAATAGAGTGGGTAAGACCATCTACACATCATGTGCTCTGGCCTAACTTGGACTCGCCCACTAATCGGCGAGCCAAAATTATGAATGAGACGTATTATGGCGCGAAGTCTTTCTTTACCAGCTGAGATCTCAGATAGATCCATCGGCATAGATCCACTGGGAGGGTGTCAACTAATAACTACATATATTATACTTGGGATTGAATGTTTTAGAAGAAATCTATCGAATTAACATACACACTTAATTGACTAGCAATTGTTAGATGTACATTTACATTTGTACACGCGAGTGAAACCCTTTTCCAGATGAATGAAATCGCCCAATTGATCGAAAATCGGGTCACACGTACCCCACTTCGGCGAATTACTTGTACGTAGCCCCTCCAGTAAATATTCCAATTATATGAATTTATATTTGTTTTAATTAATCCAAACTGATGATTCTTTGTTAATGATGATAATCCAACACCAACTATTACTTACATTGTACTACTTAGACAATGTGTATCATCTTGCGATGACACCTCCCTCTTTTTTTTTTGACCTTTCAACTATGGCAATCTATTTTTAAATCAGGATTACACACGTGCAATGTGAAATGCCCTTTTAACTGAACACTCTTGCTCATTGTGCTTATTACATCCCATATAACGTTTTCATCAATTATGAATATAAATGTTGACACATTAAAGATGCATCCTCAGGCAATTATTAATTCAAGCTTGTGGGTCCCCCCCCCCCCCCCCCCACTTTTTCTCACAGCAACTAATTTTTTTTAAATTTGCTTATAAAAAATTGAATTATCAAGGATGTAAAACATTTATATAAAAATAAGGAAATTAGGATTGAAATTGGGAGTTTTTTTTTTTTTGCTTGTCAAGATTTTTTGGATGAGTCTGCCCCCCCCCCCCCCCCCCCCACACTTTCAAAAAGGATGCTACGTGCCTGCATAAAGATAACAACATTCAAGGGCCTTCCGTCATTTTCAAGCCATGACAAACATGATAAAAAGGACTCTCAAAATAAGAAAATAGACGCAAAGTAAACTGCATTCATGGCATATGTTCACATTGTATGATGTGTCTCAAAATTCCTATTTTGGACTCGTCCACTATAACTACGAAAAAATTAATAAATGAGACATCCTGATTCTGGCGCGGAGTCTTGTAAATGAAATTTCCATTGATCTGAATGGATTTTTCCGTGAGGGTCGGGGTACTAGGTATAAAAACAAATTTAATCGTTCAAAGTTTTGAATTGTTAACAACGATATATCAGATCGAATGTTTTAGAGCGATTTATAAATTCAAAATACAGTCATTTTTAATCTGTTGACGCGTGAGCATATGTATTAAGTAGGCGGGCATCCCTACACCCTATTAATTGAAGACAAATGAAATCGCGTCCAGCAGAACTCCCTGGCATTTTAGTGTTTGTTATTATAAATTTATGATTTTGTTTGTTAATAACAATTCAACATCAATTATTAATTAACAATGTACACTCTAGTACGCTTATACACAGTTTTGTTGCGATGACCCCCCCCCCTCCCCGGACATTATACCTATTTTTAAATCAGGATTACACACGTGCTTGCATGTGCAGAAGACAATCTGGAACTTAACTGATAACTATATCATCTCTTTGGAGATTTATTTCTCCGTAAGCAAATACGTGTAGTAACTGATACATGCAATTGTGAAAACCATAGAGGAATGCATAATCTGCGCATAATAACTAACTGCTTGATGCAATATTTCTTTTTTCCAACATGTTTTAAGTCAATGATAATATGAAAATATATGCTTGACTTCATATCGGAAATTACTCATTTTCTTTATTCCCCTTTTCAATAAACAAAACAAACCAACAGACCAAATTGATCCAGATAAATAAATTATCAAAAATAAACCTAAAAAACAAACTACACTTTCATCCTTCACCCACAATATTGCCTTTTCGATATTTGTCATCGTGGTAGATCCGTGTAACAATCTATTAAGTAGGTGCTTGCACGACATAGAACCGGCCCTTGCTGATCAACGTTTTCATTAACACATATAAAGGAAAAAAAAATATTTAGATTTTTTCTTGGATTTATTTTGATGTAAATAAAAAAGAGAAGAAATTAGTTCTATAATATATATGCGATGTAAATCTTTTTTCCACGCAATATTTCGTATAAAACAACGAAGAGTAGTATCTTGAAACTTCATTCAAAATTTGATTAGACCCTTAAATTGTAAAATGCTTACATTGAAAATTGTGCCCGATTTCTTTTTTTTTTAAGATAAAACTTTATTTAAAAAACTGATTCTTTGAGACAAAATAAATAAACATAATCAGTTTGATATTCTCTAAGTGCAGTTCTGTAGCTCTTAGTCTGAAAAAGAATCGGATGGACGACCTAGGACCCAGCTCGTCCATCCAAATTTCTTGAATATTACCATTTCTTTCGTACGCGGACGCATGTTGGCCGAATACTCACCAAGACTAAATGGTTCGTATTTTAAGTTTTAACTGCGTTTAAAGGTAATATTGGAATTCCGATAATTTTGAAAATGATTAATTAAATAAAAATGGTTAAAATTACCGTCAAATTACCGGCATCGGCCTTCCCCATGCGCGAATCAAGAAGAGTAGGGTGAGGGTTCCAGACCCCACCCCAACCCCCGCAAAATTTCTTTCCATTACATGTACAATATAAAATTACAAAAATATGCCTCGGACATCCCCAGGCAAACTCAAATAACCGTCAGACACTCAACCCCCACCCCAGGAAAAATTTTCTTATCTGCGCATGCCCCCTCCCCCCCCCCCCCCCCCCCCTCAAAAAACAAAATTATTCTTCAGAACCCCCTGTAAAATTTCCAGGATCTCCGCATACATTCTAAAAGATTCATTGGCCCTTGCTTTCGATAAAAAATGCGAGTAAAATGTTTGGTCTTTTTACGTTCATACCGGGCATACCCACTGTGTGATTATAATCGTCGTCCATATTCTGTGTATATTGAGTCAATTATGATGATTCGATAAGTTTCTCAAAATAAAATGCACATGCAAAAAAACAACATGCGGCGAATCAAACTTCAGACAACTTTTAAAGATATGTATTTGCTTATATAAATGTACTTTGTTTCTTTTACACAGTGTTTATACATCTAATATTGCACCATGGTCAGGTATTAATTTTTATATTACGTCACAAGTATGACGCAGCTACGACGGAAGACCTAATCGTTGCTTGCAACGAGCTCGTCTCTAGTTAAGATCTATTTTTTGTTTCGAGTCGTTTGTTAGTAATAACAAGTCTACATGTGTGTGTTTGTCTAGGATCACAATGTTGATAAGAAAAGGTGTTTTGTTTTTCATGACGTATACATCTTTTAAATTATCAAACCAGAGAAATCATTGAGACCTAGATGAATTGTGGTGCTGATTAAGTACGTAATTGCTGTTTTGTTTTAAAACAAATATTTGTTTAAATTATCAAAATAGGAGAATCGATTAAACCCAGATGCTTTCCGTCGGAGACAGAATCAAAAACTGTGAATGTAACAGAAGACAAACCAGTTGGGTTCACCGTGTTCACTTATTCGGGTTTTGATGCTGATGGAGATCGCATTAGATTTGTGTTACTTGATAACACGGTGCCGTTCTCGATTCCAACAGCAGGATCCGGGGATGTTGATGTGGCTTTACCTGCCTTAGACTTTGAGAGGAAAACTCAATATATTTTGGACAAAATATAGTATGTATTATTATGAATATAACGAACATTGAATATGTATGCATAAATCGTGGTAAACTTAATGCAAAATCTATTGTTCAATGTTTTATTCAAAAAATTCAATTAACGAATTTTTTTTAATTTTACAGCGTCACTAAATTTGGATTGAGTGCACTCCTGTTTGGTAATAAATGTGGAACCCTAACCGTCAATGTCCTCCCTGTCAACGAATTTACGCCAGTTTTTGATCCCTCATATCAAAATTCCTCACTTCCAGAAGGTCTACTACAAAGTAAGATTGTTTAAACCTGTGTTAAGTTATTGTTATCCAGGTTTACCATTTTTCACTAATAAAGAAAGCAGTATTGTTATTTTATTAAGGAGGCTCGGTGGTCAACAAATCAAACGTCATCTTTTTATTTTTAGTTTAAAAGAAGAGAACTCTATAATATTAATGAAAATGTCAAACTTTATAAGCTGAATTATTAGAATATTTTCTTGACTTAATAATAGTGTAAAACTAAAATGTAAAAGAATATTTTACTAATAATAGTTGTTTTTTGTTTGAATGCCCTAGGTGAAAAGTTTCTGCCTGACTCCATGAAATGGGGGATGGGAAGTTATTTTATATTAAACATATGTTCTTGCCATTATGTTTAAGTTCATCTATAGAAAAAAATAAACACATTAAACCTACCTTAAAAGTTAATAAATATGAGGAAAGTATTTCCTATCAGAGTCTTGCACGTTTTTAATATCAGGTCATGCACTCTATTATGATCTTAAAGTTTTTTTATCAAAATTTTAGGTTTCATTGTCCTTCTTGAATGATTTATAGCAAAGAGGTGGTCATCATTACAAATTTTATTTTTTTTAATTTAGATTTAAACTTAATTGATTGCATATATGAGATTCCTCGCCAGGTCTTTGTATGGGCTATCATACTCAGGTGACCGTTAAGGCCTGTTGGCCTCTTGTTTACAAGTGGTTTTGGGAGTTGATTTTTAATCTCTCCAAACCGAAACTAAAACAGTGTTTGGACCTAAGCACAAATCACCACCGCTGACAAGATTTAGTTCTTGAAAATAATCGATAAATTCGATGTAATATACATTGAAGCATTGTTTTTTAAGAAACTTATTTATAAATACCTTGAAAATAGCAAGAAGTTAAATGGTACTAATAATTTAGATACTTATTGCAGTCGTTTGTATTCATACGCCAGAGTTCAATATAGTCTCGTTCAACACTCAGCTGTCTCCGTAAATCTCCGACAAGCAGAGAATCATTCTATATATTGAGGTCGCGTCATCAAGCTATCACGTGACCGGGTGAACACATTCTCTTGCTTGTTGGACATTTACGGAGAGAGCCGAGCATCTGGTTGAACGAGACTAGAGTTTTTTACTGCTTGGATCCACACAATTTTTAAAATATTTCGATGACATACATAGTTTGATGGAATCAATTCTATCTTGAATTATTACACAACACGATTCATACGGGTTTTTCTCAAAATTCTTGTCGGAAAAGTCCGATAATTCATATTTTAGAAATATGCGTAATTCAAACACAGATTATAAACTACTTGCCAAGCAAAGTAACATATCTTGATTTCAAAATGAATAATTATCGATAAAATCAACTCCCGTCAGAAATTTAGTACTTTTATTATACGATTAGTTTCGTGTTTTATCATTCTTGTAAAGGAAATCATTAATAACCTTGACTCTGTCTTTCTATGCAATGATGGCAAACGTATATATAATCGATACCATTAATCAAGCTGTTTTTAATATGATTGTGACTATCTAGAAATATTCAAGATTGTTGAATGCAAAATAGGACAATGTGCATCCTCTGGGGACATGTATTTGAATAAGCTTTTTAATTACCAGTAAATGAATAAATATAATAGTGTCATGTAAAAAAAGATGTTAGCGTAGTCCTTGACTTTTTTGACAAATCTTAATCCTAAACTAATAATTTACCTTCTGAATTTTATTCACTGTTTGCTATTTTAAATATCAACGCCTGTGTTTGATCCCTCATATCAAAATTCCAGATTTCCATAGGGCTTACTTCAAAGTAATAAAGTAATATTGTTTAAACGTGTTTTGAATTATCATTACGCGTATGTACACAGAATGCGCCTGTTATAGTACTATTTTTTAAAGATTCATTGCTTGCTAAACTGAATTGTTCTGATGAGGACAAAGAACCCAACGAATCCCCTTTTGGATGTTCATCAATAACTATTCAGACTGGAGATGACATTAAACCGAAATTTACGATAGTCAACAACGCTGTCGTCACAACAAACAACGTCATTGATTTCGACACTGGTGACGTCATTTACACACTTGTCATAGTTGGTGTTGATAGTTCAACACGTGATCCACGTAAAACAGGAACGATGACGATAAAGGTCATCATTGAACCTGTGAATGAGTTTACACCTGTAATTCATGATCAACCACTCTGCACAAATGTAGGTATATCATTGCAAGTACCGTTCGATGATATGTGGGTTCAATTATTGTGTTCATTGACAGAAGTTTAATGTTGAGATTAAAATGCTATAGTGTGTGCTATTATAGATTCATGTTTTGTTAAAAATGTTTCTTATCGCCATATTTCTCCCATCTATTTATTCCCTTCTAAATCTAAATATGCAATGATAAAGTTTTGGCTAACACAGTGGTTAAAGATTAAATTAATAGTGTTTAAATACAAGTTTATGTTGTTTTGTTGAACCATTATCATTATCATGTAATATAGCGGTTTAAAATAACTACATGTAGAGTGATCTTTATTATATTCAATAAAATAGAACTACGTCCTAGAATGTGATGCTTAGTTTTGCTGAAACATGTGTTAATTTTTTTATATAGCACTTTATATTTGAAAACAAAGGATATGTTTCTTTAATGTATATTTTGCATGTTAAAAAAACTGTAATGTTTGGCAATAGTATGACAGCACTTTACTTCTTTTGAGACATAGTGGTTTATTTGATTCGTTACATGCAATGAACATAAACATTGTAGATAAGCAATGCCACACCTCTTGGTACCGATATCTTTTCCATCAATGCCACGGACGATGATGCACCACCTCATGGAAATCTTTCTTACATGATAACTGGTAACTGCACAAAATACACCTGGTATATGTAAAAGACAATTTTTACTTTCATTATGCGTATTTAATCAATTACGAGTTGAACACTTATGTAACACGATATCAAATTAATGATACTATGTGCATGACAAACAAAGGTCAACATAATGTTATTCAAAAGAACTTATTTTAAAATGTAGATGAAATAAAATGGATTTTTTACTTACACAAACCAACGTAATAATTTTTCAAATGCTTTATTTTTTTCTAGATGGAAATGAAAAAGGTATATTCCGGATTTGTGAGAAGACGGGAAAAATTCATTTAGATAGGTCGGTAGCATCGGCCGCCGGGACGACCTTCACTCTGACTGTGAAGGTCACGGATGGGGACTTCTGCTCGTCAGCTGTTCTCAAGATACTGATTACTTCAAGCTGTTAAAATGGAATAGTTATGGCTGTATGACACCGGTTCTAAAGATAGTGATTACTCCGAGTTGTTTAACTAAATAAGTTATTATACACATAGAAAGCTTTAATGTTAAAATATCAATATGTTTGCATATGATATTGTCATACTCCTTTTTTATCTAAAAAGCGGTATGCATTTCTATTCTTTTTAAATAGGTCGCTGTGCCTTTTTTGTATTTAAATAGCGAGCTTTAAACATATTGTTCAACGCATTCTTAATGCTAGTATATGTATATTACATCGTTTTAATGGACAATGCCAAAAAAATTCAGTATGTAGTTCTTCCGTTTATAATCAAACTTATGCATCTTTTTTTATCATTCCCACTGCTTGTACAATACTGAAATTACCTTATATATTGCATAAACACAATAACATGTCGTATACATATGTCAATTAGTTTTAGGAAACGAAATAAACATTATTTGCTTTTAAATTGATGATCCTAATTGAAATACAAATAAAATCATTTTAATACAGTTTGCTTTTTAATGAAGATGCATATGCATATCGAAATAGTTGAATAAAAGTAAATGAACATTAAGAAACACTTTAACCTGATTTGAACAGACTGATTTAATTGAGTTTACAGACGATGTCGAGAAATCTAAGATCAAACAAGGTGTAAAGTGTCGAGATTTATCGGACAAAATAATAAACTTCATCCCTTCAGAACATCTACTTGTTAAAAACCTAATTCAACGTATGACTCACTTGAAAAATTTATTGATAAAGCCAAACTAGAGATATCATCTATGCCAAAAAAACAATATCAGGTTAATATAACTAGCCAGGAAATGCAGCACTGGTATCATTAAAATACAACCGCCTTATTGTTATTAAAAATGCTGACAAAAGTTACACAGTGGTCATTCTGGACAGAAAAAAATATCATTGGAACACTACGTCAACTTGAATCAAAGCACTAGAGATTTCTTTGATACCTGCATCAGTGAAAATTTTGCCGGATCTACTTTTCTCTACTGTTCTGGTTTAACACTATTTATAGAACTGGAATTTCCAAAATAAACACTGTCAACAAAATGTAAAGTTGTGTCTGTTTAATTGTAAGCGAACAAAATACAACTTTATAAATATAAAAAATTAAAAGTTTAACCTTGAAAAATAAACAATACACATTATTTAATTCACTAAATAGATAATTAAGCTTCTTCTCACGATTTCGTCTGCTTGAGATCAACGATCAACATTTACGGCGAGGCTGGCTGTTCCAATTCCAGGACAAATTTTAATGAACACATAGGCCTATACACTTTTACGGCAATACTGCCGTTTAAAATTACTAACGATGAGTTTTAATTTAACACACGTACATGATCGGTAATCAGAATAAGCATCGCAAAGGAAAGCTATGAGTAGTGCATCAACATTTTTAGCGTACTCCGTCTTTTCGTAACTCTAGTTTCGCAAGAGTTGTCGTTCTTGCGGGAAGGTAATCTTTACATTTGGTTTACGAGTAACAAGCCGCTGAAATTTTAAATTATTCTTCCTGTGATGAATTCAATTATTTCATCTACGGGATCATTTCCCATATCACCTAAAACAAATGTGGAAGATACTCTTACTTTCACAAAAACAGAAATACAGAAATTCCTAAGGTTAAATCGTTTAAAAATTAGTGGTAGCAAAGTGACACTTGCTCAGCGTTTTGCCCAACTTGCTGCCGAAGAACATGTAGGTGTACCCCCGTTCTTATGTGCAAACAATGTTCCTTACATATCAAACTTACAATCTGGTTGGTCGGGAGAGTCTATTAGTTACTCCAAGGTGACCATCAATGACATAGAGAATAACCTCCTTTACGGTAGCCACAGGACGGAGGATTCTGGTAAGATGCAGCGTTACAGGCAGTGTATCCGGGGACTCAACTTTTATAAGGAAGGCTATATTCACAAAATCATGATCAATGAAATAAGTGACACTTGCCAGATGTGCTACATACATGTACGTTCAAAATGTTATCCATCTATGTATAAAGGTGTTTATGAGCAATGGCTTTTGGTATCGAAGGATGAACCTTTCCAAGTTGTGAAAGCCAACTGTACATGCTCTGCAGGGTAAGCTTAGAGCATCAAAAACAAATCCAACAAGTATCATCGAATGAATAGCCATCCTATTATTAATTTTAAGGCTGATAGTCATTGTATATATATAGTGTGTTGTACTGGAATTGTTACAGTTGCTTTTCGTTTTATTTATATAAATGTGTTTATATTTCAGTTGTGGAGAGGGATGTGCACACATCGCCGGCATTTTATTAGCACTCGAGGGGAAGCCATCCATAGATGAGTTGGAAGATATGCCATGTACATATACCTCTAAGCCATGCCAGTGGAATCGGCCAAGTGAAAGAAAAAAACACCCCAGGCCTATCACAGATATAAGTTTCAAACGAATAAGATATGAAGATACTTTAACTGTGAAAGAAAAGAAAACTGTAAACTATCATGTAAACACTCTATCCTTCAGAAACTCTTTATGTTTAAAACTGGGAAATAATTTAAGGGCTGCATTGTTTGACATTATTCCTACAGTGCAAGATGCATGTGATGATGTTGAAAGTGATTTAAATATTTCAAACTTTGAAGAGGTAGAAACTTGTGAACATATTTTGTATGATTCTGATAGATATATTCATATTGTAAATACAGTGAAAACAGAAAATATGTCTATCTCAGATTTCCACAGTTTTGTGTCAACATGCAACAAAGAGATCATTGATGAAATTGAAGTAAGAACCAAGGGTCAGCATGACAATTCTCTATGGGTAGCAGCACGGACTGGCAGGGTTACAGCTTCAATGTTCCATAATATAAAAACAAAAACGACACAACAAAACCAGACATTATTATTCATAAAGGTTTGGGTGAAAGCAAATCATTTGACAGTAGTGCTGTAGCATGGGGCAGAAAACAAGAACCAATAGCTAAGAAAAGATATAAGGCTTATAAAAAACTAAAAGAAGGTAAAATAGTACATGTGTCTGAAATGGGCCGTATGCTCTGTACTGACAATCGTTGCATAGGTGCAAGCCCAGATGGCCTACTTTGCTTCAACTCTGACCTTTATTTAATAGAAGTTAAGTGCCCCTATAAATGGGGGGAAAAATCATGGCATGATGCTTGTAACGACAAAGAATTGTGCTGCTTTTTAGATAATAATAATGAAATTCAACAAAGAAGGTATTATATCCAAATTCAGGGCCAAATGGGGGTTTGTAAAATGCAGAAGTGTGACTTTGTACTGTAAACAGTTGTAGACTTTGTTATCATAACAGTTCAATTTGACAGTGTGTTCTGGGAAAGTCTGTTGCAAAAACTTACAGACTTCTATGTCAGTGAAATTGTTCCCAAAATATATAGCTAGATTAAAATCATGTATATATATATATATATATATATATATATATATATATATATATATATATATATATATATATATATATATATATATATAAATCTTTTTTTTTCATCTTAAGGTACTTCACTACATCGAGACTTATACTTTTTAAGACGTCACAAGATGACAATTTAAATGTTTTGATAAATTGTTTATATTGATTGAATTGGTTGAATGTGATAATAGCTCAAGGTTTAAAGTATTGGCCTTTTGAACGGCAGATCATGAGTTAAAATCCGCCATGGGCCTTTGTTTGTATTAACTGAATCATATTTGTTTAGATTCGTAACTTTTTATTTTCTCAAAAATTGCATATTTTTTCGGCTAATTAATATATACATGTATGATTCTTATACATCATAATATCTATCCTAATCAAGTAATTTTTTGCTACTTCGTAAACCTTTTTCAAGGTGAAGTGTGCCACCTAAAGCATTTTTTTTAAATTATTGCAATATGACTTCAAACACATTCATTGTTGACTGGAAACATATTGTTCACTTTTATATCCTGTTGTACATTTAAATATTCTCTTCTAATTGTTAACCACAAGGACTAATAAAAATCTGAATTGTAGTATACACAGAGTCTTAAATTTGACATACTGTAGTTTCATTATAATTGCAGTACATTACATAATAAATTTAAAAGAATGATATACATCTATAAAAATGGAACAAAAGTGTGTTTCAAATAAATTTAAAGTAAACTAATTGAAGTATTACTTTACATCATTGTAATGTAGATCCAAACATTCTTCATTTTTTTTTCTCAAAAATCAGTTTAGCCTTATTGTGATACTAGAACATGCAGATTTTAAAATATAATTATGGCTACTAGTATATCTTAAGAAGTTTGCATTTACTCTGTTACAAGTGGAGGAAGTAAATTTGTCATTGCTGTACAAGCAAAAAAATGTGATCAGCAAAATCACTGACAGCTAAAGGCATGACACCTTGCAAAATATGGAATTTTTTTATCTGCTCCATTTTTCTTTAAACATGAAATCTTGCTGAAACAATCCTTCTTGTGGTTTGCACTTCTCCCTTGCTAAACTGAATTTTGGACTTAAATGGGGGACAGTGGAGCTTTACCCCTATGGTTTTCAAATCTGATTGGATGTGAATGAAAACTTTATCCACCATCACTGCATCTCTCTTGTTCAGCTGCTTAAACAAACCGCTTTTTCTAGTTATTTTCATATCTAAAGTGGATCCCGGCCACAGTTTTGACATAAATACTACTGCACAAGTCCTACTGAACCCTACAAGAGCTTTAAATGTTTCATGAGATTTATAGTTTGAATAGATTTTTTTTCTAATGATGATGGAGACTGAATGAACACCTCAGTACAAAATCCTGGTATCTGAAAACTTCTTGAAACACTTTGGAACTCGTTACTATAAAACATTTAGGTCTGGGAGAGTAATAATTGATTGCATACACTCGCACATAAACAAAATCCATGAATTAAACATCTTTGATACTGTACTTGAGGAGATTTTAAAGCAAAATTCTAAGTCTCTGACCAATAATCTAAGCATTGATCTCATCAAAACTAACAAAAACTTGCGTTTTCTCCATAAACTGGCAATGTTCAATTCACCAACAGATTCTGTGCACAATTTATCAGCACCATGTTCCATTAAAGTGTCAAACAAAGCTTGAAATGTTTTAAAATCTGTGAGACCGGTGTAGAGCATGATCATTTCATTTGAATGTTTAATGTTTTCTATAGTTATTTCTGGCATCACAACCCCTACATCAACGGAAACAGACTGGCTGCACATTTATGTAGACTTGTTGCAGCTGAATGCAGAAGTTGATGTTAATTCGTGGCATAGATTTGAATCTGAGACATCAGTCTGATCACAGGTCTGAATGGTTTGTGTAAAACTGGCTGCTGTAGACTCTGGCATGATGTTTTCCTTGTTTTGAACATACCTGTAAAATATTAAAATTAATATTGAGTTAAATTATTAATCAGATGTACATGTGGGGGTTTTTTCAGCTTCTTTATATTGAAAACAAAACATAACAAAAATGAAGAAAAAATCCAATAGTATAAAAACAAGGACAACAAAGTTCACACAGTATAAATAAAACAAAAACATTGATAATAATAGCATTACTGTCATATCAATACATTGATTATTAGACCAGTTTATCGCCAAAAGGCCACGTGATCAACATGCTTTACCCCTTTATCAATTATTCCATTTAACTCACATTCAATCTTATCATTGCCCATTTATACTATATACATAAAATAAGTATAAAATGTGTGTGTTTTAAAACTATCTAACTAATTGAAATTCAAAGGCCAATAAATACGTCACTGAGATAATTCAATAAAATAATAACCTTACCTTGTTAACTGAACTAGTTTGGAATGATATTATACATGCAAGTCTTATTACATGTATCAGCTACCATTTGATTTTGATCCTTGACCCCGTACATGTACTATTAAATAACAAAATCAAGTAATCTTTAACAGTACTAGACTTTGACCCGTGTGTGCACGGGTTGACATTGCATATCGGACATTTACGAAGTAGATACATCGACACACCGTATTATTGACATTTACATAACAAAGCTATAAGCCTATAATACAATAATGCTATTAATTTCACAACACTTTCCTTAGTTTGAATAATCTAACCGTGTCTCGGGAAAGGCCCTCACCACAGTTAGAATGCCTTCCATACCCGTAATGTAGCAGAAAATTGCAGAACCGCTCTGGAACGATTTTGGAAAAAATTAATGAAGTTGCCTTGAAAATAACAGTCAAATTCATCATAATAAACCATTTTGAGACTGTCTGTGAATACCTTTCATCTAAAAAATTAAATCCATATAATGGAAGAATTCAACACTTTTTCACCAACGTACACGTATTTTCTTTGCTACAGAGACAATACACGGAACGCATTCTATCGTAAAACTAGGTCTGTAGGACATTATTCATTTTTACGATAAAATATATCCTATCTTCACTTTCCTAAGAAATATAGGGCCTAATGTGAATTTTTTAAAATGTAAATATTTTTGTCATCACGAAGACAAAAGTAAGTACTCAGTTGAAATGTATATTTGTTATTTTAGACTTTCTCTCATAAGGAATCATTAATATATATGAACAGAATACTGTAAATTCCTTATTTTACGCGAGTACTTAATTCCGCGATTCAATTGTTCTGTATCAAATCGCGAGAATATATACTCGCCATCACCAATGTTCTGCAATAATTTGCTATAGTTCAAAACTGTCTGAAAAATAAAAGCGAGATTTTAAAATCCACGAGGGTTGCCTCTCGCGATTTTACGCGGAAATTGATTCCTCGCGTTTAAATAGGAATCTACAGTATGTAGCAAATTTCCAATGAAAATGTACCCGTAATTGTATTATCATTTCTGAGTTTAATCATGCAAATATAATATTGTGGAAACATAAACTAAAGATCCCGTAAGCGTGAATGTATTGCGCAAGCGCAAGATTGTAAAATCCAAAAAATCCAGATGATTTCCGGATTGTTTCGAGGAATTTTCGTTGATTATTAATAAGCGAAGCTTAACTAAGAAAAAATAAAAACAAATTGGTAATCTTCAAGTACCAATGACGTTTAGAATATATAAAACAAAAGGCAGTATTCTTCCAATTTATCGGTATTAAAGACCAAAAATTCGAGTCTATTATTTTAATATAGTAGTATAGATTTAACAACTACATGTATGATCTATTTTTCAATATGCATGTCACTTACGATTGGTGTTGTAATGCATCGATGGGATTGCCTACGTTCTGTAATCTCGTCCGTGGCTGCCTTTTATTTTTATTGGTTATGATTCCTCTCTGTGGCAAAAATTTTGTGAATATTTTATTTCGATCGACTGAGTTTGGTCCTATACCGTCCCTGAAGTGATCAGAGCAGACACGAGTGTAGGAGGTCGGTTTCCAGTTTTTTCGGCTGATTGCTCTTGTCCACGCTCTTCGTATATACTGTTCTTTAGGAGGTTTGTGTAAAGTCACTTTCTTGCCAAATTTGCCGAGTCTACCACTAATTATGACAATTAAAGATGCAGCAATAGTCTTTCCCCATTGTTTACTATTAAACCGGAAAAAAGGTATACCGTCCCGCATGAACGACAACTCTTACAAGCTTTCATTACGAAAATCCGGAATTCCAAGCTGCAGTTATACCATTTTAGTACATGTACCTCACTGGCTATCTAGTTACTACAACACTTACAAAATTAAGCCGCACATACATACTATTCGTTGTCAACATATAAACTTTTTTCGTCCACGACCGTGTCTCCCTGCATCATGGTTATGCCCAGTTGCCTATTCCAGCGATCTATCTCGCATGAAAACCGGTTTAACAAATCTTGCTGCAGAGTGAATAATATCACAAGCCATCGCATGTATTTTCCTTTCTTTTTTAATTCAGCCGGTTCGGATTTCAACTTTCTAATCCATGTAACCCATTAAATTCAGCCCAATTGCTCTGCATCAGCTGAAGGCGCATCCATTTTGAATATTGCTGCTGTTATTGTTTTGTATTCATACGCGCCGCTTCGGTTACAGTTTTTACATTTTTTATCATGGACACTTCAAGTTTAATGATTTAAAATGTTTTAATAAATGCGTAGCGCATTTATGAAAAAGTTTTCCCGTCAATTTTTCCTTTGATACGTCGATCAATAGAAACATTATTAAATTCATTTTCTAAATAATACAAGACAAGGTATTGATATACATATAAGAGGAACACTAGACAAAGAAAAAAAACCATATCGTCATATAAATGATAAAGGGTCGTCCTTTAAATGCAGACATTTATACTTATATAATATCTTGACTGCCCTCAAGAATGACACGTGCAACCTCAGAAGGTTATCAAATGGGCGACAAATTATTTCACAATGCTACACACCAACACATAGAATTGGTGCTTTCTGTGATTACTTTCTTATCATAATAGTTAAAAAAAACACTCGACCGTCATAAAGGATACAACTGACTTTATCAATTAAATCGAAACTTTATGTTTACCATCGCAGATTTTACAGATCAGTTGTACAAGTATGTATACTAACATTGAGGTTGATAGAACCATTTTAACAAGACCTTGGACTTTCAGTAGGGCGTAGCTATCTATTCCTTGCGCCAAAACAAATTAAAAATGACGCACTTTCAAGCAAAATATACATCGATTGCGTAGTCTGAGCTCAAAAGCCAGACAAATCTTGTTTCAAACAGCCATGGTTGAGTGGCATTCAATGAAATAGACAGGTCTACGTCACATTGCTGTTTGACACAACTACCCAAAGTTCAAACTCTTGTTAAAATGGTTCTAAATTATCATGCGCTTTGGAAAGCCTACAGAAATAACGTAAGAGACCTTCAGATCTACCTTATCCCGATATCTCAGATCTCCTCTTTCTTGTAAAGTGTATAGTCGAAAATAATCATTTCAAATTCGATCGAAAATATTACAAACAAATCATTGGCAATGGTTTCCGTTGCTTCCCCGGAGGTTTCTGAGTTACAATGTTCCAAATAATAATGTCTTGTTTCACGGCAGATTTAGACATGAGGGTTTTATCACATTCAATGGTTCTGAGACTGAGATTCTCGAATTCTTTGAACTTGGCAATCAGTGTCACCCGCAATTAAAATTCACTTTGGAAATTCTAGGTGTCTTGGTGAACCTTTTAGACACAACAGTGTATAAAGGAAGACTTTTTAGAATCCAACAAACCTACATGAAACCAACAAACAATATTTAGTGTATACACAAAGAAAGCTCTCACAACCCTGCCGTATTCAAAGGTTTTATTAAGGATGAATGCAAGACGTGAGAAATACCAATGACACTACAACTCTTAAGTATAATTCTAAAACACTTTAAGAAACACTTGACAAAGAGAGGCTACTCCAATACAGAAATAGACCCTATTATCACAGGCATAACTGGAGCAGGCAGAAATGAGATCCTAAATAAACCCAAAAGTCTATCGAAAATACACAATTGATTCTTTGTGGTTACGAAATATAATCTGAGAATCAAAAGATTAAAAAACGCATCTTAAAATACTGGAACGAAATGAAAACAGACACGAGATGCAAAGAAATATTTACATCGGAACCAATTATAGCCTATAACAAGCATGCTCGGATCTAGAGAGAGGGGTCGGAGGGTCCAGACCCCCCACCCCCGAAAAATTAACATTTATAAAATTTACATAGTACAATTACCACAAATATGCCTCGGACCCCCTCTGGCAAACACAATTATCATTCCACGGAAAATTTTTCTGGATCTGCGCATGGCAAGGACAAAAGTATATGAGATTAATTCATTAGAACACGTTTACCACAAAACTACTTTGCTAAGTGGCCCCCTGATGAGGCGGTACCCGCTTTAAAACCGCCAAATAACTCTTTACTAATTACTATATTATGAATTAGTTTAGAGTGTCGGGTCCTTAAAAATACATGGACTAGTTTGTCTGATCGATGTTCTTTTTTCACACCTGATCTATTTGGACTTAGCATTGGCAGTTACTGGTTTTTTTTTCTTTTTAAAAACATGTGACGCTATCAAATACTAAAACAATATACTTTATGCAAAGGCATACCCATGATAGTATTTTAAAGCTGATATCAGAAAAACATAATTTACACATTTAAAGATTAACCAATTGCAAGTAAAATAACTGCAGGGTAAAAAAAACTTTAAATTTTATTTAAATGAGTATATTGTTTGAGAATTTCTGTGTACGAATCCATTTTGCTGCAAGTTTCGCGTGTCAGCAATACAGAGAGACAAATAAAAAGAGAGAGAGGAGAGAGACAGACAGACAGACAGATAGACAAAGGATAGAGAGAGAGTGAGAGAGAGAGAGTTACATAAACGAAACAAATTATTTAATAGTTTTATTTAAACAATAAAAGAAAGCATTTTATTGTTTACATTTACATCTTTTTTTATCAAATTTATACCATAATAAACATTGTAAAAAGTAAGTAAAATAAATTAAACTTAGTTACTGTTAATGTACATCAGGTACGTTAGCTAAAAGTACGGCCAAATCATCTCGTTTGGGAATTTGAGGCTGACATCATTATGGTTATCTCGTGCAGTCTATATTCTTTCTTAGGTCGATGAAGGTTTCGACCAGTTGATAAACGGGACGTGTAGATTTCAGTCCTGTCAGTTTCTATAGAGTATGAATTGCAATCAATTTTTGTAAGAAATGGAGGGAATCATACTTTTTGTCAGGTTTGAAATAAATATATCTTTAAACACAATCTTTATGATAGGAATTAATTAGATAGATCTACAAAATATCAAAAAATTATTTGCATTGTAGACTCCCTTTCAAAAATGTTCCTTGGCCCTTAAACAGATAGTCTGCATGTGAAATACATGTATGTCTGGGTTCTTATATTTTAAAGTAACTCCAATCTCCCTTTTAAAGCGTCACTAATGCTGTACGTAATTTATTTTAGAAGTGATTAAGTGTCAAAATCTTCTCATTAGCCAATGAGTTGAAAATTTACCACTGGAAATTTTAAGTGTCATTACGTGCTTCGTTTTCTTTAAATACCGCAAATCTTGAAGGCTTTTAATTCTTCAAATCATTTTAGAAATCATAAGAATGCCTTCGCATAGTACAGCAAACGTGTACATTTTGCTATTGGTCTGCATCCGTCGTCGTGCGTCGTCCATTCAGGTGACATCAACAATTTTACATTTATTACATCTTCTTAAAAACTACAAGGCCAATTATAACTATTTATGGTTTGAAGCATCTCTAGGATAAGAACAATTTCAATAGTGACACTTACGACTGTACTAGCCCTGAGTCCTCATGAGTCAAGTATGCAAAAACAGGCCGATTTTTTTTTAATTTCTCTCTCCTCCCACACTTGTAGGACAAAGTCTAATGCATGGTTATGAAAAATATGGATCCCACTTCAGAGAAGTGAAATTCATGGCCCCTGGGGCAGGGGTTTAGTCCCTAGAACAGAACCAATTTAGCCGCATTTAACATGTAATAAGTCTTTTAGAATTTATTTTCTTAGAATTTATATTTAAAGCTGCTTGGTCCGATTTTATATCAAATTTTATGCACGCTTTAAACGATGGCTATGCTTAGTATAAGTATAATAATAGACATTGCAGTAGTTTTGCCCGTCAATTATGCCAAATTTCAATGAAGAAAAATACGTTAAAAGGTACCGCGTTATTTCGCCTCATGTTAAATTTCACCCCTGACGACAAGACGGGTATGGTTGTATTACGAATTTGACATCGCTTTAAATAAAGGTCGAAATGATCAGACATATTACAAATAAACATGTGTACGTTTTGTTAGCCAATATTTCTAAAGTCTGCTTTCTTTACAATCGATGCATAACATGCGGGTTGAATAACCCCAATCATTCGGGGGACGAAACCATGCGGTTTCCTTTTCTAAACATTCCCGTGATGAATTTTGGTTTGTTTTTTCGTTTGCCCAAAGAGAAATTATTTTTATTTACTTTGAATATTTCTAACTTTGAATGGAGACTGATTCTGCTGGTGTAAATAGGAGAAAGTCCATAACTTTCTAAGATAAATGATTTGTATGAAAAAAAATTGATACTGAAATTACAAAAAAATCGGACCAAGCAGCTTTAAGAAAAACGAAATGCATTAATTATTTATATGCCAATAAAGTCCTCCACCCAAATTGTTAAACGCATAGCACATGGGTCTGGACCTCAGACCTTTAACCGGGCCAATATGGTCATACAGTGAAAATGTAGAAAATTTTAAAAAATCTTCTTCTTTTTTCTACATCCACAGCAAAAAGGGGATAAAAAGAATGCATAATTAACTTGTTTGTAAAGCCCGTTAATTAAATTATAAAATGTATAGCTCCTTAAGCACTGATTCAAGCCATAGGGCTGGAAAATATCGTAATTAGTAAAAATGTATTTAATCTTAGAAAAAAATCTTCATCTCTACTTCTCTACTTTCATAAATATTTGAGAAACACTAAATAATTAGTTAATGAAATCCAAGAAGCCTTTTATCTAATTTCTTATTTTGGCCATAACCGTCTAGGGTCCTATGGCTTGGCCAATATGTCCACAATATGAAATGAATTAATCTTACATATCTATTCTTCTTTACATCCACAACAGGGGAGGATAAACTGAATGCATGGTTATGAGGTCCCAGTCGTAGAAGATAAACTGAATGCTATTCCGTTATGTCCGTTATGTCTGGATTTACTTTATTGTACATTGTATCCTTGTTTTAAAATAAATTTAAAATGATATCCATGTTTTGTGCTTTATCAATAAAACAGTTAATATAATAAAAGATTGACCATTCAAGGCCCCTAGGTCCTTTTTATCAAAAGTTTACACATTTTGGCTAAGGGAGCTAGGGTATATTAGATAATTTTATATTCCTCCGACTCTTGCCCCCCCCCCCCCCCCTCCCCTTTTCTATGAATTGATGTTTTACAAACATCCAGATAATTAAAGTGGGGTTAACAGTCAGAAGAGTCTTGGATCATGGTTTAATCTAAGACTCGATGACAGGGGTCTTGTTTTTAATCCAATTTTTTTCTAATACCAATTTACTTTATTTCTAAGAAAGATAAATATTTAAATAATATCAACGATTAGTCAATGTTGGTTTATATGTGCTTTTATAAATTTTTATAGTCCGTACCTTATCAAAATATCATGAAGTATAATAAAATATCACTATGTATAATGATATTTGTACGTTGTAATTGGAATTTATGGTATGTGTTTATGCGAGCAATTTAAATTATTATAGCATACTTGCATTGTTATGAAAGTTTGATTTCTTTTCATTTAGTTTACATTTATCTTTAATTAATAAGAAGCCAAAACGCATCATAGAAATCAAAAGATTTAAAAAAGCAGTCATCATTAAATAAGAAAAACACTTTAGAAATTATATATGCTTTAACCAATGTTTTTTTTATATGTTTTTTCGTTTTATAATCTCAGACTACTGAAGCTAGTTCGACACTTAATCTTTGGACACCCAGGTACCATAAAAAATACCAATCCAAGTCCATAAAATGTAAAAACCATGATATGGAACTTCCAATTATGTAATTATAAAAGATATCCAAGTATGCCAATGAACTTTGAAATCTAAACAAGTGCCGACATCCTCCTCAGAATAGTAAAACCGTCTACGTAATATAATGGAGAGTGGTAAAAAAGATAAAAATAGTTTAAATGTTACGTAGATTAACGGTTTCAAGGCCGATACATCATTAATATGGCATTACAACTCATTCTTCCTACTTTTTCTAACAATTGGTCAAAATTATTTATCGATGATTAATGTATTATTAAATCTGGTAGATTAATGAAGAAATTAATGCTTTTGCCAATTAAGAATGTCAAATCTGATTTGTGATATCCATCGATAAAAGATAAGCAATATTTTGAAAGACCACTTGCTTGTTGTATTGATGAAGTTTTTAGCAATTCTGTACCAAATGTTCAAATGAGCTTTTCGGATCATCTCTTGTCCGTCTTTCTGTCCTTCTGTCTGTATGAAAAATCTTCACTTCGACTTCTCTACAAGAACCACTAGTTCAAAATAACATGACGTATAGTAATTTTATGGAACATTTCGAGAACTGTGTTGATTTTATTTTTAACAAACTGAATTTAAATATTAAGATTGGTGATATCAGCATGAACCTATACAAATCTCAATTTTTAAATTTTCTCAAGATATTTTTCTCTGCAGACAATATCACTTGTTGTCTGCCGTCCGCCCGTCCTCTTGTCCGTCCGTTCGTCTGTCTGTAATTTTTTACATTTTTGACGTCTTCTCAAGAACCACTTGCCCAAATTTAACCAAACTTTGTACAGAGCATCTTTATGGAAAGGATATTCTAAATTGATAAAATGAAGGGCGGAATCCTTTTTAACATGGAGATAATTAACAATCAGTGAAAATAGGGCAAGTCTCAAAACAATACTTTTTTTCAAACATTTACATTAAAGCTTGTATACGTAGTAAAGAAATTGTGACCCAAGCACCAATATTGAGGCACCAAGAGGGTTTCAAAGTTTACCTTAGAAATATAGTCGGAAAATGTTTCAATATCTTCATCCCAAAAACTACATTCCTACAATTTGTGATATTACCATGCAAGCAGCAGATGGTGTAAGTTCTAAATTGTTAAAACGTGACCGCAGGACTAATAACAGGGCCCAAAGAGCGGTTCCAAATTTAACCTAGAAATATAAAGGGAAATTGTTTAAAATTCCTCTTTTCAAGTATTACATGTATAATGATACAATTTGTGATATTATTATGCAGGCATCCTGAGATATGTTTATTCCTATTTGTAAAAACCGTGACCCTCGCACCAATACTAGGGCCCCAGAGGGGTTGAAAGTTAAACATGCACATATATAAATGTTTAAAAATCTTCTCGATAAATACAATGTTTTGTTATTTTGCTATGCAAGCATCCTCATGTCTTAATATCCTCATATCAAAGTTGTTATCTTTAAAAAGTTGAAGCGAAGAATAATAAGGTTTGTCAGTTGATACATCTTAGGTCTAGGCTTTTAAGGATATGATGTCGAAAAAGTAGGCTTCTTTTTTGTATTGTTTAATGTATTGTAAAATCTTGAAATAGATGAGAATTTTACAATATTTTTAGAATTTTAAAATTCAAAATTTTGAAATAAAATGTTACAAGAACTGTTGTTCTGTTGTTCAGGTGAGCGATATGGCCCATGGGTCTCTTGACATTCATATTTCTTTCAGATCCTCTTAAAATCCTCTAAAAATGAAACGAATATAAAGTCTTAAGATTTCTTGCTCATATATTTTTCTTTCCAACATGTTACCGGTTAGCTCCGTTATCAAATCTTTAGAACTTGTATTAGTATGGTTTCCTTTTAAAAATAAATCCAAGAGTGTTGGTTGGTCGATGTGAATAAAGTATTTTAGATAAGGGGGTGTAAGATTACATGATAAGTGCAGTGATATCATTTGGTATTGACAAGTGTTGTTAAAAAATATTAATTCTTGTGCATTTACTCTTTTATACATTTCCTTCTTATAATTTGGAAAGCGTTGTTGGGGTTTTTGTGGGGTGAGTATATATATATATATATAGGATCTCTTATGATTTGCGATGGTATATGATTATTATCCAACGAGTTTTGTGTTTTCTATCCCCGAGCCCTGGCTCATGAGATATTCTTTTTATCACATGTTTAACCACGTGTTTTGTTAAACTTTAATCTCTCTGTAAAAATTATAATTGTGAGCCGCACAACACATTTACTCCAAGACGTCAACAACTTTACGCATGGGAAAAAAGCTCCTTAAAGATTACCAAACAAACATTTCATTTTCGAGCATATTTTTATCAAATTCATGAAAAATAAATTTAAAAAACATAAATTGTTTCACTTTACAACTGTACACTTTTCAACTGAATTGTTTGTTACTTGTTCATTCTACGTCAATCATCCGCCTGAAGCTACAGAATGTTTAATTATGACGTCACGTGCGTAAGAACACACAGTGGAATATCAAAAATTTATCCCATGAGTGATACCCACCTTATATTGAGATAAACATATGATAATTTTTTTATCTTATTCTCCTTGTTTATTTGAGAAGATGGTACAACGCGGAATATCTAGTATCCATAATATATATAGTATTACATGTAAAACGTTTGCATTATCATCGTTTTCAACAAATAAACAATTTAAATAAACAAAAACCAAACATGATAATTCTTTTAAGTACACGTGTAGAGCAAATTAAATCAACTCTGCTTCAAAAAAAGGAAACACATCCGAAAAAAAAAACATTTGGTTTCCACAGAAAACTTAGACGCGAATTTGAAACATCAGATTATGCAAAAACGCTATTTGAGACAACTGTCACAAACATTTCTTTAATATCTCATTGTTGATGATATCTTTAAATTATGATATGCATTTGTGTTTACATCTACAATGTGTTTCCCCTCTGTTTCTTAAGGAATTCAATTGGTTGTAATTTATACATGTACAGTTCTAATCGTGTTACTTTATTGAGTAAATTGACGTTCGCCTACGTTTAACTTTTAAAAACTTCTTAAAAATGTTTAGCTTATAAAATGTCAGGTTTAATTTAAAAAGCTACATTAGATAATTTATATCTCGTTCATAGGTGTCCTTTGTACATTTTGTGTTGCCTTTGTGTAGATTTTTTCTTGTATGATCAAAACTTCAGCTACATTGAGAGCACTAACTCCACATACTAGTAACAAGCGCAGCCTGCGCGCCGGCGCGAAGCGAGCTCTACCGGCAAGGCGTGTGTGAATAGAAAATTCGGACTAGTTGCACATTCATTCAACGGATTTTTTTGGCGTCAGTAAATCGGACCAGTAATGCAAAGTTTTAATCGTCCCAGTAGTTCCCTGTAATCATGGCAATTTTTATCACTTCACATTCTCACGAGAATCATTATCAGCAAGACAATATAAAAACAATAACGATGTATACGACAAACAGTCAATGCTACCTCTAAAGTTCACCTCAGTACACTCTCAATCAAAAATAATCGAGTGACGTCATAAAGGTTTACACATATTGATCCGATAGATTTTTTCGGCGTCAGTAAATTTTGACCCACAATTCATAGTACCAATGGTTTCCAACCTCACGTTCCAACATCACGTTCTCCCGAGAATCAAAGTAAAACCTTTGAAAAGCTTATAAGATGTGTAATTTTAAGAACATCATGCTTTTTAAGTAAATAAAACAGTATACTTCGCATACTTTTATTTCTCAGGGGAGTTTTAAAGAGTAAGACGACACTTAACCAAAGTCAGCTTTGACGTCACAATAAGTACTGATAAGGGGAAATTACTCTAATTGAAGTTATTGTAAATCTGCTGAAATGACCAAAATCGTCTTAAAATCTTGCAAAGGCTAAGCTAAAGAACAGCTGACGAATAAGGACATTTCTGCAGATAAAGGAAACAGTTGTAAATTGCACTAATTTGGATGAATGCTCACATTTATTTTATTCAGTATATTGTCGGTAACTTCCTGAAACGTAACGTTATACGTAGCAGCGACTTTTTTTAAAGGGGGTGGGTGGGTGGATGGCAGCCTCATCCAAAAAATCTTTGCAAGCAAAAAGAAAAAAAAATCATGAAAATTTTAATCCTTCAGCTCTTTAGCAGTTCAATGGTATCTTTATTTTCACTTCCATTTATTACATGCGGGGGGGGGGGGGGGGGGACAGCACTATGTTCTTTTAACATGGTAAGCAAATATTTTTAAGCGTAAATCAAAAATAAAATTAAAAATTAATTTTTTTTTTAAGAGGGGGCAAATCCATGGTATGTCGATTTTCTATGTATAAATTAACAAAAATTTAAAAAATTTTAGCATGGGGGGAGCTCTATGATGAGTCAAGTTTTATATGTCAGTTTAAAAAAAATGTCTACTGCAAAAAAAGGGGGAATCAATCACAATCACTTTAAAAGAGGAGATACAGTGCAATGAATATTTATATATTAAAATCCTTATAATTTAACAACATTGTATCTGAGATTAAACTACTGTTCTACATATAAATAAATAAATTATAACAAATCTTATAAACTATGAATAATGAAAATTTACTGAAAAATAGGTATGTTTTATTTTTTTGCATTCAAATTTCACGTTGTTAATTTTATTATATCAATTTATTATAATTCATTGTTTGATCACATGCTGTGCTCGCCCCAACGGTCGCACCGTAAAACATATTAAATATTAACTCAAGACCTTATAGGAGTCTTTGTAACTTTCACATATATGGGGATACAGCTTTTTTCTGTGTAACGTTCAGTTTGACAATAATAATAATTTACGCATTATCAATGCTTTTGATAAATAATTGATTAAATAGTTCAGAGAAAGATATAAATATAAACAGGAAAGTGTTTCCTTTAATGTTTCCTACATCCTATGAAGGTAGCAAACATTGCAGAAAAAAATAACATTAACCACTGACGGGTAATAAAGTATATATTTTTTTTCTATTGGCTAGTTACCTTTATAACTGCATAAAACACCAAATAAATAAATATTATTTTAATTAATTCTAATGAAATAGAATTTAATTGTTGTTCTACTTCGATTTTTATTAGTTTAATTGTAGGAAATACATGTAAGTTGGTCATAATGTCGTTTTTTAAATGATAAAACTGTTGAATAATTCACCGATAGCTAAAAAAAAAAAAAGGCAAATTTGTAATCATTGAAAATATTTTTTTTTCCGGAAAATACTTGTAATCCTACGGATGAATTTGTGTTTCAGAAAGTTTCCTTGTGGATATATATACAGCCTTAAATCTGTATACTGGCTACAGTCCCAAGTGATGCGTCTGTATATTAAATAAATATGTATTCATGGTCTTTATATTTTAAAACTATTAGTAACTATTAAAAAACGTATCTCCTCAGTTATTTTTAATTAATGTATTTATAGATTGTGACAATGCTGAGAAAAACTGGAAAAAAACTGGCCATTGTATTTTTGACATTGACCTTTAATTTTTGGCTTACTTCTATGGTAACTCCTGGCTGGATTATTATTTCTAAGAACACTTCCAAAGATCGTGTCGACGTAAGTTTTAATGAACTTTGACTTGGTATTATATCTGCCTTTTTCTTATTGCCTCAAACCTTTTTTTTCAAAATGTTTATCAAGTTTGTCAAAACTGAACTGAGAAGTTTTAAAATGTTTTACTAGGATGGGTGTAATAGTAAAACATGAACATTGCACATATAATAGCAATAAGTTTCGTTAGCAACTTAAGCTGTGTAAAAAAAATAATATTAAAGAGAAATATCCATATTTACTTCTGTTTTAGCAAACAAAGATAAGCATTTTTTACATCACAGTTTGCATCAATGACACGTGTGATAGCCATTATTACAGAGATATCTCCGGAGGTAATTTATTAAATTCATAGGAAATTTGATTTAATTAAAAATGTAAATGAAGCTGTTTCAGTGGTTTTTAAATACAATGAAAGGTCTTGAACATATTCTGAAATGAAAATAAATGAACAATCTTCGTTTCGTTTTTTTATATCAGTACGGGTTGGTTTTGTAATAACCCTCCGTAGAAATGTAAATTTCTTTATTAATGCATGTTTTCCTAATTTTAGTTGACAACCTCCTTGTAGATGTACCACAACAAGTTGTGAGCCTTTTAGCTCTCGTCCTGTGTGCAATATCGGGTATTTTGGTGATCATTCCGATTAATCGTACAGCGACTAAATTTCTTACTGTTGTCATCATCATTCCTGTCGCAGGTAACACATGTGTGCATACTTAGATATCACAAATTCATCTTCTTTTCTAGTTGTCTGACACAACTCCCAAAATCGGTAAATGTTGTAGCGACATAACAGCATAATCGATTTTGACATGAAGATGTGTAGAAAATGTACCAATATTGTCAAATTAAGCTGTAAACACAGTGCCTTTCGTTATTAAGAATATCTTAACATGACCTTGATGAGGAAACAAGATATCGAATCCAAATATTTATTTTGCAGATATTGCAATGAGTGAAAAGAACTTCTGGCAGTTTTAGGCATAAATTTTAGTAGAGAACATAAGTTCTTTACAGTTATTTGTTTGGAGCTATTAATCATATTTCTTTTTGCTTTATGGCCTACGAAAGGATATACGATATAACCTGAATATGATTTTTCTCTATATATATCAGTGCTAAACAATTACAACCAGTGCTTACATTTTGTTTAGTGTGGTAAAGAAGAACACATATAGGAATCTGGAGAAACCTTTAATAAGAAGATTTTTTTATTTATATTTTGTCGAACAGTTCTAATTACAATTTATTTTTAATCATATTTGTGCAGTTTCGCTTCGAATAACATCATAGTTTAATGATAGGATGTCATGTATATTTTTTTTAAAAAATTAACACTATTAACGTTGTGTTTAATTGACCTGTAATCGTATTTTGGACATCTTAGCCGTTACGTGTTTTGCATTTTGTGTCGAATAACATTTGAATGCTAATCATTATAGTGCATAATATGGCTTTACATGTATCAGATGGTTTCGATATTAATGAATCTCTATGTTTTGCAGCAACTCTTCAAAGCGTTCTGATTCTACTATTTGCTGTGGTAAACGCTACGATTACGTCCGCAACAACTGGCACAGATAAGGTGTTGTTTCCGTACTCGATTCTACTGAGTGGACTTGGTACGCTGCTCTCTATCGTTGCCTGGGTGATTTGTGTTGTCGTCTACAACAATGAGCGTAAGCGGGAAACTCAGAACCAACGTCATAGAATGGACCACATAGAACCACTTCCTGTCGCAGAGTTGCCATTCTAACGGAGTAACCAAATAGACAAAACCAACGTTCAAAGATAAATTAAATTCATATGAATCATTTCATTCGTCAATGTTGAAGACGTCGTTTAGTAGACTATAAGTCGTAAATATAGTTGGTGACATCAAAAGGGAATAACAATATTTCTTTACGTGTCTAATTGACAAAATACTTTGACTTGATTTGTACATTGTATATACCTGCAATCATAATATTGTAGTAGTTTCACATATTTTGGTGATATAGTTTTTTTAAGTTGTATTTACCACTTTATAATCTGAAAATATCATTTGGAAAAATGCAATAGGGGCAATGTATCATATTTTACATCATTTAGTTTCAAAGGAGACAATCATGCTTATTAGATGATTACATATATTTCTATTTTATTTTTGTTACCATTCTAAGTCAATTTACTTACTTGATTATATCTTTGACTATACCAATCTATCGTCTTTCCATTGTGAATTACAGGTCACATGATATGTTTTCACTGATAAGGCGTTTACAACATTAAAACTTTTTTTGTAACTTGTATACTTTGGTGTCATTTTTCAGATATCCAGGATGAATATTTTCAGATATATATTTTGAATATCAAATTATGTGTATTTCAAAGGTATAATACATTTTTGTTTATATACTTTGAAAATATTCTGTGTGTATTAAAACATTTGCCAGCATAATTATTTATCAATTTGATCAAATAAGAGCATTAAAGAGGTCATATTTGTCTTTTTAGCTCACCTGAGCCAAAGGCTTTTCTCATTTTCGTTTTCTTCTCAAGAACCACTGGGCAGATTTCAACCTTTGGCACGAAGCACCAATAGGTGAGGGGAATTCAGGTTTGTTCAAATGAAGGGCTACGCCCTCTGTAAAGGGGAGATAATTGAGAATTATTGAAAATTTGTTCGTATTTTTCAAAAATCTTCTTCTCAGAAACTATTCTGCCTGAAAAGCTTAAACTTGTGTGGAGGCATCCTCAGGTAGTGTAGATGCAAGTTTGTTCAAATCATGGTCCCCGGAGGTACGGAGGGGCCACAAGAGGGGGATCAAATTTTACATAGGAATATATAGAGAAAATCTTTAAAAATCTTCTCAAAAACTATTAGGCCAGGAAAGCTCAAATTTGAGTGGATACATCCTCAGATAGTGTAGATTCACGTTTGTTCAAATCATGGTCCCTGGGGGTAGGGTGGGGCCACAATTGGGGGATCAAGTTTTACAAAGGATTATATAGAGACAATCTTTAAAAATCTTCTTCTAAAAACTATTAGGCTTGGAAAGCTCAAATTTGAGTGAAAGCATCCTCAAATGGTGTAGATTCAAGTTTGTTCAAATCATGGTCCCCAGGGGTAGGGTTGGGCCACAATTGGGGGATAAAGTTTTATAAGGAATATATAGAGAAAATCTTTAAAACAATTTCTTTTAAAAACTATTTGGCAAAGAAAGCTCAAATTGGCGTGTTGCCATTCTCAGATAATGTAGATTCAAGTTTGTTCAAATCATGGTCTCTGGGGGTAGGGCGGGGCCACAATGGGAGATAAATTTTTATATATAAAGACAATCTTTAAAAATCTTCTCAAAACTATTAAGCCAGGAAAGCCCAAATTTGAGTGGAAGCATCCCCAGATCGTATAGATTCAAGTTTGTTTAAATAATAGTCCAGCGATAGGGTGAGGCCACAATGGAGGATAGATTTGTATATAGGAATATATAGAGACAATCTTTAAAAATCTTCTTTTTAAAGACTATTTGGCCAGAAAAGCTTAAACTTGTGTAGAGGCATCCTCAGGTTGTGTAAATTTGAGTTTGCAAAATCACAGCCCCTAGTGGTAGGGCGGGGCCGGGATGGCGGTTTGAATTTTTACACCGGAAATAAAGAGAAAATCTTTAAAAGTATTCTGGGAAAGTTTTCGGTCCAAAACTCAGTACTTAGTGTGAAAGCACAGCTTATGCAGATTTAAGTTTGATGAAACCATGATTCTCTAGAGAAAAGTGGGGCCACAAAATGCGGGGGGGGGGGTATGTAGGAATAGAGAAAAATCTTCTCTTACAGGTACAACAACAAAAGGGACTTGGTATTTACCCCCCCCCCCCCCCCCAAAAGAGGTGGATAAAAATTAGCAGATTTTCAATTTTTTTTAGCAAGATCTACTGTACTTAGTTGTCAAGATATTTTGATACTGTAATGCTAATTTGATCAGAGTTAAGGCAATTGTTGCTTAGGTGAGCGATGTGGCCCCTGGGCGTCTTGGTTTTTTTTTGGGTTTTTTTTCTTTTCACTTCAACATTTTGTCATTGATTCCAAAGATTGGAAGATTTCTTACTTTTAGCAAAACATGATACATGTATATACATTGTATTCACAAGCGTGCACTTGATGTTTTCTTTAAAAAGAAATACCCTTTTTTTTATCAAATACGTAATTTTTGTGAATAATGTCGATATTTTATTTCATCTGTTTTATGTCGTTGATCAGGCAATTGATCGTTAAATACTTTGATTGTATACGATTTAATCTATTTTTCAGGAAATCAAATTATTCCAAAATTTGGTGGAAAAATAATAAAGCAATAATTTCGTTAATTTTTGATTTTAAGATTTTAAATGCATTCCTTTACATTAAGGAAATATCTAAAATTGTACCAGAGAGTTCACTGGGTACGTCAAATGCCAAACAATGCAAACAATAATCAAAATAAAGTCAATTGTCATATTTCGTCAAAATTAAGCATAAACAAGGAAGTATTTAATAAACTAGTCATTGGGTTTTATAATGAACATTTTTGTACCAAATTATGACTGGACATTTTTTAGTTGAACAGAATTAATTTTTCACGAAAGGTGGACGTCATTCAAATTGACTAAAAAAATAACCTCGCCCGACGTCAAGGTGAGCGAAAGGGGATTGCAGTAAGTGTCCAACTTCCAGCAACGCCAATACAAAACTTCAAAATTGTTAACTCTACGAACTTGCACATAATGGTTCTGTCCATCACAAATTGTTACATTACAATTGTAAACAATCAACAGTTCACATTGAGCGTGTATTATATGTGTATAATACGACAATATAAAAATTAGGCCCGCAGCTATTATCTCCTGAGTCATTTGTACAGCCAATATTTTATCAAACTAAAACAAAAAAATAAATATTCATCATAATTTAGTATTGATTAAGTTTGTCGAGGCCTTTACCATAAATAACTCAATCCAGCCCCCCAACTCTTTTTTCTAAACTGGTAATAATTTTAGCAAGTAGTAAATGGCTATATTCAATACCCCAATTTATGGTTTATCGCATTTTTCAACTACATTGACTCAAAGATATATAGTTACATGGGTACAAATGTTTATTGCTATATGATTGCAATATTGTTCTTCCTTTACAGTCCCTGAAACGTTCTACTTTCCCATTTTTTCGTGCGTTCACCTTGCGCTCACAGTGCGCTCACCACACGCTCACAGTGCGCTCTCCGTTCCGCTCCATTCGCGCTCACCGTGCGTTCACAAAGCGTTCCCCGTTCGTTCAGCATTCACTTATCGTTCAGTCCGTTTTTTATTCATTTACACTGTCTCGGAACTCCAAAATGAAAGGATCGGTCTTTGCGAGTCACAGATAAAACATCATTTTAATAAGAATTTAATCTGCAGAATTTAAAGTGGAATCCCGTCATTTCGACAGGATTAATTTTCGTGGATTTTGGGGTTTTTGCTTGTTCTTGGGTATTTATGTAATTTCGTGGTTGAGACAGTTTTCAGTTTCAGTAGGTAAACCATACCTTTAATAATCATTTTTCGTTGAGGATGTTAAATCGTGGGCGAGGGCTACCCACAAATACCACGAACATTGAGCCACCACGAATTCTAATGATTCCACAGTATTTTAAAACTGATTTGTACGATATAATATCAAATTTTATGAACGCTTTTAAATAATAGTTATGCTAATTATTTGAACAATAATAATAATTGTTGTATTTTTCCCGGCCAATTTAGCCAATTTTCAATAAGAAAATAATGTACAATACTATTGCAAATAACAATTGAATTGACTATTTGGGAGATGGGCTTCCCGGTAAGAAATCCCTTTTGAAAATCAAAAATAAAGTGTTTTTGTTATTTTCTATAGTACATATTTCTATATTTTTTTTGAGTTTGCATTTAACACCTATCATTGCTCTTGCAATTTTATTACTAATCTTATATGTTGGCTATAACAGCATTTTCTAAGTTAAATGACCAGCCTGCCTATAAAAAATCTTAAATATTTTGATAGGTTTTGTTCAAAACAATAAGTTTTCCATGATGACCGTGGTGGGACGAAGATCTTGTAGTTTTCAGCACGTGTCAATTACTGTCAATCAAAGTCCACGTGGTACAAATAAACGATATAAGATTATTCCTGTATGTACGGCCCTTGAATTTCTGGAAGCTCATAATAACGTTAATTAAATATGTGAAAGGGATTTTCATGTATTTCAACTATTACAATAAACGTTATTTCTTATTCCCTAACGTAACAATAGGTAAATCTGAAGTTATATACACATGTGATTTCAGCTGTACTGTCTTTTTAAAATGATGCTTTTAAAAAAAGGAAACACATCCGAAGGAAAAACATTTGGTTTCCACAGAAAACTTTAGACGCGAATTTGAAACATCAAACTATGCAAAAACGCTATTTGAGACAACTGTCACAAACATTTCTTTAATACCTCATTGTTGATGATATCTTTTAATTATGATATGCATTTGTTTTTACATCTACAATGTGTTTCCCCTCTGTTTCTTAAGGAATTCAATTGGTTGTAATGTATACCTGTACAGTACTAATCGTGTTACTTTATTGAGTAAATTGACGTTCGCCTACGTTTAACTTTTAAAAACTTCTTTAAAATATTTAGCTAATAAAATGTCAGGTTCAATTTAAAAAGCTACATTAGATAATTTGTATCTCGTTTTTTTGTACATTTTGTGTTGCCTTTGTGTAGATTTTTTCTTGTATGATCAAAACTTCAGCTACATTGAGAGCACTAACTCCACATACTAGTAAATATTGACTCAAGACCTTAAAGAAGTCTTCGTAACTTTCACATATATGGGGATACGGCTTTTTTCTGTGTAATTAACGTTCTGTTTGACAATAATAATTATTTACGCATTATCAATGATTTTGATAAATAATTGATTAAATAGTTCAGAGAAAGATATAAATATAAACAGGAAAGTGTTTCCTTTAATGTTTCTTACATGCTATGAAGGTAGCAAACATTGCAGAAAAAAATAACAATAACCACTGACGGGTAATAAAGTATATATTTTTTTTATTGGTTAGTTACCTTTATAACTGCATAAAACACCAAAAAAATATTATTTTAATTAATTCTGATGTTATAGAATTTGATTGTTGTTCTACCTCGATTTTTATCAGTTGAATTGTAGGAAATACATGTAAGTTGGTCATAATGTCGTTTTTTTAATGATAAAAATTATTTAATGATAAAACTGTTAAATAATTCATTGATCGCTCAAAAAAGGCAAATTTGTAATCATTGAAAATATTTTTTTTTTGCTTCCGGAAAATCCTGGATGAATTTGTGTTTAAGAAAGTTTCTTTGTGGATATACATGTATATACAGCCTTTAATCTGTAGACTGGCTACAGTCCCAAGTGATGCGTCTGTTCATTAAATAAATAATATGTATTCATGGCCTTTATATTTTAAACCTATTAGTAACTATTAAAAAAAACTTATCTCCTCAGTTATTTTTAATTAATGTATTTATAGATTGCGACAATGCTGAGAAAAACTGGAACAAAACTGGCCATTGTATTTTTGACATTGACCTTTATTTTTTGGCTTACTTCTATGGTAACTCCTGGCTGGTTTGTTCTTTTTTACAAAGATCATGTCGTCGTAAGTTTTAATGAACTTTGACTTTGGTATTATATCTGTCCTTTTCTTATTGCCTCAAACCTTTTTTTCTCAAAATGTTTATCAAGTTTGTCAAAACTGAACTGAGAAGTTTTAAAATGTTTTACTAGGATGGATGTAATAGTAAAACATGAACATTGCACATATAATAGCAATAAGTTTCGTTAGCAACCTAAGCTGTGTAAAAAAAATAATATTAAAGAGAAATATCCATATTTACCTCTGTTTTAGCAAACAAAGATAAGCATTTTTTACATCACAGTTTGCATCAATGACACGTGTGATAGCCATAATTACAGAGATATCTCCGGAGGTAATTTATTAAATTCATAGGAAATTTGATTTAATTAAAAATGTAAATGAAGCTGTTTCAGTGGTTTTTAAATACAATGAAAGGTCTTGAACATATTCTGAAATGAAAATAAATGAACAATCTTCGTTTCGTTTTTTTTATCAGTACGGGTTGGTTTTGTAATAACCCTCTGTAATAACCCTCTGTAGAATTGTAAATTTCGTTATTTTTTCCTATTTCTAGTTGCCGGCCTCCCTCTACATGTGCCACAACAAGTTATGAGCCTTTTAGCTCTCGTCCTGTGTGCAATATCGGGTATTTTGGTGATCATTCCGATTAATCGTACAGCGACTAAATTTCTTACAGTTGTCATCATCATTCCTGTCGCAGGTAACATATGTGTGCATAATAAGATATCAAAAATTCATCTTCTTTTCTAGTTGTCTGACACAACTCCCGAAATCGGTAAATGCTGTAGCAACATAACAGCATAATCGATTTTGACATGAAGATGTGTAGAAAATGTACCAATATTGTCAAATTAAGCTGTGAACACAGTGCCTTTCGTTATTAAGAATATCTTAACATGACCTTAATGAGGAAACAAGATATCGAATCCAAATATTTATTTTGCAGATATTGCAATGAGTGAAAAAAACTTCTGGCAGTTTTGGGCATAAATTTTAGTATAGAACTTAAGTTCATACAGTTATTTGTTTGAAGCTATAAATCATACTTCTTTTTGCTTTATGGCCTCCTAAAGGATATAAGATATAACCTGAATATGCTTTTTCTCTATATACATGTATATCAAAAGTGCTAAACAATTACAACCAGTGCTTACATTTGTTTAGTGTTGTAAAGAAGAACACATATAAGAATCTGGAGAAACCTTTAATAAGAAGCTTTTTTTATTTATATTTTGTCGAACAGTTCTAATTACAATTTATTTTTAATCATATTTGTGGATTGCTTTTGCAGTTTCGCTTTGAATAACATCATGGTTTAAGGAAGGAGTCTTTTATGGTTTTCGACTTTTTAAACGTAAATTTGATTAATTGTTCATTAAACCAAGATGAAAGGAAATTAAAATAGTATGTTTCTCTTTCTTTTTTATTATCATACAACTTGGCATAGAAAAAGTAATCAATGTTTAAAATCTAACAAGAACTATATTTTTGGCGTAATATTGGCGTAGGAAAATATCACATGTTTCGCAATTCAGAATTGCTGCAAATTAATGAGTTTGTTTTAGCATTTTAAAAACAATTACATTAATGTTGGGTTTTTTTTTAATGTGAACTAATGAAATAATACTTGGGTTTCAGAATATGTTTTTAAAATATGATTTGCTCATCAAATTGCATTTTTAAAAAGCTTTTTAAAGCGCCGATTCTATACACTGATTTATATCGAAAAAAATCACTAAAATCAGTTTTTCTCTCTTATTAAATGGTCATTATATTAGGTTTTCTGTCAATTTATATCTTTATATAAAGTCTTCATTATACGTAAAAATCATTAATATTTTATTATTGGAAGCATAAAAAAATAATCAAAATTTAAGAAAATTAGAGGAAATGCGGACTAAGCAATATCAATTTTAGTATAAATATTTATTCCGATTTAGTAGTATAAGCTGATAGACATTCTGATATTCTATCATTTCATTGAAAAATAGAATCTTCAAATCTTCAACAAATGTCTACAGAACTACAAAGAGCTACACTTTGTTTTTCCATCCTTTACGTTGAGGAAAATTGTAGTGACCTTGACCTGACCTTTATGCGAAAACAAAAAGGTCAAATTTGATTAAACATCATTTCGTTATATGATCCGTTTGACTGTGTCAAAATTTCATGATTTTCTTATTATAAGAAGTATGTTTGATAACGAGAAGACTCCTTCCTTATTGATATTTTAAAAAAATATTAACACTATTAACGTTGTGTTTAATTTGACCTGTAATCGTATTTTTGACATCTTAGCCTTAACGTGTTTTGCATTTTGTGTCGAATGACATTTGAATGTTAATCATTATAGTGCATGATATGGCTTTGCATGTATCAGATGATTTCGATATTAATGAATCTCTCTATGTTTTGCAGCAATTCTTCAGCGTTCTTTGCAGCGTTCTGATTCTACTGTTTGCTGTGGCAAACGCTACGCTTACGTCCAGAACAACTGACACATATGCGGTGTTGTTTCCGTACTCGATTCTACTGAGTGGACTTGGTACGCTGCTCTCTATCGTTGCCTGGGTGATTTGTGTTGTCGTCTACAACAATGAGCGTAAATGGGAATCTGAGAACCAACGTCATAGTATGGAGCACACAGAACCACTTCCTGTTGCAGAGTTGCCGTTCTAACCGAGTAACCAAATAGACAAAACCAACGTTCAAAGATAATTTAATTCATATGAATCATTTCATTCGTCAATGTTGAAGACGTGGTTTAGTAGATTATAAGTCGTAAATATAAATGGTGACATCAAAAGGGAATGACAATATTTGTTTACGTGTCTAATTGACAAAATACTTTGACTTGATTTGTACATTGTATATACCTGCAATCATAATATTGTAGTAGTTTCACATATTTTGTTGATATAGTTTTTTAAGTTTTAAGGGTTGTGTTTACCACTTTATAATCTGAAAATATCATTTGGCAAAATGCAATAGGGGCAATATATCATTTTTTACATCATTTAGTTTCAAAGGAGACAACGCAGCACAGTTAAGGCTGTCAATAAACTCCGTTCAGACAAAAAGTACGGGAAATGTGCATTATGACATCACAGTATATCACAAACCTCGAAAGTACTTATCAATCTATTTATTAGCAAAAATTACTTATACTAATCTTTTAATTAAAAACAACAAATGCTATAACTTACAATTTTGATGTCCGTTATATCGTACACACTGAACAATAAGCGAGATGTCGTTCTCGCTGTACTACAAAATATGACGTCACAGGCTTCAAAATGACGCATTAAGTTCAGTCATTGAAGGCTATCATGCAGTTTTGTAGCGAAGAAAAATAAATATCATAGATTAACAGAAAATTATAAATGGATATTTTGTTTAACATTATTATTATTAGAATGCTACCTATATAGTCTTATTTTCATTTTGTTAAAAGTATGCATCGTATAAAGAAGCAACCTTGGTTTAGTATAAAACATCGTATATCTTAAAGCTGAGTACCTAATTAAATCACTTAATTGCAAGGGCATACACTTACCTGATCCTGGCAAACTTTTACATGTGAATTTGAAATATTCTATGTAACTTAAAAACTTCTATGATCCTTGTAAAATCTTACAAATTAATTATTTTTTAATGAAATTAACCCTGTGACCTTCAAAATTATTCAACAAATGCACTATAAATTACGGTTTCTACTAACAAATATTCTTATCTTAAAAAGTTCGCACCGTTTTTCAAAATCTACGATATGACATCAAGTTATTTTATAATTCAGTTGTGAATTTTGACATTATTATGCCCTTGCAATATTGAATTTTTTAAATGACCTCAAAACCACAAATACATCTGCTTGTACCATGCTACTGCCATATCACGTGATCACTATGAACATAAAATATTGTACTGTTATATATATATTTTATAAAAATATTGCATTTGAGTGACTTTTATTGATTTTAAAAAGGACATGCCAGTTGAAGTATAGTATACGTACTTTCATAACAAAAATTTGCCGATATTTTTATTGACCGCCTTAACTGTACTGCGAATCATGCTTATCTCAGAGATTACATATATTTCTATTTTATTCTTTTTACAATTCTATGTCAATTTACTTACTTAATTATATCTTTGAATATACCAAACTATCGTCTTTTCATTGTGAATTACAGGTCACATGATGTGTTTTCACTGATAAGGCGTTTACAACATTAAAACTTTTTTGTAACTTGTTTACTTTGGTATCATTTTTCAGATATCCAGGATGAATATTTTCAGAAATATTTTGAATATCAAATTATGTGTATTTCAAAGGTATAATACATTTTGTTCATTATTTTTTTATATATACTTTAAAAATATTCTGTGTGTATAAAAACATTTGCCAGCATAATTATTTATCAATTTGATCAAATAAGAGCATTAAGGAGGTCATATTTGTCTTTTTAGCTCACCTGAGCCAAAGGCTCAAGTGAGTTTTTCTGATCACAATTTGTCCGTTGTCTGTCGTTGTCGTTGTTGTAAACTTTTCTCATTTTCGTTTTCTTCTCAAGAACCACTGGGCAGATTTCAACCTTTGGCACGAAGCACCAATAGGTGAGGGGAATTCAGGTTTGTTCAAATGAAGGGCTACGCCCTCTGTAAAGGGGAGATAATTGAGAATTATTGAAAATTTGTTCGTATTTTTCAAAAATCGTCTTCTCAAAAACTATTCTGCCTGAAAAGCTTAAACTTGTGTGGAGGCATCCTCAGGTAGTGTAGATGCAAGTTTGTTCAAATCATGGTCCCCGGGGGTACGGAGGGGCCACAAGAGGGGGATCAAATTTTACATAGGAATATATAGAGAAAATCTTTAAAAATCTTCTCAAAAACTATTAGGCCAGGAAAGCTCAAATTTGAGTGGATACATCCTCAGATAGTGTAGATTCAAGTTTGTTCAAATCATGGTCCCTGGGGGTAGGGTGGGGCCACAATTGGGGGATCAAGTTTTACAAAGGATTATATAGAGACAATCTTTAAAAATCTTCTTCTAAAAACTATTAGGCTTGGAAAGCTCAAATTTGAGTGGAAGCATCCTCAGATGGTGTAGATTCAAGTTTGTTCAAATCAGGGTCCCCAGGGGTAGGGTTGGGCCACAATTGGGGGATCAAGTTTTATAAGGAATATATAGAGAAAATCTTTAAAACAATTTCTTTTAAAAACTATATTCTGGGAAAGTTTTCGGTCCAAAACTCAGTACCTAGTGTGAAAGCACAGCTTATGCAGATTTAAGTTTGATGAAACCATGATTCTCTAGAGAAAAGTGGGGCCACAAAATGGGGGGGGGGGTATGTAGGAATAGAGAAAAATCTTCTCTCACAGGTACAACAACAAAAGGGACTTGGTATTTACCCCCCCCCCCCCCCCAAAAGATTTCAACTAAAAGAATTTTTTTTAGCAAGATCTACTGTACTTAGTTGTCAAGATATTTTGATACTGCAATGCTAATTTGATCAGAATTAAGGCAATTGTTGCTTAGGTGAGCGATGTGGCCCCTGGGCGTCTTGTTTTTTTTTTTTGTTTTTTTTTCTTTTCACTTCAACATTTTGTCATTGATTCCAAAGATTGGAAGCTTTCTTACTTTTAGCAAAACATGATACATGTATATACATTGTATTCACAAGCGTCCACTTGATGTTTTCTTTAAAAAGAAATACCCTTTTTTATAAAATACGTAATTTTTGTGAATAATGTCGATATTTTATTTCATCTGTTTTATGTCGTTGATCAGGCAGTTGATCGTTATATACTTTGATTGTATACGATTTAATCTATTTTTCAGGAAATCAAATTATTCCAAAATTTGGTGGAAAAATAATAAAGCAATAATTTCGTTAAATTTTGATTTAAGATTTTAAATGCATTCCTTTACATTAAGGAAATATCTAAAATCTAAAATTGTAAGAGAGAGTTCACTGGGTACGTCAAATGCCAAACAATGCAAACAATAATCAAAATAAAGTCAATTGTCATATTTCGTCAAAATTAAGCATAAACAAGGAAGTATTTAATAAACTAGTCATTGGGTTTTATAATGAACATTTTTGTACCAAATTATGACTGGACATTTTTTAGTTGAACAGAATTAATTTTTCACGAAAGGTGGACGTCATTCAAATTGACTAAAAAAATAACCTCGCCCGACGTCAAGGTGAGCGAAAGGGGATTGCAGTAAGTGTCCAACTTCCAGCAACGCCAATACAAAACTTCAAAATTGTTAACTCTACGAACTTGCACATAATGGTTCTGTCCATCACAAATTGTTACATTACAATTGTAAACAATCAACAGTTCACATTGAGCGTGTATTATATGTGTATAATACGACAATATAAAAATTAGGCCCGCAGCTATTATCTCCTGAGTCATTTGTACAGCCAATATTTTATCAAACTAAAACAAAAAAAATAAATATTCATCATAATTTAGTATTGATTAAGTTTGTCGAGGCCTTTACCATAAATAACTCAATCCAGCCCCCCAACTCTTTTTTCTAAACTGGTAATAATTTTAGCAAGTAGTAAATGGCTATATTCAATACCCCAATTTATGGTTTATCGCATTTTTCAACTACATTGACTCTAAAATATATAGTTCAAAACTCGACCAACACTGCTATCTGGGTACAAATGTTTATTGCTATATGATTGCAATATTGTTACTCTTTACAGTCCCTGAAACGTTCTACTTTCCCATTTTTTCGTGCGTTCACCTTGCGCTCCCAGTGCGCTCACCACACGTTCAATTGCGCTCTCCGTTCCTCTCCATTCGCGCTCACCGTGCGTTCACAAAGCGTTCCCCGTTCGTTCAGCATTCACTTACCGTTCAGTCCGTTTTTTATTCATTTACACTGTCTCGGAACTCCAAAATGAAAGGATCGGTCTTTGCGAGTCACAGATAAAACATCATTTTAATAAGAATTTAATCTGCAGAATTTAAAGTGGAATCCCGTCATTTCGACAGGATTAATTTCGTGGATTTTGGGGTTTTTGCTTGTTCTTGGGTATTTATGTAATTTCGTGGTTGAGACAGTTTTCAGTTTCAGTAGGTAAACCATACCTTTAATAATCATTTTTCGTTGAGGATGTTAAATCGTGGGCGAGGGCTACCCACAAATACCACGAACATTGAGCCACCACGAATTCTAATGATTCCACAGTATTTTAAAACTGATTTGTACGATATAATATCAAATTCTATGAACGCTTTTAAATAATAGTTATGCTAATTATTTGAACAATAATAATAATTGTTGTATTTTTCCCGGCCAATTTAGCCAATTTTCAATAAGAAAATAATGTACAATACTATTGCAAATAACAATTGAATTGACTATTTGGGAGATGGGCTTCCCGGTAAGAAATCCCTTTTGAAAATCAAAAATAAAGTGTTTTTGTTATTTTCTATAGTACATATTTCTATATTTTTTTTTGAGTTTGCATTTAACACCTATCATTGCTCTTGCAATTTTATTACTAATCTTATATGTTGGCTATAACAGCATTTTCTAAGTAAAATGACCAGCCTGCCTATAAAAAATCTTAAATATTTTGATAGGTTTTGTTCAAAACAATAAGTTAGAATAAAAAAACAATTAGCGACACTCTGACCTTGGGGTCGAAATATGCAAAACACCGACAAAAAGCTCGTGAATAGTGTCCTATATTTACACCGAAGTGGCTCATTAGATTAAACCCCTAGCTATAAAACTCGTGATGTTTTTGTGCCCTAGTTCGATCCCATAGGTGGGCATACTTTTTCTTTTTTTAAATTAACTGCATTTTTAAACATATTTCTTTTTTATGCAGAATTGTGCATTTTGTTTATTAAACTTCGATCTTCTTCCTTGAATGTACACTTGCTCTTTGAATCAAATATATCGATAGAAAAAAGTATATACTTAACTACATGTACATGTAAAAGCAATCAACCGGAACTGTACCTTAGTGTTAGCACGCGTTGTTTGAGGAAAAGGATCACTCACTCTGTGTAACTTTAAACAGTATGCCGCGAAAAAAAATCTTGCCTGGCAAGAACTGTTGCGTTTTTTTTTAGAACATTTATAGAAAACGATACAATTGAGAAAAAGTACTGCAAAGTAGATGCAGTTCGTTGTTTTTCAAAGAATGTGTAAATTAGTGACAGTTTATGCCAAAAATGCAGAAGGAAGTTTTATAAATTAGAAAAAATGGGTTTGGACAGTTAGACTTGTCATCCCTGCATCAAGTATATCCCTTTATCCAAAGGATGCAGCTGTTGATACGGAAAAGAGTTCAGTTGAATCAACGGTGAATTATGGTAGTTTCCGAACACCTCGTAAAATTCCCTCTAGATTTACAAACAACATTCTTCCTGTTATTTCTGTTGGAAAAACTAAGGCGACATGAATATTTGTAGCAAAGAGTCAAAGGAATTGCAAAGTTTAAAACTGCGTGAGGCGACTCTTTCGATAGCTGCTAATATGTCTCTGGGTGTATTATAAAAAGTAAACTGAAAATTAAATTAAATGATAATCAAGTATAAACAGACAACCATAACTCATCCTACCCGGACAATGACTGTAAAACATTTTTTCATTTATTTTTCATTATGGGAACTAGAACCTAGGAGTTTACTGTTTATGGCCTAAAATCAAAGAGTGGAACGAAAAGCGATGTGTTTTTGTAAAGACAGAAACAAATACCGGTGTTATATAGTGCCTTTTCCCCCTAGCCATCTTTCCCCCCGGGAAAAATGGCTATATAGCAGTTTTCCCCCCGGAAAATGGCTATATAGCAGTTTTTCCCCCGGAAAGCTGACTATATAGTGGGTTTTCCCATTTAAATAGCTAGATTACCCCCACGGAAAACCTACTACATAGTGGATGTTCCCCCTTTTTTACATTCCGGTCATGTTTATTGAGGACCATTCGTGGCAATACTGTTTTTTTAAATTCCAATATTTTTTTCTTAGTTTTATTATTTAACTCGCGTGTGTTATAGTTTAAGCTATAAATCAATTTTTGCACTCAACTGAGCGCCGAGTCACAAGACAGACTGTTATCTTAATTTTAGAAATAAAATGTTTTCATTAATGATTTCTTGATACATTTGTACTTAAATAATCTTGCTTACAACAAAATGCTCGAGAATCACCGGGTGGTAAATCTCAGGTGAGAGCGGGAATTGTTTTGGTAGGTGTGAAAGCCTTCGGGGCATTTAGTCCTTTAGCGGTCGGGAACGTCACTTCTCCGTAATATTTGAAAATTAGATATAAGAAATGATGTAAATTGTTTTTACAAGATCAAGCGCAGCACATGGTGTTAAACATTTGATTTTGTGTTTCTGAACAAATATTTGCATACTGAAATCAGTAAAGTAGTCAGAATATAGAATGTACAAGTATAAGCAGCTGTGATACGATAGAGCACATTTTTCTTTTTTATAACCAAGTTCCTGACTGTACCTTTATTAATTTCCCGTGAAAAGCAAAATGGAGCTTCAATAGCTTTTAAGTTTGCCTACGAAATAATTTTAGAATCTTTTTTTAAATAGATGTATGTTTCTGAGCGGCTTATTGGATCCTTGAATTTTAACTGATAGTTTACTCTCATAAACATGAATTTAATAGTTTCTAAAATCTATTTTTTCAAAAGTTACTAAAACTTTCCCCGGGAATTAATTTCCTTTTATGTTAACATGCAGTCATTCTTTCATTCCTAATTCTTTTATTATTATTAAGATTAACTAAAAGCGATCATATTAATTTTAATTCACTAATGTTTTATTTTACACCATATCAATTGATCAAAGAATTTATTGAAGTTACAGTTTTCAAAGGAGAGGATGTTAACATTATTTTTTTCACTTGGCCATTGGTTATATAATAGCAACTGTACACAGCTCTTTTTGACAATTTGCAGTGCACGGTAGCGAGCTTGGGAAAATGAGATCACAGACACGCGTGTACTTGTATATTCGCACACTTCCTAAGATCAAAATTCTTAGTAACTGATTATATAATTATGGCTACTGTACACATCGTTCTTGACGATTTGCAGTGCACGGTAGCGAGGTTGGGAACAATGAGGTGACAGACACACGTGTACTTGTATATACGCACACACTTCCTAAGATCTGAATTCTCGGTCACTGATTATATAATTATGGCTACTGTACACATCGTTCTTGACAATTTGCAGTGCACGGTAGCGAGGTTGGGAACAATGAGGTGACAGACACACAAGTACTTGTATATACAGACTTCCTAAGATCCAAATGCTCTGTAATGCTAAACAAGCATGCAATGTGTTGTTTAAACGCTGCCTATGACTTTCTCTCTCAGTCTGTCAAGAACAGAAAACAGAAATTTAAAACTTTGATTTAACAGTTCTGAGAATACCAGATATTTAAGGAACGAGCTTAAAATTCGGAACATTATTTGTCACAGACATACGAATTAAACCGCATTGCTCTCATATTTTTCATTTTTCAAATTCAGAATTTAAATAAATGTTTGATATTTTTTCCTTATCTAAAACTAGGACCATGCATGTGTGTCTTTTCTTTACCCGTAACCGGTATTTGTATACATGTATTAAAATATTCCATGAACTGTATCATTTCTTTATATGTATTAAGATAATTCTATAAAATAATGCATATGAATAACCAACCTGGACAATGAACCCTCATAAAAGTTAGAAGTGTTAAAGGACCGGACTCTCTCTCTCTCTCTCTCTCTCTCTCTCTCTCTCTCTCTCTCTCTCTCTCTTAGATATTAACTAATTAACTCTATGTTAAATAGAATCAATATCATTGGGACGATGTTATTCTATGCATCATTACACCAGGCAAAAAAGTCAAAATATAAGTGCACATTTCATTAAATGCACGTGCTAATCATGTTGTGTTCCTAAGCACTTTAACTCAGACAGGTTACATGGCACAGAACGTTGCAAATTTCCCGCTCTCATCTTCCACTTATATATATTTTTTTTTTACAAATTAGGTGATGGTATTATAGGTTAAATATTTATTAAAACAACTCAAAAAAAAACTGGGGAAAACTTTCAGAAAGTAATATAAAAGTGTTTAAGTTTATTATATTATTAAAAGTTGGTTCTACTCTCGTATGCATGCTTATCATACACAAGATTTGATTGTGTTTTATTAAATAAATAACGTCATGTGAGTTAAATCATAAATAAAGCTCATTGCAAGTAAGTAATCGAGTACTCAGTATTTTGAATTAGACCATGTTTACATTGTTATCAAAGTTAAATTTCTCTTTCGTGAATATAAATATTTTATTCAAAAGCATAAATTAAATTTTAAAAGCATCATTTAAATAACATGCAACGCAAAGTATGGAAAACAACATTGAATCAATGCATACTCAAAACTACTTGAGCATTATTTTATTATTTATTTTTTTTTAATTTTAATTATTTTGTTTGAGAATATTGAGACTAAGTAATCAGATTTACTATTGGAACATCTAGAGCATAAATATATATCAATTTCATTCACTAGGAATGCATTGAGTCAATAGATTCCTTTGCCTTCGATATAGAGTTACATAATTTGGAAAAATGAATGATAGAATATAAACGTTTATATATAAACCGCCAAATACCAGTGCAAAATTGTAAAACTATCCACATAATCTTCACTGTTCTGTTCAGTTTTCGTTCAATTAATTGATCTGGTCGACAAATTTTATATTTAATGTATCTTATAAACTTTTAATAAATAGTTGACTTGAATTGAACACATTCTTATTGTACTGATTTACAATTGGGTATAGACAAAAGTTTTAATATAAACAATTAATTTAATGATTTAAAGAAGATGTTTATAGAAACAGTAAAATGCTTTCGTCGGTGTTTTACTGCTTTTTAGTCGCTAACATTGCATATCAAAATCCTATGTCCAAAGGGTAAAAAAGTATTTTTTATTTTCTATCGTGATAGTTCCCAGAAACCTACAGGAAAAACCAAAGGAAGCATTTTTCTGTTTTTAAAAAAATGTAAATTGAAAAATATTTTCACGAGTGATTTTTACCGGGTTTGAGCTAAATATATGATAAATGTCAATTTTAAAAAAAAGTCAGTTATATCCGCTGATCCCTCCAAAAAGGCAAGTTGTTAATACTATGATGTATTTTTCCGATCTTGAAAAGTACTTGTAAAAGGACGATAGATATTTTTCTTAATAATATGTTAACTTCATATTATCCTTCTGATATATATATATATAAAACATGTATTTTGTAGCTATGCTACAGTCGCCAATGATGACTTGTATTTATTCCTGATCTTTAAACCGATACATAACTGTAACAAATCTTAGTTTATCTTATCATTTACTTTAAAAAATTGTGTATTGTTTATTTGTAGACTGCTACAATGTTGAATAATACAGGGAAAAGACTTGCTATTGTGTTTTTGGTATTAACGTTTATCTTTTGGCTTATCTCTATGGTAACACCTGGATGGTTAGTCAGTTCAGATAACAAAGTAAGTTTAAGTAAAATTTTACCGAGTACTCTATTTTTCCTTTTCTCTGTCAGGCACAAGTTCTCATTCTCATTCTCTCTCTCTCTCTCTCTCTCTCTCTCTCTCTCTTTCTCTCTCTCTCTCTCCACCTTGTTTTCGGCATTTCTCATCTAAAGTCATAGCCTTTACCTTAAATAAAACAATAAGTTTCTCATCAAATACTTTCAGTTAAAGACTGTGTACCTGTAAGGTTATCCGATCCAAAGCCTCAGAGATTTGTTTTCATCTTAAAAATGTTATTAACTTTAAATAAATAGTTGACTTGATTTGAACATATTCTTATTGTACTGATTTACAATTGGGATTGTTATAATATAAACAATTAATTTAATGATTAAAAGAAGGATGCTAATTTTTTAATGCTTATTAATCGCTTTCATTACATACTATAGTCTTATGTCAAAAGGTTAAATTATTTTTGTTCTGTCGTTCTAGTTACCTTTGTGCTAGTTTATCCTTCAAACTTTATAAATGAAATTAAATGAAAAAGAAATTATTTGATGGTGTCCGGCCACGAGGATTATAATGGAATAAATAATGTATACAAGTTGATATCAAATTAAAAAATAGGTTGTACCGGCGCAACGGTGGCTCGAACCCCTTTACCTCTAGTTAGTAGATGTCCGTGGAGCCAATAAGTCAAGCATTTCGTTGAATGCCTGATCGTAATATCAGCCTTTCAAGACTTATTAGATATGCCTATATAAAAGGCAGAATTATGGTACAAATAAAAAAATATATATATCCCGGATAATTAAGAGTTATCGAACATTGCTGAAGATCGGAGATCGTTAAATGCTTTTACTGATATTGATGCAATTGTATAACGACAAAATCATACATCGTAAATATGTAAAATTTGTAAATATGTGAATATATAAAAGCTAACAAAAAGGCTTTGTTAGCTAAGTCACCTACGTAATTAAAAGTAAATTAATGATGATATATAACCAAATTTACTTTTAAGAACGGAAAGTACAGCATTTTTTACTTCCAAGTATGCACCGAAGACAAGTGTGAAAACACAAAATACAGCGATATCTTCCAAACGTTCCCAGGTAACACAAATAGTTTATTTCATTGAAATGCATGTATTTTTGGGGATTTTTTTAAAATAAATTAATCAGATATAATTGTTTTCAAATGCTATAAACAATCAAAAACATTTGTACCTAAAGAAAATAGATAAAATATTATCATAAAACTGCTTTGATTTTGATATTAGTAGGGTTTAATCTCCGAAATAATTGATAAATCATTTAACGATGTTTTCTTAATTTTAGGTGTCAAACTAGCTGTAGCACTTCAAATTGAAAGCCTGGTTGCTCTTATTCTGTGTGCAATATCTGGCATCTTGGTGATCTTTCCAACTAATCGTACAACAACAACATTTTTTATTGTTGTTATCATCATTCCTGTTGCCGGTAATATATTTTATTTAATTTAAGACAACTTCATCGTTTTTGGATATTTTCCTTCGTAGGTGGAGAGATGGTCAAAACATTACCAATCACGTCTGCCTTTAACTTAAATATAATAATGGTATATGACAATTTTAACTCTAGCACTACTGGCTCTAAACACCCCTGTCCGTATGTAAATACCCTGTCTCTCCCTGTCACCCCCTTATTTTCCCTGTCATCCCCTGTGTACCCCTGTCAGCCCCTGTACACAGGCCCTGCACACCCTGAAATCCCTTGTCAGCCACTGTACACATCCCCTGTGTGGCACTGTAAGTCCCTGTCACCCCCTGTACGTCCCTGTCACCCACTGTACGTGTCCCTGACAACTGTCCAGTTTTTAACTGTTTATGAAAGCCTTTTTTGGGTTTTTTTAATTCCAATATTTTTTTCTTAGTTTAATTTTTTAACTCTCATGTGTTATAGCTTAAGCTATAAATCAATTTTGCACTCAACAGAGCGCCAACTCACAATTAAGACAGACTGTTATCTTAATTTTAGAAATAAAATGTTTTCATTAATGATTTCTTGATACTTAAATAATCTTGCTAACAACAAAATGCTCGATATTCACCGGATGGTAAATCTCAGGTGAGAGCGCGAATTGTTTTCAGTAGGTGTGAAAACCTTCAAGGCATTTAGTCCTTTAGCGGTCGGGAACATCACTACTCCGTAATATTTGAAAATTAGATATAAGAAATAATGTGAATTATTTTTACAAGATCAAGCGCAGCACATGCATAGTGTTTAACATTTGATTTTGTGTTTCTAAACAAATATTTGCATACTGAAATCAGTAAATCAGTCAGAGTGTAGAATGTACAGTGTAAGCAGCTTTGATACGATAGAGCACGTATTTCTTTTTTATAACCAAGTTCCTGACTGTACCTTTATCAATTTTCTGTGAAAGCAAAATAGATCTTCAATAGCTTATAAGTTTGCCCAAGAAATAATTTTAGTATTTTTTTAAATAGATGTATGTTTCTGAGCGGCTTATTGGATCCCTGAATTGAATTTTAACTGATGATTTAGTCTCATAAACATTAATCTAATAGTTTCTAAAATCTATTTTTTCAACTCTCTCTTACTGCGAAGTGGGAGATATCAAAGATTATTTTATTCATTGGCAGTGAACAGAAATCTGCGGCCCTGGTCAGAGAGAGAGAGAGAGAGAGAGAGAGAGAGAGAGAGAGAGAGAGAGAGAGAGAGAGAGAGAGAGAGAGAGAGAGAGAGAGAGAGAGAGACAGAGAGAGAGAAGAAAGAGAAAAAGAGTTTGCATTGATTTAGAATTAATAATTTTTAAAACATTTATGTTTCTGAGCGGCTTATTGGATCCTTGTTTTGAACTTTAACTGATAGTTTACTCTCATAAACATTAATTTAATAGTTTCTAAAATCTATCTTTTCAAAAGTTACTAAAAGTTACCCCGGGAATTAATTCCTTATATGTTACCATGCAATCCTTATTTCATTCCTAATTCTTTCTTATTATTTAAATTAACTTAAAGCGATCATATTAATTTTAATCAACTAATGTTTAATTTTACACCATATCAATTGATCAAAATATTTATTGTAGTTACAGTTTTCAAAGGAGAGCAAATTGTCAAAGCTCTTCTTGACAATAGCGAGCTATTGAAAATGAGATCACGGACACGCGTGTACTTGTATATACACACACACTTCCTAAGGTCTGAATGCTCGGTCACTGATTATATAATTATGGCTACTGTACACAGTCGTTCTTGACTATCTGCAGTGCACGGTAGCGAGGTTGGGAACAATGTGGTGACAGACACACGTGTACTTATATATATATATATATATATATATATATATATATATATATATATATATATATATATATATATATATATATAAATATATATATATATATATATATATATATATATATATACACACACACACACACACACACACACACACACACACACACACTTTTCCTAAGATTCAAATGCTCTGTAATGCTTAACAAGTATGCAATGTGTTGTTTAAACGCCGCTTATGACTTTCTCTCTGAGTCTGTCAAGAACAGAAAACAGAAATTTAAAACTTTGATTTCACAGTTCTAAGAATACCAAACATAAAAGGAAAGAGCTTAAAATTCGGAACATCATTTGTTACAGACATACGGTATTAGTATACATGTATTAAATATATTCATAACTGTATCATTTCTTTATATGTATCAACTAAAACACAATTCTATAAAATAATGCATATGAACTAGAGACGAGCTCGTTGCAAGCAACGATTAGGTTTTCCGTCGTAGCTGCGTCATACTTGTGACGTATTACAAAAAAATGATAGCTGACCATCGTACAATATTAGATTGTAAACACTGAGAAACAAAGTATTATATTTCTGTGACCGCGTAGATTTTACGGTGATAGAGAATTCGTCTGGATCTGCATCGGTCGTGTGCAGTACGAACCGGGTGAGGGAATGTTGGCGTAAAGTGTATAAGGTAAAAGGTTGGGGCGCGCTGTGGGCCGTAAGCTAAAACGAAGGGTAGGTTTGCCGTATTCCCGAAGGTCCACCAGTATACAGTTCCAGAGAAATAAACAGGCAATTGATGCAGGATTTCACATTATTGGACGAGACTCAACGATGGCAACATTATAACAATTTAACAGACAGACATGTTACAAACAAGTCGGATATGGCCAGAAGTGGCCTCCGGACTCAAGACTCTGGGAGAGTCGGACGTGGCCGGGGCTGGCCGCCGTATTCCATACTGCGCATTGACAATTGTTCATAACTATTTATAAGAATCTTAACAATGAGTATAAATTGCAATTAACAGGTAATGATATAAGTAAGCTGAGTGAAAGGTTCACATATATAAAATAATTAAATAAACTCAATGAGTCTTTGATGTCCAAGAAATGAAAATCTGATAATTGCACAATGTTGTTTTAAGAGATTAACAGTCCTTGAGACATGACACTCTGTCTCTTTGAAATCACATATAAAGTCTGAAAAGTGTCAATCACTAAATAAAAAAGTAACTATGTAAGAAATAAACTGTGAGAAAAAATAACAAAACAGATGTTGAATTTTACAGGTAAAGTAAAAAAAAAATTATAATTGAACATTGAATTTTGCACGATGATACTACATGTTTATAAGCAAATACAGATCTTAACACGTTGTCTCTAGTTTGATTCGCCGCATTTTGTTCACAGAGTTGAACTGTGGTTATGCCCGGTACGATGGTAAAAAGACCACTGGCAAACGTTTTACACGCATTTTTATCGAACGCAAGCGCCAATGAATCTATTAGTATATATGCGGAGATCCTGGAAATTTTACAAGGGGTTTTGAAGAATAATTTTGTATTTCGAGGAGGGGGAACATGCGCGGATCAGAATTTTTTTCCGGGGGGGGGGTTGAAAAGTCAGACGGTTATTTGAGTTTGCCAAGGGATGTCCGAGGCATATTTGGTAATTTTATAATGCACACGTAATTGAAAGAAATTTCGCTGGGGGGGGGGGGGGGGGGGGTCTGGAACCCTTCCCCTTCTAGATCCGCGCACGGAGAAGACCGATGCCGGTAATTTTACTGTAATTTTAACCATTTTTATTTAATTATTCATGTTCATAATTATCAGGAAACCAATATTACCTTTCAAAGCAGTTAAAACTTAAGATACGAACCATTTAGTCTCGGTGAGTATTGCGTCCGCGTACGAAAATAATGGCAATTTTCAAGAAATTCGGATGGACGATCTGTGTCCTAGGTCGTCCATCCGATTCTTTTTCTGACTAAAAGCTACAGACCTGCAGTTAGAGATTTTCAAACTCTTATTGATTATGTCAATTTGTTTGTCTCAAAGAATCATTGTTTAAATCAATAAAGTTTTACCTTAAAAAAAAGAAAGAAATCGGGCACAATTTTCAATGTTAGCATTTTACAATTTTATGGTCTAATAAAATTTCAAGAAACAACTCTTCATTGCTTTATCCGAAATATTGCATGAAAAAAATTTACATCGCATTTTTTAAATTACAAAAGGATATTCAAAATGAAGTTGGATTAACCGCTAACAAACAGGCATAAAGAGAGACTGAGAACCAATTTCTTCTCTTCTTTTTTTTACATCAACAGAAATTCAAAAATAAATCAAAATTTTTTCTTTGTATGCGTTAATGAAAATGTAGATCAGCAAGGGGTTCTTTTTCGTGCAAGCACCTACTTAACAGATTGTTACACGGGTCTACAACGATGACAAATATCGAAAAGGCAATATTGTGGGTGAAGGATGAATGTGTAGTTTGTTTTTTAAGTTTATTTTTGATACATGTAATTATATTTATCTGGATCGGTTATGTTTGTTAGTTTGTTTTGTTTATTAAAGAGGGGAATAAAGAAATGAGTAATTTCCAAGCACGTAGCATCGTTTTTGAAAGTGGGGGGAGGGGGGGGGCAAACTCATCCAACAAATCTTGACAAGCAAAAAAAGAAAAAAAAAATTCAAAATTTCACTCATAATTTCATGATTTTCATACCATTTTTTTTACATGCTACCAAAATGGGGGGGGGGGGGGCAACTCCATGATAATTCAATTTATTTAATGTAAATTTTATAAAAAATAGTTGCTTCGAGAAAAAGTGGGGAGAGGACATCTTTATGTCATATAACATGTGAAACTGATTTCATTCCACCCACAAGCTTGAAATAATGAAATAATTTTAATGAAAACAATATAAATAGACGTCATAAATCCCATATCAAACGCCATATAACCACTTGTTTCTGCGCGTCTTTTTAATGAATTTATAAACAGCGGCAAATTCTAAAATGTATTTTAAAGGTAATGTTAGCTGCAAGTCTGTAGACCTTGTATGAAAAATTTCGGATGGTAGTCAATTTTTCCGGGATACAGACAGAGCGGTACATATATGCAGCTAAGATAACTAAGAATGATCCCAATAAAATACTTTGTTGAGTAATGCAAGCTTTTAAGAAAGCAATACTTATATTTGTTTAAAATATAACACCCAAATACTTCGTCTTACATTCGCTATTTGTAGAACAAGCAGAACCAGTATCAGTCTGACCGGCCTCACCATATACATTGTTGGAATTTTATTGTCCTAGCATTGCAATGCTGTGCATGTACACAATTTCTTTTAAAATTTAAACACTTAAAGTGTTCATCTATATGGCTACACATAACGTACACACGTGATTCAAAATAACCCAGACGGAAAACGGTAAAGAATTCAGTCATTGAGTCTACGTTTTATAGAACTTGTAAGAAAACACAATGCGGGTCTGAATGTTTGTTGATATGTCAATCTATCAATATACAGTTTGTTAATTATTTTCGATTGCTAAGGCTACAGCGTATTTGATAAACATTGAACAACATTTTTTCCATGCCACTTTTTTTCCATGGAAGATAGCGAATACAAGTATAAAGCATTTATAAAATTTATTTAATTACCTCTTTAGAATTGTGTATGGAATAAATAATTTATAAATTGCTGCTGAAGGTTGTTTGGTATTTTCGTTTGTAGATGCTTAAGTTTGCAAGTAAAAAACCTGAAACGCGGGGCAAGTCATAATTAATATCCCTAATAACCGTAACTTAAAACTAGCGGCTTTGGATTTAAATATTATCGTATACGAATATTAAGTTCACTTTTTAAAATCATCTCAACAATGATAATTATATTATATCCATCGCAAATCAGTATATTTTTTTTGCTTTAAAAGAATTGTTCTATCGGGAGCAATCCCGCGTTCGTTTATATTGTCATGTCATTTATACACATTGTGCTTTATATGACGGCCGTGTATACGTATTGTAGAAAAGTTGAGTTTAATTACCATGCATTGGAACCATTTTATTAACACATCTCCCAGTACTAAAACAATTCAAAATGTCTCTGTTACAATAACACAGTGGGGGGTTAATCGTGTACGTCCAGCTCTACAAGCACATGCACTGTCGTCTAGGCGACGGCCTGAATACAGCTAGCGACTCTCCTATCGATCGGTTACCTGAGTCTCGTAATGCATCTAAATATAGACAGGGGCACAGTTATGAAACAAACAACAAAAATAAGGTCAAAGAGGTTTATCTATATGAAATGAAAATGTACAGATGTATAAAAACATTTGGGAATTTTATGTGGAATTATTTTTGTGCGCTACATGTATCAGTTAGTGCATTACAAAAAGCCCTTTCATAACCTCATAAACGTGCGCACCCCCACAAAAATGGACCGAACTGACATAAATTGTTTCTGCAAATACTGACTATAAATTACGAAAACATTAAATTGAATACTATTGAAGGATTCAAAATTAATTTCTTTACAACTTTGCTTCAATAATGCATTAGAAATATTTATTCCTTTTTAAGTTATTGACAAGAAACTTTGGACGCCTCTAACTCCCTAATTATAAGGGCCAGCCCCTTTTTCGGTATACCGAATGAAAGGTCTGGGTAAGACCAAGAACTTTTAAAATACATGTTATAATAAATTTTTATCAGGTAGAAAACTAACACGGAAAATACGCGAATTTTTTTGATTTTTTTTTCTTACCTTTGTTTCAACATCTATACCACCCCTTTTATTTGCATTTAAATAATAAATAAAATATATCTCGCACAAATTCAATGTATTAGCTTCCAAACCAGCCCAACTTTAAGACTCTGCCAGTCATCGTTAAAGCTAAACCCCCTGGACAAAAGAAGTCGTTAAATTTTACTAAAAGGGGAATAACTCAAAACCGGATAGGGATTTTCCTCAACTAAAATATGCAACGACAACATCACGCTGCATGTTATCAGTCTTGAAAATTTCAAAACAATCGGTGAACAAACGAGCGAGATATTAAGGATCAAAGTTGGCGTCTAGAAGAAAAAAAAAATAAGAAGAAATTTGAAAAATTTTCAGAATAATAGTAAGGTTTTCCGCTGAGAGCGGAAAACCTTAATAACCAACCTGGACAATACATCTTTATAAAAGTTAAAAGTGTTAAAGGACCGGACTAGTTCCACCTCCTAAAAAATCAACCCTCTCTTCCTCTCTCTCTCTCTCTCTCAATTTATCAGGGATAAAACCATTGGTTGACAGCAAATAATATCATCGATTGCATTTACATGACTTAGATATTAACTAATTAACTCTCTGATAAATTGAATCAACATGCACGTCATTGGGACGTGCATATTCTATGCACCATATAACACCAGGCTAAAAAGTCAAAAAATAGGTGCACATTTCATTATATGCACGTGCTAATCATGTTGTGTTACTAAGCACTTTAACTCAGACAGGTTACATGGCACAGAACGTTGCAAATTTCCCGCTCTCATCTTCCACTTATATATATATTTTTTTACAAATTACAAAATACGGTCATGGTTTTAAATAAGCGGTTTATCGGCGTATTCTTATCTTGATATGTGTCAATGTTTACTCAGTAATTATTCACGTTTGTAACAATATTGACCTACATGTTTATGAAATACAAAGAAAAACAAAACAACCACCGTCTTAACCGTGAATACTTTTTTTCTTTCCATTTCGATATGTATCAGAAACGGCTAAATATCTAACGGTAATTTAGAAAACTCGAAAACATAATTAAAAACCTGGGGTTTTTTAACTTTAGCAAGCAGTTAAAGATCCTACAGGGGGTGTCAGAGACACGTACAGGGGAAAACAGTGGCTTACATAGGGTGACAGGGACTTACAGGGACTTACAGTGCCACACAGGGGATGTGTACAGTGGCTGACAGGGGTACACAGGGGATGACAGGGAAAACACAGGTGGTGACAGGGAGAGACAGGGTATTTACATACGGACAGGGGTTTTCAAAGCCATTAGTGTAAACTACATGTACATGTATTCTTTGAAGAAAAAGTTCCATATTTGACACAGTCCTATATCTTAATAGCATGCCCTTTTTTAAGAAAATGGATACATGTAGATCTAAAATTAATTACGTTTTTGGAAGTAGATATGCATGGATAAAATTCAAATGGCACAAGTGGTCATAGTTAAACATTTTATGCAGGACCAAATAGAAAACTTATTAAAAGTTAAACTGCACTAAGCTGTCGAGATTATATAACTGTCTAAAAGGCGAATATTTTTATTATTATTGTTATATCCATACTTACGTCGACTTGATATATCCCAGTTAACTTGAAATAAAGGATACCACAGAGTCTGCGTCATCTGTTTCATATTTGGATATTTTAATGGAAATGGACATTGATGGTAACCTAACAACAAAACTTAATGATAAACGTGATGACTTCAATTTTTCTATAGTCAACTTTCCTTACTTATGTAGCAAAACACCTTCATCACCTGCATGGTGTTTTTGTCTCTCAGTTAACTTGATACGCAAGGGCATGCTCTTCGTGTAAACAGTTTCAAAGACGAGGCAAACTACTTACAAACAAGTTGATCAAACAGAACTATCAACAGTCTCGTTTAAAGTCATCTTTTCGGAAGTTCTATGGTCGATACAACGACCTTGTCATCAAACACAATCTTCATGCTCTTCGTGTAAACAGTTTCTAAGACGAGGCAAGCTATTTACAAACAAGTTTATAAAAGTCATTTATTTACAAACAAGTTTATAAAGTCATTTTTTCGGAAGTTCTATGGTCGATACAACGACCTTGATATCAAACACAGTCTTCCACTGGCTCGCATGCTGACTGACGTTTTTCATACTAATTGTTAGACCATAATTAATTACCTAATTGTCTACGGACTTTTGCGGTCTTTATTTTCCCGATTACGACAAAGAGAACATGGCGGTTGTGACCGGTCAGCAGAGGATGCTCACTCCTTCATGGCAACTGACCCTGCCTCTATCTTGGAGGTCCGTGTTGCTCTGGTTGAATTAGTATTTCGTTTTATGGATTTTTGAGATGTTTGACGGTTTCTTATTGTCAATTTTTCATTATGTTATTTTATTTGAAAATCTAGTTTCATCTTAACAAGGGATCGAAATTTTCAAGATATATCTTTAAACGTAAATAAAAAACCCAGACCGTTGTTAAATTTCATACGTTTGCTTTATTTTTAGTTCTAATTAGGGTCTTCCGTTTTCAACGGAGGACCCTCTTGTTCATCTTCGGATTCTTTTTCATTATTATTCTTCCTCTTACTTTTTTGGTGGCTTATATCTCATTAACTATTCAACCGATTTCCACGAAATTTTCATGCCATATAGAACATCACCGGCGCTACATATGATAAAATTTTTGATTGATGACGTCATTTTCGGTTTCAGATATTGACGATTTTATAAATTTTTAAGGGTCATTTTGTCAACGCATCTCCTCCGAAACTAGTCGAGACAGAAGCTTGAAATTTTTAGGGATTGTAGATGTATGTTTGTAGATATACCCCCTTGCTTCCATTAATGAAAATTGCTCAAGGTCTTAAAGCTCGACCGAACCTGAAAATTTGCACTAAAATTTTCCACAAAAGTTTAGAATATTTTCTGAAATAACTTTTGATGTAAACATATTTTGTTAAAATATGTTATGCAAAAGATGTTTATATTTGCAAGACCTATAACTTGATATCAAGAAAAAGAGTCTGGCCCCTCAAATTAGGGGCCAAGGGGGCTCTAAAGTCTTCTTACAATAAATCTTTACTGAACAATATAGTTTGTTATCAATTATATAAGCAAAAATGTTCATTATAGAGCTGTCTATCTATACAGTACCATACCTAAGTCATGTGTTACGTAATTACGGGTTTCAAGGGGCCAGATGTTCAAAACTTTTATCATTTATATTGAAAAATGGAGAAATATTTTGAAAAGCAATACAGAACAAAAGTTGCCCAAAATAATGTTCTGTACAATATGCCACCTTAAATTTTTTGTTGATGGCCCCATTTACGAGTTTAAGGGTCGGCCCCAAAAACACATTTGTACAGATATCTCGAGAACGGTGAACACTTCGCAAACAGTTGTTGAACAAAATATGTTTATATTTGCAAGACCTTTGATTTGATTATAAGAAAAAGGGGCTGGCCCCTGAAATTTGGGACCAAGAAGGATCTAAAGTCTTCTTACAATAACTCTTTACTGAACAAGAATTTGTTATTAATCATGAAGCAAAATGTTCACTGTAAAGCTGTTTATTTTTAAAGTACCATATCTACGTCAAATGTTACGTAATTAGGGGTTTCAAGAGGCCAAAAGTTTAAAACTTTTATCATTTATATCTAAAAAAGGAGAAATATTTTGAAAAGCAATGTTGAACAAAAAATGTTAAGAAGAATGTTCTCAACAATATGACAACTTAAATTTTGCTGTTTGTGGCCCCGATAAGGAGTTAAAGGGTCGGCCCATAAAACACATTTGTTCAGTTATCTCGAGAACGTTTAATAATTTGTGAATACATGATGAACAAAATATGTTTATATTTGCGAGACCTTTTATTTAATATAAAAAAAATGGGCTGGCCCTTCAAATTAGGGGCTAAAAGGAACACTAAGTCTTTTTATAATAACATTTTTAAGCGATAGTTTGATATTAATCATTGAGCAAAAACAAAGAACTTTTTAAACCTAATCTAACGTTAATATTCGTTTTGAATTCGGACGATACACTACAGAGAAATTGGGGTTTAAAATTTGATTTTTCCGGAAATTTTGATTCCGCGTTCTTGGTTTAGAAAATAGCACAAAGTTAAATGTAAAATTAACTCGTACTACAAATATTTGTTAAGTCGTACTTAAAAACATTCGAATTTTTTTGTTAAGACGTTTTTGAAATCGAAAAGGTTTTTATTAAGTCGTACTTTAAATCATTCAGATTTTGTTAAGTCGTACCAAGAATTATTCGATTTTTTCTCATGTTTTAGTTACTCTTGTTATTGGTTTAAGAACTCTGCTTTTTACAGGTACTTCTAGCATTATACTCGACATTAACGGAAGACCCACTCGTTGCTTTGCAACGAGCTTTGCTCTAGTTATAATTATTATGCTCATACTGATGGTAGCTACCGAGGATAAATGTTAGATTGAAATAATACATTATAGTTTCACATGTAATAGGTTTATTCATAAACAAGTTATTCTATTGTTTTATCACAACATGTTTTTTTTACAAATATCGCAATTGATAGATCCTACAATAAACATACAAAATCCGAATTTTTAAACAACTTAAGATGCAATTTTTTTAAAAAAAACTCGCAAATTATACAATAAAATCAAACTATACACAGTTGATAAATTTGTATTGACATTTGTAATAACACGAGTTGCGCAAAGTTTGCCAGTGTGCTTATATCACTTATTATCAAAAATTACATTCACTGGGTCGCATGCTGACTGACGTTTTTCATACTTATTATTCGACCATAATTAATCAACTACTTGTGTTCGGACTTTTCCGTTTTTTTCCAATTACGACAAAGGGCGTGACAGTTCAGCAGAGGATGTCTTTTATGGCACCTTATCCTACCTCTGTTGTTTGTTTTTTTAAGAGGTACGTGTTCGCTCTGTTTTTGTTTTGTAATTTTCTATGGACTTTTGAATTTGAACACTGTTCGAAGTCACCACGTGTCATTTTTACATAATTTTATTTTTATGTTTTTAATTTAAAGAGGAACATGTACACAATGAAAAGAATTACATCATAAATTTATTTTAACAAAATACAAATATTACTGCTTATGTATACTTCTACATGTATATAAATTTGATGGACTCGATTTTGTTTTGCTTTCGGGAGAGAAATGTCAATTAGTTTAGCTATATTTTAGATATTATAAATATTGTAATTTAACTAAGTAATCAAAACAGAATTGAATGTTGTTTTTTATATGAGCGTTTATTAATCAATTATCAGCAGAACAAAGTCCTTAAAAACTCCAATTTGAACCCTAATAGATTAAGACATTGTAATTGCTAAGTCGTAAACTTCCGCTTTATATTTTTTATGTGAATGGAGTTAATTTATGATATTTAACGGTTTTAAAGTTACTTTTTAAAGTGACACGGTGACTCAACAAATGTTTGACTTTTTAATCATAACAACGGAAATGAGAAGAAACATAACATTTCATTTTAAAGAAGGTTTCACCTATTGTAAGTCATCACCTTTCAGTTTACAATTTCGGAATTACACGTCTAGAAAGGCCGAGTTGTTTTAGACATTAATTTGAGTGTCATATGATTTCAATTTCAGTCTAAAATTAGTTACAGTGTGATTAACACACTGAGAAAAGAATTTGAATTTGTAGTTATTCTATGTCCGTAGTAACAAACATGCATCTATAAATTGTTCATTGTAATAGATATTTAATTCTTGAAGACATCAAGTTTTTCTGCGATCCAAGATATTTGCCACGTCATGTATTTACATTCACATGTTGCAGGGTCATGAAGCAGATTGGAAAGTCAATATTTTTGTGTTGGCGCTACGCTTAATTATTTTTTCTCTTTTTAATTGAATTTATTTACCGGTACTTTTGAACATCGTAATTTTTCAAATGTTCATCTTTTCATATGATATATAAAATATTTGGAAATCATGTAAAAAGTCGATATTTAGAATATCATGGGTTTGTGCGTCACTATGTTTCTTTAAGCTTTACAAAAGACTCTTGAATCAAGAATAAAAAAGAACAAAATACAATGTAACTATAACGATATTAATACAGTGATAACGAACAGTGATCCAGTTCAAAAGTCCATAGAAAACTACCAAACAGGAGCAGAGCGAACACGGACCTCTTAAAAAAATAGAAGTAGGATCAGGTGTCATGGAGGAGTGAGCATCCTCTGCTGACCGATCATACCCGCCGTGTTCTCTTTGTCGTAAACGGGAAAAACGGAAAAGTCCGTAGACAATTAGGTGATTAATTATGATCTTACAATTAGTATGGAAAACGTCAGTCAGCATGCGACCCAGTGGAAGATTGCATTTGCTGAAAAAAATCGTTGTATCGACCATAGAACTTACGAAAAGATGACTTTAAATGAAACTAGTATAAAAGGAGGCTTGGCAGAACATTTAGTAGACCCCGCTATATATCTTTGTTTGTAATTCACGATTTTTATGAAGTTTATGTATCCAATAAAGGTTAGGTAAATTGATTTTGGTTTTTATGGAATATTGAAAATATTTAAAACTGATATATGATTTTGAAGAATGTCTTCATTGGAAAGAGAGCAATGAGTATAAGTTGTGTTTTGACTTGAGGAATTTCTAAGCTCTTCTCAAATACAATTTTTATAATGAGCCTTTCCAACAAATACAATAGTTTTTTCCTGTTTTGTCAGCAGAGTCTAGTATTAACTGATCATGTAGTCTATCTAGGTCTTTTCTTACTTCTTAATTATCAAATAAAGAAGGATAGAGATGACTTCCATAATGTGCTTTAATTGTTTAATACGATATTTTAACATGCATCGAACACTTTTGGTCCATTTTGACAATGAGTCAAGGTCTTCTCTTTCATGTTTGGCCCATCGTCTGACGTATTCTTCTACAAAATTTATAATCTATATGAAATTAGAATGCCAGTTGAAAGATCGGAGTTCCCTAAATTTTGGACCTAAAAATAAAATAAGTTTTTTTTTATTTCAAGAGAAAAAAACGTCATTTTATTTAAAGTCTAAGGAGGGATATGTATATGTGTGAATCCCGAATATTTTTCCAGGGGAAAAGGGGGGCAACAGTTATTTGAGTTTGCCGGGGGGGGCGGGCGTCCGAGGCATATTTTTGGCAATTTTATGAATTAAATGTAATCTAAAGCAATATGAGCTGTATTTGTAAGAATTTATTTTTGCTGCAAAAACCTGCTAGTCTGATAAGTCTGAATGTAACTTAAACTTTTATGATAAATAAGATTTTAAAAAAATCAATAATTTTTGTCAGAATAAAGATTTCTCTTCTAAGGAATATGTAGCAGATTAATTTTTGTACAGGACGACAATAATGCAATTTTGCTCCAATTAAGACTTCTTAACAGCTTTACCCAAAAAAATATGGCTAACAGAAATAAATAAAAAAAATGATATTTTTTGTCATTTTAGTAGAAAATAACATTTTCGCAAGAAAAATTTTCACCATGAAAATTGCAGCTCATATTGCCTTTTAATTTTGAGGGGGGATCTGGACCCCAGACCTAACTATAGATCCGCGCGGGTAGGTTTAGGCAACTCCGAGTTTAATGACCGTCAAAATTATGATCAATTTAAAAACCTGTTTATCTTTATGAAAACAGTGCTGAATATTAATACCAAGTGAATGTGTTCACCAAGATTTTATTTTTCTACTTCGAAATCGACTCAATCTTTGAAGCTGCCGTACAACGGTATCACGTGACAGTTAAAAATAGATCCCTTTTATACCTTAACAAAATTCAAAAAGTGGAACACTACCCCGAAGTTCATTTGTATGTTTGCTACAATAATTCGATCGGCAATTAGTTCATGTTTATTTGTATTACTGCTAGAATCCTATTGTTAATCGCATAAAATAAATATTGTAAATATTTATCGGAAACCCTCTCAGCTTCTATAATTTTATTGAAAATACTACGTATTTTTCATTTAAAACAACAAGCACAGGATTCTAGCAGCACTGTTTAAGTGGTTTAGGTCATATACCGTTGACCAAAGTCATCTTTCATAATATCCAGGGTGGTGTTACATTTTTGCCTTTTTTGTACACACTGACAGAGGAAAGGCTGGTCAAGTCATATAAATGTCGATCTACTTACCTTATAAAACTCGCTGAATAAACAAAATATTCATGCCTGTATTATCCTGATTATATCCTAACTGACACTCATCTAAATCTTAGGTATCTGTATTGAATAAGTCTTATTTCGGCATTGTTTACACTGCATTCCGATCATTGGTCTCCCGACATGATCTTCTCTAATAAACATGCTTGTGACGTCATCAATGATTATTATACGTAATAGAGAGAAATCAATCGAAGGTATATTCAGTTAGAAGAGTTTCTAGTGATATTTTATGCCTGCAGTTTTTATAATTTAAACCAGAGATAAAGTTAAAATCGACAAGTTTCTGAGTAATATATGACATCATGCTGCTTATTGTGACGTCATATTGATCTGAGGAATTTGATCGCTGAGAGTTGCCTTATCATACCCGCGCGCGCATGGGATAAATGTTTATTTTATGCTAATATTTGTCTACCAGGATTTAATTAAAATTTTCAAAATCTTATTGCACATCTGTAGGACAGTCCCTATCATAGCTCAAGATATGATGTATCTATTCATTAAATCATAAGAGGAGTTCTGGAATCTATACTCTGTCCCGAGTTTTTGCTTCCACCACTTTTTGCTTGATATTTCAATAATAGTAAATACCTTTGTTCTCAAACTACGTTCATCCACTAATATGAAAAATGTCCAGATTATCTGTTTTGAAACGCCCCCTCTACCGCTTCAGGTTTCAATACACATCCAAAAATTGAAAGTCTACGGAGATTTTGCAATGCATCAGTCATTAAAAAGCCCGGATGATAAAGTTAAAAAATTGCGCGATGTATTCCGAGTGTATTCCGAATGGAGAAAATAAGTAAACATTTCCCATTACAAATCTCCGTAAGAAAATTGTTTTCGTTCCTGTGAAATTTTATGAGTGAAAAGGGATAATTGTTCAATGAAGATATCTTGGATATATTCCCTTTCATCGATTTCAATTGTATTTCTTTCACAAGTATGTGTATTTTTATCAAAAATCATCAAAAATTGATGGAAGCAATAACTTGGGACAAACTATAGTTTTTTTAGGAGTGATAAACGTCAATTTTTGCTATTATTTGACTCCCTAGATGAAATCTAAATTTTTAAAACCTTATTGCACATCTTAAGGACAGTCCCTATCATATCCCAGGATATAATATGTGTCTATGCATTAAATCATAAGAGGAGTTCTATGATCTTGGTTTTATAAACGTCAATTTAATGCTACTTTTTGACTCTCTGGATGAAATTAAATTTTTTTAAATTTTATTGCACATCTATAGGACAGCCCAAATCATAACCCAAGAGATGACATAGCTTCTTCAAAAGTTGTAAGAGGAGTTATGGAAACCATACTTTTTGCGAAAAAATATTTTGTTTGTCGTTTTCGTTCTTTGTTGTCCACTGATCCCTGTGTTAAAAATAATTCTGAAATCTGATCACACTTCAACATGACACGCCCAATCATATTCTAGAAGATCATTTGGCTACTGAAAAAAAAATGTTGACGTTTTGAAACCAGTTTTTTTTGTAAAAAGAAAACAAACAAAAAAACTTTCAGCCACCAAATGACCCCCAGGGCAAATTTGAAATTTCCGATACCTTATTGCGCATCTATATGATACCCCATAGCATATACCAAAAGATGATTTGTCAATTGTTGAATATGTAGGGGGAGTTCGAGGAAGATGGTTTTTTTGTGAAAAAAAGTCATTTTTTACCAATTATTTTTATCCCCAAGGACTACCAGAGAAATTTTGAAACCTTTTTACAAAACTACATGATACCCCGAATCAAACTCCAAGAGTTCAGTTTGCTGGTTTATAAATTGTTAGAGCAGTTTGAGAAAGTAAAACGTGACAGACGGACGGACAGACGGGTGGGCGGACATACGGATGGACGGACGGACAGACAGACGGAAGGACGGAACAGGTAACAACAATATACCCGAACTTTATTTAGAAAGTGTGGGTATAACAATAATATGAAGAATAAAAAACATAAGGTGGAAAGACATAATTATTATACAACACTTTAATGGTGTATTGATCTTCCGTTTCTAATTTTGTTCTTCTTACTCAACCTGAGCGTGTACAGGTTAAAATCTAGATTTATCAGAAATACAACGTAGTTTATTAAACCCAACGCAATCGGACAATTAAAAAACGGTTGGTAGATTTTAGTCGTAGTCTTTCAGTTTTAATGAGTAAAAAGATCAAATAGTGAATTTTTATGACTTCAAACAAATTTCTCTGTGTCTTGTAGCCACTCTTCAATGTGTTTTGATTTTATCAGCTGCTCTGATCAACAATATATATGCCTCAATCGTAAATTTTCCGTACTCAATTCTTCTAAGTGGACTTGGAACGCTTTTCTCCATCGTTGCCTGGGTGATTTGTGTTATCGTCTACAACAATGAGCAAAAACGGGAATCTGAGAACCAACGTCATAGAATGGACCAATCAGACCCACTTCCTCTCTCAGAGTTGCTGTACTCACATATGAAACAAATAGACGAAACAAACAAGTAAAGACAAAATGAAATTCATCATTTTATAGTGTAACCGATGTGGAGGTCTCTTTGGGGGTAAACATTGATAATTTTTCCAATAGTTATCAATGTACTTGGTGACGTCAAAAGATAATGCCACTTTGATGTGTTTTATTGACAATAGTAAATATTTCACCAATCTGTTGTATATAGCAGTTTATCATATCTCAAAGAACTGTCTTTTATAAATGCTATATTCAATTATCTAAGGCTTTTTTCATAGATATTATGTCAATTTATCATGAACATCAACAAATATTATTCCTTTTGTATGGTTTAATAAGGTGTATTTATATGTATATACTTTACCTCGAGAATAATATTCAATGGCATGATTGATAATAATTGATAATGAAGCCTGAGTTCAACTGTTATGTTTCAGATAGAAATCCTTTATATCTATCTAATTAAAAGGCTTGTATGGTCGTGACCAAATCAAGACTATGTTTATCACCGTAAAAAGGGGGAGAAATGCTTTCAATTGTATTATTGAAAAATGACAATAACAATCAACCATCACGTCAACCAAGATATAAAAAATACACCAATTTTTATGCTAAACTTTTGGGTTTTTTTTTTTATCAAATGATAGTTTATAGCATAGCAGATGATATCTTAAAATCTTAAGTAAATTCAGATGGTTAGTTTGTTGACCACACAGCCTTCTTAATTATATAGTTTGGTAAGATATTAAAATCAAAATATTCAACAGGCTGACAAAATATTGTGATTGAAATTAAATTTTAACATATAAATCTGCTGATGAATTCTCTAATAAAAGGCATCTAATCCATGTTCACGTATTTATATGGTTTTTTTTAAGCGAACAAATACCAGAATTAAGCAAATACCAAATTAACACATTATCAAATTGTTTATAAATAGAAAAGCAAGTTTAACCAGAAGGAAAACAATATTTTCAAAATAGTATGCAATAGTCAAAGCTGTATTTAAAGCTTTTAATCTGGTTAATATTTGTAGAATAAAGTTATACGTTTAATATTTGCACTCAGTGTTCATTCCCCCTTATGTTTGCTTTAGAAATCTGCAACGTTCAATTTTCAAGCACATGTAAAACCTAATCAAGGCGAATGAGCGCAAGTTAACATCATCACGCGTGTTAATTAGATTTATTATGGTAAGATTAAATAAAACGTGAAAACCTTTATAACGATATGTTCTATGAAAAATTATATGTAAACCACATAAAACACAGTTTCATTTTAAAAAAAGTCTCTGATACTATATTTTTTAATAGCTGCGGAAGCAAACTAAATAACACGTTAATTGCCATTTAATATGCGTACTCCCTTTAAAGAAGCAAAGATTTAAGCATTTAATCATTATTTTTTTTAAAGATAGTCTTACAACTGCAGCGGCGTGTGATTACAAATTTAGTAACGCACGTTAGTTAAAAACAATAATGTAATACTTATATTTACATTTTTTTACTTCCTGTGTTATACCTTAAAATTCCGATTGAATCTTAAAGATTACGTTTACTCAAAATGAGAAAAACAAAATTCACTAATGATAATGAATACCATATATTGTGTGTAAAAGACCTTTTTCATTGTAGTGTTATTTTTCCCTTTTTTTTTAAAAAGTACGTTAATGACCTACTTTTAGAGGTAATGGCCATTGAATAATTTTTTAAAATTTAAGAAAAATCCCGAAAAATTCACACTCTGACTGAGTTTTTCATAGTTACATGTATTTCTTAATTATTTCTTTAAAAATACATATTGCTTAATACTTTTAAAAATGAAATACGGTTAATGAATGGCAATGACACTAAATAGGTGAAAAACATTAAGTTTGATTCACAAGTTTTATAAATATTCCAGTCTGAATTTCCTCTATCTGTTTTCTAATCCCTAGCCATTTTTGTTTCAATTTTACAAAAAACTGAATGATAGTTATGCTAAAACGTTTATAGTATTAAACTAAATATTTTGACCTTACTTTGCTGGCATAAAATTTATATGAGGTCAATGATCAAAATTTTGAGGTATGGCGTTGTTTATCGTTTTACGGAATTTCCAATACTCTTGTAGTATGTGCCATATGATAAACTAAATAAAAAAGTAAGATAAAACTAACAGAAAATGTGCATAATTATGTTATAAATAAAATCCTAAATTTAAATATTATATATCGTATAAAAATGTTTAAATGAAAAACAAAATTTGAAATTTTTGGTCCGAAAAAGCTAAAAGTCCAATTTTGTTTGAGCCTAATTGCATATTATAGTTAAGATATGGAATGTTATGTCAATGATTATTCATTTAATTGACACTTTTTGCGTTTAGAACAATTTTTTCTCATGACATTGAACATGACAATCCGAATGTGGAAACCTAAACCTTGAGTAAACAACATCCTTAAGGGTAAGAGCCACTGTAAGAGTCCCAAGCGTAAACTTTGAGTTTTGCTTGTGAAGTTTCAGTTAATAGTATTCAAGGTTTGTGACATCATAAAAAACTAGTCATTTTATCCTTTTAGCACCCTGTGTTACACATGTAGCTGCCGTAGCTTTAAACACACTTTACAAGCAATAAATATGTGTAATGTAAATATAATCGCTTGAAAGGGAAATTACACAAATATTTCATACAAATTAATATATATATAAGCATTGAACAATTATTTTTTTGATATCGTCGGTCTTATAACGCACTACACTGCGAAGACAAATATTCATACCGCGCTATCGAGGGTATTCAATTTGTCTGCACCGTTTGGTGTGTTAAAGGGGCATGGTCACGATTTTGGTCAAAAATTATTTTTTCGATTTTAATGTTTACAATGCTTCAGTAAGGCATTTTTAATAGGCAGCCAAAATTTGAGTGTCATTTGATGAGTCATAAGCGAGTTACAGAGCTTACAATTTTTCGCTATGTAAACAAAGCGTTTGTTTACATTTTGAATGTTGAAGTGAAAATTCCAGTTTAAGACCTAAAATGAATGTGTTAATTGTTAGGAACTGTTTATTTATGCTTAAAATGAATAATAAGATAGTCAAACCAGCTTTAAAAAGATTTTTACTGGTATATTGAACCTATGTAAACAAAACAGGGCACGAGCCTTGTTTACATTACGAAGAATTGTAAACCCAGTATCTTGCTTAAAACTCAACGACTGGCACTCAAATTTCAATTGAACATTAGAAATGCAATCCTAAAGCATTGCAAATAATAAAAACAAAAATAAAATTTGACCAAAATCGTGACCATGCCCCTTTAAAGGACCGAAGACATCTAAAAACGAGCATTCAATGCTTAACTATAAACCAAACGTTTCATTTTGATTTAAACATGACGTAAGATCAATATAAAAGGAAATGTTGACGGCTTCTTTCTTAAAGACAGTATATGGTGTTTTTGAGAAGACTTTTATAATCGCAGCAAGGAATATTCATTTTTTTTTTATCTCGTTCAAAAACAAATCCTAAGGCATGAAAAAACAGATAACGTCCGCTGAAATCTTTAAAACAACAATGCAAATCCCTTAAAGAGAAGTTGTGTGATTTGTTTTCATATTAAAAACGCGAGTCTTCAATTGTACATGAATCTAACATACTACATAATTCATAGTCGGTTAGTGTGTTTAGAAGAACGCCTGAGGCAAGTATTTTGATATGTTAGTAGATCATTGTATGAAGAATGTATTGACATATAGTTTAGTCAAAGAAGTTGTTTAAAGATGCACAGTTCAGTTCTGTGTGTGTGTGGCATTGAAACTTTTACAGCTTGTTATCCCGAATTTTCCCGTAGAGTTACATATCTGCAGCTACTTCTAATAATAAATTCCACGTATTTTACTTAAACTTCATTTTTATTTAGTGGATGAAGTGTCTACACGATAAAAACTTTCTTCCAAATGCACTTTAAATAACAATTTAAATAACCAACATGATGAAAAATTTTCCAATTACATTAACATTTACAAAAAGAAAAAATATCTTAAAATAATTTTTTTTTGCTAGATTAAAGTATGAAAAAGTCACCTTTGTCGTTTATTTGTTTTTTATGAATTTTGACCTCTTCTTTTACAATCTATGTTCAAGATGAGTTATTTGTGGCATTATTGCTTTATGTCTGGAGGAAAATGCATCGTAACAGCAAAGTCTGAAAATCTATAAACTGAAAACAAAGCACTTACATCGCAAATACAAATTAATTGTCCTTTAAGGCATATTTTTCTTTATAAAATGCTACAAGTGCATTGCCACATTTCAGCATCCTTTACAGCAAAGTAAGCATTGAAACCAAAAGTATACGAATATCTTTCATTTTTACACAAAATATACAGCCATTTTTTCGTAATTCATAGATACTTTAAGTAAATAACAAAAAATCATTTTGTTGTTATTGTTGTTTGAATGTAAGCATACAAAAGTATGACATCAATGCATTTAATTTTTTGGATGTGATCTACTGTGGAATACTATAATTTCGTCGGGGACAATTTTCGTGGATTGTGGGGGTTTTGCCTGTTCATGGGGATGTTATTTTGTGGTTGAGTCAGTTTTCAGCTTCAGTATGTAAACCAAACCTTTAATAATCAGTTTTCGTTGAGGGTGTTAATTCGTGGGCGAGGGCTACCCACAAATACCACGAAAATAGAGCCACCACGAATTCTAATGATTCTACAGTATTTTAAAGCTGCTTTGTCCAATATAATATTCAATTGTATGAACGCTTTTAAACGAAGGTTATGCTAATTAATATGTTTTACGGTGCGACCGTTGGGGCGAGCGCAGCAGGTGATCAAAAATGAATTTTGATAAATCAATAAAAATAAAAGTAGTGACGTAAAGTACACGTAAATGAAGAATGGAAAATAAAATAAATATACCAATTTTCCAGTAAATTTTTATTATTCATAATTCATAAGATTTTTTATTTATTTATATACCAATCTGATTAAAATCAGATCTTAATAACGCTCCGAAATTCTGATAGTCGCTGAACAAAGTGTAGCGACATCAGAATTTGTCGGAGCGGATCAAAAATCTGATTTTGATCAAATTGTTTATATACTGGTCGCACGCCAGTATAGAATTTATCTCAGATAAAACGTTGTTGAATAATACAGATTTTAACATAATGGTTTAACATAATATTTCCTCTTTTCTTGCAGCAGACATTTTTCTTAAACAAATAAAAATTGACTTATCACAGAATCCCCCCTCCCCCGTTTAAAAAGAAATCAAAACGTATAAAAAAAATTGCTGATCACATAAGGAAAATGGATCCCCCGGTAGCATGTTATACCGTAAATAGTAGTGAAAATAAAGACACTTTTGAGCAGCTAAAGAGCTAAAGGCATACCACGCACTCCCCATTCCTCACCCCGATTAAAATTTTCCTGATTTTGAGAATTTTATTTTTCTTTTTGCTTGTGAAGATTTTTTGAATGATGTTGCCACGCCCCATTTTGAAACGTTCCTGGAAATTACCGTAAATACAGTGAATAAAATAAATGTGAGCATTCATCCAAATGAGAGCAAGTTACAGCTGTTTCCTATCTCTGAAGAAATGTCTCGCTTCGTTAGCTCTGCAAGATTTTGAGAAGATTTTGGTATTTATATTTCAGCAGATTTACAATAACTACTTAGAGTTGTTTCCCCTTATTGTGACGTCAAAGTTCACGTCGGTCGAGTGTAGTCTGTCTCTTTGAAAACACACTAGAAAAAACTACGCGAAAAATATTGATTGTTTACTAAAAAAGCATGATGTTCTGGAAATTACACAATTTATCTGTTTCTCAAAAGTTTTACTTTAATTCTCGCGAGATGGTATCCAGTCTAGTGAGATCGGCCGACATTGAGGAATTGCATTGTGGGTCGAAATTTACTGACTCCGAAAAATTCTGTCGGATCAATGTGCAAGAAATCCATTGTGACGTCACTCGAAAGGACGACAACTCCGTTAGTCTTAAAAGTAATGGAAATTGGCGTTGTGTTATTTACAATGCATGTACATAGTCTTTTATCTTGTTCTCGTGAGAGTGTGAAATGGGAAACCATAATTACAGGGAACTGCTGGGACGATTAAAACAAGGCATTACTGGTCCGATTTACTGACGCCAAAAAAATCCGTTGAATGAATGTGCAAATAGTCCGAATTTTCTATTCACACACGCCTTGCCGGTAGAGCTCGCTTCGCGCCGGCGCTGCGCGCCGGCGAGCTACGCTCGCTATAAGTATTTGTGTAATAATAATAATTGTGGTATTTTTCCCGGTCAATTTAGCCAAATTTCAATACAACAAATAAACCTACCAGATTGCTCTTGCAATTTTATTCTTAATCTTCAAAGTTGGTTATAACAGCACTTTCTAAGTAAAATGGTATATTTCATGACTGGCCTGCCCCTAAAAAATCTAAAATATTTTGATAGGTTTTGTTTAAAGAAATGAGCAAAAATACAATGTTTTAGGGGCACCCTGGCCTTGAAGTCGAATTTTGAAAAAAAACACCGACAAAAAACTCGTGAATAGTGTCCTATATTTACACCAAAGTGTGTAAGTTGATGGCTCAGTAGGTTAAACCGCCCTTCGCCGATCCCATATGTGGGCATTTTTTTTTTTTTTTTAATTAACGGCATTTATAAACATATTTTTTTTTTGTGCAGAATTGTGCATTTTGTATATTAAACTTCGAATATCTTGAATCAAAGATATCGATAGAAAAAGTATATACTTAACAACATGTAAAAGCAATCAACCAGAACTACACCTTAGTGTAAGCACGCTTTGTTTGAGGAAAAGGATCACTCACTCTGTGTAACTTTTAACACTATGCTGCGTAAATAAAAATCTTGCCTGGCATGAACTGTTGCGTTTTTCTATAACATTCATAGAAAATGATACAATTGGGAAAATTATTGCAAAGTAGATGCAGTACGTTGTTTGCAAAGAATGTGTAAATTAGTGACAGTTTATGCCAAAAATGCAGAAAAAAGTTTTATAGATTAGAAAAATTGGGGTTGGGACAGTTTGAGTTTGAAATCCGTCTCCTTGTCATCCCTGCATCAAGTGTGTCCCTTTATCCAAAGGATGCAGCTGTTAATACGGAAGAGAGTTCAGCTGAATTTACGGTGAATCATGGTAGTGTTCGAACATCTCGTAAAAATCTTTCTAGATTTACAAACAACATTCCTCCTGTTATTTCTGTAAAAAAAAAAAAACTAAGGCGACATTTGTAGCATAGAGTCAAAGGGTTTGCGAAGTTTGAAACCGCGTCACGCGAGGCTTTCGATAGCTTCTTATATGTGTCTGGGTGTATTATAAAAAGTAAACTGAAAATAAAATTTAAAGATAATTAAGTGTAAACAGGCAACCATAACTCATAATGCCCGGACAATGACTGTGAAACTTTTTTCATTTATTTATTATTATGGGAACTTGAACCTAGGAGTTTACTGTTTATGGCCTAAAATCAAAGAAGGAATGAAAATCGATATGTTTTGTTTGTTTTTTTGTTAAGACAGAAACAAATACGTGTCCTACAGATCAATTCAATTGTTATTCGCAATAGATCCTTTGTTGATAATACCACAGGGGCTTATTTGTTCCCGAAGAAAAAAATGATTAAGATTGGTAATCTGAGATGTATTTCTGTGTATTGCATTAAATAAATACACTGAAACCCCCCGTTTGAGTCATGTTAAAAAAGTGTATTCAATGTACATAAAAAAGTTTGGCAAGCTATCTAGTACATTTCGGAACGATGTGTTTATTATGCAGCGTACAGGTGTAGTCAGACGATAGGAATAAGTCATTTAAACATTTTCCAACCTAGATCTTGTCAGAAATCGTCGGAGAAATGGAAGAACTTGTTTAAAACATAGCTTGAAACGAGAACCCCCTATAAATCCAAGATGGCGAGTGTCGTCCCTTTACTTTTTTCATGTACATTGAATACACTTTTTTAACATGACTGAAACGGGAGGTTTCAGTGTATTTATTTAATGCAATACACAGAAATACATCTCAGATTACCAATCTTAATCATTTTTTTCTTCGGGAACAAATAATTAAGAACTTCACTATCCAACAACCAAGTACATGTGGATAATACAAGCGATTTAAAAGTGTATTACGTTATTTCGCCTAATGTTAAAATTCACCCCTGACGTCGATACCGGTATGGTTGTATTACGACTTTGACATCGCTATAATTAAAGATCATACTATTCAGACAAATTTAAAAAAAAAATTGCGTTCATTTTTTTTAACAGTATATTGCAACCTGTCAAGCTTAAGGAAGCGTTTCAAAAGAGAAATCTTGGGATTTTTGATTGATATTTACTGAATATTGTTTGAGGCCTGAGGTATTTATAAATATCAATTAATTTAAGAAAATGTGCCGAATGAATATTTTGGGAAAGAGTACAATGATATCGACAAGAGGTGTTAGGATAATTACACCAGATTGATATAAGTAAATGTTTACTCAAATACTACTTAATAAAATTATCAATTGAAAAATGTATTAAACAACATCAAGAATATTTTAGTTTTGCTAAAAGATTTGAAATGGTTATTACTTAACAAATTGAATATATCTTTCCTAATTTTTATTATATCATTGAAGTCAAGAAAGAAGACAAAAGTTTCAGTTTGATGGTTTGTTTTAAAAGGTAAGTAAATAGATTATATATACCAAACAGATAATGGTTTTTTTTCTAAACCAAGAAGTGTTTTGATCTTCTTATATGTTGAGATTTCAGCAAGTCATGTCTTTTTTGTTTTACTTTTTTATAATGCATGCTTTTACTGGGGATTTTCTGTCAAACAAAGTGCACATCCATTTGTATTACTAGTATGTCATCTTTGCTTTATTTTCACAAAATGGATTTGATTTACCTTATTTGTACTGGATTCCGAAGATTTACAAAAGTCCTTACAAACAGAGATATATAGCAGGTTCCAGTAAATGTTCTACCAAACCTCTCTCTTTACTTCTTACTAAAATTCTTACAATAGTGAAGGAAAAACTTCAAAAAATACTGTACAACAAAATACTCCAGAAGTGGTGTGAATCACATGTGGATACTGAAAAACTCTAAACAATTGTTAGAAACTTTTAGGTCACAAAATCTTACCGAAGTCAAAAGCATCAAAACATACGACTTTTAAAAGCTTTATACAACCATTCTCCATGACAAATCAAAATATGGGCTTTTTTATATCATCAACAGTTGTTTCTTCAATAAAAATGGAAGTCGTAAAAATGCTTACCTTGTCATTGGAAATCTAAAAAATTATTTTGTCAATAACCATAGTGATTGCACACACAAGTACTCTGAAGTTGACATTAAAAAGATACTTGAGTTTCTGATAGACAACATCTATGTTGTTTTTGGAAATCAAGTCTCCCAACAATCTGTTGGAATTCTCATGGGTACCAATTGTGCCCCATTGTTAGCAGACCTATTTTTGTATTCTTATGAAGCAGGATTTATTCAAAAACATGTACGTTTTAAATAAATCACTCGCTGTGGCCATCAACTCAACATTTAAGTATATTGACGACGCATTATCAATTAACAATTGTTATTTCCATACTTAGGTCGACTCGATTTATCCCAGTGAACTTGAGATTAAAGATTCCACGGAGTCTGCTCATCTTTTTCATACTTAAATATTTTACTGGAAATGGACATTGATGGTAACCTAACAACAAAACTTTCCGATAAACGCGATGATTCTATTTTTCTATTGTCAACTTCCTTAATTACTTATGTAGCAATACCTTCATCATTTGCATATAGTGTTTTTCTCTCTCTCAGTTAATTCGTTACGCAAGGGCATGCTCTTCGAAAGAACAATTTCTAAGACGAGACAAGCTACTGACAAAAAAGTTGATAAAACTTGAATATCAATAGTCTCGTTTCAAGTGATCTTTTCGTAAGTTCTATGTTCGATACAACGACCTTGTCAGGAAATACAATCTTCCACTGGGTCGCATGTTGACTGACGTTTTCATACTAATTGTCTATGGACTTTTCCGGGGTTTTTTCTATTACGACAAAGAGCACACGGCGGGTGTGACCGGTCAGCAGAGGCTGCTCACTTCTTTTAGACACCTGATCCAAACTCTATCTTTTTGGAGGTCCGTGTTGCTTTACTTTGAATGTGTATTTTGTATTTCGTTTTATGGATTTCTAAAATGATCGGCGGTTTGCTATTGTCAATTTTTCAGTTTTAAGTGTTTTAGAACTGCTGTTAGCAATGCTTCATTGCCAATGTCCCTTTAAAAAATAAAACTTGTTTTAAACTAGACCAATCTAGAAATTAGTATTAATCTAAGTGTGCGTGGTTTGAGACATTGAGATTAAAAATCTTACAAAAAAATGACTTTCTCTTGATTTTTGTAGAAATCGTCGACTTCAAGGGTTTAATTTACCATTTTTGGTTTGGTCAAATGTTTTAGTGCCAAGGTTAAATGAACTGCCCTATTGGCATAAAGTCGCGATGAGAAACAAATATCACTGAACTGCAATGTTCATCTCAGACTTTAATCAATTTAACAGTCTATTGAGCGTGAACATTTTTGTGGATTCTATTGGGCACTTTTTTACATACGTTCCTTCTAATATGTACAAAATAGCGTTTTGTTATTTCTTATTGTTATAGCAGCATTAAACATACCTTTTTGGGGGTTTTTTTTAAATGTAGTAAGTTACAAAGTACAAAACATATATTTATATTCAATGTAATTATATTTAACTTAAACAAACAGAAGACAAAAAGACAATATTTCAGACATTTGATAAAAAATACATCCTAATCTACATGAACTCTGATAACTAATAGATGTTACGGATATTATATATTGTAATTTATGTAATGTGGTTGTGCAATATACTATAGATACTAATACAGGTATATTAATTTGCGATCATGAAAGAAGAGTATTTACTCAAATGACTTTGCATTAAAGGAAATAAACGTATGTAGACCACGTTTAGAAATGTTTAGTTAATTCTAGTTTTAAACTTAAAATAATGTTATCATATGAATAGACTTTCCAACACATTATATTTTTGAAGGATTCACAAAACAGTTGACGCTAATGTGGTAAATCTGATTTTGTTAACAAATAAACATCGATGCCATCTTTGTTTAAAGAGTACATACAGATGCAATACTTAAGGGGGGTTTGGCATTTACTGACAATTGATTTAAGAATATATTTTGTGTTTGTTGTTGTCAGGCTATAATTTTCATCTTGCTGACGTATATAAGTCATTTTCACTGCTTTAATAGTTACTTAGATCATTGCCGTCAACAGGATTCGATTCGTTGGTATGTAATTAAAAAGTCTTTGTGTTTGTCTCGAACATCAATCTTGATTCAATGAGTGTTTGGGTTTTTGTTATTTTTTTGTTTGTTTGTTTGGTTTTATTTAATAGACATGCATTTTTTTATATTTTTTATAACCGAGATGCAATCTGCGTGAGTTTGATATACGAACTGAGAATGTAGAAGAAAACAAACGAGTTTGGTATATTGTGTTCACATATACGGGTTTTGATGGTGATGGAGATGCCATTAAATTTGAGACACTTGTATACCCATCGCCGTTCTCGACTCCCACAACTGGAGAGTGGAGTGTTGGGCTGGCCGAAATGTTAGATTTTGAGAGTCAAACACAATATATACTGGACAAATTACAGTAGGTATTATCATGAATATAACTAGTATATTCTATAAATGCATGAGTCGTGGTTTACTTTATGCGAAATTCATCGTACAAAGGAGTTTCTGATCTTTAAAATGATTGTATGTTACAGTGTAACCGAAAACGGAAAAATATTCAGGAGACTTCACCGAGATTTGTTCAGTTCCTGTGAAATTTCGTGCGGAAGTATATGTGTTCGAATAATATTCTCAAAATACTTTAGTACTGGTCTTTTTCATATCATATCCTACTTTGATTTATGTTAAAACATTAAAATCTTTTAAGATTTGTGTTTTATTTCACCATCTAGAGGTTATTTAAATTCAACGATGATATTCAGAACAGAGTTATCGTTTGTGTTTAAACACGTGTAGAGTGGTTGAAAATATAAACATTGGGTTGCTTAATGAGATCATAGCCATGTTTGATGCTTGTTGTGTGCAATAACATGTTTTTAAAAAAATAATGGGTCGCTGTTTTGCATAAAGACTTAGTATATCGAGCCATTTTCAAGAAACATTCTACATAAAATAGTATAGACTGTTTCACTATTGATGCTATTACTAGGTCAGGCGCGGATCGAAAATAAACACAATGGGGGAACTCTACTAAGCATGTTAATTTTTGCAACGGCAGGAAAAAAACCTATTTTTTGTATCGTCACATTTATTTCTAAAACACATTTTATCTAATAATTAATGAAGATAAAGTTTAAAATCAATAAACTTTAAAGCTAAAATGTATAATGTGTTAATTATAGTTATAGCATAAAAGATCATATCTTAAATCTTAAATGGTAAATCTGGGAGTTTATATGTTGGCCACTCAGCCTCCTTGACTATGGAGTTTGGTAGAATGCTAAAATCTAAATATTCAGAAGGCTGGGGTCATAATACTTTGATTTGTATTAAATTTAAACAAAAATAACTCGTAATGAATTTTGATTAAGTGTATTGTATATATGTCCATGTTATATCTTAGTCGAACAAATATAAGTAAACTACAAATAATAATACATTTTCTAAATATTGCCGTTTTAGGGTATTTTTTTTAAACAAAATAACTCATTTAATGGAAATTTTAAAGTTAGTTTCACCAAAGAAAGTAACAATTAAATTTTCAATGCAATAGTCGAAATTGTCCTCAATTATCTTCATCTAACCCACATATGTAGAATAAAGTTATACTTTAAATATTTACACTCAGTGTATATTTCCATTCAATTTCTTGTAAACACACTTGGCCTTTTCACGGCGCATGAGCACAAGTAGAGAAGTCATTACTTGTTCAGAATAGATTTATTACTGTGAAATTAGATAAAAATTTCAAATTTATATAACCAATTTGATATGTTTATATAAAAAATAATACTTAAATATTATCTTTTCGTTAAATAAAAAGGGGTTTTCTTGACAAAGATTCTGGCATTATTTTTAAGTCACAGAAGCAAATTAAGTAATATGGTTTATGGCTGTTTCATCTATTATTTACATCCCTAAAATAGAAATAGGATAAAGCTTTAAAGGGACAAGCAATAATTCATGTTTTACTTTGATTTTAACATGATGTAAGCTTAATATGAATGACGATTTTGACAGCTTTTATCTTAAAGATTTCATATCATGTTTTTGCGAAGACTTTTCCTCAAAACAAATAGATCTAATTCGTCTCATTTACAATATTTGATCTCAAATAATCCTCAGACATTTAAAAACAGACGACTTGCACTAAAGTCTTTTAAACGTCACCAGAAAACCTTTACAGGGATGTACATGTAGTGTTGATTGTTTACGTGTTAAAACAGGACACCTGTACATAAATCTAACATAGTACATATTTCGAGTTCGGTTAGCGTGTTTAGAAAAGTCTGGACAAGTGACGTCTGTAATACATTGTATGAAGATTATAATGACATACCTTATCTCAAACTGTTTAAAGATGGATGGTAAAGTGTAAGTTTCAGTGTGTGGCATTGTAGCACCTCTACGGCATGTAAACTCCAATTTTCTCACAGAGCTACATATTTGCACTTACATTACACAAGAATTAGATAGTATGTCTCAAAATATTTATGCAGCACATTTGGACGATTATAAAATAAAAATACACATAAATGTTAAAAAAGTGCAATTGAAATTGATGAAAGGGATATTATCCAAGATATATTCATTGTCATATTATCATTTTTTTTTTCAATCGGAATAATTCACAGGAACGAAAGATATTTTTAACAGAGATTTATAATGGAAAATGGGAAATACCACGCAACATTTTCAGCGTTATTATTGGGGTAATTTCATCTCTTTCGTAATGGAAAATTCCCGTTGACTGTTTTGTTTTTTAACAGTGTATTAAAACCTGACAAGTAAGAGTGAGCGTTCCAAAGGGCCGGGTCATCTTGTGTTTTCTTCATAACGTTGAATAAACATCGCTTGAACCCAAATGCGTTTATAAATATTGAGGAATGTGAGAAAAGCGGCATGAATATCTTGGGACAGACTATAGACATATTTTTTCATTGTAAATGAAGTGTCTCTTATATTAAAATAAATGCTTGCTGGTAACGCACTTATAAAAAAACTTCATCACGAGTTGTTTACAATCATGATAAACAATTTCGCATTTACCAATGAAACATAAATGTATTTTTAAGACATAGAAACTAAAGTAAAATAGAAGAACACGTCTGCTTTATAGTTTCTTAATGAGTTTTAATGAGTTGACCGTTAACGATAGCTTTTGGGAAAATACGCTTTTTGTCTAAGATAAATTAATCATTGAATTCCTGCAACCTGTCTGGTAGACATTGCATTAATTGTAACAGCAAAGTCTGAAGGTCTCATAACTGAAAAAAGGCACTGGCATTGCAAAGAAATGTCTTCTAGGGCCTGACATAATTTCTGATATGCTACAAGAGCATCACCACAATTTTGACAATTTTGGCAACATTCACAGCAAAGGAAGTAAGTTGAAACTAAAGTATCCGAATAGCTTTCATTCTGAAAAAAAAACAATAAAAATATTTTATAATTGACATAAACTGTAAGTTTTCAAAGAAGAATTATGACAATTTTCCTTACCAACAAGATGATATTACTTTAGACTCAAAGTGTTCTGATCTTTTGATATCTTTGAAGTATCAGCTAGTCATGTCTTTTATGTTGTAATTATTCATTTTTATATTGCATGCTTTTACTGCGGATTTTTTGTAAAACAATTTGCACATTCAGTTTTCTTAAATCATCGTTACTTCATATCAAATATTTTCAAATCTGTTTTTCATCAATGTTTCATTGCCAATGTCCCTTTAAATGAATAAAACATTTTATCAGCTAGATCCATTTTGAAGTAATGATCAAATCAAGCATACCTGTGTTTACAACTCTAGCAGGAAATAATCCACCCTCTTTTAGTTCTTGTTGAAACCGTGTGGTTTTTTTTTAGTTATGGTTGAATGCTTTGGTGTGGTTAAATTTGTGTGCACCATTGTTAAAAGAGCTGTCATTTTGACATAAAGTCGTCATGATTAAACAAATTACTTCACTGCAATGTTGCTCTCGTACTTCAAATAATTAAGCAGTTTATTGAACGTGAACATTTTCTTGAAGACTCTTTTAGGCAATTTTGTTTACTTATTGTTTTCCTAATGTTTACAGAGATACGTTTTGATAATTCATATTGGAATAGCAGCATCAATAGTAACTTAAAACGTTTAACAAAACCTACATCATAATCGACATAAGCTCAGTTAGCTAATAAATGTGATGATAATCACGTATTTTGTATTTATGCAATGTGTTTGTGAAATATTGATATTATCTAAGGCCAAAGTTAATACATTAAGACTATTTACTTAAAATGAATGTTATTATTTAACTACAGTTTTACTATTGAACTGTATTTCTGAAGATATCACACACACCTGATTTAGTCACAATATCAACATTGATACCATCTTTGTTTATAAAGCACATACAGGTGCATTTATGTTTAATATTTATAAATATTTGCTTCTACAAACAATTGCTTTCAGAATATATTTTCAGTTTGTTAACCTCTATATTCTATTTTTTATCTTACTGACGTGAGTAAGCCATTTTCACTGCTTTAAAAGCTTTACATAGATCATTGTTATCAACAGGAATATAGCAAATAGTGCAAATGAGTTTTCTATTTGTGTATCTATCTGTTTGTGGATTGTTATTCAGGTTTGGTAAGCCACATAATTTGGTTAATGTCTGTTTTTTGGGGTTTTTCTTAATTTTGAAAAATCATTTTAAAATCATACATTATCAAAATATTTGTATATGCGTGTGTACTTTTTTCCCAAAGCTATATAGGTAGTTTGTTTTAAGTCGTTGGTGTAAAATTATAATATACCCTCGTTTTCTCGGAATTGTGATGCTGAATTAGTAAGTGTTTGCTTTTCTGTTTTAAAGCAAATATTTATTTAAATTGTCAAAATAGGGGAATCGATTAAACCCATTTGCTCTCCGAGGGAGTCCGAACCAAAAACTGTGAATGTAGAAGAAGACAAACCAGTTGGGTTCACCGTGTTCACTTATACGGGTTTTGATGGTGATGGAGATCGCATTAGATTTCTTATACTTGATAACACGGTGCCGTTCTCGATTCCCACAGCAGGATCCGGGGATGTTGATGTGGCTTTACTTGGCTTGGACTTTGAGATGAAAACTCAATATATTTTGGACAAAATATAGTATGTATTATTATGAATATAACGAACATTGAATATGTATGCATAAATCCTGGTATACTTAATAAAAAATCTATTGTTCATTTTTTTATTCAAAAGTTTCAATTAATGAAAAATTCTTTTTTACAGCATCACTGAATTTGGATTAAATCCACTCCAGTTTGGTAATAAATGTGGACCCCTGACTGTCAATGTCCTCCCTGTCAACGAATTCACGCCGGTGTTTGAACCTTCTATACAAAATGTCAAACTTCCAGAAAATACACCTCAAAGTGAGTTTTTTGTACAACTATTGATAACTAAGTAACTTATAATTTATGTATAGAAATAAAATACATTGACATTATAGGAATAAGTGAAATTTTGAGAGCAAATATTCTTCTCCTATCTCAAAAAAAAAATAATTTTTCAAAATTCAACAGAGAACAGAACGTTCCAGTGTATAATTATTTATGCTCATTCATTGATCTGAAAGATTTTTAATAATAAAACTGTTCAATCAAAAACCGCCATTTATTGTCTCTTCTTTAACTTCCAGCTTATTAATTTTTCCTTTAAAAGCAACTAAATAGTCATTGACAAAATATTGTCATTTTTAATTACAAATCAGAATTTTCAATCAATAAACAACATCAAAAACATGGAGATCCTAGACAACGACAATACTTAAACGTATTAAAATGACTTATTAAACATATAATGTGGGATCCCCCGTATTGGTTAAAAACACCTGAACAGATTTGAAGATTGTCAGGTAAAATATATACAAAAATGTTAAACAACAATGGCAGGATAATCTCCCTTGAAGGGGCATGATAACGATTTTGGTCAAATTTTATTTTTCTATTTTGATTGTTTACAATGCTTAAGTATTGCATTTCTAATGATCAATCTTATTTTGAGTGTCAGTCGCAGAGTAAAAAAGCAAGATATATAACTTACAATTCTTGTTATGTAAACAAGGCTCGTGCTAAGTTTTTGCTTACATTGGTTCAATATACTGGTAGAAACTCATATTCAAGCTGTTTTATTTTATCTGCTAACATTTTTAAACATTTCCTAGTGTTTGTCTTATTTATGTTAGGTCAACACCTGAAATTTTCTTATCAACATTCAAAATGTAAACCAAAATATTGTTAAGAAAACGGGAAAAAAAATAATTATTGACAACTAATAAAGTGTTTGACAAAATTCGTGACCATGTCTGATATAAACATGTGGCATATACAAAGTTCTGCCAAAAACCTGAAAATATAGATAAAACGCATTAAAACATAACAGTGGATTTTAGATAATGGCTCAATATATTATGTCTTTTAAATGTGTAAAAATATTTGGTACGGTTTGATGGGGGATGGCGGTGGGTTGAACTTTACAATTAATATATTCGGGTACAACAACACGTCCTTCTCAAACTTTTGCTTTTCTCATTACATCAAGATAATAGATTATATGATTTTCACTATCAAAAACATTCTTACATTAAAATAAAAATATCATTTATCAGCTTTATAACACATAATACGTTCACTGTCTCTTCTTCGCTTTTAACAAGGATACTATAAGAAGAATAACACATACTCTCCCTGTTTCTTCAATTTTGACTTTGTGTAAAAGTTTTTGGTTTAAACATTAAAAAAAATGCTATACATTCTTTTATTTAATTATAAACATTAATATAACAATTATGAGAACATGTATATCATTGATTTCATTGATATCTAGAATTGATAACATTTTGGAGTACAAATTAAAATGAAGGTGTCTTCACAGCGTATCTGTTGATTGATGAATAATTGAAACAACTTGAGTCCACAATTTTTATGAGCTTTTTCTATACATACTATTGCAATAGAATTGTGATCAACAAATGTCACGTGATTAACGTCCCGTCTCCCCTTTAAGAACGAATGCATTGATGCCTTCACTTATTCACTGTACTGTATCCAATCTATATTAGAACATGGTACTTAAATATGATATTTCAGATCAGTTAGTGACCACACTGAACTGTACAGATGAGGATAAAGAGCCTGTAGGGAACCCAGACGGATGTTCTCAATTATCTATTCAGTCCGGTGACGACGCCGATCGAAAGTTTACAATAATAAATGACCAAATTGTCACTACTACTAACCGCATCGATTATGACACTGGTGACGTCATATACACACTTATTATCATTGGTGTGGATTACTCAACATTTGATCCCAGAAAAACCGGAACTACGACAATCACGGTTAACATTGAGCCTGTTAATGAATTCACGCCATTTATCCTTGGCCAACCTTTGAAAATAAGTGCAAGTATTATCTGCAAAAGTTCAAACAAAGATTCTTAAAGTAAACATATTTTTAATATAGATCTTTAGAATTCTGAAGATTATGAAATTAATATACATGTAATTAAAAAGTGTTGATATATTTACACGGCTCACAGCTTCATTTTTAACAATTGAATCTCTTAGAACAAGATGTGCAGGAGTATTGTATTTAAGTATCTGTGCACGTTTAGAAGTCAAGTATAGCTAATGTGAATATTTATGTTTAACTAATAATAATAAAATCTTTCACGGGTTTGTATTTTGTTTAAAATCAACAAATACCTTTTTATTACTCATCTTTAATGTATACGGATATGAAAAATTTAAAAGCCCCTTTATGTAAGATATGATTTTATCTAACATATTCATCAGATAACTGAAAATACACTTAGTGGATCAGAGATTTTTAAAGTCAATGCTACCGATGATGACGCGGGACCCCATGGCGAAGTGACGTACAAAATCATAGGTGGAGGTAAGATAATCGCACCTTTGCTTCTGTTTTTCTTTTAGGAATATTAAAAATATTTCTTTGTTCTTGTGGCTTCATAAATGACATTGAAGTAAGTGATGGCACTTCTCACTCTGAATTACATAAAAACTGAATATCTCTAAAACAAATTTTACCCAATGCTAAGAACGTTAGCATTATATAGACATACGTAGATTGTTTGTGGTACGAAAAAACTATAAAAAACAAAAGGTTTGGTGAGAAGTTTTTTTCCGATTGGAAAATGTGGTAACTTTTTCTACAATTTGGTAAGGAATCCAATATTTGTATTCAATCATAGTGTTTGTATGGCGGCTTATAATTTTGAAAGAAACAAATACAGTAAAGAAACGATCCTTTTTCTCCTTGAAATTTGAAGTTTTATATATAAGCTTGTTAATAAACATTTGTATATTACTTATATAAAGTTCTTCGGTTATTTAGACAATATATATTGTTTCCTTATAAATGAGTAAAATGAAATCCAAAATGTGAAAATAATACATCTAAGTCTATATTCATAAAAATTGCCCAACAAAATTGGAGAGAAGCAATTAACCCCGAAATTACGGTGGCCATAGTAATTAAGATATTAGCATTTTTTAACAATATTGTTGAAAAGAAGTTATAAGCACTTTGAAAAAAAAATTCAAAGTGCATTATTGTGGGGCTAAGTCTACTCACTTTGAAAAATATCTCGAAGTGTGTTAAAGGGACCAAGAAAACGCACTTTAAAAAATAAAATAAAAGTGCGTTATGAAGGTACGTCAGCTTTTTTTTTATTATCGAGACACTTAACGCACACATAAAAAGTATGAATAAGTCACAAATAGAGGGAAGATTGAAAAGGTGCAATACTCTGATAGAAAATTTTCCCATATTTGTTAACTTTAAACAAAAAATAGGTTTCATGTGTATATGTTTTCATAGATAAACTTAAACAAGGTGGTAAGTATGTATACATATTATATCAAAAATCTCTCTGTGGGCATTAAAACAAAAAAAAATTAAAATGTGTTCGTCACTTCTCCTGTACAAGCTTTTGAATATTCAACCATCATTAACAATTAATCACTATCTGGCATTTACTAGTATATCAAAAAAAAAGATAATTCATCATCTGGCATTTATACCAAAATTATTTTACTGCTTATCAGTGATTTGGTCAGCCAATTTTTACGTTACTATTAACAAGTCTTTTTATTTATTTATTTAGAAAGTTTAAAAACTGTTTATGTTTATAATGATAAAAATACTTGCATTACCCTTTTGATCATTTAAATTCTTAGTTATATTATATTCAATGAATAATAACTAAATATTGATCCATTAACTGTTCAATCCCCCCCCCCCACCTGAACTCTGAGCAGAATAAGATAAATAGACAAATATATCCCCCTTCCAGCTATAACCTTTTCCTTACATGTAGATGACATGATATTCTATTAAAGATAACAGCTTAATGTTTTTTCTAAACAGTCAATTTTAATTCTGTGTCAGTAGACGTTTTTAAACATTATATACATTAACACTAAATGACCATTTTTGCCCCACCCTGCATACAGATTCCCTACCCTTTACACTATATGATTGTTTTGGCCCGGTCCTAGATTCAAATCTTCAAAAGTCAAGACTAACAGCCTAGATGAGGCTGGTAAAATGAATTATGAAGTTAGTTTTTATTACAGATGTGTGAGGGTAGATTTTAAACATTATATGCATTTGCAATACTATTTTGTTCAAAACCATTCGAATTGTGCACACACCATTGTCTCTCACTTAAAAACCCTGAACCCCTAACCCAGGAAATGAATTTCACATATTAGGTAGAAGAGTTCGTGCACATTGTAAACATGCATTCAAGTTTTTTTTCCACATGTGTGGGAACAAGGAGGAAGATTTTCTTAAATTTTATACATTTTCACTGTATAGCTATATTGACCCCACCCTAGGGCCTAAACCCCTGTCCAAGGAATCATGAATTTCACAATTTTGTTACAGGGCTTCCTGGACATCATAATTATACACTTAGTTTTTAACCAAATAAATCAAGAAGATTTTCTGAATTAAATACATTTTACTGTATGGTCATACTAGCCCGAACAAAGAGACCAAACCCCTGATGCAGGGGCTATGAATTTCATAGTTTTGGTAGAGGGCTTCATGGACATTATAACCATGTATTCAGTTTTTTCCTCACATGTGTGAGAGTAGAAAAGGTTTTTGAATATTTGGGGGAGGGGGGGGGGGTTGGGGGTTTGTTTTGTTTTGGGGTTTTTGTTGTTGTTGTTGTTTTTTTGTTTTTTTTTTTTGTTTTTTTTTGCATATTTGGCCCAATTTAGACTTATCCTACCATAAAGATTCTTTTTTTTACAAATGGTAACAATTGGTCTTGTAGTTTTCAAGAACAAGTTAAAAACTTAACATTATTAATGCACATCGCAGCACACCATATGACGCATGACGACGAAAGAAGACGAAATAGACCACGCGAGTGACTCCGGTGACCTAATCACTCAGATGTATTAAGAACTTAAATATTTACATGAAACGTTTAATCTTGAATAACCAATTTGGTATGTACTTTTGAAAAATAATCATTATATATATATATATATATATATATATATATATATATATATATATATATATATATATATATATATATATATATATATATATCAAACAGTCATTTTGAAATATTTACTTTGTCTTGTTAGATGACACATTTCTGATAAGTCAGACAACAGGACGAATATACCTCAAGCGTCCTGTAGATTTTGAGTCGACTCAGAAAACTTATTACGTCACAGTAGAGGCATCGGACGGGGAATTTTCATCAACCGCTGTTGTAAACGTTACAGTTTCTGACGTCAATGACAACATACCCATATGTACACCAACTGAATACAACGTCACAATTGACGAGGACCGATCAATTGGTTCTACGGTATTGTTTTCTCTATTAACCTTTTTTCCTAAAAGTATCTAGTCAATTTATAAACAAAACATAACATTTGGTGTTTGAACACTAAAAGACTTAGCAACTGTTTCCATAAACCATCTGCATGTGCAATATTGATGGAATTTATCAAAGATATAAAAATACTAGTTTATTCTGAAACCTTTTATTGATATCGTGTACAGTATTTAGTAATAGCTCATTCTTATTGTTTAGTGGTTATGTTGTAAAAATATCAACACATGGAATACTTCCAACATTTTAAGGACATTATGCTTAGGTAAAGCAGAGAAAACACTTTATCAACCAATTAATGTGTTGCAGATTTTGTCGGTTACATGTACAGATGATGATGCATCGACCATCCTTACATATCAGATTTTATCGGGTGACCACGGTCATTTTTCCATCTCCGCACAGGGAGATATCATTGTTGCAAATGGTAAAAAAAACTTAATTTCAATAGAATTTCGATTTCTTTTCTTGTGCATTGGTGATTTTTGATTAACAATGATTAATTAACTATTAAAACCGCGTGCAAAGCTGTCCTGAATAAATTTATTCATTTAATATGTTCCTTTTTTCATTTTGGTGGCAGATCTCGACTTTGACAGCGGATTAACTTCTTATTATATGCACATAGAAGTTTCCGACGGTGTCCACAGTACAAAGGTTTGGGTCTTAGTGCAGTTGTCGCCAATAAATGGGTTCTCTCCTGTTGCACCAAGCTATACAGTAAATGTGAGCGAAATAGCACCAATTGGTACTGAGGTCATCACATACATAGCAGACGACAATGACGCACCTCCACATGATGTGACGTCATATCAGATAATTAATGGTAAACAGTTATCTGTCAGCAAAATTATTTTAATTATATTATGAAAAACTTAGTTAAACGATGCCTGTATATTTTACTTTCTTTTAAAAGTAAATGGAAAACCCGACACCTTTCATATTGAAAAACAAACGGGAAAATTATACCTAGCGTCGTTTTTGGATTTTGAGCTAATACCGCAATACAGAGTTGTCATCAAGGTTAAAGATACTGGTGGAAAAACTGTAAGTTCTTACAAATAATATGCATAAAAAGTGAATTGCTTAAAGAAAAAAACATGAGAAAATAGATATAATTTTCGTGAAATAAGTAAATATTTTCTTTTAAAGAAATTACATGAATATATGATATAGGGTATTAGATTTAGTTACACAAATTATAACATCATTTGTAAAGATTTGTTCTTGGTTGACTTTTTTGTTGTTAATGTAATTATATTAACGGGAGTCTTTTTTATTCGGGGTGCTTCCCTGTGATGTGCAACATTGCAAAGATGTTTCATTACAACGTAAAAGCAAATACGAATGGTAATTTCAATCACATCATTGTTTAGGTATTTTAATTTTTTTTTTATTATGGTACTTGTTTTTTCTGTTGATATTGCTTCAGGCTACAGGAACTGTAACTGTAAATGTCGACAACGAGAATGACCATGCTCCTTCCTGCCAACAATCTACAAAAATTATATCGGTTCTCGAAAATGCTGGTAAGTTTAAAATCATAGCTTTATGTATTTATTTACTTCTTGCACATATATACATTTCTTAAAACTTTTTGCATCACACAACAGTTGCTCTAGTGAAACTTTTTCAAAGTATTTTTGGTATCAAAATAAACTGCTATTATGGTCATTGCCACTAATGCGAAGGTGTAAATAAGGTTAAAATTTCCTTTATTTGCAGCTGTTGGTATGGTAGTGATGTCAGATTTTGAATGTACTGATCTAGACAACAATCCGTTATCTTACTCACTTACCCAGTTTCCTAATGATGGAGTGTTTGAAATAGATGCTGCGAACAAGCAGATTAAGCTCAAAGGTAAATTTAACTGAAAACAAGTATATGATAAGTCAGCAATTAAACATATTAGGTCCTACATAGCACGTAATATTTTTGTAGCTCCCCTGGACTATGAAACAACTCCGTTTTACAGCATTGTGATACGTGTTTCTGATGGGTCGTTGTCCACTAAAATGACACTGGCTGTTAATGTTATTGATGAAAACGAGAGTGAACCGCAATTTAAAGATAAAGGTACGTGTATCATGTTAATCTCTACTGTTGTTTTCTTTTTTCATGGTTTTCTGTACATTTTCAATGGCAATCATATTCTGGATGGGTTGTTTTACCAGTGGTGAGGAGTACGATTAGTGAGTCTGATAGAACAGGTACAGTGGTCGCTGTGGTGTCTGCTACTGATGAAGAAAACAATCCTTTGATCTATTCTTTTGTTGGATACTATCCGGAATTCATGATCGACCCCAAGACAGGAATAATCAAACTTCGAACTCAAGTCGATAGAGAGAAGGCGCCTACGTTAGATATTCTTATAGAAGTTACTGATGGACAATTAACTTCCACAGCAACTGTTTCAGTGACGATTGAAGATGTGAATGAAATGCCATTGTTCCAAAATTCCAACTATGAGTAAATACAACCCTCATTTTATTTCTTTCGTGAACATGCCGTAATATCTTGATGACAAAATTATGTTTAATTTTAACTTCATACCGGTACATGATTTAACTTTTAGATTTTCCGTGGAAGAAAACAAATCCACTGGAACAACAGTTGGAAAAGTATCGGCAGAGGATCCCGACATGGAGGGTCCAAATGGAGAGGTTCAGTACAAGATTGTCAAGGGAAATGAAAACTCACATTACAACATTGATGCCAGTACAGGAATTATTACTCTAGCATTGCCATTAGATTATGAATCACAAAGAACAGAACTGCTACAGGTGGAAGCCTTTGACCTAGGATCGCCACGTCTCTCAAATGTGTGCACGGTCACCGTCCAAATTCTGGACAAAAACGACGAAACACCGACATTTCTGAGCCTCAAATTAAAAGAAAGAGTGTCAGAAGATACACTAGTTGGACAAACCATAACTCAGGTTTTTGCTTATGACAAGGATTCTTCTGTTGATAATAACAACATGGTCGTTTATAAATCAACGTCAAATGTACCCTTTATAGTAGATTCCTTCAGTGGAGCAGTAAGGGTTTCCAACAATTTAGACAGGGAGAAAGCAGAAAGGTACTTATCTTTATTAAGAATTTTTTTTTTTTACACAGACTATTCATTATGTATGATATTACCAAGGACAAAAAACGTTTAATTCTTTAATGTAACTTCAAGTAATGCTTCATGAAGTCAAATTGAAATAATGTTCAATTTGTATAGTTGAGTTCTATTGATGAAGACATGGAAATTTTAAACATATTTCAAATCATATCACTTTTTATATATTCAAATTTCGTACGACAAAAGTATAATTTAAAGGGGCATGGTCACGATTTTGGTCAAATTCTGTTTTCCTGTTTTTATTATTTACAATGCTTTAGGAATGCATTTCGATGACCAAATGAAATTGGAGAGTCAGTAGTGAAGTTATAAGGAAGATACAGGACTCATTATTCTTTGTCATGTAAACAAGGCTCGTGCCCTGCGTTTGTTTACATTAGTTCAATATACTGGTAAAAGTTCTTTTTCAAGCTGATTTTTTCCATCTTCTTATTCAATTCATGCATGAATAAACAGATCTTAACGTTTACCACATTTATTTTCAGTCTAAAACTGAAGTTTTCACTTAAACATTTACAATGTAAACAAACGCTCTGTTTACATAGCAAAGAATTGTAAGCTCTGTAACTCGCTTTTAACTCAACGAATGACACTTAAATTTTGGTTGCCTATTAAAAATGCCTCACTGAAGCATTGTAAACATTGGAAAATTAATTTTTGATCAAAATCGTGACCATGCCCCTTTAATGTTGACCCATCATATCGTTGGTATTTAAAAATGTTTAAAAAATGATTCAATTACTCAATCTTACACATCTTGTAGGTATGAAATGATCATCACAGCCATAGACAATGGATCCCCCCAGTTGACGGGAACATTGACGTTAGAAATAGATATAACCGATGTAAACGACAATGATCCCATCGTTAGAGGAACGTACATTGCCACTGTTCCTGAGAATGTTCCATTGCACTACGTTGTATTTAGTATCGATGCTTCTGATGCTGACGGAGAAGCATTTGGTACACTGAGGTATGAAATTGTGTCACCTGAAATGAATTCGGTCTTCAAGATAGAAGAAAATACTGGAACCTTACAGACAGCTTCCATGCTAGACAGGGAATCTAGAGACATTTATGAAGTACCAATCAAGGTATCTGACAATGGAAATCCCCCTCGATCAACTACAGTGTCTGCCACGGTATATATAGCTGATGTAAATGATGTAGCTCCAAAACCTGCACGACCTTCTTACGATTTTTCAATACCAGAAATGGTTGGAATGAATACTAATGTAGGGAAGATATCAGTAACAGATGATGATTTGGGAATAAATTCAAAACTTGCCTTCTTCATCGCTACCTATTGGAAAGGATCGGAAACTCATTTTAAGGTTAACCAGGATGATGGTGAATTGTTTACTACAGGGATTCTAGACCGTGAAGTGGATGACAAATATTCTTTTTTGGTTAGGATAAAAGATGGTGGAACACCTTTTCTGTCATCAGATGTTACAGTAAATATAAAATTAACGGATATCAATGACAACGCACCTGTTTTCCGACGGCCATTTTATTCTACAGCTATTTTTGAAAACCTGACAACAGGGATTAACTTTCTCTCCGCCGGAGCATTTGATGACGATTTGGGAATAAATTCAGAAATAACATACAAAATTGACACTTCGTCTAATGATAATTTAAGAGCCAATTTGTATTTTGGGGTGCATGGAACCACTGGAAATATATTTTTGCGAAGAAAGGTTGATAGAGAAGTTGATCAAAGATTTACGCTAACTATCATAGCAATGGACAGTGGAGTACCCTCACTGTCATCAGAAGTCAAAGTAAACATACAAATTGAAGACGTAAATGACAACCCTCCAGTGTTCTCTCCCTTGTTTTATAATACAGAGGCGTCGTCTATAAATCTGTGTGACCCTGTTATTACTACCGTGAGAGCAACGGACGCCGACATCGGACGTAATGCCGCTATCAACTATTACATCAATGAAAACGACGATAAAGCGCCGTTCACAGTATCAAATTTTGGTAATTGTCTTACACGTTTAATGATTTTTAAAAATAAAGTTAAAGATCATCTAGCCTTTGCAAAGGAAAGCTTGTCTATTGTAATTTTCATTTAAGTTTATTGTGTGTTTCCTGTGCACATTTATTTATCATCATCAATGTATTCAAGTTTTAATCATAACAATGTAATAGGTGTGGTAAAAGCAATGGCTGACCTGTTGCATCCTAAATACATCATCAAAGTAAATGGACGAGATAATGGGGATCCTCAACTCTGGTCACGTGATCCAGCTTTTGTTCGAATCGATAAATTTGATCCAGATCGAACAGTCATTACATTCTATTTGGGCCTATTACTGTCGGACTATTTGAATAAGGAAATGGATTTGTTGGACCAAGTGGAAAAAGCTCTTAATGAAGTGTACCCCACAGCCTATGTCAGAAGATGGTGCATAGAAGAAAAGGAAACGTGAGTTGAAGAATACCCTAGTTTTACATGAAAACACTACATAAAAGCCTCAATACGATAAGAGTGAAATGCGTCTAGTTTCAGTTAATGACAAAATCAATATTACAAATAAAAATCTATAGACATGAAATAATCTCCAAATAAAGATAAAAGATGGAATTTAGCTTTTTGACAAAAGAAAAAAAAACTTTCAATAACCTACCAGTTTATCAATAATAAATACCCAATTATTAGTTTAATTCTTTGTTGCATTCATATACTTATTGCATTAACGTTTAGATCCCTTCTGGTCCACTTGTATGCAGTGAAAAATGATGAAACGAATGACGTCGCTAATTTGGAGAAAGAGAAAGTGTTTGTAACAAATGGGGAATTCCTTGATGTGCTGCAACTGGATCAGAACAAAAGACCAACTATTGATGTTGATGGTAACAAAGTGTTTATATCACAATTATAGTACTTTACATCTCTTATAAATCATGAATGAATTATTTTAACGTATCAAACTCTTGCTTGTTCATTAATACATATAAAAAAAAGAAATGTTGGATTTTTTTTATTTGTTGTAAACTTTTTTATCTTAACCATGTTGTAAAATTATTTGCTGTTTTTACAAGAGTATAAATGAGAAATTTGATTGGAGAAATGTCGGAGTTAAATCATTTTTATGATAACCGCTATTAATATTTGTAAAACGAAGAAAAATACATAGTTTGAATAAATTACGAACCAAATGATATTCCATTATCAAAGCAATGTGTTATAGATTATAATTTATTAAAAGCAAAAAAAATCATTATTTGAACATTTAAGACGAAAACAGTACTATGTGTTTATAAACGTAAAATTTCAAAATGGTTGGTTTTAAGGTAAAAGATGGGGAGATTATGCCGTAATAAAAGCAAGTCAGTACGGAACAGATATAGTATATCCAGAACCAGCTATATCCAGTTTGACGGACAGTTCTTCGGAACTGGTCCTTCCTTTGGGGGTTTCATTACCTCTTTTGGCTCTTGTCGCCATAGCAACCATGATAGTTCTTTACTTTGCTTGGAGAAGGCGATGGTGTCAAAAGAAAGAGTGAGTAGTAATGTTAGATCGCCTAACACTTGAATAATATCAAAGAATATGAAATAAAACCATCTAATGGTTGAAAGTAAATTTTGTAAGATTGCATGAATTTGTTGATGAAGAGTAAAATTGGCATTAAATACAGAGATAAAATACTTAATTTTAATTTGCTAAGGAGCATCTAGGATTCTTCAACTTATTTACAATCCTTATTAGACAATTATGTACCAATCAAATCGTTTAAAAGCAATACTTTTACTTTTTCATGAATTTTAAGTACATGTACATTTTTACAGAAGCAATTCCAAGTCAAAAAAGACAAAAGTCACAAATAAAATTGGCAAAACATCTCTCGAAAAGGAAAATTCCTTGGTGTCAAATGACGACAGTTCAATCAATCCACTGACAAGAAAGATATCAGGACCTTTCATACCGACATTTTCTGACAAACCTCAAGAGACTTGGTCAACAAAGGAACATGAGAACTGGTCGAAAAGAGAATCCTCTCCTGTTAACTGGAAGTCCGATCAACCAATCGGAACAATGACTCCGCCAGATGGCTCCACAAATTCTAACACTGAACAAAATGAACACGGCAAAAAAAAGCTTGGAATTGAAACAGGTATTGGCTGATATACGTGTTGGGTAAAATATCAGTATATAATTAATAAATTAACAAACCATTGTGTTTCCTGTTAGTTACATAAGTAGATAGCAATTTCAAATATTAATCAGTTCTATGATATTAAATCACTTAAATGCACCTGAAGACACTTAATTACTGAAACCCAACGAATACACATAATCACTGATATATGACAATATATTAAATTACTGAAACACATCAGAATACACTTAACCACCATTTTCTCTTTAGTAACAGGGTGGATGTTTGAGGAAGACCCGGTGACTAAAGTAAAGAACTGGATACGTTAACGAATGAATATTACCTTGCTCTTCTACCACAGATCAAATCTTTTTGAATGAACAATTTTACGTAGTGAATTGACTTTTGTGTTTTTAGATTTAGAATAATCATTCGCTTTGCAAAACTCGATCTTATTTAAATAAACTTTATTTGAATAAGTCATCGTAGATATTTGTGTAAATGATATAATTTAAGTAAACCTAACATTACACATTACAAATGAACATTTCTTATTTATCAAAAGGATTAACAACTATATAATTATATATTTATCTTCCTATAGTTACTGTGAAATCATTATATTTCGTGGTGGCTCAATTTTCGTAGAATTCATGGGTATACCTCTCACCAACGAATTAACATCCTCCACGAATTATTAAATTAGGGTTATAAAGTCACATTTACTTTTAAAGGAACAAAAGAATACACGAAATTACGTCCCTAAAAAATTGCTAAATTTAAGCAATCCACGAAAATTGGCCCCCACGGATTTTAATGATTCCACAGTAGTTGAATAGTTTGGTTGACAATGGATCTCTGTGAAAAGCTGCAAATGTGCAGCGACATATACGTACAGACATCGAACAATAAACGGAATACTGTTACAAGTTAGATAACATGTACGGCTAATTCGTTTACTTTTCCATTTCATAGAGTTCCAGCAAAGTCGTGTACTCATATTTGTTTACCTATTCAGGTTCATTATAGCTCTTGTTTACATATTGTTTGTTAGCGGAATGTTTAAACCATTTTGTGATCTTTATTTTTCAATTCAGCTTTTGATACTAAGGATATTTTTACTTATATGCGTTCCATCTAGCTTTGAAAGCATATTAAAGCTGCTACGTTGAAGTAAGAATAATCATTTATTGTAAAAACTTGTATACTAGTAATCAAACGTATTTAACCAGGATGTGCAGATGAAAGTTGTGGAAGTTTTGCTTTTATATTACGAATACGAAGGAGTTAAAATGACTGTATTTCTCATGTTTTGTCTCCACTCTATTGTATTAGCTTCCCACCGTTACACATGCATGTTACGTCAGATAAAAAAAAAGCAAATTGCATTTAGTAAAAATATTTATTTAAGCTATTTTCTGGCGTTTGTTTTTTATTTTATTTTTCTTTTAATTTGATTTGGTAGGGTTGGTTATTCTGTGTGCATGTAATTATGTTTCGACTTCCTTTTTGGTTTATATTAATTATTTCATAGCATGGTTGTAACGCGTATTTAAATTTTTATAATCTTTTTAAAAAGCCTTTAATTATTTATATCATGTTGTTAAGGACAGTCATATGTTTGCATTTTAACAAAATGCATTCTTTGATGGGTCATGCAGGAATGAAGGCAGCGATAAAATACCGGTATAATTTTAAATAACTATCATCAGTGTATTAATTACGGTTGTACTTAGTCTTTAAGTTCATAGCCCATATGAACCCCACATTTCGATCGATTTGTATCTCGTTTAACGATAAGGTCAAGGTTTGTCGACTGAAGGAAGGTTAACATTTAAGAAATGCTAAAAGAGGCGAGTTGATTTTTTTTTTTTCATGCTATTTCACTCCTAGCACTCAGTGACTTATATTTACATCTACGGAGTACATGTATGGTTCCCTTCTATTTCTTGCGGAAACTTTTAGTTAATTCAAGGTTCTATAAAAACAGCCAGACTGAAATCTACAAGCCCCGTTTATCGATTGGTCGAAATCTACAGTGGCTGAAACTGACAGAAAACTGACAGGACTGAAATCGACACGCCTTGTTTATCGATTGGTCGAAACCTACAGCGACCTAAGAAAAATCACAAACTGCACGAAATAATCAAAATGATGTCAAATTCAAAGTCTAACAGAGGACGCTTCGGCTGTTTCTTTTAGCTAACGTACTTATGTTTATTATTGTGTAATGTTGTAATTTTTGAATTTACCGGGTGGCAGTAAATACAAAATTTACAACATGACAACTGCCACCCGGTAAATTCAAAATTTACAACATGACAATTTTAAAACAGTAATTTAGTGAATTTTTGTTACTTTTTATGATCAATTTATTAATTAGTTGAAAGAAAGATATGTAAATATAAACAATAAAATGCTTTCTTTGATTATTCATTCTGGTTATGACGGCAGCGATCGTTGCAGAAAAAAATTCCATTTTTTTAAGGTAGTCCTTCCTTAACTAACATATTTCATATCTAATAGATTGTAAGTTTGAGCACTAAAATCTTAATATGATTTTAAGGAGTTTATTAAATAATAAAGATTCATTTTTGAAATCTTAAAGAAAAAATTAATTTAAATAAATTTATTAAATGTTGAAGTTAACATTGAAGTATATGGGAAAAAATGCATTTTTAATATATTCCTTTAGTACAAGTAATTTTCTTACATTTTTATTGGTAAAAAAAAATGCAAAAGCTTTCCCTCTCTCCAAATATGCTAAAATAATTCATAGTTTACCATACCTGTTTTTAGAAAATGATTTTTTTTTTTATTTTCCTAAAGGGCAGACAACTCTTTGAAAAAGTTTTAAGTGCAAAAAGTTAATTGACTTGTCTACATACATACACCCGAGTTTGGTTTATGTCAGCTTTATAATAGCTTTAAAATACGTATTTGATGGAGAATATATCACTCAAAATAGTTAAATTCGCCTTAGTTATGGATGGACTACCATAATGTTTTTTGTGGGGTTTTTTTGTGGGTTTTTTTTTTTTTGCAATGTCACCACCTTCACTCTCTGCATGAAGCATTTTATTGTTTAAGTAACACTGAATAGTGAACTATTAATGAAAAATCGTAAATCATGGAATAGCTCACCGTTGATCGGTTGGGCCAATGGAACAAATTCATTCATCAGCATGAAAATGAAAAAAAATTATTTTAACGCAATTTCTTTTTCAATCCCCAAGCCGTTGATATCATAACCAAGTTAAATTGGATAGAGGTATAATGTAACGCCCCAGGGCTGAGATTGTGGTCAGCAGGCGTAAATCATAATAACTGTTAAAACAAAATGCCACTGTCCTGTCCGTTAATATTTATCTGTAATGGATGTCGACAAACTCCTGATGTTATAAGTAATTACATTTGATATACATCTTTATTTTTTACCTTTTCTATTTTATAAGCATGAGATAACAAATACATTTTTCTATGTTGGACACATACTTACGATCCGAAAGGATATTATTAAAGGATATATCATCTTTTTGTTGAAAGCAAACTTTAAAAGTAAACAGTTAAACTTTTTTTTTACCACAGTTTAATTTTGAAAGTAGACTTTAAGAAAATTGCAAGATTGCGGCGTTTGGTAAGGAATGTGATATGTGACAAATGTGTGTCTTTTGATATGATTAATCGATTAATCGGTAGGAACGAATTGCGATCGATTAACAGGCTGACAATTCAGCAATCGAGTGTCATATTAAATTAAGATATATCAAGAAGTTCCGTTTATTCGATATCATTTATTTCATACATTTCAATATGTACGTAGATACGAATGTGAATCACTGTGCAGCAGAATTTATATAAAGTGTTGTTAAATGTATATGTATGTTTCAATGAACAGTGAAAATAATATATCACGATTTTACATGTGTGCACATGTTCTTATAATAATGGAGTGGGTGAGGGTCGACAGGGTCAAAGGTTATTTGTTTTTTATTTCCCGCTGTAGACAGTTCGGTGAAATAACTTAAATCGATGCCGTCAGATTAAAGTGGGCCAGTCATTCGTTGTTCTTGACCAGATCCTAGTTTCCAAGAACTCCCCTTCTCTAGCTTCCGTTAACCTTAGGTCCCCCTCGTAAACCATGGCGCCCCACTGACCTTCATATCAGCATCAGTTACCTCTTTACCTGGTACAGGTATATAAAATGTCATGCAGGTACAACATGCATCTATATCTATCCGTAAATCTCGCAGGACGTCCACAAATTTTCGTGTCTATAGAGAAAGAGTGACTCCTTAAGTCCGTTGGGTAAGATTACTTAGATTTTCATGAACTGTATTTATTTTAATGGTGTATGAAACCTCAATATTTCAAAACATTTCAAAACAATTTTTTTAATTCCTCCCTTTACCTTACATTTTTTAATGGTAATATGAAAAAGATTTCGTATAAGTCTGTTGAAAACACTTTTTTTTTATCATATTCTATTATTTTTTATTTATTCTATTATTTGTGACATATGATACTACTAAAGCAACGAAAATAACGGGAAAAACATAAGCAAAACAATTTTAATTTTTTCTTAAAACTTACAAAATTGCATTAAAGTATATCTTTACTTTTTTTTAGATAACTAGACTTGGCCAAAAGATGCAGGGTCTCTTGTTGCCCGCAATTATTTTCGTCTTCATCTTAAAAGTTCAATCACTGCACAGTAAGTATGTTTTTATTTTTTTTATGTGATTTCAAACAGTTGGGTTTTTTGATAATTTACGAAAAGGCATCTGAAAACAGATATTTCAATAATGAAAATGAAACACCCAAATGAAACACATGTATATAAAAGATAAATCAAAGTACTGAAAGTACTGGAAAGCGCTAAGCCGGAAAGGAAGTGTTTAATTATACCGAATTTTATGTAAAGAATCATATTTGAATTGGGGTTTGTTCGTTATTGCAAAAATTCACGTACTCAGAATTCTGAAATGATATAAAATTTGGATATGCCATAGTTATAGAATACACAAATCTTTTTTAATGATTAATGCATGCTGTCGTGTTACAGTGAAAACAGAATGCTGATGACTTTAAAAAAATCATAACCACAGCATTTAATGTAAGCAATTAATGTAAGTGTTTCTCTATTTTTGAGGCATAATATTTATTATCAATTTGACTGTAAATCAAAGTTTCCAATTTACAAATTATAATAATCTGCATGTCTACAAAGATCATGATTGATTTTAAAATTTTAGAACAAATGTATCTGCATGCAGGATAACTTGAAGATATTAAGTTTTCCCTACTGCATAGTTATGAGTTCTCCCGAGTACGACTTCTCCAGGGTACGACTTCTCTAGCATCCACCAGTAGGTGGCGGTATTTCGGAAATGCGCAAACGAAAGTGGAAGTAGGATTAGAAATCTGGCGACAAAAAAGCGCTGCAGCTATGCTTAGCGCTTTAAAAAGGAATACATGTAGTTGAACCGCCCTCACTTGCTTATTAGATTAACAAATGAATTCAAACCAAGTTTTATTTATTACTCATGATTTTTTTATATTACTGTCATTCGTTTACCAATAATTTAGAAACTTTAAGTATACTTTACATTTTCAAGGTAATTTATAATTAAATTAACTTATAAAGATTTTAATGTTATCAATAATACAATAAAGATATAGTTGTGAATTTTCAACAGCTACCTACATAAAATATATCAGAATCTGTTCAATATAAGTAAAATTCAATTTTTATGTTACAGTAGAACAACCAATTGGATCATATGAAAATTATGGCGTAAAAGACCCGAGTTACAAGGGGATACATTGGAAGAAACTCAGCAAAGGTAATGAAAAGCCAGAGACAGGGTTAAACAGGGGATCCGGAAGTGACAGCGGGTCCGGAAGTGACAAGAAGTATGGAGGAAGTGACGGCAGTTCTGAAAGTGGCAGTAGATCCGGTAGTGACAGCAGTTCCGAAAGTGACAGGAAAAATGGAAAAAGATTAGGGTCAAGAAGTGATGACAGCTCCGAAAGTGGCAGTAGATCCGGAAGTGACAGCAGTTCCGGAAGTAATAGGAAGTACAGAGGACGATTTGGGTCAGGAAGTGATAGCAATTCTGGAAGCGGCGAACGCTATAACAGAAGAAATAACAGGAAATACAGGGGTTCTTCGTCAGGTCGTTCTTCCGAGGAGTCCGGAAGCAGAAGTACCGAATATACTCGTGCCTCCAAAAAAGGGTCATCAGAGCGAGATCGAGGCAATCTTATTTACGACAATAAAGCAGGTGGCCCCTACTTCTACAAAGAAAGCAAAAGCTCTCAATATCCTGGTCTAAGAGTTGTTGAGAAGTATGGTGCCATGAAAGACAATGGAGGAATGTTTTATCCTAGGTTTGACTGGCCAGCAAATTGGGGAGGGTTTGGCGATTATGGCGGAAACGTATTCGGAAATTATGACTACAGTCAATATTCAAACGGAGTAATGGCCGAACAGAACTGGCTTAACATGATTAACAATTATCGCTTTTAATATGATATACAGGTCGCAGGATTATATCCCAATGCGTAGCAATCGTTAAATAAATTGCCGAGTTAAAATTCCATTTGCTATCAATGTTCGAATTCAAAAGTATCTGTCGATATAATCCATTCAATAGTAACGATTTTAGTAGTATGACAGTTAAGGGTTAGAAAGAGTTGTTAACAATGTTATTAAACGTCCTGATTTAATTACTAGTATCAATTGTTGTCTATTCATACGCCCCAATTACTTCCTTATCTGTATATCTTTATATAGTGTCAAAAAGGTTTCCTGCCAACGCGCGTGCGGATAACTCGTTATTTTAAAGATCTAACGTGCAGGTTGTCGTAACAACAGTTGAAACCAACACGTTTCGATAACAAAGGTATACTAAGAAAATATCGGGAAAGGGTCATTTGTTATATTTACATAAAACTCTGATCTATAGATACTGAAACTTAAGGTTGCATGGGACACCTGGATTTTGACGCAAGACATATCGAAATTTACAATAAAATCAATATGATATAAATCCTATATTTTCTTGGGTCAGAGCGTTAACTACGAATCTGCAAGTCTCTAGTTCGAATCCCATGTGGGGTATTTTTAAATCATATTTACCTTTCCAAAAAATTAAAAAACAAAGTTTTGGTCAAATACAGTAAAAAATATCAATTCTAAACCAGTGAAAGTATCTTGATAATAATGTAATTTAAACCACATTAATATTGACTGGTGTCCCATACCACCCTAAAACCAAATCACAATCTCGATCTCGACAGATTAATTAAAATCAGTTAATCTGTGTATAAATTACATTCCTTGAACATTTATTTAAAACTGCCCTCAGAGGTACTGTATAACACTGTTGTATGCTATGTAATTTTTCTGCAGTGCTTGCTTCTTTCATACTCCCATGAACCAAAAAAGGTAGCATTTCAGTATTGGCACTACGCTACAAACTCAGATTTTGCCAATTTTACTTCAAAGCAAAGTCATATTTATAAAGACATGTATATATTTTGTCGTTTTTATTGCAATGATAATAGTATATCAGAAATGTATACATATACATAACATATATTGTTTCACAAAGGAAAAAAAAAAGAAATCAAATTCTTCTAAATTAAAACATAGAGTAGATTTTTCTATTGGAATGTTAAAGGTTTGGTAAATCACATGCATTAATTAAATCATTATTACAGCAGCGGTACTTCAATATCACATGGCTAAGATATATTGCACAAAGTAACACAACCTTGACGAAGACTGGCTTTAATATTACTAAAAATCACCCTCCTTATAATACAGTATAATAACTTGCTAGACAGGCCACAACACAAATCTCAAATCAACCAAGGGTATACACCCTTTTAATGTGTCTATAAAGGTTTTTTAAATGTGTTTTTCTAAAGGCGAATCATAAACTTGATATTGTAAGCATGAAGATAAACCTTTGTTATTTATGGGAATATTGTAACAACTATGTAGATGATATGTATGGTGTTAATAAAATTTATATCATACACATGATTTTTGCTTCCAACTGAAAAACTTGGACTGACTCTGAAGAAAATTTTCATTTATATTATAAATGAGCATCAATAGATGTGATGTAGTTGAGAAAAAAGACCTCAAAGTTTGATTTTCAATAGAATAAAAAAAAACAGTTCTTGAACTCTTTACTTGTCATAATAAAATTGTGTAAAACTTTTGATACAATGAAGAACTTTCAAGACATCCCTTTATTAAAGGTTAAAAAAAAGCTTTCTTTTGTTATCTTGACACTAACTCATATTTAGTTAAATACATATTATATATATAAATATATAATATACACAAATAAAAAATAATTTACAAATTATTTAGTAAACAATCAATGTTTCATAAAAACAGTGGATCAACTTCAAAAAAGGTTTGAACTTTGAACTTTTGATTGTTACCATAGTTAACAGGTTTGAACTTTAGATTGGTACTATTAATAATTTTAAATACTCACATATATACTGAATATTGATAATCTATAAATGTTTGTGAGACTGTTTTCATTAGAGACATCTGAACTGGGGAGAACAAGTGGTCCTTGTCCAAATACAGGAAATTAAATACAGTAAAATATCTGTCATGCCAAAAGTGGTTACACTTGCTACAGAGAATTCAAGGATAATAAACTGATAATACCAAAAATTTCAGTGAAAATACAGTTTAAAGTCAATGGATAATTATTTATATTACTGCATAAAATGTTAAAAATATGTAAAATATATCTGAACAATATAAAAAATTACATACATGATATATTCATGTGCAAGTTGGAGAATTCATTTTTAATATACACAATTAATTCATAAATAACTTTAACTCAAAGCCCATTAAATCACAAGAGAGAGTTATTCACACATTTGTTTGCAAAAAAGCTTTCTGAAATCCAAAGGCACAACTTTAAACTCTAATAAAAGAAACCTTGAACACATCTTGTTGTGAAACCTGATAAAATTTACATGTTCTTCTTCTCAATAAACCCATAGAAAATCACTCAATTTTAAATACTTTCTCTCCAAATTTTTCTTTTGGCAAGACTAGTGGAGTATTTAACAAGATTTCTTCCTCCTTCTTTTTCTAGAATACTTTACATATTTCTAAGGAAAAAAAATCAATGCCAATCAAATTTAAACTTGTCAACATTTAATACACCAAATTACCTAGACTTGACAATATGCCAGTTTCCATGGTCTTCTAATTTTTATATGGCACAACACTTACTCTAAATCTTGATCAATAGCCTAGATCTGAATTAAAATACCTAAAATAAAAACACATGAGGAATGTAGATTTCAATCTTTTGATCAACAGAAAATCACAACCCACCAAAAAAAACAACCCCACAAACAAAGCTCAGACAATACAATATGGAGGCCCACACAGGCCATTAATAAATACAGTTAGAAGCATATACACTTACAAACCAAGCAATGGATGCATCGTTGGTCAGGGGTTTGAACAATAAACTGACCAAGACCTGCTCACAATTGAAATCATTTCCACTCTCACAAATACAATTCATTAAAGCAAAGGTTCTAAAAATACTGCCCAAACTCACAATTGATTTCAGAATGACTTAATTTCACAAGACAAGAAAAGGAGCTTCTCTTCCTGTTATGGCCTCAGAGCCTGGTATTAAAAACACAACTTGAGAACGAACAGTAACCTTGGTTACAGCAATGGAAGACAATCTTGGTATTATTAATTGCTCACAATAGAAAGTGATATAATCTGCATAAATCAGAACACAGAGATTTTACTGGCAGCGCTTAGGTATGACATTGTTAATTTTCACAAAACTTGAAACACATTTTGTATTGTGAATATCATTCTCAAAAATTTGTTTACTATCAGCATTTCATGTTTCCAACAAAATACCCATTATTTAGCACTTAGACGTTGACTTTGTTCCAATGCTTGAAGTCCACTAAAAATAAAAACTCATGTACACAAATCTTTGGCAATGCATAATCTTACAGTTAAAAATAATAACCAACTAAACAACCTACTTTCAGTTTGAAAATGAAAATACATGTAACCACAACACAGTTTGTAGATATAAATATCAAATATTGACACCAAAAAAAATTAAGTTATTAAAAGATCACAGAGAAACAATACATTTCAGGAGATACGGTACATAAAATTGTACACCAATTAAGATATGTGCATCAATTGGAATGTGTAGATAAGGTATTCTAAAAACTAAGTTTGAGAATGTACCCAGCGAGAATGTGTAGATTAAGGAATGCTATAGTAAAGTTTGAGAATTTCCCCAGAGAGGTAATCCTGGGCGGAGATTATCCAGTCATATTCCACTTCCTGAATGTCTTGACTCCATCTTTCTTCCACTCCTCAGCGCTGATACAGATCTGCTGGAACTGCTCCATGCTGGCCAGCGAACACGCCCCTATGTATGCGCTGTGGTACCGCTGGGGAGAGGCATGGACCTACCACAAACAGATCAGATAATTTCATTGGTCACTGAATTGTTAGCTCATCCAGCTAATGGCAATAGATAAATTTTATCTCATAAAATATTAAATGGATGTCTGAAAATCTGAATTAAAATTAATTACACTTTAATCTCAGTTTAAGGAAAAGAACATATTGTGTCTTGTGTAAGTAAAACCTATCTCCAAAACAAATATGAGGGTTTTTTTTTATTAGAGCTGGTTACAGAATATTATCTTTTTTTTCATCTTAATAAGAACTAAACATCTCTTCTGAGTAAGTACTATACTGATGATGACAATACCAAGACCTCGGTCAGTGACCTTAGGTCAAGGTCATGACACAGCATCTTGGTCAAAAATGAGCATTTGATATTTCTTTTCACAAATGCTATGAATATGAACCATTGAAAGCAAGGTGAACAGTTGATAGAACAGACTGATGAACATGTTGAGTCCAATATACTGTATGTTGCCTTGTGTTACCATATATCAGATAATTTTTGCAATTATCTAATTTTCGCTTTTGTTGCAATCTCTTTTAAATTGCAAATTATTGAATACGCAGAAATTATACTCTGTATTATATTCTATAAGAAACTTGTTTAATCACAAAAAATGACTGAGGCAAATTAAAAATTATAGACATTTTACCGATTTTCGCAAAATGTGAAAAAAAAACACGGATATACGGTATTTTCGCTCTTCTACACTTGCAACAGTTTACCCCTGTCTTGAATTCTCCCAGACACATTTAAAAATAGAGACTCTTTCCAAATAGCACAGTTATTAAGTAATTAAAAAATAGTTTTGAATTTGCCCAGTCTTAAGTTCGCCCGCTGACAACAAGAGCAAGGGGGCAAAAATTAAATGGGGGCAAATTTTCCCTGTATACAGTACTTCCCAAAGTTTTTTGCCTCCATTTAGTTTACAGTACTTCCCAAAGTTTATTTGCAGAGGGGTATGATTAAGAACTTGCTATAATACTCAGCAAATAGCAGCCATTGTTGACCTACCTCTACCATCACAGAGGGAGGAGCCAGCTTCTGTAGCTCACACTGCAGTCTGTCCGCAAACCCCGGCAACATGGTCACCCCTCCACTCAAGTAGATAGCTCTGATAATGGACAAACCAACATACATGTAATGTACATTCAAAATTTCATACACTGTGGAATCATTGTCATTCGTGGGGGTCAATGTTTGTGGGTAGCCAAATTTTTTTCTGGTTCATGCAGACGTAATTCCATTGGTAGTGTAATCAGGATAATTCTAATCAATATTAAACAAATGATTGTATATAGATTTGTGAGGATGTAAATTCGTGGGCAAGGGTTACCCACGAAAGTCACGAACATTGGTCCCCCACGAACAATGCTGATTCTACGGTTCTCAGATATAAGGCACCCCTGATAATATACAATGCAGTTTACTCCAATTATTACCAACACGTTGCTCGAGTAGAAGACCCTAACAATGAAACACCAACATAGTGTCCTACATACAAGATCTTAAAATATTTCTGATCTCAGATAAATTTAAATGAGTCATCAACCTAGCAGTTGTTGTAAAATATTACTTTCACCTTTTAAACAAAATTGCAAGGAAAGATAATCTGGGTGCAAAATTACTAGTGAGAAATCTATCTACAGAAACGACACAGCCATAAGACTGTAAGTAGATTTACCTGTACATGACACAACCATAAGACTGTAGGTACATTTACCTGTACATGACACAGCCATAAGACTGTAGGTACATTTACCTGTACATGACACAGCCATAAGACTGTAGGTACATTTACCTGTACATGACACAGCCATAAGACTGTAGATAGATTTACCTGTACATTCTCTTCCTGCTGTCGATGGGACAGGACTGGATGGCCTGGAACACCAGCTTGTGGACACAGGGATAGTCCATTCCCCACAGGTCGGTGTTAAAGAACCCCTCGGGGCTCTTAAAACAGCTGTAGTCGTGAGTTACCTCCCTGAAAAAAACAATAAACACATGAATAATATCCCTGTACATCTAAGTAATTTGTAGCCTCTCTTTTAAACACATTAAATAAGGTTTTTCGAAACACTTAGCCTTGCATGCAAATCAGCTACTATATAATCATATTTATACTAGTACATAAATATAAAAAATTGGCATTGACCTATAATTTTTGTTTTTATTCACAAGATATTTATTGGACAAGGAGTGAATCTCTACAAAACTATGTGTCAATGAACTTTTTATATATTAAGAAAAGAGCAAATTAAAAGTAGTTCATGGGATACTCATTCCCTTTAAAGCATCCTTATTCCATTGAACTGTATTTCATATTGATATAATCATAACATATGACTTCAAATGGTTTTGAATTTGAATTAGGTATCTAGATAGCGTACATGGTGGACCCCTGAGGGAGATCAAAGTTGTTGAGATAGACGGTTGCTCTGTAGTTTTCTGGGTCCTGCTCACACTTCTTCAGCGTGTCTTTGTAATCTGTGACTAGGTAACAGGACTGAAACAAGAAAGTCTCCATCAATACAGCTTCAACAACCCATAAAATATAGTCCAGCAAAAATTTATATTAAGAAGACAGTATCCATTGATACAGCTTCAACGACCCATAAAATATAGTCCAGCAGACATTTATGTTATGGGTTAATTCAGCAAGCTAGAGTTTATTAAAATGCCCAAAAAACTTCTAGTTTTTGAAGTATAAAATTAATCAATTTTTTTGTCTATTTATCTTGTTTAATCTGGTTCTATAATAATGTCGATGAAGATGAGCTTTAAGTTCTCGTCCCGCTTCCTGTTACCTGTTCCATTACATAGCGGACGATGAGTTGTTGAATGGGTGTGGAGAACTTGTAACCGTGGAGACAAGAATTCAGAGATTCTAGGACCTTTTGACCTCCGTATGACTGGCGGGAAACTCCCCCTTCTATCACAAAACCTGCAAGAACAAAAACTTAATATGATAACACAAAATGTACTGGAAATCTTACACATGAATAAAAGAGGAGAAAAGAATTTGTCAAATAAAGAGAAAGTTCTGCACACCAGCAGAATACTGTAAAATAACTTTACTTGCAAAGACTTTTTTTTGCGATTTACTTCTGATAAACTGGTTCACGACAATTAATGTTCGTGACCAGGGCATATCCAGACCCGTGTTGTTATAACAACCATACAACAATGACTGGTTCGCGGCGAGAAATATTCACAATGACGAGGCCCTCACAAACCTCGCAAAAATTTCTTGCACGCAAAAATAAGTTGGTTTACAGTAAATGAAAGGCAAACGATTACCACATTTTACTTTTTATGAACATTATGCATTAGTTTGATAGTTTTAAGACTTAGTGGAACAAAGGAGATTTAATTATAAGAGTGTGTTTGTTATACAATATAGCTCTAACCAGGTTTTACTTTACAATGTACACGCATGTTGAGAAAACAGTCGATTGAAATGATTTCTCTCCTTTGATGTTATACCTCTGATGTATGTCCCTGACAATGACTCACCGTCATAGATGGGTAGAATCTCCATTCTCTCCCCTATGTCCACAATAATACCAGACGTGGCGTTGTAAGAATACAGAGCCAGCAGTGACTGCATCACCATACAGACTCCCTGGACGCGGTACGTGTCAATCAGTTCCCCCATCAAATCGGCCCGGATCTTATCTGCCAGGCTCTGTGGGGTACTGATCATCAACTGATGAAAAAATATCATTCTATGCATCAATTTATGTGCTCAAGTTATACTGTAAGTTCCTTATATTACGCGAGTACTTAATTCCGCGATCCCGCGGTTTCGGATCTAATCACAAGATTATAAAATCGCGAACACAGAATTTCCACCCTTATTTCTTATAAGTTTCAACTCATAGAAAATAATAGCGAGATTTTAAAATCCGCAAAGGGTGCCTCTCGCGATTTTACACGGAGGTAAATTAGGAATCTACAGTATTCAAATCAATTGATGATAAATTCAATAACTATGAAGGAGCTCTGTAGCCCCTTTGACTGGTCCCCATACCCAGTAGTCAGCTGGTTCCACTTTGAGCTCAGTGAAGATTTTCTTGAACACTGCACCAATGGTGGACATATCAATACTAAACTGTGAATAAAAAGAGACTGAATCAAAGCTGGATCAAATTGACCATAAAGCTTGTATTGAATGATGGCAAAAAAAGGTACACAAATGAAATCTGAATAAACAGTGATTATTGCTGTGATGATCAAATGATGAGCAGATGAATGAAGGGAAAAATGGTAGCAACAAATGGTTGTTTTCTGGTTATGATTCACGTTCAACCAACACAAGCTATAACTGATGGTAGATATTGAATCCTTTTAAAAAGCATGAAGCCATTCAGCGTATAACACAGGATGATAGATAGCTTGGCCTTTCAAATACATACACCAGGTACCAGGATCATGAAGCAGTCTTAGACTTCAGTCAAAATTTCTACACTGTCTTATTGTCTTGTGAATTAAAACACCGAAAAATGAAATGCTATTATAATGTGTCTCCATATTATGTTGAAAGATACAAACTTTAAACGCTGTTTATTGATGTATTACATTTTATGATTGATTGAAATTTTGACTTAAGTCTAAAAATGCCTGGTACATGCATCACGAACAAATACATGTATTTATCAATAAGTCCCTCTCCCACAGAGAAATAAGAAAATGTCAGGAAACACTTGAAGAGCAGAAACTAGAGGACAGCAATGAAGCACAATTTGATACAATGTGATACAGTTACAAGTGATGACAACTCATAAAATTGTAAGTGATGATACACAATGATACATGATGATACTTGGTGACCCATGATGATACATGATACATAGTCATAATGATGATACTTAAACAATGATACATAATGATACATATAACACAATACACATACACAATAATATATGGTGATACAAACATGAAACAGATGCTGATGGTTACTGAAATGACACATGGTTAGACGTGAAGAGAAACATGACACAAACTGTGATAGGCACGGTGGAGCATGATATCGACTTATATCATGAATTGTCTGACCTTGGTAATAATTTGACCTTGGTTATTAAACTTTATCAGTTAGTGCTGGTTTGCAATTCAATGCAAACAAACACATTGTGAGTACAAATGTTTACCACCAAGCAGTATATTTGTATTCCTTTTTTTTTTAAAAAGAGATTAACAATATTCAATCATTTTATGATCTTCTATGATAAAATAGTCTGGACAGTATCTTTGGGTTGGGAATCCACTGACTAGGAATTTCAGGAATGTATCTAACAGGAAGCCTTTATTGAGAATGAACTGAAGTAAAGGTAGAATGTATAAGCTGTGTTCATGGAAAAGTGGATTTCAGACTATGGCTGGGATTTACGGATAACTGATATTTCAATTTGGTCAGTTCTGATTACATGTGTGTGTCTGTTTCATGGAAGGAATAGCAAATTCAATCAGAAACTTGTGCTGACATGTTTGAAAATTTCCAAATCAAAATATTCACATTCAATACAATGCAATAGGACATCAACTATTTTTTTTAATTTCTATCTTTGGGAGAAAAAAATTCAGACTCTTGTGCTGGTGCAGTTTTAAAGCACATGCCTAATCATATTGACTATAAACTACAAGCAGATAAAGGTAGGAAGTCAAAGGTCAGAGTTCAAGGACATTGATGAAACTTACAGGCTGTAAAATATCCTAGAAAAATGACCAAAATCAAGACAAAGGTAGAGAGTGCAAAACTTATTAAACCTGCCACTAAAAAATCAAAATGTCGTTAGTAACAAACATGCAAACAATGGATTTGTGATCTATTAAAATCTTCAAAACAATATGGTGCTTTATAAGTCTAGATGCTATAAACTAGAACTGCAAACAAACTGACTTTACAAATTCTTTTTTAAGAAATACTAAGCCTCAAATCAATTAGTTGGTAAGTTATTTATATTATAACTCGCAGGAAAGACCTACTTTATCTACTTTATCCATGGGGCGGACAGTTTTAGCCAGCCCTTTCCTGTACTCGGGTTTATACGACTCGATTCCCACCACAAGGTCATTGTCTTGACCAGAGCGAGCCACCATGTTGGGGAAGAACAGACTGGGTAACGTCGCTAAAAAATGAAATATCAATTCTGATGTACATAGAATTCATATATATCAAATCGTGACTACAAAGTTAATTATTTTTACTATCTATGTATACATGTACATCTAACTTTAGATGCTAAATGTATACAGTTGAATTTTGTATACCTAGAAAATCAGGGATATATTGAAGCAAGTTTGAAGTGATAGCTACTATTCTCTTTCCACAGATATCTCAGATTTTTTTTGATTTATTGAATTTAAGATAATGAGGTTCAACTGTTTTTTTTACGATGCACATGTTCATTAATTTAATTAAATAGCTGCAATTAGATTTGCACAACACAGTTATCACCAAATTGTCAGCACGTAATCAAAGTGCATGAGACGGAGGATAAGAGTACGTACGATGTTCTCCCAGAATTCCTGCTCGTATGGCACTACTTCCTATGTCTATCAGAATGACCTTCTGCAACAAGATGTCAAGGTCAAGTATCGGACTCAACACAACACATTAGGAAGTTGGAGATGATTTTATCAATACTGAATCATGTATATTAAAATCTTTGAGCAAAGAAAATATAAATATCAAACGTAGAGTATTTGTTGTCCAAAAAATAGGTGTAACATTTCTGTATAACAGGGTATAACTTCTTGTTAATGAGAACAACTTAATGATATTCATTAAATACATGACAGCTATTAACAATAACATGAGTAAATACTAGCATCCTCATTATACTAACAGAAACTTTCTAAGGATGATACAATTAAATGGATTAATCTGACACTGTATTAACAAGATAGAGAGTCTCAGCACACAATCACAACACGTACCCTCTGTTGATGTGCCGGGCAGGACAACACAGGACGAACGTAGGTGGCCTTGACATTGTCCGCGGTCTGAGACTCTAGGGCCAGCTTCCACTGACCGTACTCCTTGTCAGTGGGGCAGCGCACCATCAGGTACTTCCCTCTCTGTTACAGGAAAAATCACAGGTAATCAAAACCAATAAAACACAAGTAATTAAGGTAAAACTTGTATGAAACATGTAGAGAACTACAGCGCACCATCAGGTACTTCACCCCTCTGTCACAGGTGAAAACACAGGTGATCAAGACTTATTAAAGACAGGTAGAGAAAACAGTATACAATTTTGTAAGAGAGAGGTGTTGAAAATTTTTTTTTTTAAAAACCTATATCTGATTGCATTATTCACCTTCAATATCAAAATCAAATGGAAAAAGATGAAATTCCAATTATTGAAAACAAGAGGTTTGATATCAAATTAGTTCATATATCTGACTCACTCCGTCGTCAATTCCCAGAATCCTGTTCCCGAGGTCGTCCACCTTACCCCCCATAAGCTGCAGGGTGTCACTCGGCTTGTCGTGATTACTGGTCTGTAAAGGGGTTAAACTTGCAATCAGTGAACAAAATACAGTAAAAAAAACACCACCTAGCCTACCAGCCATCTCTGAGTAAAAGGCTGTCCAGGATCTTTTAATTAGATGATGGTGATTTAATACTTAGTATTCTACAGAGCTGAGAGTTAGGTCTGATTCTGTAATATTAGTAATATCTGTAATATCTGTATTACATTCATCTGTAAATTATCAATTTACTATTGCATGTACTATCTATCAATTGTTTTTAGCATTTTCAGTGTAAAGCAGCCTCTCGTAACTCAAGTACATTGCCTCAGTAACCACATTATACTGCATTAACACACAACAATAGGCAAATGAATGTAAAATATGTGCTAAATAGAATCTTCAAATTAATGAAATTACAAATATTACATAATTATTATGCTAAATATAAATAAGTTCACATTAATTACTTGCATAACTTTTACTTCTGAAATTGAACTCGAATTCTACCTCGTAATAATAGAGCCACCCATCCTCTGCTTTGAAGAATCGTCGTTTCCAGGTTTTCAGCAGGGTGGCCTTTTTTTTGTTCATCGGTAGCTTCTCCATCAGTCCTTGCATGGCCACAAACTTATCGGAGATATCCTTGGCATTCTGTCAACATCAAATGTTGTAAGCCATAGTGATTATGAATTAAAATGGAGAATGAATTGATACACTTTTTGCTAGTATACTTGGCATTAAAAATTCATACAGAAATCACCTTATGTTTGACTAATAAAAATAGCCTTTGTCTTTGTACTATGATTTGTAATGTGATTACCAATATATAAATAGTGCCTGTTGGGGAGGGTAACAGTTGAAATTGACACCCCGAGAAAACCACTGTCAACCGACGCGAAGCGGAGGTTGACAATGGTTTTCGAGGGGTGTCAATTTCAACTGTTATCCTCCCAAACAGGCACTACTTATTTTGTTATACTGAATGTCTTAATTTTACAGAAAACTTAACTGCTTTTACATAGGAATAACGTGAATTCTACGGTGAACCGTACCCGCAAAATTTTCACGCATGTAACAATTCTTAATGTTACCAGTTGCTAAGTGCGTTGCTAACGCTGAGGATAATAGAACAGATTATGAACTGCGTCTAAACCAATCAGATTTCAGTATTTAACATGAAAGTATAACAATACTTGTTCACTTCTACATCATCATAATAAATCTTCTTTTGTCAAGCTTTTTAAGGGCAGTTGAATTAATGAAAACTGATATACTGGTATAGTGAATTATCAACATATCATGAAACCAAAACTTATGAAGTTCGAGGAATCAGTGATTTCTCTGAGGTTGCTCTATATCACCATGTCTTATTGCCTTCATTGGGAAGTGAGTTTGTCATTATAAACTCCTTCCAACCAATCAGAGGTTTGAGAATCACACGACTTACATCTGGCTGGAGCTTGATGGCATACAGATCCTGTAGTAACTTGGTCTGAAATGATACAACCATCAAAATGAGACAAGCTGGCCAAATCATGCCTTCAGTGAATAATCAATTCAAATCTATGAAATATGTGACAAATCTCAGGTTTATTATAAAGGATGGTAAATTTCTTGCTTCTATATCTAGACCCACTTAAAAGATCTTTTCTACTAAAGTTTATAGAGGACGCTATCAAAGCTACATTGCTTGTTTCCATGCTACATAAATTGCTTGCTTCCATTACTTTTAAATACAAAGTGCATTGCGTATGTAACTGGTTCTAGCAAAATAGGATAGAGGAGGCTACATTGATTGAATCCCATACTACATGTACTTCTGTATACTGATCATGTTACATTGCTTGCTTCCACTACTTAATCCACTTACTGGATCCCAGCTACTCAAGTTCACCCGCACCGGTACCACTTCATCCTGCCCCTGTTCCGTCTCCAAGGGAACACCTGCCTGCTCTTCATCACTCAGAAGCTTGTTCTGGACAGTGGATTCTCCCTTGCTGTCAGGAGTTTGCGTGACCTCTAGCTCAGCTTCCTTTGTTTCTATTTTGTAAAATCATTTATATATAGTTCTGACTCAAATAGATTTAGATATAAAAATTCATTTAAAAACTCTCACATTCCGATCATGATGAAAAAAAACATTGCATTTCTATTTCTAATTTTGCATTTAGTTTGCATAAGACAGCCTGGGCTTCTAAGGATACATGCTGGCAACAGTCCTCAAAGTAAACTTGTGCACTTGTTAAATAGAGATCAGGACCATTTAATCTGCATTTTCAAAAAAATGAAGATCACTTGGAAATGTTGAATTGTTTCTCTATGCAGATGATCTAGGGACTAAACTTTGCTGTGACACCCATGCATTAGTAAGTTTTCATATTCATCTAAATTTCTATTGCATCTTACAATTAGTACAAATAATCATCTAACGAACGCAAAATATTAAACCAATACATGTATAATGCATATTCAATTTATTTTTGGATGTCAGGGCTTTGCCCAATCTGGTTAGCTGGTGAAACTATATTTCTCTTTCCCAAGACTAAAACCATTAATGTATATGATGGACCTAATTCTGCACTTTCATTTATTAATAAATTTTATCTAGAAAAGTTCCTTAGACAGTCTACATTATAGGGCAATATTCTGAAGAAATCTTTTGAGATAGACATTTGATCATTTGTAATTAATTGCATTGGAGAGCCAATCCAATCTGCTTTAGCCATTCTAATATCAGTTTAAGACTGCAGAGACATTATAGAACAGGTTTTAACTTTTAAACTACCAGTACATAACACCATTAGCTGTGAATGCATTTTCTTCGTAATAGGCTTATGAACATCAAAACAGCCAGACCAGATCAAATTCAAGATGCTGTTTACTTATACACTGCAATTTTTTTAGATCTAGAGAATTGCTTTCCTTTAAATTAAATCTTTCAAGAAAACTTTAAACAAACTTTATTTTAAATTCATTTCAACAAACTGATTTTGGAGCTAAGCTACATATAAGGTTGTTTTGTTTCTTTTAATCACGGGTGACCATAAAAATCATCACAAATCAGCTATATGAGTTGTACACTTATTTTTCTCTCCAATAACAGATGTCTATATTTACCGGTACATGTAATTTCGATACAAATTTTCTTCATGACAATGTCTTGTGTTGTAATAGCATAGAAAAATATCCATATTTTTTCTATGTATTCAATTTTATATCTTTGCATGAGGCCTACTTCTTTTTGCATAAAATTAAGGGTACAAAAACTGCTGTGGAATCATTTTTATTTATGGGGGTCAATCTTCCTGGGTATAGCCAACATTTTTCTGGTTCGTGGGGACGTAATTTCGTTTGGAGCAAGTTCTATTTAGTAAATAAATATTAAACGTATGCTTGCATATATATTCGTGGGGATATAAAATTCATGAACAAGGGTTACCAAGGAAATTAAGCCACGAACATTGGTCCCCCATGAACCATGATGATTCCACAGTAAATACCCGATAGGTGTACGTGTTTGAAGCTTTTCCTCACAGATAAGTCATATTTATCCACAGCTTTCTTAATCAGGACTGGGTAAGCAGTACAACAAATGCACAGAAAATGACTTTCAAAAATGCAACTGCAAGCTTTCAAAGGACACCTTCAAAATATTGTGAGTTTTCCCTCTTCATACAGACTGATAAAAAAAAATGTACTTTCAAATTAATAAGATTAACCTTCAGAGCATTATCTGTTGTGAAAATACAATCTTTTGCAGATCTCTTTTCTCTTAACAAATATGGTTTTGAATTATAATCCTATCGCAACTTTGAAAAAAAAAAATCAATTACCCTACCTACCAGCCTAAATTTCAAAATACGAGTCAAAAGAGGGTAAACAACGTTCTTTTAAAGGTGACCTATTTAATGATCATTTAAGCCCTCACAATTGCTGGGTGAAGCTAGAGTTTTATCCAATCATAAGACAGCAACTCAGAAATGACAACTGTAAACTTAGAAGCTTAGATCTGAATTTAGTTGCACTATAAAAGCCATATATAGAACAGGCTGTAGGCGTTATCTCAATTATCTCCCTTCTTGTCTTATTTGTAGACGGCAAGTAAAACAGGTTTTGAATGCAAGATGTGTCATAAAATTTTAATATTTAATGAAAAATTTGTAAAAATTGCATATCAAACATACATAAGTTGCCATGTGCGATTGCTATAAAGCAGTGCTGATTCAAGAAAGAAAGCACATATTATTGAAATAAAAATGTTAAAACAAAGTCAGCTCATCCACATAGAAGCCAGGTACAACTCATTCAGTTCATTTTAACACAATATTACAAAACAAAATTGTCAGTACTCTGGACAATTCTAATGATTGTCTATCGTTGTTATCATCTGAAACTGGTCTCTGTAACCCAGACATTGATTGTAAATTACATGTATAATGTCACACTGTTTGAAATACATGCATTAAATTCACTCATAATTGTTTTCTTCTTAGACCATTTGCAAAATCTGTTTATTTCAGTTCCATCTCTATACAAAAGAAGTAACCTTGATATTATTGAAAATACAGCCTTGTTCTTAAAGGCAAAATCCATGAAAAATCTCGAAAGCAAAGAACAAGACATTGATGGTTGGCTACTGGTGTTATGTTACTTCAAAGAAACGCAAATTAATCTTGATCCAAAAAGACAAGAGAAATTATAGTAAAGTTCAGCTATCTGCATTTCAAAATATCTTTCATAGGTAGTCACATTTTGAAAATGTTTAAGCCATGTTTCAGGATGATTTTCTTAAAATGGCCTATCAGGTCTCAGCCATTAGTGACGAGTTCAATTTTAGTAAAGAATGAGTAGTTATACTTTTATTTAGTTTTTAAAGACGTCTTCAAAATTACTCCTTTGGAGATCTGGCTGCTTCCTTCACATATAATCCTTACCAAGCTACTTATTAATTAAAAAAAAAATGGAAGAATTGATAACATATGGTGGTCAAAACAGGTAACATGTCTCATGAACAACAAAAATCATTTTTCATTCCAATTTTGGAATTTCAATGACAACAATAAATTAACTTGCTTATAATTGTAATGTGGAAAGAATCTAGGTAAAATGGGAACACCAAATCATACCAATTAATGCAGGAATTCAAAAGTTGCATGCTTGAAGTCTGACCTAAATTGACACAGGTATTTTACACCACAGACATTGAAATCACAAAAGTAAACATTGGCACCTGCAGCTAGCTAGGTGTGCACTTGATTTTGCAGCATTCATACCTTATAAAAACATACCTTTTATTTATTTAGACATTTTCTAAACCAAAAGAGAACAGAAATAGTGATTCTCACAACTGGTTACAGGTAATTTTTAGATAAATGTGGTCAAATAATTACAGGTTTACAAATACCCTTTAGAGATGGAAAAATCCTCAAAATTTCAAGTTGCTAAACAAGTCACACCTTGCAGTACCTGTGTCAATTTAAAAAATTCTTGTTAAGTATCTTATGATGCAAATTGTTAATAAACAAATAAAAAAAAATATACCATATTTATTATAGTAGGAAAAAATCTTATTAGATTCTGTTTCAGCAAATTAGTAAAATGAAACATAAAATGCTATATAATTGGCTTTCAGGTATACACAACATTGTACATGAAAAACTACATTCAGCATTAGTCAGTGGTATTTAGTGGTCTGAAAAAACTGGCTCAATTTTACCAAATTCCAAAACAGAAAATATCTGTGTTCCGTATTTCTTTTTCAGCTTTTGAAACCAGCTTTATCAAAACTACTACAAAACTTACAAAACAAACATAAATAAGATAAAAAAAACAATTGCAACATTTTTAATATAAATATTCTCAAGAAATATATTTAAAAATATGAAATTAAGAAATTAATATTAATGCTTTTACCAATAAACTTAGAGGAGAACAATAAACACTAACAAATGTTTGGATTTTACACAAACAAAAAACCGTAATGAATGCACCTGGGTATATAATGGCAAGCAAATAATAAGCTCGGCATACATGGCAAGCATTGCAAAATGTCAGTAGTACTGCTCACTGGGATGTTGGAACAAGTTACCTGCCCCTGGCGGAAGAGAGAGTTGGATGCTAGTCGTCTTCTCGTTTTGATTACTGTCACTATTCAACTTCATCACCTCCATCTCTGCAATGTTACGCGAGACATTTTCAGCGTAGCTTTTCAGGTCAGGCCCCAAAGGTACACTGCTCTGATATGCGATGGTTTCCACATATTCATGAACAGTTTCTGAGCTTTGGCTCGTCTCACTACGGTCACTTTTACACCCCATGGCCTCATCTAAATCCGTCTCTAGCAGACTGGACTGAGACCCAAGTTCTGACAGATCCAACTTTTCGTGACTTTTATACATTTTTTCACTATTAACAACAGAATTTCCATTGAAGAGGTTTTTCTCTGAAGATGTTGATGATGTGGAGATTGACCTCTGTTTCTTTGGACTCTTCACTTTCCCCTTCTTCACATCTTCTTCTGTCTTCAGTGGCTCCTTTCTGTACCATTTTCCCGATGGCTTCTGTCCATTGGATCCCACGGATGCCCGTTGTCGGTCACTTCTGATGAACGGATTGTCACTCATTGTGGTGAAGGTCTCCTGGTCCTCTTTCTCTGCGACTGTTTTTCTTGGTGTTGTTGGTGTCCCCTTCTTCTGCTTACCATCCTCTAACAAATCATCTTTGCTTCCAATTGATTTCTTTCTCCTGCTTGACTTGGTTGGCTGCATGTATCCAGGTAGATTGCTTTTCTCGCTGGACCCATCATCGCTACGTCTTTCAGCGGATGCTTCTCTTTTCTCCCTGTCAGAAGATTTCTCCCTTTTTACCTTTTGTGTGGTTGGTTTTTTAGCTATCTCAGGCTTTTTCATTGTTGTTTGTTCACCATTGTGATAGAGAAGATTCTGGACACTGGATACCCTCTCTTTCCTGACTTTGGAGTTCTCCTTGTGACCATCCTCACTGCTTTGATCTGTTGAATTAGATGGTGACAGTTTCTTGCTCTTCATTGTTGTTCCTTCCCTTGCTGGACTCTGCTTTCTCGGAGTGCTGGCTGGACTTTTTCTAGCTGGACTTTGCTTTCTTGGTGTTGTAGCTGGACTTTTTCTAGATGGACTTTGCTTTCTTGGTGTTGTAGCTGGACTTTTTCTAGTTGGACTCTGCTTTCTTGGAGTGGTAGCTGGACTTTTCTTAGAAGTTACTTCTGCTGAGTAATTTCTCTTGATAGGAGAGGGACTTTGTTTACGTGGAGTAACAGATGGACTCTTCTCCTGGGGAGTCCCATGTGGACTTCTTTTGGTTGAAGAGACAAGAGATGGACTTTTGGGAGGTGTGGCCATGGAATTTCTAGATGATGATGATTTTGATGATGCACCAGAGGAAGATTTTGACTTAACAATTTTTGTTTTATCTTCGTCATCTTTATTTGGTGTATGAAGCTTTAATTTCAGTTCCTCCTTAACTTTCTGCACATTTCTGTCATTTTCACATTTCTGTAAACCATCTTGAGTTGCATTGTTAAGGGCATCCTGAATATTGAATGTGTTCTTACAACAAGGGCACATAAGCTCACTTATGGTTTGAACAAATTTATCAAACACATCCACATCAATCTGAACTCCAATATTTCTAGCTTTAACCAACATTTGAGTGAAATTGTCTCTAACACTTGCATCTTTAGTTTGTACAGATGTGCTCCTTTTCTCTGTGGCCACAATGCTGCTTTTAGAGGTCCCACTGCTCAGCACTGATTCATTCTTCACTGTCTTGGCATCCTCAGATTTTTCCTTGCTATCCAAGCTTCCCCTTGAATCAAAGTCTCCAATGGTTGAGGCCACAGAGAAAGAGCTGCCCTGGTCACTGGTTTTCACTCCTAGATCTTTCACATTGAGAGTATTGTTGGAAGGAAAGATGTTGCTCTCCATCCACTCCTTGACATGTCCCAGCCTGGAGCTGTCCACATCAGCCTGAGGCTGTTCTTTGTGTTTTTCTCCCAAGAGAGACTTCTTGCTCAGTTTTCTCTTCCTGACTTTGGACCCTGAGGTGACATAGATGAATTCTTCTCTGTGCTCCACAAACACATTTCCCTCCTCATCAACAAACTCCCCGGGCATGGCTTCATAAAACTCCTCCTCTGAAGCAGTTTCTAACAACTCATTATCAGTTGGAAGATGATTACCATGGCCATTTTTCTGTTTCATGACAACAGCTAGTGGATCCTCTTCTTCAAAGGTAGCAAAGTTTTCTTCAGACATCTTTGAGCTAGTGGCTTCATTGCTGCTGTTTTTTGAGTTGTTGCATTGTATATTGGAGCCACCACTCTCTGTCTTACTGGCCAGGGAATCATTTCCTTCTCCCTTTCCAATCAGAGACAGAAGGTCCTCAGTGGCAACAGAAGTCTTCTCACTCTGGTGATCTATATCCTCTATCATGCTGTCAAACTGCTTCCCTACCGATCCACTGCCATCTTTCTGCAGACAGCTGTCAGCAATTTCACTGGTCACAGTTTGTTCAGCAGGATCTGTCTCAACACTCCTACTGCTTTGGCTGCCTTTTTCAACACTACTTGGTGACTTATTTTCTGTCTCCTTCTTTTTCTTTCCTTTCTTCTTCTTTTTATTTTTTCCTTTATTTGTGGTCTGTTGTTTTGGTTTGCTATCAGTTGTTTTACTGTCAGACTGGTTGTTTGAAGAGTTGTTGTCAACTGTTTCTGTTTCATTGGACAAGGGAGAACCTTCTTTCTCTATTACACCTGGTTCTGCTGTAACTGGCCCAGAGTCACTTTTTACCGCTTTATTCACTAACACAGTGTCCTCATCCACTTCAACACTCTGGATACTCTCACCCTCCATTTCTTCTCCCTCATTGTCAGCTTCAGGGGGTACTGAAGTCAGTGTTATAATGCCTCCTCTTTCAAGCACTGCCGCTGTAGTGTTATCAATGATGTCTTCCTCTGACTGTCCTTCACTCTCACATACTTCTTCATTGTCAGATTTACCAGCTTCTTCCAGGGATTCAGTCAGAAACTCTGTTTGCTGCCTCAACTGAAGGAACTGTTCATCCTGATCACTGGTTTCTGGTTCATCTTGAATTCCCAGTAACATTTTCTTTGCATTCTCTATGACAGAGCTGACACCACTAGTTCTTGCTAATGGCTTAATACGACTGGATTTCACACTATCACCACTTGTTCTACTTCTTATGTTAGCAATAAACTCATGCATGTCAAGATTTGGCTGTGTTGCAGAGATACCAGTGTCCACACCACTTCTGTAATTGCTTTCACTGTTTGTTTCACTGGTTTTCCTATATCGCCCAATTCTGGGTTCACCGATACTGTCGATGCCAGTGTCCACACCACTTCTGTAATTGCTTTCACTGTTTGTTTCACTGGTTTTCCTATATCGCCCGATTCTGGTTTCACCGATACTGTCCCCTTTCTGACTGTAGCTTCTACGTAAACTTCTAGATGGTTCCTCAGTCCGCCTCTGAGTTTCACCGCCGTCTATAACACTATCAAACTTCTTGAAACTGTCACTTAAAATGTTTCCCAACCGACTAGATATATCTTCTTGTTTTGTTTCTCTGTAAGAGGAAGTGAAGCCATCTTCATTTTGATATAAACCGGAATAAGAGTCTACAGTATCCTTATTTAGATATCGGGATCGTATATCAGATACGCGGGTGTCAGCACTGCTGGGGAGAGAGGTGTATCTAACGATTCGCGTCGAGGGTTTGGGTCGGTTAGGAGCTGTGAGAACTTCCCTCCTGGATGGTTTTGGAGCATATCCTCCACTTCTTTCAAATGTTGATCGGTTCGTCTGCCATGAACGGTCTTTGTTATATAAACCAGAACTCTCCCGCCTTCTACTCCCATCTCCAACCAACGACCAATCTCTCTGCCAGGAATCCTGACTGTCACAAAAGGTATCTTCTTCTGGAGCACCACCATATGAGTAGTCAAAGATGCTATCACTCTCATTTAGAATACTGTCTCTGTAATCTGACATGTCGGCTTGACTCCTCACACTATAATCCGAGGCCAGATCACTTGTATTGAATGACCCACGAATGACAATGTCACTGGAATTGTCCAGCACGCTGTTTCCATCCAAGACTTCACTACTTGTTTCAACAATTACACTGTTACTTTGTATATCTGATGCAGACAGACTTTCACTGTTACTGCCAGTTGACCCTGTTACAATGTTTTCACGTTCAAATGTTGTTCTATCACTGTCCTCAAATATTCTATTGACTGACACAATGCTTTCACTTTGATCACCTTGTTTTTCAGCTGCCACAGAATTTGAGTTAACATTTTCGCCTTCATCAGTTATACCATTACTAAGTGATTTTTCACTGACCTCGGGTATTTTGGTTGTTTTTTCAGCACTGTGAACATTTTTCCTCCACCTAGACGAATCTCCAACCAGACTTCTACTTTCACTTTTGTCTGAACCCACTCTGTTAGACAAGCCTGTGGATTTAATGATTCCTGTTATGTCTGTGAATGGAGCTAACACCCTGTCCTGTGATATACCTTTTGTCACAGAGTTGGCTGTCTCTGAGACATTACCGTATAAGCTCTGCTTAAAACTTTCAATGTCCTCAACATGATCTGTGTTCTCCGATTCTACACTCACATTCGCTGCTTTGATATCAGTTTCTAACTCATCCGCTAAGCTACCCAAACTTCCAATGGACGTGAGTCTAGCAGAGGTAGAGCGATTTATCACGTTCTCACTTGGATGGTGATCATCAAATGTATCACTATCGGCCGATGTTGTCCTATGTCTCTCGGGCCCCTGAGGCTCATTCTTCTTTATCAATGTCAAGATCTCAGATGACTGCGATAAGTTTTGGCGCAGTGAGGCAGCGAGATTCTTGGGTCGTGCCCCACCGTAGTCGCTTCGTGTCAGCCTGTCCCCGAGGGCTTCGTGCTGGTCGCTCTTGGTCGTCTTCTCCGCGGTTGACCTGAGTCTCCGCTCTTCCTGTCTCCTCAATGTTGGTAGAGTCCTGGTACTCAGCATTTGTCTGCGGCTGAGTCTGGATCCCTCGGACGCTTGACCCCCCTCGTCAGATGCAGTGGAGGTGGTACTAGTGTTTACACCTCTCTTTTCCCTCAGCTGTTTCAGTTCCTGTAGGCGTTCTAGGCGTGACCTTACCTCATCATTTGGAGGAGGCCAAATGTTTGTCATTAATGAACTGTAAGACATGATCAGTGCTTATAGTTTCAAGTTGTCATCAATGGAATAAAATTACCTTCCTCCTATACACAAAACCCTGGGAGATATCATTCCTATATTAATATCTGTGTCTCATGTAAAAACACTAGTAAGGTAATCGTTTGTATTTTAGTCCAGGGTATTCACCATTCATTTACCGGTACTTCACAAACTAATACACACATCAGTCGTTAGACAGTAACAATTATCACTCCTATTTTGTCTCTTTCCCTCCACTGTTTAAACTGACATAAACAAACGGCTTTTACACAGATCACACATAGTCATGCATGGCTGCCCTGCCCTGCACTCCTGCATAACATGCCGGCACATTTCATGGTGGGAATCTCTGTCTCCCGATGTTTATAATATGTATTGATTTTCGCACTGCTGAGAGAAAATTCTGCCTGCACTAACAGTTCTGGACTGATCGTGTCTTTGGGTGCATTAATAATCACATTCTCTACAAAAAAATTCAAATTTACGAGTCCTTATATGGGAGAGGCACAGTTCTTATTTTCTACACAGGTAGACGACTCGGTACATTGATTTACCATTGGTTGTCGATTTCAAACAGGTAAAAAAAACCTTCAGCAGACTTCAGCTTTTGATGAATGATCTCTGATAAGCATTAATGATCCTCTTTTCTAAGTCTCTGACCCCTTTTTAGGTTTCATGGTACAAAACACACGCAATGTCTTAGACAACAGAGCACAATGTCCTGTTGAATTCTTCAAGATAAACACATTCAGATTGACACACTGTCTACTTTCACTGCCCACTCAACATGTAGTTTAAATTGTTGTTTTTAAAAATGGTGAATCATTCCTTAAATCTCCGTGTCAAGCATGGTGCATAAGAAATTCAATGTTTATAATCCATCGTAAAAGTCCTACAGATCTTAGCTTTAGTCCGTCCCAATACAAACTGTATCAGGTTGTAAGTATAAACGAAACAACGAATCAATAATTCCACCTGGATCAAACAGAACTTCTCCCCCACTCAAGTTTTAAAACCTTTCAAAATTTTCATTCAGCTTATTTCTAGTCTATTGTCATGAAAGGGCAAGGTGAACCAGGTGTGACTGTTGAAGCATGTACGTTACATTTATAAATAGCAGGTACTACTGTGGCCTGGGACAGTGTCTACTACTACTAATCAGAAGTGCCGAATTAAATTGACAGTTCCCTCATTCAGGTGCGGCCATCATTTTCGTTTTTATCTCTCTCCACTGTACACACCTTGATCATTCAGAATGCCCCCTGGCTGCTCAGGTAAAAATCTGTTACAAAGTTGAATAGGGGCGGGAACATTTTGATCAATCTCACCAGTTCTATGCAATATGCCACAATGGTCCTTATAAACCCACACACTGCTATATTAATGGTTACAGATTTAAGGTGAACTTCCCATTAAAAAGAAAATTTAAAAGTTAGAATGTCTTATGTCAACAAAGAACAACAGCACATGAGAAGTTATTTCTAAGGAAGAGCAATATTGATTTAAAGGGTATACAGAAGTGAATTATACATGTATGTATAGTCATCAAAGCTTAAGAGTATGTTAGAAGTTTGATCCTAGTTATGTAATAGCTGAAAGCACACAATTTCTAGTAAGTTGCCATGACCCTTTGAAGTCTTGACATCTTTATAACCAACAGAAATTCTGTAGCGACCTCATGCAATAGTAAGAGAACAAATCGAGAAAAAACATAATAATGAGATATACTTCTCCCTTGGTAATTTAGGCTTTTATACTAATTGTCCTTATAAAGCTCTTTCTACCAACTTGAATTACATGCATTATGTCACATTACACATACATAAAACTTTTTTCATTTGGCCTGTGGACAGTCTATTGTCATATTAATTCCCCGGCATAGACAAATCTAGAACCCGCCTCAAAACAACTGTGCCATGACTGATTTCAGTGGGATTTCAAAAAGATTAACCGCATAAGCCTGCATGAAAAATGCCAAGAATGGTTATTGATAATAAGCAGTAGAACCGGTTATTTTACTGTACAAGTGTATGTGTGGGCATGTTTGTTTCATGTATCTGTAAATATACTGTGTATAGTTTCAGTGTACCGCAGTCCTGTAAATATACTCTGAAAAAGTAACGCGCAAAGTTTTTCATGTTTTTTTTCAATGATTAATAAAATGTGAAAAAAAGGTAACGCGCAAAGTCCATGTACGGATTTGTTAGAGCTGGAAACACCTATTAGATCAGCTAACCAGATTGAGTACACTTTAAGCCTCAAGCACCTACAGCTTACAAACAACCAAAATCTATATAAATAGTGTTTAAACTGAAATAATCTCCTCCTTTATATGTCATTAGGTAAATAATTATGCTGAATTGGATATTTCTCAGTACATGTATTATTTACAACTCTGTCAATTAACCCAACAGCAAATAAGCAGTCAACAATGAATTTCAAACATTGAATGTAATGCCGGGGATAAAAGGTCCATCAGATCTTGATTTTTATATATACTACATTTGAAGCTCCTCGTCTCAAAGATTTGATCTAATGCAGGAGATAGATTCAAACATATAATTTATACAGTATACTTATGACACTTTCTTCCCATGCTTTGCTAAACTTTAAAAGATTTTTTCCTGATTTTATCAGTGGGTGTTTTTACCTGGGAGGAGAATTATATATGTGTTCCCCGTGTTGATTTTAATGTCACATTTATTAATGCCATGAATCATTGGACGCCTACAGAATTTTCTTGTAGGCAAGAGAAATTGCAATCTAAAATATAAACCCTCTTTCCAAAAACAAATCAAACTTACATTCCTAGCCATCAACATTAAAATTATCATATCGGGCCATAAATGGTAGTTACATAATGCTAGATAATAAAGAGACATTTTGGGCTTTCGATTTTATGTTGTAACTCAAGAATCCAAAACTAAAATTATGTGCTGTAAAAGCCATTAACAAGATAGAGACTGGTTTAGGGGAAATTTTACAAAAGGAACATTGAACAGGTGGAAAAACTCTGCAGATATTGCATTGAGCCATCTTGAAATTTTACACCTTTTCAAACATTGTGAATGTGCTGATTCACTTGAAGCACCGACTCTTTACTGGGTTAATAGTCTGTCATCAGGAGGCTTGTAACTTGCAAATTCATCAGACGAACACGGAAACACGGTTAAAAATTCATAAAATTGAAACCAGAATAATGGGTATATATATTAAAATTATTAATCAAACATTCATTGGCAATTATTAATATTCCACGTTCCATATAAATGGCAAGATATTTTAGCTAAGATGGGTTATTAGCAATGATTTTTTTTTCAATTTCTCTCATTTATTTATAATTAAAAAAAAAAGCAATGAAGAATTTTTAAATTAGTTGAATTGGAAACATGAACAAATGAATATTTTAACTTAGTTAACTTACTGGGCCAGACATATTAACTGCAGCATAAAAAAAACCTCTAGTTTGACCAATTCAGAAGCATTTAGCGCAACCATTTCATGACTCGTTAGAATTACAAATCAAATACCTTTAGTTACATCAATGTATTACTCAATAGGACTACACAGTTATTACCCTCCAGCCACCTCTCTAAATCCACCTCTCCAATCTCCACTTCCTGTGGATCCTTATCCTCCCACATCGTTATGGTTACCATATAGTCTGAATTTTCTCTGATTTAATCAGTTCAGTTTTCTTCTCTCTACACAAAACCACTGGCAAATGAAATCGCATTTTTTCCAATCTCAACCGAAGGGAAGACATTCCCTCTAACTGAGAGTGCACGCCTTTGAAGTTGTTTTTGCCCCCTATACCATTAAGTGCAAAATGATATATTTACACTTCAATTTTCTATCCCTGACGGGCAAAACTTGAATGAATCACAATGATTATTAATGTATACAGATGGACCCTTTGTTTTAAAGAGGTAATAAAAGCAAATGTGAAATTGATGGTCAGTGATGCTTTTTTCAGCCTTTTTTTTTTCCTCCTGCGATCTTAAAGAATTTTTACATGTAAAATTGTTGCCTCCTGTAATTGGATACATTACCCATCAAATTTGTTTTGATACGACTAAAAATGTGTTGTATCTATGTCCTACCATCTTAATATCATCATGTTGTCCTGTACGACTATGGTAGGCTTAGCCATGTCTTTAAAACAAGTCTTACACATTTGAACATCCACAATCATATGTTATTTGGAAGAAATGTTTTTTTTTCTTCATTTATGAAAAAGTGTGGTATCTGGAAAAAAATACAATCTTACTTCGGCAGTCCATAAATTTTAAGTTTTACCATGTAGCATACGACATCACACATGACTTCTAATAAATATCAAATTCATTACAAATTCGACAGACATAATACACAAAAAAAGTAGCATGACAAACTTATTTATTTGAAAACAAGTCATCTGAAAGTAAAATTTTAACGGATCAATTTCATGTCATTTTAAGATATGAACCAAAAAACCAGGCCATAAAGCATTTCCCCTACAATAAATCTTGTATTTGAGCTTTAAAAGTTTGTCTGGCAATAAAACTCCGAAACCTTGTAAGATTTCAAGAGACTCATAAAACAAGTTCGAGTGAACAATGTAAACACCATGGCGTGTCTGTCTGCAGTCAGCTCTAGATAACCTTGACGTTGTCAGACCCCAATTGAGAGGTGGGGCCCGATTCCGGGGTTTTATTGGTTTCAGTTTCAGTCGTAGAGGCTCCATCAGGGTGCCCCCTCTCACACTTAACGACCGGGGGATCACCCCACAGTTTTTTCCTTATAAGAACAATGCGCTCCTCGAACGTATATTTTGGGTCGAAACAGTCTGCGAGGAAATGGTCAGCAACATCACTTGGCAGCCCCCGACTTTTGTAGCGCTTCCTGTAGGTCTCGTCGATGGCCTCACGCATGGCATTCACACAGGAAGCTCCATCTTTGTGGTTCAAATCTAGTGGGACGTCATGGACTCGGGGATTAGCCTCGGCTCTGGCTTCCCGAATTTGATCTACAGCACTTGTTCTGTCATATTCTCCATGCTCCTCCAACAGCGGTTCAGAGGAGAAATCTAGGTTGAGATTCAGCTCACCACGTGATGGTCGGACATCACTCTCTGAGCTGGCAGCAAGAGAAGCTGTTCCGGATGTGTTGATCACCTCCCTGGCTCGTGCAATCACTTCTTGTGTAGAAAGGGATGTTGAACGGGTCAAACTGGGACCAGAAGAAAAAATACTTCTTTCACGACCAAATAAGCTGACCATAGGGGTGTCTATAGACAAGTTTGTGTTGACAAGAGAGGGCAAGCTTTCACTGTAGTTAGATGATAGCGGGAACAGGCTACCTGCTGATGAGAACGTTGGCTGTACACGACTTGACGAAAACAATGAGGAGAGTTGATCAGACTGAGCAGAATTCCGGCGATCCCTTGGACTCAGAATGTCTGAGTCAAAACTCGAACTGTCTCGACCCTCCTTACGAATCTTGTCTAGCTCTTTAAGTCTTTTCATGCGTTCACTGCGATCATCAGTAAAGGCCGAGTCCCAGGCTGAAGGATTGAGAGCACTAGTAGTAGCCTGGTCTCCAGTAGCCTCTGTTGATGACACTGCTGATGTCTCTGTAATGAACGGGGAATGCTGGGATAGCTGTAAATCTGAATGATGTCTCCTAGCTCTCCGAGAGTTCCGAATTTGCTCTCGAATAGAGAGCTGTCTTTGAGGCCGAATGTTAGGATTAAAGTTAACATTAAATCGCTCACGAGCAGACAGGTTTGAGTCTTCTGGTCTCTCTCTAGCTCGGCCCCGAGTTCTGAGCTCCTCGAGCTCCTGGAGCTTGGCCAATCGAGTCTGCTGGTTCTCCGTCATCTGCTCCAGTTTTTTGTCTGTGTCATTGGACACTTCCCATGATGCCCCTGACGAAACCTGTATCTCTGTGTCAGGCTTAGGTTTCTGTGCTACAGACTGATCAGTAGGTATCTCATTCTGAGTTTTATCCTGACTGTCTGACTTCACTGATTCTTCGGTCACACTGTTTTCAGGTTCTGCCTGGATCCCGGAAGCTGTAGCATCAGCTACAGACACACTCTCTGCCTGCATACTCTGCTCCATTGATTGATTTTCTGAGCTGGGGCCTTGTGTTGGCTGACATCGATCCGTACCTAACGACACATCATCCGACATGGTCTCTGATTTTTGTGGATGTTCACTATTTTCAATAATGACTAATTCTACATTGTCAGTCTTTACCTCCATGTTATTTGCTGAGGCGTTAGGTGTTTCAGTCTGAGGATTATCAGGTGGGCAAACAACAGGTGACAAATCACCTGTAGAAGCACTGCTGTGACTGGTGTCCCTGACACTTCTACTTTCACTTTCACTTCTGCTGGCTGGCAAGTTACCTGGATTTGTGACTTGTCCCAAAGGAAATGCTCTCATAGGTTCCCTACCCCTCCTGCCAGAAGATCTCAAACTCGACCTGCCATAGGTTCCTCTGGATCCAAGAAGCAGTTCCCTTGATGAGGTGTGAGATCTCTCAAGACTCGAGCTCCGAGCACGATGAGTAGTCTCATGCTGCCTTCTCTGATTCTCAAGTTCTCTCAGTCTCTCCAGACGAGCGCGTGTGTTATCATTAGGAGGGGGCCAAACATTCTGCAGAATGCCGGAGTAGTGACTGTCATCAGACCGGTCTTCACTCATTTTGTGATTGCGAAAAAATAAACTTATTTAAAACTTGAGATAGTCAAAGAATTCACAAAGTCACTTAATGAGTAGTTGATTCCTGCTCATTCTCTGAGAGCTCTCCAAACTTGTTTAAATCCCACACAAAGCTTACAATCACTTCACAAGTTAACCTTCTTTAAACTCCCAAATATTTGAACAATTCTTCTGAAGAAGAACAGTGTGTACCGTTCTTTATTACTGAAGTGCCCCCCTAGTCTTGTTTTACCCTACAGTCTGCTGTGACAGATTATTCACAAAGTCCACATGTAACAACCATTGTTGTTATTATTTTTCCGTCTGTGAGAAGTCACATGATACACCAATCCTCCGCCATTTTCATTTTCTAAATTGAAATTTTAAAAATCCCTAACAGGCTTGTCTCGTCTGATTGAGGCATTTACCTATACCTGTCTATAAATAGAATCAGATGTTCTTTCTGTGTGACCGTTGAGGCGCGGAAATTAAAGGGACCAGTTTATGCAACACCGATACATTAACCTGTCACGGGCATCAAAGGAGGAATTGGCATATACTTGTGGATCAAAGTGAAGGGATATAGATAAATTGGCCAGTCAATCTAGCGCCCTTTCATTGAGTTAATGCTCTTGCCGAGTGTTCCGCTGTCGATGTAATAACCTACCAAGCCCAATTATACCTATCTGTGTCAACAACTTTCATGGATCTAAATTCCCATAAAATGAATATTAAATCTATTGGGGTCGAGTTTTAGACAAAAATTCACTTGTTTTTTTGTTTGCCTCATGTTTTTTTTGTTCAGTGACATTAAACTAAGGACAGCAAGCAGATGAGATAAAATCAAGTCTGATAGATATGCAAAGCACATTTTCTATTTGCATAATAAACAGCCCAAGAGGAAACAGAGAGAAAATGTTACCTTCCCAAACAGGAATGTCTTAATAGAAGCAGGTCACACACACACCTGTATCTGATTATGGTAAACTGTTGCCTCTCTCTCACAGAGTCTGTGTAGAGCTACACTACAGGGGTCTACCTAGGTTTTCAGTTTGCTTATCACAATTTTTGTCCAAAGGGTAATGAACATGATGAATGAAGAATAAAGAAAGCAGCAACTCACAAACAACCATTTTCAAAGGACTATAGGTCTAAGGATAATTTTTGTTCTCCATCTTGAATATTCAGGTGGAAAATTGAAGCAAACCCCTGCATTTTATGTGTAAAAGTACTATATAATAATTATTTTGCAACACTGAGTTATCATATTTTTTTTACCTGTGATAAAACATATCCTTGTTTGTTTGCTATGATAGTCTTATATATTGTAAATTATCTGCAGTAAAAGTGGATTTCTTTTTAAATGTATAAACATTGGTTATTAGCATTTTCAATTTTTTACCTACTGATGTGTGCATAAACTGTTCAAATTTGTATATACATGCATCTTCAAGAATTTTTTTTCAGTGTTCAATATACACTGCTGAAATATTATTACACCAGCAGACACTGTTACAAATATTCCAATTCGATTTTAATAAAAATTAATTTATCCTGCCAAAAATAAATTCTTAAAACTTTTTTTCTTCAAGTGCTCAAGGTTTTTATTGTCCCTCACTATTCAATAATTACAGTTAATTACCAGCTCTGATCCTTAGAAACCCTTTCTATTCTATTAAATACCAACATGCCTATGAATAATTTACACAACTGACTAGACTAGCCTAGGGCCTACCTTTAACATTGCCCGTTTTACTGGGAGCTGCAGGAGTTGTCTTTCCTTTCTCCCCTTGATCACCATGGCTCACACTGGTTATGGAATTCTGGGATTTCTGGGGGAAGCTGAAACTGCTGACAAACTTTTCTCTTTTAGGGCTGCTCTCTGCACTCCCTGAACCGCTATCCACTTCCTCTTCCGAAGACGACACTGTTGATTCTTTTTTTAGTTTATCATTTGAGGATTCTATCATTGTTCCTGTTGTGGTACTGAAAACTTCTTTTGCCTCTGGTTTCTTAACGTCTGATATCGGTTCCGATTTCCGTTTGAAGTTTCGAATTTCTTCAAGCATTTGGTCCCGACTTTGTCCAAGATTTTGATCCACAGATACTGGTCTCCCCATGTGGTACACAACCGCTGGGGCAGTCGACTTCACTAACTTTGGATCAGCTTTGACCACTGCAGGTTTTGAGGGGTTTGAATTCTCCACATTTTTATCAGAAGTTTCTTTGTTCACTGTATTATTTTGCATAGAAGGGGGCTTCACAGACACAGAAGTTTTGTAAGACTGCACAGTTTCTGATTTCCCGTTTATACTCTCACCTTTTTCTGATTGTTTTTCACCTCCGCTGCTTAAAGCGTTCTTGCCAGACTCTCCGTTCATTCTCGCCTGGGGAACACTGGGTTTTCCAGAAAACGAGACAGTTATTTGACTGGTTTTGGTGGATTTCTCCACATCCTGTGGCACAGAGCCATTCTGTTGACCACCTGTTCCCTTGACAACACTTGTGGCATTGGTTGTTGTAGTTGGTTGCTTTGACTGGTTCTCTGTCCTAGTTGTCTTGTTCTCTGTCCCAGATTTACTTGGAGGAATAATGTTGGTCTGCGCTTTCGCATTCTTCTCCAAGTCCCTAGAGTTCCTTTTTTCATCAAAATCTGCTGCTGGTTTGGAGATATGCAAATTCCCTTGCTGAAATGGATATTGCAATATGTAGTTTCTATACTTATATCCTTGACAACAAGCTCATTTAAAAATAAGATTTAAATTCACATCATCTTATGGTGGAATAACACATCATCATAAAAATGACCGACCTCTGATCAAAATGACATTTCATTTTATTAAAAGGATTTTATCGGCAGCAACATGTTACTTACTCCATAGCTGAGTGGTAAAAGTGTCGTACATTCCCGAATTCAAATCCCGAAGGGGCTTTTGTTGTTACTTACTGAATTGAATTTTTTAGATATTCATTTTTTATCCCAAAACTGCAAATTTTTCGCTTATTTGTCAATGACATGTGTACAGTTTATCTTTCATAATTAAATAATTTACTGTTAATTTGATTGACCTTTTCCCGGTGTGTTATTCCACCTTAATATCTGGTTGACTAGTTTAAAGTATTTTTCAAAAGAACGCTGTAGTTAATCATCATTTTGTTAATTAAAATTACCTTTGAAACAAAATAAAATGAGAAGAATTTTTCTTTCATAAATAATAACTAGAAATGTTACCCTTCTCCTTTCCTTCATTATTTCGGTCTTTTATAAACACAGACTCAGAAAAGTTTCTGTGTTGGGTTCATTCTAATTTTAATTTACCCGGCTAGTTCTCTTCCTTTAAGGTCAGTAGTGTACCATACCTGTTGAAAGCACTTCATCGACTTGTTCATCAGCGTAGACATCTTCATCTGTGACGCTTTCATCTCTTTCTGTATATGCTTGTACTGACTCGAATTTTTCTTCAGCGAGTCCAAATCATTTTTCAGCGAGTTGAAATTCTCCTGTTCTCGACTCTGCTCTTTCTGGATCAGTGAGATTGTCTCCAAGAGTTCCTGTGAGAATTACAATGGGATAATGTCACTACTGATAGCCAATACAGAAAGTTTGCATTTGTATTTGGCTTTCTTTGACTATTAGTTTGGGTAGAAAAAGTTACTTCTTCTAATTCAGAGCAAACTGGAGCAAGTCAAGTTGGTTATGATTTTCATTAATGGGAAGAATATTTAAAAAATAAAAGTAGATATTTTGTTACACAACAAAAAAACAAAATTGACAATTAACCTACAAATTCTTTAAAAAAAGAAAAACATAAATTTTGCTTAATATATTCAAAGACACAAAATTCCAATGATTTAGAGGGGACGATGAGCAAGATATCATAACCATAATAGGTTTGAAGTTTTAAAATTTAACCTTACATTCTTATGCCAAACAAACAATTTTAACTTCATATTTCACAATAGTATTGGTTGCTGCATGCACTTATTTGGCAAAATATATATTTGGGGGGGGGGGGGGGGGGTTTGCTTTAGAGCAATGGGTATGTTGTACAAAAGCAAACACAAAATATTATTTTATTATTTGATAATCCATACTTAACGCTTCTGTTGTTATGTTTCAAATATGAAAAATAAGTTTTTATAAATTACTTTTAGCCCCAGGTCTTGTATTCCCCTGTCAAAGTCGCCATCACTGCATTTCAATAAGTCCCGGGGCTTCAGTATAGCTGCAGACATCTGAAACATAGAATAATGTACAATTTACAATGCTGAAAGCTGAAGAATTAAAATTGTCCTATAAATTATTCTTAAATTGAATGATTTTACACTGCACATCATCATGATTATAATGCATAACCATTTTGAATAAGACTAGTTCTACACTAGAGTGAATTCCATATATGTTGTTAATTTAATTTTTTTTAATTACGGTAATAATTTTTTTCAATAACTGCGGATTTATCATGATGATAATTTATTTTGCTTTTCATCTCTATTAATTTTTTTTATCCATTTATTTGGTGTACAATTTTCTTCCAACCGGTAATAACTCAACTCATCTTTCAAGGTGAAATGACTTATTTCAACAGAAAAATGTAAAATAATATCTATAAACCTTGCATGGATGAAAAATGAAAGTAAAAGCACTTAGTACCTGCAGCATATAGCTATAAACTTATTACACAGATTTAATGTTTGCTTTTTTGTTAAATTTTTTGTGATTCCCTTCATGGTCATGCCAATAAAAATATTTACTCATGTTAATATCTTTCACTACTGTAACACCGGAAGCACATTTATATATACATCCTTTAGTGGTATTTATTCAGATCACCGATCATAAAGCTGTAACCACCGTCCAAAAGAATAAAATTGTCCACAGGGTTAAAACGACCTTTCAGATCTTAAAAACGTTCTTAAGGGGGTTTGATCTTTTGATAATCAGTGAGATACCATCTTTGTGATTTACCTATATATCCATACGTGTAAAACACAGTGCATTTCTTGATTCTGTAGATAGCGGGATACTTTTAACAGTATAAATAGTTACAATACTTATCTTAGAAATCTTTTCAACATGCAGTTGAAAATTAAGTTTAATACACAGAAAGCAATTCTCACTCACCTTAAAAAATGTATTCTTTTAAAAAAAAGCAAAAACTCTTAAAAACCAGCAAGTAAATATAAACAAGTCCAGAAAAACAAAAACAAAATGAGTCTTGTCCTCTGCTTCGAGAATTATTTATGGAGCCCTATGAGGCTACATCAGAAGTGTCAGAGTCAGAGAATATAAAACAAATCCCCAGGCTCAGCTCAGAACACTAAAACAGTAGCCGTTATTAATGAACTACAAAAAATCCCCTGCTGCGCACCTAAAACCAAATGTCAACACAAATTGATACACCTGAGCCAGGTGAAAACAATGGAGGGGTGCAATGGTCACATGGTCGACCGGAAGGTCAACGGTAAATACAGGAGGGAGAATATGTGTATCTGTTGACAGGCTGTTATCAGGGAAGTCAGTGAGCGATGTATCAACAGCCAATTAGCCTGACCTTGTCAAATTGTACAGGTTACCTTTAGATCCAGGGCCTACTTGTCGTACTACTGTATCTATTACAATTGTGATATGGACCTTAAATATGTTATTAAGATATTTTGTTTATTTGTCAGTAATGTAGAGGAAGTGTAACAATTGCATATTATCAATAAAGACTGATTGCAGCATTTTCTGTTCAAATCCAAATTAGGTTCAATTCAATTTGCACTTATTAATATCTTTGTTTGATTTTTTTAGTAGAATCTGAAATATTCATTTCAAAACCATTTTAAGGCTATATCAATATATATTTGTTATAAAATCTAAGTGAAGATCACCATGTTCTTTTTTGGTCTGAATCTCTTTTTTCTGCAAAGAAGTAATCATAACATGTTAAATAGACAATGTACATGTAATATATCTTCTAAAAAGTCATTTCTTGGTAAAAAGTGTAATCAGATCATAAAGCCATAAACTTACATTTAATAGAGCAAAAATCTAACATTTAATAGAGCAAAAATCTAAATATTTTAGCTTTAAAATTCAAGCATTTTCCTATATCTAATTCTTTATACAGAGGTCTCCCGTATGAGGAGGTAAATATAGCCTAAAAATGGCCACAACCATCGAACCCTCCTATAAGTGCACTGAAAAAGAGGTTGTGTAGAAGTTTAACAGATTCTCTGTACAGCCAATACAACTCTTTATAATGACAATAGTTAACACTTCTGTTACATATACTATTGTATCATTGTATCATTTATCACCTCAGTAAATCTGCTTATATTTGGCATGACCGTACACAATCAATTCCTGGCATATTTTTTGGTCCGTTTACCAGACCCTTTCCAAACTGAAAAATCATTAACATTTTCTCAATTCAAGATTTTTTTTGAATCAGCTATGTGCCCATAAATGTTGGGAAGAGCTGTTGACTTTTTTAAAGACAATAAAAGAGAAAAATATTACTGTATTAAAGTCAATAGAATTATTGTTTATCCTTGCTGATAATTAAAATGCTACAAACCAGCTATTTTGTTTACTTTTGTTTATATTTTGGAGCATAATAATGAAAACAGTACTTCTTTAACTATTTATTTTCCCAAATTCAACAGTTTACACTTCAATTTTCCCAATTCTAAAGACTCTGGACCCAGTTGAGAAACAGAAGGAAAACCCCTGACAATGCAAAGTTAGAGTTCTTAAAAAGTGGCCGATATACTTTAAATTAATTTTTGCATATAAAAAAACAAGGGTCAATTTTACCGTTGCTGAAATAATTCCAATAGACAACTAAACTGGGATCAACTTTTATTAAGTATAATTTATTCATTCATTATTTGTATTAGCTGCAGGTCTGTAGCTCCCGGTCTGAAATATTTGGATGGACGACCAGGGAGCTACAGTGCCTCCCATAGTAAAAATCTGCAATTTACAGCACACAAAAATCTGCGCTAGTTTTGGACTGATTAACCTTATTTACACACAAACTCTGTGGAAAAAAATGAGTACCATTAAATCATTCATGCAATTTTCTACTGATATCGTCTCTTTACTTGCCTCAGACTTTACCCCAAAACAGGGTTCCTGACCTGGGGAAATGAAGTAAGTTAAATTTACATCAAGATCGAGAGTCGCCATTTTTACATGTAAACAAACTGCACCACTCCACTTCACGGGACTGGTGATGGTGTTAAAAAGGATATCAGAGGCAAGTAAAGTGACGATATCTGTAGTAAAATGTCCGAAGAATTTTTTGGAATCAAATATTTGTACAGAATGTGCTCAGAAATAAGATTAATCAGTCCAAAAGTAGCGCAATTTTTTGTGTGCCAGAAATTGCAGTTTTTTTACTATGGGAGGCACTGTAGCTCCCAGGTCGTCCATCTGAATTTTTTCAGACCGGAAGCTACAGACCTGCAGCTATAATTGTATATACCAGTATATTATTAGTGTTTTAATTCTGTCAATTAAAATGAATGATGAAAACATAGTAAACATATGTGATGTATGCAGGTACGTACATCCTTGATCGAATTACATTGACAATTCACTTAAAATTGCAGACATAATAAGGTTTGAGAAAAACACATATCGTGTTAAAGCCTAAAGAAGCACTTATGATGGAAAAAGTTTGTTTATAATGGGCACAGAACTTATATGATATCATTACACAAAAAAAATGATAATACCATAATGATCAAGAAAGACATTCATATATTGAACATTAGTTTTTCTGGTCTGAAAAATGTTGCTGTATATTTTATCATATGTTGATGATTTTTTTGTTAAAAATATGTGAATTGATTTTTAATTTTGTAAATCCAGTTATAGAGTAAACTTATTTCAGAAAATGCCAGGTAAAGCACACCTGGACACTTTGAACACACCTGTCAAATTCATCAAGTAGATACAAAGTATCAATTGATTCTTGTAATAAAAACTATTTGGAATAATACATAATTTCGAGTAAAAATCAGTGATCGTAATTTCAGTAGCTCACATTTAAGTGGGTGTTGCACTGTCACTTGCAGAACGTCAACAAAAAGTCTTGGCAAGGTGACAATGTGTTCCTATTAAGGTCCCGTGTCACATTTGTTTCATTTGAGGATAACTATTTAGGGGGCCGTGGCTTAATTAGGTGCTAAGTATTAACAGCCTTGTGTTTTTACCTTTAACTATGCCGGTACTTTCACTTGTCACTTGCGTCTGTTTAGACGAGTTGAACTTTCACTTGGTGTCGCGCCATATTTACATTTAGGAGCCTGCGAGATTTCAGTGGGATTTTCTTCGGGTATTCCATTAAATCTACAAGGGGATGGATAAATTATTTATTTTGTTAATTTATCACTTGACGGAGCAATTTGTTTTATTTAGCAACAATATAAAATCTTATCATTATACCATGACTGAATTGTGAACTTGAAATACAGAAATACACCAGATAATCATTAAAGCGATCAATGCCGTGGTCGCCGCCCCCTTTTGTGATATTGAGTAGACTGATCCTGACGTCATTTCCCCCAGCGCCATTGTTTGACCTCCATGGTTGTGTACTCAAAAATAGACATGGACAATCAGGAGGAGATATTAGACGCTTTAAACGGTTAGTTTCATGTATTTGTGTTGTTGTCAAATCAGTTTGAGACAATTGTCTGAACCCAGTTTTTATAACATTTTCACTGAATTCATTTTATTTACAGATTTCGAGAAGAAGAAAGGCGAAATTCCTCCAGTTTTGGAACAGTATTTAAAAACAATCGCCAAAACCGGAGAAACGCTGTAAGCCATTGTATTTCGATTGTTTTTCGGCGACTTAGTATTAAGATATACACCGGTAGTGTATACATTCGGAGACTGACAAACTCTGTAGGAATGGTCTCCACAAAGGAATACCGGCCCATGTGTGTTTACTCATGTGTGACAAAAACCTTATCAGCTGTTTGTGTGTTGTTTTTTTCTGCAAGCACGTGTAACAGAGAACGATATTGTCTCAGCGTTGGTTTGAACCCTTGACTTCTGGCTTTCAAATCTAGCACTTTACAGAAAGCATTCAAGAGTTAACCCTCGCCATGGCTAGTAGGAATGCCATTTATATATAATTCTTCACCCGTCCATGACTCTTTTATAGTAAGACTGCCAGCACCTATGGGGACTGCAGACAATTTCTCTTACCCACAGGAAAATACATAGGTCTGAATTTGGTTGCTAATTGGCAAATGTAATGTGGGATGAAATGTAAATGGACAAACTGAGAATCTTTCTACTTTTTGATCACCAATGCATTTCAAGTTTAGAGCTCCAACACCGAACTATCCAGGACAATATTCAGGCTCCATATAACCAATCTTGTAATTTTTTGGGCCTGGATTAAATTCCAAATTTAATCCATCATTATTTCTCCGATTGAAGTTTATTTGGTGCCTTGGTTATTCCCTGGAACTGACATTTTATGCTCCTGCTGGTTCAAACCTGATAAGACAGATAGTAAGACCAGTTGGTAGAGATTTGGGAAATGGGGGGGTGGGTGTTGTCTATGATTTTTCTTTTTTAAATAATGTTCTGGTATGTTATGATTTCTCCCATATCGTTACCAATGACTCTCACATTAGAATGATACGATCTAGGTACTGTCTGATAGGTGAAAGAGATCGATATTTTCATATCTTTGCCCCATAAGTGCTGGTACTCCTGAAGGGTCAAGGATGAATTTTAATGGATGGCGAATTGGGAACAATGTAGTATATTAAAATATATTGCATTTTTGCTAGCTCTGACTGGTGGATTACTGTAAACCAACTGTTATTTGTGACTTTATTTTGCTGTGTACGGTACCAGAGTTACTTTAATTCACAATTCAGTCGAGGTAAATTGATTCATGATGACTTTCTTTCACGACCAAGCCTTATCCGTACCCTTGTTGTAATAACAACCATACCTCTATGACTTGTTCATGGCGAGAATTATTTGCGAAAATTTCTCGCATGTGAATAAAAGTTGGGTTACAGCAACCTGTTAGCTTGATCAGAAGAGTGATAGTTTGTATGCCAGAGGACTCCGGTTCAAATCAAAGCAGAGACAGTATCTGTCATGACTAGATTGACAGTTTATAACCATCGTAGAGGGTAGCTTTTATGCAGATCAAATAATTGAGGAACTTGAAATAATTATTGTGTATTAAGTTACGATAGAGATTGGGACGTGTATGACAGTGTATAATAGTCAGTGCTCCAAGTGGGAACCAAGACATTTGTATTTGTGACCAGAAATTTGATTTTGAGACCAGAAATTAAGAGTACTGGTATCAATGGCACATTTTCACAACTGAGAAAATTTTGCTTTCCATTGTCTATTATCTGATAGGATTAACAAAGTTTAAGTAATTTTTTCTAAACCCTCGATCAATGTTATGTTTCAAGAAAGGAACTTAGGTGGTATGTAAAAGCATCACTAGAATTAAACAGGGACAGCATGGCGAAAAAACAAAAACTTGGATAATCATTATTGTACTTTGGATTTACAAAGAAAGGAAATAGTACTGACAGCACTTGAAAAGATAAAAGTAAAGAAATATATTTTAACAAATAGAAATTTTTGTTATTTAACAGTACTCTCAATTGTTTAAGCCATTTTTTGGATGTCAACTATTTTAGAGAATTGGCATAGCATTGCTTTCTATTATAGATTTCCTTGGCCAAGAGTGAAACCTTTGTTTGTTGGTAAGCTAGAAAATGTGATGTCCAAGTTTAATCGGGAATTGCCAGCTGATCATCTGGCACCTTGTCCAAATGTGGAGAATCCAAAGTTCAAAGAGATGAGGAAAAGAATTCTTGATTCTCTCAACAAATTTTCAGAGTAAGTCTCTGTAGAAGAGAGGAAAAGGGGACAAGTAAACTTGTGAGGGAGATGTAAATGTAATTGCAATCTAACAATAGTAAGCCTAGAATCTGTCTATAACCACCCAATGTTTACAGCCAATACAGGTCAGTCAGATTCTCTGATAAATTTTTATTTTCAACAAGTTTCCTCAATCCTGCCTATGAAACTGTAGGAAACCTCCTATTTTCTCTTATCTACAAATCTTCTTTTTTTGTTACATACACTCTTTGTTCTATTACCGGTAATTTCTATCACAGTTATGCCTGGCTATTGATTTTAAGGAGGCCGATTTGGGTTTTTTTGCGGAAAAACTACAATAGCAAAACTCTTTATTTTTAAACCATATGTAATTTAAACCAACTCTAGTTTATTTGTGAAGGTTCATGAAAATCGACCGTCTGGATCTTTTTAGGGACCATCTCAAAATAGAGGTACATTTACTATAGGAATATATAGGAAATTGCATTTTCCGCACATCAAAGCAGTTTTTAAAAAATACTACAATAGCTTTTTTTCTCAAATTGTTATATATGATTAGTAATAGCTTTTCCTACCTTTTATGTAAAAAACACAAAATTCTACCGTCTGGTTTTTAGTGGGGGTCATCTCAAAATATTAAAATGCACCAGATTGTGCTATATATTTGGATCATCACGAATGATGATTGGTATAATGGATTCATTCCAAAAATGAGGAAAATGTCTTCGAGGATAGCATCATTCTGTATATAAAATTTCAACAGCCTACAATTTTTACTTTTTCTTTTATGTTATTTATTAGAACGTACTTCTACAAAGCTTCATTTTATCATAACGTCATAAAAGCGCAATGGCAATGCTCCCCTACCGCGCAACGTAAAAATCGTGTTAAAAATAAAAATTTCCTTTTACAATCTAAATATTTTTATCTGTATTTTGTTTATTGTGTTCAATTTTATAAATGATATCGAAAAAAATTCATAAGAAGTATAAATCAACTGTATTATATTAGAATGCGCAAAAACATGCGCAACGAAAACTAAAGTCGGCCTCCTTAAACTTGACAAACTTAAATCTTATGTCACTCTCAGCCTCTCTGTTTATGATAAAAAGCTTTGAAAAGTTAATCAATTTTAAAACCATTCTTTTAAGATTAAGTTGTGCAACAACAACAAAAATCAATGTAAGCACCTGCAGGGCAGTGCAGGCTTCTATTAGTTAGGTATTTACACTGTTTAGAGCTTTCATAATACTTGTGAATGTTTGCCTTTTGTGACTTATAGTTCCCAGATAATGCAAAATTAAATTTACTGATAAATCTTGATCATTAAAATCCAATGCATGCTGTTATGTTTTTGGAACATGTGAATTGTGAAAGTTTATCATTGCAATAAAACAGGAATGGAATGGGAGCAAGCTTTAAAGTCAGTAATGAACTTTTTCCCTTTGCTTGCTATATTTTGTTGGATATATATTTCAGTGCACCTTTTACCATACAGCGGTTGTGTGAACTCCTAACAGATCCTAAAAAGCATTACAGGCGGACGGACAAATTCTTGCGTGGAGTTGAAAAAGTAAGTACATGTACTTTTCTTCAACATTACTGGATGTTACAGGGTACTTACATCTTTTGTAATATATTATCATACAATAATCAGTTATTTTGCAATATGATGGATTTCAGTCACACCCCTGTCTGTCAACACCAGTCTTTATTATTAACTTATTTCATCTTTCAAATACAATTAATGAACATTTCTGCAATGATTTGAAAATATTTAAACAATTAAATGCTTTCTTTGGTGATTCATGTGGGATATGAAGGTGGCGACATTGCAGAAAAATAAATAGCGGGTTATAAAAAAAATTTCTGCAATGATTGCTACCTTCATAACCCACATAAAACAAAGCATTTTGTTGTTTTTATTTAAATTTTTCTCTTAACAAATTGATAGATTGCTTGTGAAAAGTAAGTTTAGTTAACTAAATTACTGTTGATGTACATCAGTGTGTTATCTAAAAGAAACAGTCAAATCGTCTTCTATGGGAATTTGAGTCATCATGATTATTTCGTGTCTGCGATTTTTCTTAGGTTGATAAAGGTTATGACAAATCAATAGGCAGGATGTGTAGATTTCAGTCCTTTCAGTTTCTACAGAGCTAGATATAGAGGAGTTCATACTTGGTGAATGTAAATATAATGATTAAAATAGTACAGTGAAAGTGTAAGTTTATGAGAAGGCCCCCCTCTGAAATCAGTGTCTCAATAGCCAATTTCTTGTGGACAAAAACATATATCCCTCTATCTTAACAGTGAAATCTTTGTTTTCCCTTTTTGTCATTTCCAATTTAAAAGGCCATTGTAAATAAAAACTTAAGAATGATGGACTTAAAATGTCTGCAATAGATAATTTATCTTATTTGAAGTATGATAGGCATTATGTACCTTTGAAGTCTAATAGATGTACGCAACTGTCATGTGTTTTGTAAAGAAGTAAATATTGTTTTATCTCTAAATATTTACATTTGCAAATACATTTCTTTATATGAACCTATAGAATAGCGAAAACGTTCAATACTGTATGAACTTTTTCACAATGTTCATAGCACGCATTTATCGCTTGGATTATTGTAAATATAAAATCTCAGTAATTATAACAGTTCTGAACGATTTGTCTTCTATAAGTAATAAACAGCAATGTTAAAAAGTTCACCGGGATATGAAGTTGGTTGGTACGTGATTAAATTCACTGAGAAGCCCTTTCGGCTTCACAGGATTTGATCACGTGACCAACCAACTTCATATCCAGGTTAACTTTTAAAATTGCTGTTTATTTCTTAAAGTAATTTCAATGTTGTGAATGTCTGCTGCCTAGCTTTAAGCAAGATTTTGATACAGGCCTTGCAATATTGTTTTATCCCTAATTAAACTTCTTGTTTTGTAGAATATGTTGGTTGTCAGTACAGTGGATCCGTTTGGAAAGTAAGCAATCCAGGTTCTATAACTCTTTTAAAAATATTGTGTACTCACTACTTGATCCATCATTTTTGTTTTTGTTTTATAAATGACTCAAATAAGATCAAGTGTTTTTAAAGTTTGAAGTTTTTCAATAACTTTTATTAGGCCACATAAAAAATTAATTTTTAGATTCTCATCCCCGCCTGCCCCTCTGAAAATGGCCCGCCCCGATGCATTTTATTTTATTTAAAAAAAAAAAAATTAAAATTTTTAGGAAAAAATCGGCAATGGGATACAGAAAATTCAAATGGCTGCCTAAACATGGATTACCATTTTGATTTTAGTCATGATTGTTATCATAAGGATACAAATGTCTTTGTGCATTAACAGTTAAGTTAAAATAAAATGGAATTAAAAGATTAAAATTGGGTTTGTGTACTCATATTAGCATCAGCAATTTAAAAGAATTGAACAGTTGTTATATCTAGAACATGAACAGAGAAAAAGGTGTTTTAAAACGAGTACTCAACTATCGCTCGGTTACGCTGATCATCGACTAAAATTTTCTTAGTCAATAACTCGTTATAAAGTGAAGAAAGAAATTCAAAACTTTTTTTTTCTTTATAATGGGGCAGTTTTTGGGCTTCAGAGTTCTTTTCTCGGTATTTTTAATCAAGTTACATGGGTGTCTCTAGTATATTTTTAAGCTGCTACAAATTGATATCTGTTGAATTTGTAGGTCAAATTATTGTTTTGAATAGAAGTACTTATGAAAACGTATTTAAAGAGATCAATCTATGGTTCTATTTATTTAATTAGATGTTTGTATTAAACAAAAATTTAATCATATCAACTCAAGGCGTTTGTTTTTATATAACCAATAACCATTAACTTTAAGAGTTGATTTGGCACGGCACAGGACAATGAAGTAACATGAAACAGGTCACATTTGATTTGCCTAAAATGATATTGAGGGTATGTGTAAGCGTCACAAGAAAAGGAAAAAGCTAAGACGTTAGCTAACGGATATCTAGATAAAATGCTTTTTAATTTATTTGAGATCAAATACAGCTATAGTGCGTATTATCTAAGTTTTTAAATGGGTTTTTTAAAATGTTTTTTATGGTCAAGATACGGTGTATGTGACAGTAGAATAAGGACACACAGTTTCAAGTAATACAAATGAACAAGTACTCAACTATAGTTTGACTTAAGGCTCTGATTAATTGACTAAAGAGTAAAATCGACATCCTATGAAAAACTCCTAGTAAAAAACAATAGCAATTTTCAAAATAAATTGTTAAAAGTTGTTTTTGTTGCAATATAAACAGTAGAATTTGTTTTGCAGTAAGATAGTGTCTGAGTCCCGTGAAGTCATGGTGAACGGAATGGAAGGATCCCCTGTCAACGGAAATGAGGCTGACTCCTCCCCCACCACCACCCCGAACATTGGTCCCAGCCTCTACCCCGGGGCTATTCCCCTGCAGCAGACCAACTGGACGACAGACAGCTGGGCAGGGGTGGGAACCAGCCAAGAAGCAGCAAGGGACACAACGTGCAATGAGGATCCACCCCCAGGAGCAGGTGCTCCGGCGACCGACTCGACTCCTCCTGAGAGCGTCAAGGAGGAGGAGAAGGAAGCTCCCCCGGACAGCAACCTGGAAACTACGGACGGGGATCAGGCCCCCTCGGAGGAATCCCCACCCCTGAAGAAGTCCAAGCTCTCAGGTAAGCTAATGGTCTGTGATCTATACATTTGATAGAGAGATGACTGTGGATCAATTAGAAATGTAGAAATTATCTTTTTAGTGAGTCATTTGAATATTTCTTATAATTTATTAAGTCACATTTTATTTCATTTTCTGTTAAACGTTACTGATCACTAATTGTAAAAATTCAGAAACTTTTGACCGGTAGTATATTATTAAATTTTGATTATGAATTCTCAGAAGGTATAAACAGTAAACAATTCTGTAGTTTTGACATATTATTGTAGATGAAATATCAGATGAAGTACCAGAATTGGCATCTTCTAAAGATGATACAAGACAGACAGACACACCTCCGATAAGCGAAGACAAAGAATTACCCACAGAACATGGCATCACCCAATCACCACAGGTTGTGACCTCAGAAAGTTCAGAGGTCAAACTGGAGCCAGAGGTCAGTTTAGAGGCAGAGTCATCAGAGAAACCTGAAACAATGACCAGATTAGAACAAAATGATCTCACTGAAAATTCACCCGAGTCGTCTCATGTGCCATCTCAAGATCTCGAAGGAGAGAAATGTGATAATGATTTACCTCAAGAAAGCATTACCTCTACTCAAAGCGAGTCAAACCCCCAACAAGACCAAAGAAGCCAGAATTCAGAGGGTTGCTGCGAAAATTTACCACACAGTTCAGAAGAGGAGACGAAGGAGAAAAATCAGGAAGAGAATTCTACGCAATCGGAGCAGTCAATCGAGGAACCGACAAAGGAAAGTGATGCTATTTCAGCAGGTGAGGAGGATCAGATGAATGTTGACCGTGGAACAAAGGATGTGAAAGCAAACGAAAACACAGATCTCAGTGCTGAGAAACAAGAAACTGATGGTCAGGAAATCAGTGGTGAAAATGCGCAGATTGGTGCTGATAGCACAAAAACAAGTGCTGACAGCACAGAATTGAGTACTGACAACACGGATATGGTCACTGATAGTACAGCACCTGGTAATGACAGCATAGAAATGGTAACAGATGAAGCAGAAAATTGTGTTGATAGCACAAAAGTCAGTACCAGTGATGCTGAACCTAACGATCCCCTGTCTGAAGGGAAGGAGACCCCCATGGAAGAAGACTGATGGGTCCTGGGTCGTATGTGAGGGTAGAGGTTTCTACATGTGCATCACTGGGTGACCAAATCTGGGAAGGGTTGTCTTTCATTAGATTATCCTTATTTCATTCTGAATCATTGACGTGTGTCGGACATGCCTGCCATTGTTACCTAATATTATGTAATTTTAGTAGATGTACTTAAAGTCTGAGGCAAAATTGGCATATATTTTGTATTGTTGATATTGTGCTATTTCATCCAACTTCTGTTCTGTTTTGGCCTCAAACTTTGCATAAAAAATAATAGCTGTTCCAATCCGAGACATGTTATTATTGTTGCAAATATTTCCTTTGTGTTGATAGATTTAATTTATTTTGATAATTTGATACCAGTCTTAAAAAACCAGCATACAATCTTTGTTTGGGTGTAATGACAAAGGGTTTATATAAATGACTTATTACAAGTCTGTAATGACAAAGGGTTTATATAAATGACTTATTACAAGTCTGTAATGACAAAGGGTTTATATAAATGACTTATTACAAGTCTGTAATGACAAAGGGTTTATATAAATGACTTATTACAAGTCAAAGGGTAATGCTTTTTTCTTTGCAGTGAGTAAAGTAACTTATTATTGATAAAATATTTCATGCACACTGACTTTGAATATTTTTAATAAAACAATTTAAAGAATTTATAACATCATTATAATTTGGTTGGTTTAATGTGTGTGTCTAACTACCGAGTAGTTCCGATGATAATTAGGTCAAAGGGCCACTAATTTCATTTTATGTTGATTCTACTTTCTGTTATATTTTCAATTGTGATGCTCTGCAATCTTAAGAGAGATTTTAGAATTCATTTTTCAGTACATATGTGTGCAATCATTTATGGTCTTGTCATTGACAAATATAAGTCTTTCTATTAAATCTCTGTTGTCTATTCTCATACATCATTTAACTGTAAGTTATGTAATCTATTAGAATTAGTGGTGCATTCATATCTGTTTAATACATGTAGTACCAAGTACTTGCTCATGGATTCAATGCATTTTGACCTATCCATTTTTGGAAATAGGGATTTATCTATCATTTAAATGTTATTGTGTCTATAAAAAACCAAAAAGGTCACTTTTGAATTACCACTTTTTTTACCTATTCAAAATCTATCTTTTCTGTGTGTGTACTGAAAATTGGTCTTGAATTCTGTTATATTTGATGTACGCAAATTTGATTTAGTGCTTTTATCTTGGTAAAAGTTTTAACAACAAAACCCCCCCAGCATTTTCCCTTCATTGAGTCTGTCAGAGGGTAAAACTTCTTCCTTACAGTCATAAGTCACTCTCTTCTCTGTTACTTAGTGCCCAAAAAGAAAGTACTGAATGTTTTTTGACCAACAATAGCAATGCTATTATATTTGGTATAACAGCCCTTGTGGGGGTTCACCCTTATAAGTTGTTGTTATGTACATGTTCATCTCATGCTACTGATGTACCCCCCTCCATAGCCTGCCCCCTACACATGAACTGCTGGGCGGGGTTACTGTAAAGCAACTTTTATTCTTGTGTGAGATAATTTTGGGAGGCTTGCAACAGGCTCATTGTCGCGAATATTTCTCACTGCAAACCAGTTATTGTTGAATGGTTGTTATAACAAAACAGATGTTGATAGGGTATGGTAGCGAGAATAAGTTCATAGTTGCTGCAAACTAGTTCCTTTCTGGTAAATTGGGAAATAAAGTCGTTGCGTATAAAAGTTGGTTAACAATAGTTTGTTTGTGAGGTGATAATAAATAATCTCTCTCCGTGAGGTGATAATCCATAATCTCTCTCCTAACCTTAGGAATGTCAGTAGTGATTCACTGCCAAGCATTGAAATGTTATCATATTGTAATTTCCTCCCGATTTTTATTTAAATACACTTTGTCATTGATAATGAGTATGACCACGCAGTGCTATTTCTGTTGTAGAATTGGTATATTATATATGATAATTATAACTTGTCCCATCCATCATTACATCATAATCAAAATCATTTCATGAAAATTGTTGTGCAAAAATTGTCACACATTCGCATTATTTCATCTTACAATTCAAGCTTTAAAATAAAATTTCACAGGACTTTGCTTGATTAGACCAAATTCTTCAGTGTTTTACATGATTCAGTCCTCTTTTTTTTCCTTTTTGGGGGGGGGGGGGGGGGGGGGTGTAAGGGTGTTTTTTTTTTTAAAGTCGAGTTGAATTGCAAATGATGCTGTTATTTTCATCTTCAGAATAGTATTCACAATCATCATATACAGTGTTTGAGAGAGAGGGTGTGTCTGTGTGTGTGTGTATTTGTGAAACAAGTATTTTATTATATATGACATTAGTCAGAAAATAAAGTGAAGAAAATTTTCTGTTGTTAATAGATTTCTTCTATAAGATGATAATCCAGGAAATTTATTCATAATTTCAGCATTTTTAGAATCCAGTAAGGAAATTGTTTGATAGATTTTATTCAGTTATCTTTTTACTTTTGTTTTGGATGCCGAGTTATTTACAAAATCTTATAGTAACATATATTCTTTCAGGAAATACATCAATGCATTATAAATCTGTGAAAATCTACAGAAACAGGTGCCTATACAGTAAAACACAGTTGTAGTGAACACGCATATAATGAATTGAACACTTACAATGAGGCGAATTTGATTCCCTGTGACTTTATTACACGTAAACTTGACGGATATAACAAGAGGATGGGTGGATAAGGCGTGTAAAATGCCCATACACGGTCGGAAAAGCTACTGAAAAATTAATATATTAATAAATCTGATATTTTTAAAAATCATTAAAACAATATATATTTAACATATCATTGATTTGTAACCTATAAATATGTTCAATACTTAGAATATGTTGACTCAAACAGGCGTATACGTACATGTATCAAAAACTGCAAATAGTGTCATTTCTTAGAACTTCAAGGCATTTTCTTTCATAGAGTGGGTCTGTGCTCCATATTTTTCTCATAGTCTAAATATTTATAAGTCTAAAGGAAAACAAACAGATTTTTATTTACAAAAAATGTAGAGAGATGTATGGTGGCATAGATCTGCCACCACTTGTCAGATAATTATGTCGACTTGTCAGATAATTATGTCGACTTGTCAGATGATTATGTCGACTTGTCAGATATTTATGTCAACTTGTCAGATCTTTATGTTGACATGTCAGAAAATGACCATATTGACTAGAAACTCAATATTTTGTTGTTAAAGCGTGTTAGTGCCACTAACTGCCATTTACTTGGCATCATAATATCATATAAGTCGACATAAATATCTGACAAGTTAACATAATTATTTGACAAGTCGACATTACGATCTGACAAGATAACGTAATTATCTGACAGAAAAAATAATATGGCAACTAGTTTAAAGAAAATTATCATTCATTTTATAAGTCGACTTGTCAGATAATGATGTTGACTTGTCAGATGTTATGTCGTCTTGTCAAGTAATTGTGTCGACTTGTCAGATAATTATGTCGACTTAAAAGATGATTATGTCGACTTGTCAGATCCTTATGTCGACTTGTCAGAAAATATTATTTCAACTGGATGGCACAAATATGGCGTGAAAAGGTTATAGTGTTAAATTATTAAACACGCGAATAAGTGACAAGTCGACATAAAGAACTGACAAGTCAACATAATTATCTGACAAGTCGACATAAGTATCTGACAAGTGGTGGCAGATCTATGCCACCATACATTCATATTATAAGTCGACTTATTTTATAATGACTTGTCAGATAGGTATATTATGTCGACTCTTCAAATAATGATGTCGACTTGTCAGATGATTATGTCAACTTGTCAGATCCTTATGTCGACTTGTCAGAAAAATATTATGTCAACTTGATGGCATAAATTGGGCGTGGAAACGTTTTAGTGTTAAATTTTTTCAACATATGAATAAGTGACAAGTCGACATAACGATCTGACAAGTCAACATAATTATCTGACAAGAAGACATTAATATCTGACAAGTCGACATGATTATCTGACAAGTGGTGGCAGAACTACATGTATGCTACCATAGAAATGGCTCAGTTGTTAGAGCATCTGACATAAACTAACCTTAATATAGATCTAGGGTTTTTATGTTATGGGTTCGATACCACCAAAATTTAATGCAATTTTTTTTTCGTATCATTTGTTTAATATATTTAAAACTGAAAATAGTTAGAAATTGCGGTTTTGCAAACTTGTATCAAAAAATATTTTTGAATGAATTTAATTGAGAAAAATGAATTCAAAATTTATGGCGGCATAGATCTGCCACCACTTGTCAGATAATTATGTCGACTTAAAAGATGATTATGTCGACTTGTCAGAAAATATTATTTCAAATGGATGGCACAAATTTGGCGTGGAAAGTGAACGTGTTAAATTTTTAAACACGTGAATAAGTGACAAGTCGACTTAAAGAACTGACAAGTCAACATAATTATCTGAAAAGTCGACATCAAGATCAGACAAGTCGACATAATTATCTGACAAGTGATGGCATATCTCTGCCACCATAAAAATTGGTTTTTCATGACTGAATCGAACAGGCATTCAGTGCGCTATCCCCCCCCCCCCCCCCCCCCCGTCCCTAGACTCAAATTTAGCTTTATTACCGATAAATCGGAAGAGTACTGTCTTTTGTTTTATTTATTTTAAACATCATTGGTACTTGAAGATTACCAATTTGATTTCATTTTTTCTCAATCAGGCTTCTTTAATTAATAATCAACGAAAATTCCTCAAAAAATTCCGGAAATCATCTGAATTTTCTTGTTTTTATAATCTTGCGCATGCGCATTACATTCACGCTAAATCACTAGAGGCTCTTTATTTTATGTTTCTACAATATCATATTTGCATGGATAAACTTGGAAACGATAAAACAAATGTGTGTTAATTTTCATTGAAAATTTTTTAATGTTCATCAAAGAAAATACGGGAGATAACTCTAAGACAGTGCATTTACTAGAAAAAATTCCGAGAGTTTTGAATGTCAACAAGATGTGTAAAAAACGTTGTTGAAATATGTTGGATTCTGCAATTATAGATTTATACTTTTCGAGGAAAGGTATTAACAGCTTCAAAATGGTTTTTGTGAACAATTTGACTGTTATATTCAATGCAACTTCATTTTCTCCAAAATCGTTTTGGAGCGATTCAGCAAATTTCTGCTACATTACGGGTATATGGGAGGCATTGCATTTCATCGTCGGAACTCACGGGTTTTCTATCCAATGCAGTGTAACGGATAGAAAACCCGTGGGTTCCGACGATGGAGGCATTTTGACTGTGATGAAGGCATTTCCCGAGACACAGTTAGATTATTCCAACTCAGCAGAGTGTATAGTGAAATTAATAGCAATATTGTAGGCTTTAAGTTTCGTTATGCAAATGTCAACAATATACGGTGTTTCGATGTATATATATATTTTGTAAATGCCCGATATCATATGCAATGTCAACCCGTGCACGCACGGGTAAAAACTATAGTTTCAAGTTAACTTTGGGGCTTAATCTTCATAATGAATATACCACTTGACATGCACTTGGTATTCAAGGTTTGACTTGCGATGGTACAGTAAGACCTTCTCTTTAATTTAGATGGATTCCTCGAAAACACTAATGCCATGTTACAAACTACAATTTTGATTTCTACGGTATTTTGATAAGTAATACTAAATAAATATAAGATGTTAGAAGGTATAAAGAGAAATGATTCTCCCTTTTGAGGAGCGTTACGACAGCCTTAAAACAATTTATTAAAAGGATTTTTTTTTGAGTAATATGTCTTGAGGTGGTCAAATAAAGTCGGGAGTGATTAAATCCAATAAAGCCATAAATTTGATTATGCCCGACCGAATTTGATCACCTCATAATATTCAAAGAATGATTCCTGATTATACTTAAATTTACATAATTACATTTTCCTGTGTCTTTGCCTGTGATAACACTACGTATCGATTTTGTACTAAATAACTCATAAAGCCAAATTGAGGCGCCAGCGGGGTTTGCTTATTTATATTTATACAAATATTTAATCGGCGTAAGATGGTTTAAAATTATATAAATATATATAAGTAATAAGGAATCATTCTTTGAATATTATGAGGTGATAATTATAATTTCGGTTGGGGCGTGATCAAATCTATCATAAAGCCCTTCGGGCTTTATTGGATTTGAACACGCCCGACCAAATTAATGACACGTACCTTGCATATGTGTAATGTCCCATTCCTTCCGAGCAAAGCTCATATGAGCTAATTAAGTGGCCTATGGGCGTCTAATTGTTATAAAGGGCATTGCTTGCTGTTATAATAGTACAAAATCGATACGTAGTATTATCACAGGCAAAGACACTGGAAAATGTAAATATTAGATTATATAGTGCTCGAAAACTCCAACTTTGTACAAACCCATGAACATATGATGAATTAATTTCAATTAATGAGCTTATGGATCTTTCGCCGCAGGATTTCGTGGCGAATGCACGGTGTTCTTTGTTTTTTAGGCTAATAAACGCATGAAAATATATTGACAAAACTCAGCTTATTTTCCAAAAATGCTATTTGATAAATAACGTTAAAGGACAGGTGACACAATCACTGAAACATTGACCAACAAGTTGAATTGTGAGTGGGATACAATTTCTGCAAAATTTTCCTTACTACTCCCATCTGTTTCACAGCTATTGCTGAATTACTGAGCTGATAAGACGCGTGACCTCAATATGCATATCTGAAGCCTCTGAGATCGGAAACCTTCGGTGCGACGTAATAGCCGACACACTGCCCATTCGCTGTATCTTTCCATAGGGATTTCTAAATTGTTCTTATCTAAAATCTGAAGTCATTAACTTTTGCTCATTGCAATTAAAAGTTTGAGAACCCAGTACATAAACAGAGTTTTTCTAAGCTTAGAAACCCCATTTCTGTTTCCTCAGCAATTATGAATAGGAGTAAAAATTGTGACCTGTACTGTTAACTTTTCATTGATCTATATACTTCATGCTGGAAAAAATATGTCAGATGTTTGATTTTTAAAAGATAAAAATCATCAAAAACATGGAATCATTGTTTCTAAAGAAAGGATTTAGTTTTGTCAATACATAGTAAGTGATAATGTATAGAGACTTTTCATGACCAGGAATTTCACTGGATCTTAAACCCTAAATAAACCCTAATTAAGTTAATTGGACTTAATAAAGGGTTTTTTGATTTAAGAAGTATTACCAGAAATCCTGGTACCTGTAAGGAAATATGTTTGTAAATTTCTTTAGTTCCACAAAATCAGGGGTCTACCTTAATCTCAATACTAATAACCGAAACATCTTTTAATTTCATTTTTAGTATGGTATTTGATCATGTTTGTTTATTGAAATTTAATTAAAAGAACTACCAATTTTCATAATCAGTAAAGACTGAAACAGTAGTTTTTTAACATAGTATTCAGGTTTTTAAAAACGTATTAATCTCAGACTCCTTGAATTTTATCCAAATGTAATTTGATCTTTCTTTAATAGTTTATGAAGATCATTTTTTGGTAATACTTCTGAGCTGTGTATAATTTATTCTCTATTGATCAAACCTAAAAAAAAAAAGCCCCAAAACGAGCTGTTATGCACACTGATGAATTCTTATATACTGACATTAGATTCAGAAGGACAATGCATTATTTTTTTACAGCAACACTAATTGTTACAAATATTACACAAAAAGGATGTATATGTGATATAAAAAAATCTAACTCATCGTGCTCCCAGTTGAGTTTTTTTTAAAGAAAAAAAATATTTAGATTAATATCAACTTATTCAAATCAATGTTTTGGATCTGCAAGATTGGATTAATAAGCATATTCAAACAATATATTTCAAACTTTACTGAATACTGACAATCTGAACAAGTAGTTGCCTGTCTGGCAGACAGGATGATAATCTGCTATAAATGATTATCAATCACAGAATCTAGCTTCAGATTCATTCTAATTTAATTACTATTTTTCAATTTCTGTTACCACTATCTTATGTACACAAAATAACAACATATGTAATCTTGTACATTCTATAATCTTAATTACTACTTTGTTTTCAGGAGAGGGTTCATACACTAAACTTTTCAATAAAATATGCTTTTAATAAATTCACTTTAATCTGATAGTGCTTTATTTCAAAATCATCATTTGCAACACAAATACACTGTCCTGTACGTGTAAATAAATCCTCGTCCATTGCTTTGTTTACTTTGACGAATAACGCACAGGGGTTTCTTATCTCATTAAAGATCGGCAAAACTCGGAGATCTGTTGCAGCTGGGATTTTCAGCACACTTAATTGAGCTGTGTGTTCTTATCTGATGCTAGTCAAATGGAAAAATTGTTATAAACTGATTTATATTTATCAAAGAAAATGTTTTCAGAAGAAAATGATTTTGTGTCACCTGTCCTTTAACGTTATTTTGTTTCGCCTTCGATGCATGGTTATTTTTCTCATCAACGTCACATCGTCACGTTTTTGGTTTTTTTCATTCTCCGAATGGATTAAATAATGTATTATATATATCATCATGTACATGTAAAAATAATAAACAGAAGCGATTGAAACATGATGGCATTTCGTTGCAATTTTGATTCAAACCCTCACTTTTTGTAGTTTGACATCACCCCTATCGACCGAAAAAGAAACTTCCGGTAAAAACCAAAATAAAAACCTGACGTCACAGACTGTCGCCATTTTTGCTCGAAGTTGGAAGTCTTACACATTTGTGCTGCATCTTGTGCCAAAAAAGGCCACAATAACCCGTTTTCCCACTCACCACACAAGAAAACCTGTAGTTAACAGCAAGGATCATCGGTTGACACGCAGTTAACGATGACTATCCTACCGAAAAAGAAACCTACGACGTCGAAAACCGAGTGTGAATCCAGCGAGCACCAGGGTGGACATGCATCGCACTCCCACCAACACCACCAAGCCACGACGGACGCTCGCCACGAAAAGGCCACCCGTTCCCGAAACTCGCCCACCCGCTGGGTTCCGTCGACCGCGAGGGAGGAGAAACTGGCCAGCCACGATCCAGGGGGAACCTTTGAAGGTCATGAGAGTGTGAACAATAAGAGGAGACATCGTTCCTCACCCCACCGGACGCACGCGCGGAAACACCGCATGCACGCCTCGGCCACGGTCACTTCGAGGGAGTATCAGGCCTCCACGGAGTATGAAGAGACCGGGTATAACAGTGGTGACGAATATGTGCCTCCCCAACACCCCGACAACATAGAGGAGGTCTGGACTATCTCTTGTCTATGTCACACTTCTGTTGATGCTTGTAGATATTTAATATATTTAGTTGGTCATCCTACGTGCCAAATTTATGAAAATTTACCCTCATCAATCATAGAGGGAATTTCTATAGGAAAATATTAAACTTAAAAAAATTACTGATATTTGGTATCATTAACAGTGAAGACCGAAAGCGCAACCGGGTCATAATAGCCTGTTTTATAGATATATAAATATCGAATATGAATAAATCTTGGATGTTTAAAATAATGATAATGGAAATATTTAGTTTTAAATTATGAAAAGATACAAAAGTTACAATATTTCTGAAACGTGTATTGGAGATCGATCCCACTGTAGATCGATAACTTCCTAGGGATCAATCTCATTAACAGTAGGTTTCCAGAAAAAAACTTAATACTATAAATCATTAGAAACAAAGATGAAAATATTATCAATTTTCATATTTTTTAAAGTAATATGTATAACAAGAGTCATTTCGTGTCTATACAAAAATTTGTGTATTGGCTCGTATTTGGTAATTAAAAGATTGATAATTCTCTTTTCTTGCAGCTTGAAGCTTGGTTTGAGAAAACATTGAAGGAAAAGAAAGGATGGGACATAAAGAAGATGGGAGAAGACGGGGCCTGTCTGTTCAGAGCTGTCGGTAAGTAATGTCCCGTGATAGTGGATATGATGATTTCTAGTCGTTTCGGGCTTTCCCCGTTTGACATGTCTTTTATGATAAACAAATTAGCCTATTTTCGGAATCCGAAATTCGGATGTTTTATATTTAGAGTGTAAACTCATTATTTTTAGACATTTTTAGCCTATTTTCAGAACGTTTATAGTGGAGGAGATTATTATTAAATAGATAAAAATTTCAATAATGTTAAGTAAGAGAGCATTTCTGAAGTCGTTTTTCCATTTTGGAGTGATGATGTTGTTTATTTTTCGTTGCCAATATTGTATATTTAATAATTTCAAAGACTTTTACCAGAGACGTTTATACTACTGGGATAGGCAACTCTCTCAATCCATATAAAACATAAAATGAGAATTAAGTCATTCATAAACCCTTTGACAGTCAGTCGAAACACAGACCACTGGCAGATCCCCCGTACATCACTTTTGATCGCCCAGGTTTCTTCCTCATACAGGATCAGCTGTCTCAAAGGTGGTGTGTTGTTTACAAACACATTCTACAAAGTTCACAATACGTCAAATTATTAGTACATGTAATTCTTTTATTGACATTCTTAGTAGTACTTTTTCTTTTGAGCATTTGATGGGGGACACACTCCATTTCATAAAAACAACAACAAAGAAATAACAGTAACAAACACATTTATTAAAACAACTCTAATTTATTATCTCAGGCTGAAACAACTAAGTATCTAAGGCCGAACTGGCGAAGGCCTGAAACTCACCAGGGCCAAACAAATCATGGTCCGAAAGGGGAAAATGCCGAAACAACTTGCTACCGGATATGATAGGCTCAATACTGCCACACCTACAGTAGGCTAGTTCGCTTTAGATTTAACACCCCTACTAGTGCTAGCAGCTAGCTAGTGGGTGAACTCTTTTAGCTTAGTTAGTGAAGCAGTGGTTTTTAAAGAACTGGGTCTTAATTTTGAGCCTACTTGGGGTTTTTCCCTCTATTTGTGCCCAGCAAAATAACAAATTCCCTGTGGTTTGAAGAGTCTCTTAATTTGATGTGGTTTTCAAATATTATATCTGAGCTGTGTAAAATGGAATTAATTACATGAAAATAATTAATCAGATTCATAGAAAATAATTATGCTGCTAGTTCTATTATGTGTCTATTTGATAAAATTTACTTCTATCTTTAATTAAAGTAATGGGAAAGAAATATTCTGCTCATTTAGGTGTATATTTAATATTTAGTTTTTTCTGTAATTGAATTATTTGATAGTCAAACCACCAAACTGAATCTTTAACAAAGATTTGCACACCTATTCTTTTGTTAAAGCAAACTCATACAATGGTAAACAATCATCAAAAGTTCTCATCATGAGGCTGGTAATTCTCCAAATCCAAATGACCTCCATTAGTGATCCTCATTTTTGGGAGTTGATTTTAATCAACTCTCCTATGCACTTACACGGGCAAAGCGAAAGTGAAACAGTGTTTGGACCTAAGCACAAATCAATACCGCTGACAACACTTAGTTCTTGAAAATAATCGATAAATTCGATGCTATGTATTCTGAAGCATTGTTTTTCAAGAAAACTTATTTATTAATACCATGAAAATAGTAAGATTTTAAATTGTACAAACAGTTCAGATTTTAAAGTCGTATGTATTCCTACACTAGAGTTCAATCAGTCTCGTTCAGCCAGACGCTTGGTTAATATCCGACAAAACAGTGTCTCTCTTGCTTGTCGGAGATAAACAGAGACAGCCGAGCGTTTGGTTGAACAAGACAAGAGTTCAATCTTGCCTGGATCCATACAATTTCGATTACCGATACTACTTGCCATGCAAAATCACATATCGTTGATTTTGAATAAATGATAATCGATAAAATCAACTCCCGTCAGTACTTCAGTACTTTGATTACTGTTTGTTCTTACAGCTGACCAAGTGTATGGGGACCAGGAAATGCACGCCGCAGTCAGAAAGATGTGTGTGGATTACATGGTATGTACAATTAATGTGGAATACTGTAGATTCCTTATTTTATGCCAGTACTTAATTCCGCTATTCAACATTTTGCATCAAAACGTGGGAATATAAGATTGTGAACACCAGATTTTTATTATAGTTTCATTTAGTTGATATCTGTCCGAAAAACAAAAGCAAGATTTTTAAATCCGTGAGATGTACTTCTCGCAATTTTACTCAGATATTAATTCCTGGGGTTTAAGGAGGCCGATTTGGGTTTTTTTGCGGAAAAACTACAATAGCATAACTCTTTATTTTTTAACCATATGTAATTTAAACCTACTCTAGTTTATTTGCGAAGGTTCATGAAAATTGACCGTCTGGTTCTTTTTAGGGACCATCTCAAAATAGAGGTACATTTACTATAGGAATATATAGGAAACTGTCATTTTCCGCACATCCAAACAGTTTAAAAAAATACTACAATAGCTTTTTTTCTCAAATTGTTAAATATGATTAGCAATATAATTTCCTACCTTATATGTAAAAAACACAAAATTCTATCGTCTGGTTTTTAGTGGGGGCCATCTCAAAATATTGAAATGCACCAAATTTTGCTATATATTTGGATCATCACGAATGATGATTGGTATAATGGATTCATTCCAAAAATGAGGAAAATGTCCTCGAGGATAGCATCATTCTGTATATAAAATTTCAACAGCGTACAATTTTTACTTTTTCTTTTATGTTATTTCTTATAACTTACTCCTACAAAGCTTCATTTTATCATAACGTCATAAAAGCGCAATGGCAATGCTCCCCTACCACACAAGGTAAAAATCGTGTTTAAAATAAAAATTTCCTTTAAAAATCTAAATATTTTTATTGGTATTTTGTTTATTGTGTTCAATTTTATAAATGATATCGAAAAAAAATCATAAGAAGTATAAATCAACTGTATTATATTAGAATGCGCGAAAACATGCGCAATGCAAACTAAAGTCGGCCTCCTTAATTAAGAATCTACAATAGTTAGAATTCTTGGTGTTTCAGTTTTCAAGGAAATCATTGGTACTCCTCTTACCAGCAAGTTACATCATTAACAAATTATGAAACACTGTATTGGTTCATTATTGGATCAAGCCACCCTATGAACTCAACTATGTCCACAGGAACCCATAAATAAAACATTTGTCATCAACAAATATTGGCTCCAACAAATTTAAATGATTTCATGGTAGATTACAAATTTATCATTCGAAAATCTCCTGTAACTGCATGTATTGATGATAGAGTTTGATCAAGTGACAAAAAATTTATTTTATTTGGTCAAAATATGTGTGAAAATTACATGATACCTTGAAATACATCACAGCTTTATATTTTGAAAATCTCCCCCAAACTTTATTGATGTCTGATTTTTGTGTGTGCCAGCTTCAACCCATGTGATATATTTTACTGGATGTATGACAGAATTACATTTGTTCATCTTGAACTGTTTCTTATTGTTCATGAGATATGTGCTTTATTTTATTTTCTATTAGAGACAATAGTGATCATTCACAAACTTATCAAGTACATGTAGTCTTCTAATCGTTTCTTGTAGCTGAAAAACTGTGACTACTTTTCGCAATATGTTACGGAGGATTTTACCACTTACATTAATCGAAAGAAAATGGAAAATTGCCATGGAAACCATGTTGAGATGCAGGCAATGAGTGAGATGTTCAATCGACCGATTGAGGTTTACCAATACAGCATAGGTATAACCCTAAAGCTACTAGATATGATATTGGAAAGAGAAAATATAATTTCAAGATTTTGAATTACATTAAAATGATGTATATTAGACATTTTGAGTTGCTTTCCAATATCAAGAGTTCAATAATAGTGATTACATATTTTATATTTATTTGTATATTTTTTATATTTTTAATGATTAAACATGTAAATAGTTTGACTTTACAAACGTATCTAATATGTGAATTATTATTAACACACCACTATCATAGTATGCAATTGGTTGCATGACAACCTGCATATATATTTGGTAAACCAATAAATGAAAATGAAAACATGAAATGTTAAGACACTGACGCTGAATATATTCCTATGACTTGTAGATCCAATAAACACATTCAACTGCCCTTACAAGACAGAAAATGAGCCCATTAGGATAAGTTACCATGGTAACGTCCACTACAACTCCATCGTGGATCCGTTCAAGGCCACCATTGGTGTAGGTCTGGGACTGCCAGGTCTACAGCCGGGGGTAAGTCCAGCACGCCAAGCTCAACAAAGATCTAATTAGCTATCCAGGTTCAATCAAGGGTGTACGGTGATTTACCCTGGGTTGTATTTCATACATGTAAGGATTGCAACCCGAGATAAATCGCCATACATCCTTGACTGGACCTGGTTAACAAATTTATTTTCTATGTAAACCAAATAAATCCGGTATATTACAATTTCAATGTATACCATTTACGGATTTAATGCATTGTGACGTCACCTTTTTTTCGCATTTGATGTATTGTGACGTCTTGTTCTTCTACCTTCGGCTCAAGTCAGGTGTACGGAAATTTATGCCTGGCTTATTTGCCAATCAAATCTTCTGTTACAAGCTACATGGGAAATATAGATCTTTGTCAAGGGGATTTTCTCTCTACTGGGATGTTTTGAGAACACGAATAAAAGGCTACTACAGGACTAGAGGTCTAGGTGGGAAAAGAATGAAGATTCATGAAAACCAGTTCAAATGCCCAGCTCAACAATGATTAACAAACAAATACAGTAAAATAAGTGATAACAAGGGGCCAGGCAATTTTGTTTGATTAAATGTTTCTTTGTTTTATGAAGTCAGTTGATAATAAAATTCTAAGAGAGAGGGTAGGGAAAATGACTGACCTCTATAAGCCTGTATAGAAGAATGTTTGCTGAAGTTGTGTTTTTCTGCAAAGATCTTTTTCAGAAGTTTATTTGTTTCACTGTTTTAAAGAAATAGGTTGGAAGGTCACATTTTACTTGTCTATTTTAAAACAGTAAAGGATAAACATTTATTTAGTATAAAATTTTAGTTTCATTATCATTATTTATAGATGGCTGACAAAACTCAGATGAGGGACGCTGTCCGACAGTCTGAAGATGTTCACATAGAACAGGTACGTCAGCGTTCAAGCTCATACCATACATTTAAAGAGTAAAACATGTTAACAGACCATGTTGTTTTCATGTTATCTGCACATGTTATTATTAAATTATCGGACCATTATATTGTCAAGCAAACCATGTTATTATCAAGTCGATATACAAATTTAACTTTATCATGCTAGCGGACCATGCTTTTATTATCATGCTAACAGACCATGTATTTATTATCATGTTAACGGACCATGCTTTTATTATCATGTTAACGGACCATGCTTTTATTATCATGTTGACAGACCATGCTTTTATTATCATGTTGACAGACCATGCTTTTATTATCATGTTAACTGACCATGCTTTTATTATCATGTTGACAGACCATGCTTTTATTATCATGTTGACAGACCATGCTTTTATTATCATGTTAACTGACCATGCTTTTATTATCATGTTGACAGACCATGCTTTTATTATCATGTTGACAGACCATGCTTTTATTATCATGTTAACTGACCATGCTTTTATTATCATGTTGACAGACCATGCTTTTATTATCATGTTAACGAACCATGTTTTTATTATCATGTTAACAGACCATGCTTTTTATTATCATGCTAACAGACCATGTATTTATTATCATGTTAACGGACCATGCTTTTATTATCATGTTAACGGACCATGCTTTTATTATCATGTTGACAGACCATGCTTTTATTATCATGTTGACAGACCATGCTTTTATTATCATGTTGACAGACCATGCTTTTATTATCATGTTAACTGACCATGCTTTTATTATCATGTTGACAGACCATGCTTTTATTATCATGTTAACAGACAATGCTTTTATTATCATGTTAACGGACCATGCTTTTATTATCATGTTGACAGACCATGCTTTTATTATCATGTTAACAGACCCTGCTTTTAATATTATGTTAACAGACCATGTATTTATTATCATGTTAACGGACCATGCTTTTATTATCATGTTAACGGACCATGCTTTTAATTATCATGTTAACAGACCATGCTTTTATTATCATGTTAACAGACCATGTTGGAGGACAAGCTGCGAGAGACAGACTGGGAGGTAACACAGGAGACAATAGAGGAACAGGTGGCGCGCGAATCCTACCTACAGTGGTTAAAGGAAAGCGAGAACCATGCTCGCAAACAGAGCTCTGTAAGTATGACATACATCCCAGCTACATGTAGAACCATGCTCGCAAACAGAGCTTTGTAAGTATGCAATACATCTCAGTGAGAACTATGCTCGCAAACAGAGCTCTGTAAGTATGCAATACATCTCAGTGAGAACTATGCTCGCAAACAGAGCTCTGTAAGTATGACATATATCTCAGCGAGAACTATGCTTGCAAACAGAGCTCTGTAAGTATGCCATACATGTCACAGATCCTAGTGAGAATCAGAATTGTAAGCAGAGCCCAATCAGTATGCTGATACATCACTCACATTCTAGCCAAAATCAAGCATATGTAGGTATTAATTATGATATTTTTCTTGCAAATCCTAGCAAGAAGCACCCTTGCATATAAATTGTACAAATCCAACATTTTTTGATCAGCGACGTTAGTAGCAATCATGTGTAAAAGTGGTCATTACATGTAAATACTTCTTGCAAATTCTATTTATAATGGCAAAGACTGAATGTTAACGAAAGATTTGTTGTATGTTACTTATTTTAAGTAAATGAACTTTCTCTGTGACATTATAGCCTCGGTCAGCCAGCGCCACTTGTAGCTCCTCCAAAGACAACATGTACAAAGATCTGGGGTCTCCTGAACTCTTGCAGCAGGGGAGATCACCCAGGACCCGGAGTAACCCGGGGTCAGGAGGGAACAGCCCTCAGAGGCTAGACACGGGACGCAGCAATCCCAGCAGCCCCCAGCAGGGCGAGAGTGCCGGTCAGCGATCCCCCCTCCCCGAATGTTCTGGATACAATGCCTCCACAGGTAAGTCAGAACTCTTTTTACTGTCAGCCAGGTGAGATATCTGTAGTCTGTCTGGAGAGAATTTGTTCTATTTTTCCATCTTAATCTTTTGTCCCAGTGTGTACTCACAGAAACTCGAACTACAGATTCAATACAGCTTAGCTTTGAAAGCAGTGATATTTCATTATATTTTATTTATCAAAGCAATATTAGCTGCAACTGTCATGTTTTTGTTTACACAAATATTATTTTGTACTAAAATGTTTTTACTAAAATGACAAAAAATATCATGGGTTTTTTAATTTTTGTAAGCTGTATTTTTGAAGCATTTTAAACAAAAAAATTGAAAAAATAATTTTTGACTAAAATTGTGACCATGCCCCTTTAAGAAAATGTTATATACTTTGCATAAATCTTTGTTTGCAATTCTAAATCTAGCTGAAGCTATCATTCCTTAAAAATGAATGCACTAAGCATTTTGTGTGAATGTTTGGACTATTTCTTCTAGTGTCAGACACTCTTGGCAGCTTGGGGGCAACAGGAGGGGCCCAGGACTTGATGACAACCAACTTTGTAGAAACCTCTTCCTTAATGAACTGCTACAATTCCGATATGTATGGTGAGTTGACGTTTAATTGATTAACACTAGACTTTGACCCCTGCATGCATATGATATCGGACATTTACGAAATAGATACATCGACACACCATATTGTTGACATTTACATAACCAAGATTTAAGCCTACAATAATGCCATTAATTTCACTACACTCTGCTTAGTTATAATAATCTGACAGGCATTCAACACAGTTAAAATGCCTTCCATATACCTGTAATGTAGCAAAAAATTGCAGAATAGCTCCGAAACAATTTTTGAGAACATTAATGAAGCTGCATTGAAAATAACAGTCAAATTATTCATAGCAAACCATTGTAGGGCTGTAAATACCTTTCATATAAAAATTTAATTCATATTAATGAAGAATTCAACACTTTTTCACCGACGTTTTTAACTTGCTTCGAATTTACACATCATGTTGACATTCAGAACTCTCTGGATTTTTCATTTTAAATGCACTGAGTTAGAGTTATCTCCTGTATTTCCTTTGATGAACAGAATATATGACAAATTTTCAATGAAAATTTACACATTCATGTTTTTGTAATATCGTTTCTGAGTTTATCCATGCAAATGTGATATCGTGGAGAGATATACTAAAGAACCTCCCGTGATTTAGTGTGAATGTTATGTGCATGCGCAAGATTGTTTGCTATAATTTTTGCTAAATGAGGCTTAAACAAAAATTTCATTACTTTGATACCTTAAATAATCGTATTGTGAATTGAAAAAATTATATGAATAAAAAAGCATTCAAACTATTATGTTAAATGGTAATGCAAACTTTTTAAACTGTAAAGAAATTCGTTATAAAAGTGTTAAATTTCGCTATTATTCACCGCTACAGGACTCAATATCAGTTCGTTATATCTGTAAATTCGTTATACCCGAATTCGTTTTAACCGTAATAATTTGAATTTTACCAAGGACTCAAATAAACTTTGCTATATCTGAGAATTTGCTATATCTGTGTTTGCACTAAACGAGTTTTACTGTAGTATAGATATGGTTTACACAATTGAATATTGTAAGACCTCCATTTCAAAAATAAGTTTTAATACCAAAAACGTCACTCTTTTAAAGGGGCTTAGGGATATACAGTGTATTTATTTTAAAAATCTTGGATCATAGTGAGTTGTTTATTGAATTGTTTTGAACATACTGATGGTTGTATTTTTGATTGAACTTGAATTCCATTACATATCTTATTAAACAGGTAGCAATATTTTAATGTCTTGTGTATGAAATAAATGGTCTTGCATTGTTTCAAACAGGTCTTTCTGATTGGATGGATGAAGATGACATCATGACTCAGGTGATAGCCCAGTCTCAGAAGGAGTACCTGGACAGCCTCAAGAAGTCCGCCTCATCTTCCCCCACCCCCGATCCCTCCACCTTCAGCTAACACAGGGCCCACGTCTAACTCCTTTATTTTAATTCTTCAGGTTATAGTGGCTTCTGTACACAAAGTTAAAGATAGGCGGAACTCGCACGTATCATCAGAGACGTGTACGTCTCGCGTGTCTCATCAGAGACATGTACAACTCGCGCGTCTCATCAGAGTGACTCGCGCTTCTCATCAGAGTGACTCGCGCGTCTCATCAGAGTGACTCGCGCGTCTCATCAGAGATGTGTACATAGGACCCCATTTCTCGAACCTTTTCAAGCAATTTCCGTTATAGTTAACTTAGTCTTTTTTTGACATTATGCAGCATTTTACTTCCATTTGAAAGGATATCCTGAAGGCCTTAAGTTTTAATGCTGATATCATTGCAAGTGATAGAGAACTTGTCATAGTTTTTACAGAACATGTATATTGAAATCATTTATTGGAACCGATGATTGTTTGGAGGAATCAGATCTTCTCGCTGTAGAGCATACTTAATATAAAATGTAAATTTCATGAACATGCAGATTTCTTGTTGTTCTCATATTGACTTAGTTATGAACATATTATGGATGTCGCAAGAAACACATCATGTACAAGTTAATTTTTCCAGACAAATTTTATCACTAGTTTGAGTTATTTTTGTTAGTGATTTTGTTATGTCTACTGTCACCCTTTGAGTAGCAGGACTATTAACAACTAGAAAATATGAAGTGCCACTGGGATTAAAGTTTTATGGTTATTATTTTTATTTTATTTCAAAAACTTGGATAATGTTTCTGCAAACCAAAGAAATTATTACCCAGCAAGAATATACCCCTAGTGTATCAGGAGGCGATGTGAAAGAGCGTCGATTTTACATGTAGAAAATGGTGGTAAAGTTAACAAGGAAAAGGTCAAAGGAATAAATTACACCATTAAAGAGGCTGGTCAAACACTTTAAACATCAGATCTACCTTAAATATTTTACATGTGATATTTAAGGTCAGTACCGGTAACTATTATTTAGAAAAGAAAAAAATCAATTATTTTGGCTGTGAAATTTGAATAAAGAACTCTTTGTTCTAAGGAGATTAGTAGAGTCTTGGTCATCCAGCCCTCTTAATGCTACAAACAACAGCAAACTGAGTTTTGTAAAACATTTATTCAATTATTTTTTTTATTAGAATTATGTCTGCAGGACAATTCATTGTCAACTGTAAATTTCAAGCACATATGCAACAAACAAATGTTCATCTTTCATTATCGTTTTTTTTTTTCAATTTTAAAAACACATTATACCATACTTATCTGTTTGTGTATTGAAAAAATTATATATGTAATTGTATATCCTGTGGAATCGTTGAAATTTTTGGTTTATTCCAATTGTTGTGGATTGTCAACTTTTGAATGGTTCATAAGGGTGTGTGATTTTTGTAGGTAGGCTTATATGTATAATGAATAAAGACCACATTTTGTAGTTTGTTGGGGATATTAATATGCGTGTCAGGATACTCATTAAATCCCCCAAAATTCAGCCATTACAAATTCTATTGCCTCCACAGTATATGTCTAGGGTACTGTGTTTAAGTGTTAAAAGAAACCCAACTTTTTTTTTAATACATGTACATGTATTTTTATTTTTGCTTATTAAATGGTTATTTTGAAAGAGAATATTATTGTAAATGTATGGTTATAACTTAGATTTCCATTATAATAGAAAAAATATATTTTATTTTAATATTTTTGAACTGAAATTAAAAAAAATTGAATATATGTACTATGTGCAAATTGTTTGGTTTAAATTGAAGCAAACAAAAAGTAGATATCTACAACATGTAAATGTTTAATAATTTATGTGGATTTATGATAGCAAGTGATTGCAAGAGAAGAGGGACTTATTTTCTCATTGTGTACAAGTATGCATGAAAACAAATTAGATTGTGGTAAAGCTTGTTTAATTAAGTAAACATTTTAAGGGAGTATATTGTTTTTTTCTGGCTTAGTTATATATGATATGAGTTGTTTAATGAGTGCTATTATTTTATTATTTCAATTTTGTTAGATACAAAGGTATTGCTTGAATGAATTTTGAACATTTGTGTGAATGCTGTAAGAGAACTGTTTTCATCACATAATATCAGTTTCCTTAGTAAGCATGTGTAGATGACTGGAAAAATGTTCCTATTATTATTATTATTAGAAGCCTTTCGACTTTTGTTCCCATGCCCTCTGATACACGCTTTTATTTGAAAAGAATTAAATTATTATTTGTCATTCTAATCTTTCTCATGTTATCTTTCAATGTATGCCGTGGAAAATTCATAATGGCCGATTTTGGTATGAGTTTTGAGTCCCCTCACCCACAAATTTATGAACACAGAATTCATGAATCAAACAAGTAATTCCACCTAGTTTACAAACTTTAATGACTCTATAGTGATTATATATATGTAGGTAAGATTCTTCGTAGAAATTTTGTATGAAAGTTCAAACTACATGTGATAGTATTAATCAACAAAAGGCCCATCGGCCATATCACTCACCTGAGCAGCAATAGCCATTATAATAAAATCAGCTTTATGGAGTCATATACAAAATATCTGTGTAGTGGACAATGTAGTTGAATAGATTCATATAAAGAGATTTTCATTATTAAGGTCTTCCGTTTCCAACGGAAGACCTTATAGAGATTGTAATGTTTTTTATTATTATTTTTTTCCCATTTTTTGTCCACAAGATATTTACATGTATTATTGTTAAACATTGAACCCCTTTTGTAACAGGATTATTTTATAGTCAATTCACATGTTGAGCTCTGCAGTTCTCAAGAAAATGTTGAATGATTGTTCATGATCATATATTACATAAAGTTTGACATACAGTAAACTTTGAATCTCTTATGGGGCCTAAGAATTTTCCAGGGGCATAAGTCTAAACAATTGAGAATCTACAAGATGTGTACATATAAGTTAAACATTATAACATTTAGGTTTGTGAGAATAATTTAAAAAAAATTTTCTATGTAAAATTGACCCTCTCCCCCAATGTGGCACCAGCCTATCAAAGAAGATGATGATTTTGGTAATCTACACAATCTGAGAATGCTTTCACTTAAGCTATGCTTATCTGGCCTAATGGTTTTTGGGAAGATTTTTTAAAAAATCAACCAACCACCCCCTCCCTTACCCTCCGCATTGTGGCCCCACCCTACCACTGATCATATTTGATCAAACTTGAATCTACCGGGTACACTACCTGGAGATGCTTATTCACACGTAAAAGCTTTTCAGACCAACTGGTTTTTGAGATTTTTCCCTATATATTCCTATGTATTAGTTCGAACTCCCATTGTGACCCCACCCTTCTACCTCCGGGGATCATGATTTGAACAAAGTTAAATCTGCACTTCTATGTGAGGGTCTTTCACACAAGTTACAGCTTTTATGGCCAATTGGTTTTTTAGTAGAAGATTTTTAAAAAGAATTCTCTCTATATATTCCATTGTTAATATTTGAACACCCCCCCCCCCCCCCCCTTGTGGCCCCACCTTACCCCCTTCACCAAATTATGCTTTGTGCCAACTTTGGTTTAAATTGGTCCAGTGGTTCTGGAGAAAAAGTCAAAAATGTAAAAGTTTACAGACGGACAGTCACAGAGATGCAGGGATGCTGGACAAAAGCTCTCTTTTGCTTTCAGCTCAGGTGAGCTAAAAATGTCTCACATGGAAGAATTTTCTTGTTAAAGATCAATTTAAAAGAAATTGTAGAATGTCTTATATAAAGGCAAGATCAAAGAGCATAATTTTTTGAGATATATTGCATAAAAAAAAAGTTTTGTGTGCAATTGTTGTTTTGAACTACCTGGTAGTCAGATATTATATTATCTCGGTCTATACCAAAACCCTTATAAAAGGTGTTGCAGTAATTGAATTCCATGCAAGGGTGTGTGTATTTTTCATGTAAAACACAACAGCAAAGATCTATGGCAAAGGTAACATTTTATTAAGAATTTACAACCATGGTAAAACTCTCACACAAAAAATACCTAGTGAAAGACACAACATTCCATTGATAAAATTATCTTCACAAAAAAATAAATCTTTTCTAACACTTTAATTAAGTTCTGGGAGTGATGTCAACATGAAAGAATCATAAAACCATTTTAAGGAAGTCTCCAGCTTTATCAAATCACTGAGCTCACCGATATCTCTACACAGTTATCAGGCTCCGATTTTCTAGGACCATGCAATGATCACAAACCGATCGCTCTCTCTACACCGACACACTTCACTTAGAATTCAACATCTGGTAAATCCTGGACGCCTGGTGTTTGATGTTTTCGTTTTTGTGGCGACACAAAAGGAACACCTTGGACTTGATCTGACCTATGCTGTTCATTCCGTACAGGGCAGAGTACATGGTCTCTGGGCTGGGGGCTTTGTCGTCCGGGGGGAGGGACGAAGCAGACAGGTGGGACTCCTTCACCGTGGTCAGGATGTTGGCCAGGAAAGTAGTCCAGCGGAGAACGAGCGCCTCATCCGCTCCGGTCCTTAGTAACTCCAGTACACATGCTGGCGCCTGAAATTACATAGCCACATTTATTTTACATGAGTATTATTTTGCAGTTAAATAATTTTGTATCAAATTGCAGGAATATAAAATCGCAAGCACCAAACTTTTGTAATAATTAATATATCTGTTAATTAAAACACATGTCATCCCTTTTTGTCTACAATGGTAACCTTGAGATTTTATCCAGAATCTTGCTTCCTCTTTGTCTACATGGCGATGACATAATATAAAAACAATGTATTGTTTGGAGCCCAAGTGCATCAGATTCAATTCTATACAATCATAGAGTCATACAGAGTTATATGCTATTGATGGTAATGTTGTAATAATTTCAGCATGGTGAAAACTATCTCTCTCATTTGAGAGTTGTTGAACCTTAAGTCCTTTGTGCTCAAATAATAACCCAAAGTTGATTTTGCAGACAGAAAGTCAAACTACTGTGGAATCATCATTGTTCATGGGGGACCAATGTTTGTGGCTTTTGTATGTAACCCTTGCCAAAGAATTTACATTCCCATGAACCTATACACAATTATTTGTTTAACATTTATCAAAATTATCCCGATTACACTACCAACAAAATTACGTCACCACAAACCAGGAAAATTTTGGTTATCCACGAGCATTGACCCTCGCGAATAAAAATGATTCCACAGTATTTGCATATAATTATATAAAAACATTGCAAGACTTCTTTAATGAGTACAAAACCTTTGTCTTATTTTAAATCAATTGACAGAGACGTGCTATGACGACGTGCTATGACTAGATTCTCTCACCTTGGCGGCTAACATGTGTGGTACGAGCTCGGGGTTACAGGAAAGGTTGACCAGGATCTTGGCAGCCTGTAGGCGTATCCCGGGGCTCTGGCCGTCCAGGAAGTGGTACAGTTTCTGGATGATGCGGGTGTAGTGGTTGTGGTGGTGCTCCATCACAGAAAGGTTGGTCAGGGCCTGTAGTGAGGACAGGCGCACCGATTCTCCCGTCTCCTCCTCCAGCGCAATGTCAACCAGCATCGGCACACAGTCCTGTATAAAAACATAACGTCATATAATGTTGGCACACAGTCCTGTATAAAAACATAACGTCATTTAATGTCGGCACACAGTCCTGTATAAAAACATAACGTCATTTAATATCGGCACACAGTCCTGTATAAAAACATAACGTCATTTAATGTTGGCACACAGTCCTGTATAAAAACATAACGTCATTTAATGTCGGCACACAGTCCTGTATAAAAACATAAAGTCATTTAATATGTATTAAACAACACTAATGTTTACCAGCATAAGCACACAAAAATTGTTTATCAAATTTTTTTCACCTACATCTTTTGCAAGAAATCTGTAATCATGACTTCTGATGGTATATGATTTTTATACAATACTTGGGGATAAAATCTCTCAAAGTGTTTGATATTCATATATTATCACAAATTACAAAACATGCTACATATATCAAACAACACCAAATGAATGCTCTTAAAACCAAAACACTGTATACCATGCATCTTTGATATGGTGTGCATCTCTCATTCCAAGGGCCCTGCTTCTATGAAGGAATTTATACCTCAATAACCTTTTCCTTAAAAATTTGTTAGCTTATAGTCATTGGACATGCTTTATCCAACAAGCTTAGTGTGGGGTAAAGTATTTACTAGGCAGATAAGGCCAAAAGGAAACTTAATATCCTTCGGACAAAAATTACATAGAGATCTGCTCTGACCATAACTCTTTTCTAAAAATCTGGTTCAAGGTCACTACACACTCTTACAGTCTTTCTTTTACTTTGTAATATGTGAACCACAGAGAGAAATACGACCTGGATAAACATATGCCATGACCTTGACCTTCAACCTATGGCTAAAGGTCACTGTAAAAACCTTTACCCAAAGGCTTACTATGGATGATGTATTAATAGCCAGATTGGGCCATACAGGGGAGAAAATAGAGTCTGATGGACGGACTAATCAGATCTCTATATCTACATAATGTTTGTCCCCAGATCAAGTTGAAATCTCATATTTTATTCAAACAAACTACGACCCTATACCTTTCAGGTCAAATCCTTTTTGAGATTTGTGGAGTGATCTAAGATTATATACTTACTTTTCTAAAGCTTTAAGAGTGTATAGACTATAGAGAGAGAGAGAGAGAGAGAGAGAGAGAGAGAGAGAGAGAGAGAGAGAGAGAGAGAGAGAGAGAGAGAGAGAGAGTCTAGAGAGAGAGAGAGACAGAGAGAGAGTGTTCTGTCCCCCAGATCAAGTTTGGTGAAGCAAGCTTAAGAGGCTTGCTATAGTAGCATACAGCAAATGAAATGTAAATAAGAGACCAAATTAATAATCAACCATATATCAATACTTATGTATCAAAGCATTTTGTATTTAGCAAAACAACACTTTATATTTTAACCTTACCCTTCAATCAGTGAATCCTACCATATTTCCTACTAACATCCCATCATTAAATATTAAAAAACTGCCATTGCAAGAACAATGTATTGAACAAAACAAGTGCCTGTTTCTGTGTATGGTTGGATTTGTCTGCGATCATTATGGTTCTTGACTCTTTGCTGTGTGCCTGAGGCTTCTCTCTTAGAGTATCTGTCTGGTTTCCTTATCTCGACAGATCCATACATTCTGCATTATGATCAATATAATGCACTCTGATGCTACAGATGCAGTAACTGACCGTTATAAGGAAATGTTTGGTACCCAAAGGCTATATGTACTAAAAACAACATTCCTGTTTACATAATTGATTTTTGGGGGGTTCGTAAACAAGGCAAAAATAAATAAATACTTTGAAATCATTAAAATTCGTGGTGGCTCAATTTTCGTGGTATTCGTGGGTAGCCCTCCCCCACAAATTTACATCCTCGACAAATACAAATTTTGAAAGAGTTTTTTTTCTTACTGATACAAAAAACCCAACAAATCTATGAAATTATATCCCCAGGAATAAGAAAAAATCCAACAATCCACGAAAATTGACCCCCACGAATTCCACAGTAGTGTGTTTTCTATTACAACCTGAAATAGAAATTAAAATTTATTGTTGTTCATTCTTTGCTAGTAAGATAAACCTCCTGACACAATCGGTCCAATGATGGTAAAAATGTAACTCAAACTTCAATAGTGATGAAAATGACCTCAAACTTCAATGACGAATTATTAAAGTGTACCTCAAAAGTGTACCTTATAAACACCAATGATAAATGATTAAAGTGTACTTAATTCAAACATCAAATTGTTGAATAGTGATGAAAGTATACCTCAAACTTCAATGATGATTAATTTAAAATGTACCTAAAATTTCAATGATGATGAACGTGTAATCTGGTCAATAAAAGTGTAGCTTAAAGCAATATGAGCTGCAATTTTCATGTTGAAATTTTTTTAAAGAAAATAACGCTAGAATGACAAAAAAATCATGGTTTTTAAATTTCTGTTAGCTCAATTTTGTGGGAAAGTCATTAAGAAGTGTTAATTGGAGCAAAATTGAATTATTGTCCTGTACAAAAATTGAACTGCTATATTCCTTATAAGTGAAATCTTTCTCCTTACAAAAATTACGGTAATGATTTTTACAAATCTTATTTATCATAAAAATTTAAGTTACAGACAGACTTATCATACTAGCAGGTTTTTGCAGCAAAATAAAATTCTAAAAAATACAGCTCACATTGCTTTAAACTTCTATGACAGTGTCTCTCAAATTTCAATAATGATGAAATTGTCTTTGAATTCAAACAGTGTATGATCAGGTTAATATGACAATGAGAGAGTACCTAAATCTTTTGAATGTTCAATACCGACAATAGTGTACCTCACTTATCTAACTCTAAATTGCACCTTAAACTGTTTTATGAATCTACTCATTGATAATCATTAGCTGTGTCTGATTCTGATGAATGATAACACATAAGTAATTTAAATAGTGTACCTCAAACTGTTTGTGATTTTGTTCGTTAGAGGAGAGATTGTTGATGGCTGTGGCCAGTAAGTTCATAAACTTCTCCGACATCTTGGATTTCTCTGGGTCGTCTTCAACCGCTGATGCATTGTGGGACATGTTGGAGAGATTCTGAACTTGTTGTCGTAGCAACTGGCTGAGTTGGGTCAAACAGCCATGCTCTCTTAGCAGATTCTGAAAGTAAAATGACAGGGCAGTGTAAAATATTATTAAAACAAGAGGCCCATGGGGCCACATCGCTCACCTGAGCAACAATGGGCGTTCAAAAGATATTGTGCCGTATGGTCCCTCGGTAGAATAACAAAAAATAAATATTGTAAAGTATTCGAATTTTACACTTATTTTTGCATACACGTAATCTTTGACATTGTACCTTCATGAAATACTATTTTTTTTACAAAAATAAGAAAATCCTACGCAAGATATAAAACTAAACATTTGGTAGGAGTACACTGTTAAGTTGTTAACTTCCAATTCCCTATATTTTCGTTCTACCCCCCCCCCCCCCCCCACTTTGTAAGGCGATCAAAATATATGAAAGCATATAGGTACATTTTTTTCATCAACTACTTACTAGTTATTGTATTTTAAAAAAGAAATATATAATAGTTATTGTTTTTTATTTTAAAAATCCTACATGTATAGATGTGAAGAAGAAAATTGTACCTCAATGTGCTCAATTCCTCAAATTAAAAACATTCAAAAAATTTATTTGTCCATTATAATTAAATGAATGTTATTTACTTCGCGTACAAACCAGGATAATTTTCCAATGTGATAACATCTTAGGAATAGCGATAATTACTTTATCCCCGCAACCATGGCAACAGAAATGTGTCAGAACTATGGAAACTGTTTTAAAGATGTCTTTTTTATTTACCCGTGTCTGAAAAACTATCAAAATTGATGTAGATTTCACATTATTTATTGTATAAAGAGGGGATTTTTAACTTGGTATTTCCTATTCAGCATTTAAAATGGAATGGAAAAAAAGAATGGCCTAAGATTTTCAATTCTTTTATTCACTCAAGACCAGTTCACTGGTATTTGAGGTTCAAAATCAGTTTATACAAATGTACACAAACACAGTCAAGGATCACATGTACAGTAGGAGTAATAATGACGAAGAAAGGTTAAGTTTACAATACAATAAGTTGTTAAAGTTGGTTTCTGGAAGAACAGACTTTGAAAATTTTCTTAATAAATATTGACAATTTTTTTTACTTTTTTAATCTTTAGTTTTTAAGATCTGTGTACAAACATAGAATTGTGAGCAAATATATGTATCTTGCTTATAATTCGAAGCTTAACACTTAAATATAGTTAGTAAATAGAAATTGTAAACAATTAAACACAAGAAACATGCACTTTTACAAATACATGTAAAGAACACAATTTATTTTTTCGAAATGAATCATATATATACATGTTTATTCCTACATATTTCCCTCAGCGATATCAAACTCTATTTAAACTGAATAAACTCGAGAAAATGCCGAGCATCTCAACAAAACCTATTGCATTAATCTACCATTACGCAAAAGATAAGATAATGCCTAATTACCGATAGAATGAATTGTATTTCAGTACTTTTTTGATACATCAGATTTTGCTTAATTTGCGCAGGTAAACAGTAAACTGTTTGATTTACCGAAGTCTCTGTTTGATTTGATACGTAAAAATCACGAAATACAGACGATGGTTTCCAGGTTACAAAGCATAAATAATGAAAACGAAACGAAAATCAGAACAAGCTAACACCAACGTCATGTGTGAAAACTGTCAACGCATTGAAATATTTAGCCTCAATTTACTTCACAAAATCGGCACCAATATATTTTGCATGTTTCAAAAATTTCCCTTCATTCGCGAACTATTGCACAACAAGCAAATTCATCATAGTCAGATCGACCCTTTTTCGTATATTGTCATGGCTGCTTTAAACAAAGAACCTCGTTTTAGAAGTATGGAATACGAGTCTTGGTAAAATGGGTATGCAAACCCAGGCCGTGGCAAAATAAAAGCCGGGGCAGATCGGCAATCGTCAATTCCAAATACGCATTATTTTGCAGCAATATTTACAGCAAATACAAATATACTGGTCCATCAAATATCCTCAAATTTTAATGAGATTGGCAGATCAATAACTGCCAATCTTTTGTTATGCCCAGGCCAACCAAGTCTTGTCTACCCATTTTACCGGATACCGAACCTATCGGATGCCGAACCCGAAGCTATTAAACTGATTAAAACACGCCTTTCCTTTATTATTATTTTCGTAATAACTCAGATTTGAAACAGAATTAGACCTTAATTTTTGCAATTTATATTTTCCTTCCCATAAGGATAATTTATGCTAAACTACGATGAATTGGAATCAGTAGTTCTTGAGAAGAAGATTTTTAAAAATGCACCCCCCTTTTTCTACAGTTTCAATGTTTTCTCCGCTTTGAATATAGATCGGACTTTTATTTCTGCAATTTATATTCGCCCTCCCATAAGGATGCTTTGTGCCAAATTTGGTTGAAATTGGTTAAGTGGTTTTAGAGAAGAAGTTCAAAATGTAAAAAGTTTACAGACGGACGGACAAACGGACGGACGGACGGACGGACGGACAGATGGACGACGGACAAAAGGTGATCAGAAAAGCTCACTTGAGCTTTCAGCTCAGGTGAGCTAAAAAAGAGAGAGAGACCCATGGGCCACATCGCTCATCTGAGCAACAATAAGCATGAAAAAATCAGCTTAACGGTGTAATAATACAAAATATCTGGACAATGTGGTATAATTCATGTAGATACCTTACAAATAAATATTCGTTCCACATACGACTTTAACCTACATTATCTGATGTTGCTTTCACTAAAATTACAGCTTTTTGAAGCAAATGGTTTTTAAACAACTGGGGGTCATGATTTTCACAACTTTGAATCTACACTATCTGAGGATGCTTGCACTCAAGTGTCAGCTTTCCTAGCTGATTTGTTTCCGAGAAGAAGATTTTTAAAGATTTACTCTATATATTCTTTATTCCTATGTAAGAATTTGACCCTCTATTGTGGGCCCCCCCCCCCCCCCCCTGGAGGTCATGATTTTCGATTTTCACAACTTTGAATCTACACTATCTGAGGATGCTTAAACATGAGTTTCAGCCTTCCTGGCCTAATGGCTCTTGGAAAGAAGATTTTGAAAATTTTATAAAAAAATTAAGAATTCAATTCTTAATTATCTCCCCTTATAAAAGGGTGTGGTCCATAAGTTTCACAACTTTGAATCCCCTTTGCCTAAGGGTGCTTTGTGCCAAGTACCAAAACCTGACATTAATATACAAGAACATGCACGTTTGCATGTCAACACAGAAAGACAAAGCCATAGAAAAGATTCCCTGATCAATTTCTATTCGACTGAATATAAATTGTTATACGGTATATTCGATTAGTTTATCTTGCATCTTGAAGACAAAATGGAATGAAACTGAATTTTTGTGAGAGTGAATGCATTATAAGCAAGTTCGCTATATCTGTGTTTTACGGTATAAAGTTGTACCTTATTTTTATTTGTTTTGTTTATCAAAAGAAATTCAACCAAAATTTTACCTCAGTAGGAGTCTGTTCTTTTTTTATTTTAGTGATACAAGTTTCTTTACAAAAACAAACAGCTGTTGCTGATGACAGTTCATTGTTCAAAATATATTGTCTTTATTTTGTATATACATGTATAATGCAAATGGGCTCAGCTCAAATAGTTTTTTTGTCAATCACAAGTCTAAGGAAAACCTAATTTATTGATTCATATTCTTATTAATAAATACAACTCCTAAATTCAGGGACACAAACTGAAAATTAAGTAAACCTTAGATCGTATTAAGTAAAATTTATGTGATTAAAGCTGCTTAATCCGATTTTTTTTTTGTTATTACAGTATCAAATTTTTTTCTATACAAACCATTTATCTTAGAAAGTTATGGACTTTCTCCTATTTACACCAGCAGAATCAGTCTTCTTTCAAAGTTAGAAATATTCAAAGTAAATAAAAATAATTTCTTTTTGGGCAAACGAAAAAACAAACCAAAATGCATCACGGGATTGTTTAGAAAAGGACACCGTTTGGTTTCGTCCCCCGAATAATTTGGGTTATTCAATAGGGATGGGACGATCCACCGATGCATCACAGTATTTATTTTGACGATATTTGGATCGATACATTTACCATTAATACAACGATACCTAAGCTAACTTTTTTTTATTTTCCAAAAATATCCGAGCTTCATATATTGGCTATTTTTAGTCTGCGCGCCTAATTTGAAAGTACAAAGATGGAAGAAAACCTCGTAAAGTTGTCAAAACTGTAAGGAAGCTAACTTTTGGATTACTTGTTTATGAAAAAGTAGTGTATATGAGACTAAAGTTATTTGTAAATTGTGCAACGCTCATTTTAAATATATCGAAATAACTTTGGACATGCGGTAATACATCGACAGATTGAATAAATTTTTAACCCTTATTCATGTTTTCATTTAGTTGCTGCAATATATCGTGATATGTATCGTATCGCATCTCATGTATCGTGATGTGTACCGAATCGGCCAAGTACAGAATCGTCCCAGCCCTATTATTCAACCCGCATGCTATGCATCGATTGTTAAGAAAGCAAACTTCAGAAATATTAGCGAACAAAACATACACATGTTTATTTGTAATTTGTCTGATCATTTTGACCTTTATTTAAAACGATGTCAAATTCGTAATACAACCATACCCGTCTCGTCGTCAGGGGTGAACTTTAACATGAGGCGAAATAACGCGGTACCCTTTTATGTCATTTGTTTTGTTAGCAAATTTTGTACGTAGTTTTCTTTATTGAAATTTGACTTAATTGACTGGGAAAACGAAACCGAAAGTGAAACAGTGTTTGGACCTAAGCACAAATCATCACCGCTGACAAGACTAAGTTCTCGAAAATAATCGATAGATTCGCTGTAATCAATTCTGAAGCACTGTTTTTCAAGGAAACTTGTTTATAAATACCGTGAAAATAGTCATATTTTAAATGGTAGGAACAATTTAGATATTTTTTGTAGTGGTATGTATTCCTACGCTAGAGATAACTATAGTCTCATTCAACCAGACGATCAGTGGTTTCCGTAAATTTTCGACAAGCAAAGAATCCCTCTTGCTTGTCGTAGATTAACGGAGAAAGCCGAGCGTCTGGTTGAACGAAACTAGAGTACAATATTGCTTGGATCCATACAATTTTTCAGAAATATTTCGATTACTGATACATACCTTGATGGAATTAATAGTATCTTTAAATATTAAACAACATGATTCATATGGGTTTTATTGAAATTCTTTTCGGAAAAGTCCGAGTATTCATATTATAAAAAATGTGCGTAATTCAAATACCTTCATGATAAGAAATTACTTGCCATGCAAAATAACATATCGTTGATTCTACAATAAATAATAATCGATAAAATCAACTCCCGTCAGTACTTCAGTACTTTGATTATACATTTACTTAGCATAACCATTGTTTAAAAGCGTGCATAAAATTTGATATAAAATCGGACCAAGCAGCTTTAAGTGGGTTGATGGAGAAAAATCATGTATATTTCACTATATGATCTAACTTACTTACTTACTTAATTCATACACCACTTTTATATTGGCTAATCAAATACCAATATTCCCTTTGTCAAACCAGTTGAAAATCATAAACCATTAATCGAAAGAATCAGTTTCATCTTAAAATTACCAACGGATGATTGAGCAATAATAGAATAGGTAACAAATTGTCTTAATTGTATTAAGTTCATTAAATTTAAAATATATAAGTGCTATTTGCGCTTACTTTTTAAAACTAATAAAATGTTTGCTGTTTTGTTATCAATTAATTTATAAGTGTAACATATCTTTTGAGATTGAGAAAAAAACCTAGTTTGCAATGGTTTTCATTTCATTAAATACAGAATAATAAACAAAATGAAATGTATGGTACTAATGTAATAAAGCGATTATAATCAATTAACGACAACCTTTCCAACTGATCATCTCATAGTGGCAACGCTATACCATCTCTCTTTTGTTAATAGCTCTCAAAGCTGTCAATTGAAATGTGAGTCACTGTGAACATAGAACAATTCTTAAAGATTAAAAACATATCACTTAATAGAATATTTAGCTACTGTGACAAACTGAAGGGGAAAAAAACCCCTTTAATTTAAATCAAGTGGGTAAAATATATATATATCTACTGAATGAAGTCAAATTTTGATGAAGGCAGACCATACAAGATAAAAATACATACCGGTAACAATATGTATTAAACAAGCTTATTTTTGCGCAGCCAATCAAATTGTTAATTAAAATCAGGATAAAAACTGCTATCACTACTGTTGACAAACAATTTATAGTAACACTTACAGACTTGAGAATAGTGCGCAGTCTCCCTCTCTTAATTAATCCTTGAAGAATAGCTCAATGTGTCCTATCTTACAGGTTCTTTGACAAGATCTGTATCGATATAATCAGCACTACTCCCAGCTACTAACTCCCCCCGGTTATAAAATCTGAACAGAACAATCCTCAATAAATAAATGATCAGCTCTACCTCGGGCTCCCCGACCACTAAGATTTCACCCGGCCTGCGTATTGATCAGGTAGTTCTTAGTTTACAGGTGATCCCAGGTAAATGATATGTCGGTGAGAAAAAGTGTGCAACTGTTGCATCACAATACAGAAACATCAGTATTTAGCATGTTTAGTATTACCAGTATTTAAGACTGCATATGTTATACATGTACTAGAAATTATTGTTAGAAAGTATCGGAAGTTAACATGTTTATGTAACAGTACAACAATGCACCACACTACAGAAACATCGACTTCACTGTAGATAGGGCTGCCCATCATGTACCTATAGACAACACTTGTCAATGATTATGATTATTATTTTTCCATGTTCATGTAAATGTGAAATTAAGTTTAACATGAACCAAGTCTACCTACTAGTGTCTTTCTTTTGAAAAAAAACCAACCCAATTTCTCATAAAACAATTTCTCATCAGCAGCTAAACCCAACATTGATATTAAGGCAAAAATTAAAAATGAATAGATCTGAAATCAATTTCCTTATACAAGCCAGGCCATCTTACCGGCATATAAAATGGTTTGATTGTTTATTCCTGATGGCTGGCCCGCTTCCCTGTCTGGCTTTGAGAAATAAGATTTATATGTCATACAAGGATCAGTTTAAAGTTTGCAGAGCCCGAAAAATCAATAATTATGTAACAATGTAAAAACTGTAACAATAAATCAATTTATAGCCACAGCTGAACATGTAAATTGAGCTCTTATGCAAAGCTACAGGAATCCCGTGTAGTCGAGAAATAACATTCTATATAAACCAATGATAAGTAGGACAGAGCCAAGATCAACATATAGTACATATGTATATACCACTTACTGAGACTTTACATGTATCTTTGTACAACCAATATGCCTTGCTTGATTGTAGAACACATCATTGGAACATACATATTGTAACTGTTGTAGATCTACATGTAATTAAGTTACTTGATTGTATCATTGTAGTACACCGCTTGACCAGGAGATCACTCAGATCAGGGGCAAAGAGTTTGATTCCTGTTAATTTAATCATTTATCCTCACATATCATATAGTATATTCAACCCTCCCAAGAAACATATGTTGTATAATGATATCATATACATACTTTTACTGTATACAAAGAAATATCCCCCCTAGGGTTTTTTCTTAGCTCCTTTCACCCTCATATTGTAGGTACCGTAGTCAAATTCAAAACTGGGCTAATTCAGAAAAAAAAATTGCGTTTATTTGAAAGAGAATCTATCAACAGTTTCTGAAATCTCGAATTCAACATGGGGCAAAACTGTTGTAAGTGTACTAGTGTGTAAAAAAATATTGGGCAAAAATAATACTGTATATACAGCTAGTATATTGACTATATTCATGTATGAGTTAAGTATCATATAGGACTTTATTCATGAACCAGAATTTGAAGAGTATCATATAGGACTATATTCATGAACCAGAATTTGAAGAGTATCATATAGGACTATATTCATGAACCAGAATGCGCAGAGTATCATATAGGACTATATTCATGAACCAGAATTTGAGGAGTATCATATAGGACTATATTCATGAACCAGAATGCGCAGAGTATCATATAGGACTATATTCATGAACCAGAATTTGAAGAGTATCATATAGGACTATATTCATGAACCAGAATGCGCAGCGTATCATATAGGACTATATTCATGAACCAGAATGCGCAGAGTATCATATAGGACTATATTCATGAACCAGAATTTGAAGAGTATCATATAGGACTATATTCATGAACCAGAATGCGCAGAGTATCATATAGGACTATATTCATGAACCAGAATGCGCAGAGTATCAAACTCCTCGACCTGCTCCTTGTTTTTCTATTGTCGCTACTCGAGGATTTTAAGAAACCCCACTTGAGGTTGTGTAGCAACAATAGAAAAACAAGGATCTGATTTCAATCAGATTGTCAATGATATAGGACTATTTTCATGTACCAAAATGTGTAGAGTAACATCTACATGATATAGAACTAGGAAGTACACTAATAATGCAATGCCAGAGCTATACCTTTTACTAATACTGTTATTCAATAATTGAATAACAATTATTGACTCCCTCGCACAGAGAGAAAACAAAAACTATCATAATACAGTAAAATAGGCTTATAACAATGTGCCAGATAGAGGCAGTTTTGCTTTGTTATAAACATAATTTGTTATATCCATGGAGTTTATAACATGTTATAAAGTAACAGGGAATGAAAATCATTTCGCTTTAAGCGTCAATTCATTATAAGCGTGTTCGCTATAACCGTGTTTTACTGTACCTGGTTCCTTGTGAAAGTTGAACATTTGTTGATGCCAAGCAAAGCTGAGAGTCGCAGGGTAGGGTCAGGGTGGGCAAGTACTGAGACTAACACATCAGCATTTTTGGCGGACATCATACCAGGGGTATTCTGGGACAGCAGCAGTGCCTCTGTAATTTCATCTTTGGTGTATATGACTTTTGAGCTTGGGACAGAATCTTGAGCAGGCTTTGGGGATTGAGAGGGAGGTGTCTGAGATTTTTTAGTTGTCGGTGGTGACTGCACGGCACCACCTTTTGGAGACATAACAGGTCCTGTGGGTAGAGACTGAGAATTTGAAGCACCACCTGGGGGTGAACTGAGGGGACTCCCTCTTGGGGACAGGACAGGTCCTGTGGTCACTGTTTGAGACTGAGATTGTCCATCTTCTGGCTTGTCTGAGCTCTTTCTGACAGGATTTTTTGGGGCATCTCCTTTCGTTATAGAAACATTCAGGGATATAGTTTTCTCAGATTCTGGTGGAACTGTCTTTTCTAGTCTTTCACATTGTCTGTCGGGTGAAGTAGCATCTTTATTTTTCTCCATCTTGGATCCATTTTGAAGATTTGATCCTGTTGACTGATGTGGTTTTGAGGCAAGGTCACTTGTATTCTCTACAGTCATTGGTTTTTCAATAACTGGCTTTGGGCTTTCAAACTGCCCTATTGATTTAGGGATTGAAATTTTTGTTTTCCTTTCATCATCAGGTCTCTTTTTATCATTTGTTTTTAACTTGATATCCTCGTTATTGTGTGAAGACACAGACATTTTAGTATCACTGTTATTAGTCTTTTCGTCAACTGGTTGTGATGATTCATTTTTTTCTCGATCTTTTGGCACAGACTTTCTATTAAAATCAGCTGTAGTTTTGATTTCCTCATTCTTTTTTCCATCAAGTTCTGTGAAAAGGAAGAAGATGTGAATGTCCTTGACTGGGTTAAAGTAATTCATCAAATCTATAATCAAATTTACTTCAAACCTAGCATTGTTAAGAGAACAACTTGAAAAAACAACAGGCCTTTTTCTTAAATCATTCAAAATGACATAATTTTTCATGTCAGCAATATTCGTAATTTGACATTGCCCTTTCGGTTTTGATTAATGAAGCCATTGAAGGTGCATCTTAGGCCAATAGAACGAGCATCTTCCTTGTCATATTCTTTAAGCAACGGAAATATGTGCAACTTACTAGGTGCTGTGTCGGTCTTTTTCCTTTTCTTGGTTAAATATAAAATGATCCCGACCCCCACAACAACTAGAGCGCCTGCCGCGATCCACTGTCCTCCACGTGCCGACATGTTTGTTTTCGTCTGCAATGTCGTAATAGTACAAACCGATCAATATTTTTCAGAGCTTTTATAATTAAATTTCTTAGCAAAACACCTAGAATAGAATTACTTTAATTATCTATTTTGTTTGTTGTGAATAAAGTATTGATTATTTTATTTAAAACTCTTTTTTGCAGTTTTTGGAATGTCGTAAAAGAAAATATTCATTTACGTTACCACATGGAGTTTACATCCGGCTAAATATTGAAGGTTGCAGAGAAAATAAGGTTGTCAAGAAATATACCGCAAAAATGGGTCTTATGCGGGGCCGTGCCCCCATCAGAAGGACGATGGAATACTTAAAGCAAGGGAAACTTTTTCTCAAACCAAATTTGAAAATTATGTTGTCAAATGTAATTCCCAACCACCCTGCTAGCTCTGGTCTACAGTAAGTACTGCAGTGTTGTCATATGAACAGATTTTAAAACTTAATTTTGCCATTATTTATTAATTTTGATAGATTTCTAAACGTAACGTAATTGTATCAACAGAGGTATGGAAAAGGAATGTGAAAACCTTCTAAAATTATCAGATTTAGGCACTCTTGACATATTATTTTCATCGAAATAAGATAAATGGAATGTATATATAATTATGATACGTCAAACTTTTTATGGTATCTGATCTTTATTCAGCTACTTTAAAAGTGTTTATTTAAGCGTCGGGGGGGGGGGGGGGTGGGGGGAGGGGGTTAATACTAGTTTGGTGGTAAGCTTAAAAACGCATATATTACCCCCCGGCGCGTATGGTAAAACAATTAAACCTACAGAGTGGTAAATCATTCTCCCGCATATTTAATAACCATGCGTATTTACCATAAAAAAGGCATACTTTACCACCAGTGTAAAAAACCACTTTCACAGTGTGCAAACTTTTTCATGTTTAAAATCTCTCCACGCCATTGACATCTGCCAGGAATGTAAAGAAATGTTGAGTTTAAATTCGGAGTTTTCTCTCCTGGAGCAGAATGAGATGATGTTTTATAGATTATAATTCTGTTGTCTAAAGGACAGCGAAATAGAACATTTGATCTAATAATCAGTGTGCATGGTGTTATCTCACATACTTGTGTTAAAAACTCAATTTAGAATATGGACATAATATACTAAAGAGGTAGGTAACTAGTAATGAATCATCAAATAAAAAAAAATATATACTAGTACTTCAATGGGATTGAACATATTTCTCAAAACTTGTCAAGGCTCGCGGGGTATTTTGGAAAGACAAGTAAACATTGTTAATGTAGGAGTTGCCTACCCCATTATAGTCTTTCCCAAGATATTTATGCAGTACATTTTAATAAAATACACATACCTATGAAAGAAGTGCAATTCAAATAGATAAAGGGTCAATATTTAAGGTAAATTCATTCACATATTATCATTTTCACTTGGGAAAAATTCACAGGAACCAAACCGAGATTTATCATGGGAAATGCTGACATCTTTTCTCCATTCACTCCAGTCACTCAGAATACCTTCACTATTTTTCAATGTTATCATCGGTTTTTTTTTGCAATAAAGAATCCCAGTAGACAGCACATTTTGTTTATTTAAGTCTTGTATTTAAATTTAAACCTGTTAAGCTAGAGGGGGTGTTTCAAAGAGTAAATCTTGGAAATTTTTCATACTGCTTTTGAATGGACATCGTTTGAACCCTGAGGTATTTACAAATATCGAGTAATTATTAAAAAGCAAATAGGAATCAAGGATATCTTTGGACAGAGTATAGTGTTTACGTCCTGTCACTATATTTTTGTTTTTTATTTTCAGAGAATTTATCTTTTGGCATCTTCCACAACTGCAGTACAAAAACCAAGAAGTCCAGTTCCTTACATTTAGATGTATATCACCAGCACCATACATTCAATTTATCAACAGTATGTATTTGAAAATGCTTGGACAGTTACCGGTAATGTTGAGTTTAAACATACAATGTACCTCAATATGTTTTACGGTGCTACCGTTCTGGCGAGCGCAATAAGAATTACACATACCTTGAATCATTGTCAACTTTAGGTATCAACGAACGTCAAAGAATTTTTGAGAGAGTATTGCTTTATTTTTTCATTTTATTCCTTTTTATTTAGTTCAAAATGTCCTATTGTTTATTTCTACTCAAATACTTACCTGCCTACTGTACATGCATGCACAATTAGTTTAAAAATGGATGGATATGACAGTAAAGTATAATGGCTCTTGCTAGTATATATATATAAAATCTCTATATTAAAAAAAGATTAAAAACAAATCATATGTCAATGAGTCAAGTATCGCAGACTCTACTGAAATAGCCAGTACACTCATTACAGATGTTTGATCTACCTCTAAATTTATCGCGGGAAATATAGCGCGAGTGACAGTAAAGTATAATGGCTCTTGCTAGTATATATATATAAAATCTCTATATTAAAAAAAGATTAAAAACAAATCACAAATGTCAATGAGTCAGGTATCGCAGACTCTACTGAAATAGCCACTCATTACAGATGTTTGATCTACCTCTAAATTTATCGCGGGAAATATAGCGCGAGTGCACTGTGACGTCATCCATGACTTTGTTCGTCTTTGTTTACGTTTCTCGACTCAATACGAAGGTATGGAAGCATGTAACAAATCTTTTGAGTCTCGCCAAAGCATATGCGGTACTCAAAGCGTGTCTTCAAACTTTAAGTCACCTGAATTACGAGTTAAAAGTCGGCCATTTTTGGCAAAGCACCACGGGTGAAAACATTAGAGAGCATTATGAGACGTAGACAAAAAATTTTGTTTGATGAACTGTAGGTTTAGCTCGTTCTTTTTCCCGCGCACACTGGTTCTAAGAGCTCGCTTCGCTAGCCGGCGCTGCTATTAAAACGAAATCTTACTACAGTACATCATGGATTATCATATATCATGCAATGTAGCATAGGTTCATGCTAAGTGGTACATAATATTAACATATAGCAGTACATGCAATCTGATTATATTCAGGTTTTCTGATATGCAACTGCTCGTAAACCTACACTATAATAGAGATCACGTCCAAACGACATAAGTACATAAATAGTTAAAAAATCATGTCATAACTTTTTTGACTACTCAAAATTTACATTTCTTAACTTTTGTCATGAGAAGTGTCATTCAATGCATTCCAAGCCTTTTCAGTATAGTGTTTAAATGTCTGCAGAAACAAAGACCCACATTTTTGCACATGTTGTTAAACTTTTAATTTTACATGGGAGTTTTTACTTTTATCACAAAAGCAGCGACCTTGAATGAATGCTAATATTAGCTCAGATTTTGCTGGCAGTTTAGCCAGCCACAATTTGGTTGGTTTATCAAAAGGTTATTTGGAATAAGCAGTAAGTATCATTGTCTCAGTCCACCTAGCTGACACTGGGTATCGTCATTAGCAGGGAGTAAGCCTGTGATGGACAAGTGTCACATCCAGGGGGAGTCAATGACTCACATCTGCTTAACATCAAGGAAACGAAGGATAAGCACTGTCCTTATGCGCCTTCATGGCTTGCAGAAGGATTTAACATTTCAACTGACAGTAAATTATGTTTTGCATATATTAGTATAATTAGCCATATATACGGTACTTACAACCAGACTATATTGAAGTGTCTATACCATTACAATGAATATATAAAAGGGCCATAACTTAATAAATAATTTTGCTTTTGATACAGTGCACGGAGAATCCATTGCCATGGACTGCTACGGACAGAATAAAGAAGACGTCTACGAGAAGTTTTTCAAAACATTTTGTTACACAGACTTGGACTTAATGTAAGCATTCTCATAAATATAACTGGTACCAGTATGATCAATTTTTCGAATGTGCATGAAATACAGATTAAGTTTGCTGTTTAATACATGTCATGCATGTGTACATGTAAGTGACACAACTTAGGGGACTGTTAGTTTTATGTTAGTTATTATTAATTTGTTACCTAGTGAACATTTTTGTATTTATTAATTTATCTTTCTTTGCACAAATATGTACCAGAAGTCATACCCAAAAAGAGATTAAAGACAAAATTATAAATTGTTCTAACTTTTTAAAATAAATTAAATTTTTGCTGTGAGTTTATAGGGCAGCTTAGTTTAGAATATATACCAATGGGTACCCTTTTGAAATTTGTGACTCGATCAAGTAAACCGAAAAATTTGATGCACAATTTGTTCCCTCTCTATGATTGTGGGGCCAGGTCTTTGAATGCTCTACATAGGATTATTTTAAGATAAATATGTTTTATATTAATTTTTCTTTCTTCAGAACAAAGATTAGAGACCAGCAAATGTATGGTTCCGATCTGAAAAACAATCGACCTGAAAATTTTGGGCCGAAATTCCGCCGGAACTGTATTTGTCTTGTTGACGGACAAGTGCCTTGTCCGGCATTTGAGACATTGCCCAAAGAGCTGCGCGGAAAATATACTCCTTTAAATACCAGGAATAAGTGGCGTAAAATTGAGGAAGCATTGTTACAGAAAGGCCAGGAGACTGAAGTTTGAAATGATGTCTGACAGATCAAAAGACGCTTAAAGTTGCAATCAAGAGCTAAGATTTACTGGCTCTTGGTTGTTATAGATTTCATTGTCAGGGGAGATTAGTGGACTCTCTCTGTTTACAAGATATACCAGGTGCCAGATATTGCGATGTAAAAGACATTTCCAATTTTTAACAGTTTTCTGTATTTTCTGCACTAACAGTGTACAGTAACTGTATATACATGACTCATGAAATGTTAGAACATGTAATTAATTGTTTTCATTGATTTAAAAGTTTTATATATCATCACCAGTGTACGTGTTTTTTAAATAGCTTGTTGAAAACTATTAATGAAAACAATTGTACCAAATGTATGAATTTCATGTAAATTAAATTGCATTGTGAGCAGTGAAAAAATTTAGTTTAGCATACTAACTTTACTTACCGGTATATGTATTTTAATCATAAGTATTGGGGATAATGACAGCATAAGGATATCTCTTACCGGTACTTACCTTGTTGAACATTAGTGTAGATAGATACTTGTAAGAGTTTCAATCAATTAAATTTTTTTTTTTTAATTATTTTTTTTAATTAGCCAAGTCTTAATAGGTATATTAAACATATCATTTTTACAATTCTTGGTTGAAAATTATTTTTAACAGATTAAGGTAGGTGTAATTTAGCACATTTCTGAATCTACATAAAAAATAGTCATTCATGCATGACGATTGGCAGTGCATTTGATTTAGCAAAAGCAATGTATGTTTTTTTACCAAAATTCTAAATAGACTGCATGCATGAGTCCAAAGCATATTTTCAATAATGTTACAATGTAAATTTAATAAATTTGAATTATTCAGGGGAGGGGGTCCAACCCAACCCAACTAACAGAGAAAAGCAGATGCAATATGCTTTCAGTGCTCATGAATATATTTGGTTAGAAATGGGGAATTCTAGCAGGTGCTTACAAGTAAAATTCATCTGGGGTACATGTTATTATGATCATGCAGTCAACATACTACAGGTCTACCTTGGTAGCTAAATCATCGGAGTCCCTTAAGATTGATGAAATGCCAGATTAAGACTTGAGAATTTCACTATCATGAATGAAATAGTCTAAAGTAGAGCATTAGTTCACTTTTGGGAAAGGTTTCTCAAAAAGTACACAGTTTATTTCATAAAATGTATGAAGCAAAACATTTTACTGATAAATATGTACACAGTTTCTAAAGACTATACTGGCATGCGACCAGTTCTCGCAGAGTACCATTTCTCGCCAATACATTGTGACGTCATTTTATCAACACATAAAATTATAGACGAAAAATGAAGTCACAATGTACTGGCGAGAACTGGTCGCACGCTAGTAGGCATGATGGATTCATTAATTCAGGGGCGTAATCATGGTAATACGTACGTCGCTGATTAATAGCAGATTTTCTTCATGATCAGTGAAAATTACAGTTTAATACACACCTTTTCATTATGTTTACCATATAATTTAGCTTGAATACAGCATATTCAACCAATATGTTGCTTTTAAGAAAAGTGACTCTGAAAGAATTTTATCAATTTTATTGGATCTGTCACAATTAATCATGTGTGCAATGTGGCCCATAGGCCTCTTCTAATGATTCTCTACCATAATTTATTTTTATTGTTTCAGGTGGTGTTTTTTTTTTGTTTTGTTTTTTTTTGGGGGGGGGGTCTCTTTTTGGTTATTAGACAGCATATAATTTATGAATGTACAAAGAACGCAGCAATGATACAATATTATACGAATACCTCTATGTACGTCTTACTTAATTCAAAAAGGAGCGCCCTCTAGCGGAAAAGTAGAATAACTCGAGTAGCAGACGCCATGTTTTGAAGAGAACGGAAAGTTATTTTCATTTAAAACCCTTTTGTTATATTTTTCACCATTTTGATTCGGTTAAAATTTCAAACATTATCGAAGAATATATGTGGCTTTGCAAAACTATGTAAATATTTTAGCCAGAAACTTGTTGGGTAAGGATTTCAGACAGCGTAACGGTGTTGTGTTGTTTAAAAATTTTCATGTTGACCGAATTTTCTCGTATTTAATGTTTTGCAAAATTGGGCTATTTAGATCGAACGTTTTACTTATTTGATCACCTGATGTTAATTTAAGTAGACTGAAGGCCGTACATTGACATGAGTGATTCCCGAGAATCAGAAAGAGGATCCTCCGGTAAACCAAGGGGTCCCGAGAAGTCCTCCAGTGGAGGTCCATACAGGGGACAAGACAGGCCGTCTTCAGGTGAGACAGGCTGACCAAGACGCTGTTATCAGAATAACAAGTACACCATAAGTACACTATACATAGAAGTGAAGAGATTTCTTATCTCTCATCAGATTTTACAGGGTTGTAAGGTAGAGTGGTGCTGAGGTGTTTAACCCCTATTTCAATTGTCACTAGATATCTACATATTTCTAAGATAGACTCTTCAAATAATGAAATTGATAAATTCACACCTTCACTTAAAAATCATTGAATAAATGAAAGCCCACGATATATGCATGTTTTGTTAACCTCTATGATCTTTTTTCATTACTTATACAATTCAGGAAAACCTCGGCCTGACTCCTCAAGGCGTTATGATGACAGACCCCAGAAATCTCCCTACAAAACCTCATCTTCATCACCTTCTAAGGGAAGCAGTTCAGGCTTTGACACCAAAAAAGGTTAACTTAATAAAATTCTATCATATACATGTGCATTGTATATAAAATTTGCATTTAAAAATGTTTTTCAATGTATTTTTAAAATCACAAAAGTGTTGTTTTTTTGGTGACTTTATTCATATTGTTGATATACATGTATAATGTTTTGTTCGGATACTTGGTTAAAAAATAATTTTTGCTTCATACTTTAGTGCTCATCTTTGTTTCTATTTTAGTTCTTGAAGAGCTCTTTGCTTTTACAAGATAGACATAATTTTTTTTCACCCATTTTTCACTTGCATCAATGTACCATATAACTATTTTAGATCAACCAACTATAAGTTGCATTCTGTTGAATAGTAAATAAAGCTACAATGTTTGCTTTGTTCTAGGAGTGAGTAAAAGTCAGTCTGATTCTGGATACAATGAGAGGGGAGGAAACTCCAAAAGGGGAGGCGACTCCAGATCAGGAGGTGGTGCAAGGGGAGACAAATGGTCTCAGAAAGGAGAGAAAGATTCGACCAAACCTTTAGGAAAGGCTCCACCTCCTGCAGATAAGAGTGGCAAAAAAATGTAAGAGCAAAAAAATGTTTAAATATCTCAGCAGTCTGTTATATTATATTCTATTATAATTGCAAAATTAAATTGTGAAAAACTTATTTAATGATACCAGCAGCTTTCCGAAACATTTTTTATCCCCTCGTGCAACTTGTTGCGAAGAGGATATAGCTTTGCTGCTGTCCGTGTGTGTGTATGTATGTGTGTCCATTTCAGCCTTTTGAGCAAAAATTCAAAAAACCCTCGCATGCATATTTATCAAACTTGGTATACTTAATAAGCTTGGTTAAATGACAAACCCTATTCTTTTTCAAGTAATTCTGTTAAATATTTTATTAAGATATCATTAATTACAACATTTAAAATTTAAAAAAAATTGTGTATGACTCGACAATAAACATTTCCTGTTCGCAAAATTAAACTTTTCAAATCAACAACTTGATATTTTGTTGGATTTAGGCCTTGTAAAGGTAAAAATAAGGATGTCCAAAGTGTAAAATTGAAGCGAGCAGAAGATTAAGTTTATCCCAATTTAATCAAATCAAAGAGAGTCTGAGACAAATTTCGGGCTAAATTAATTCTCCAGAATTATTTATTAAGAGAGGAACAGGTTTATAATTCAGAAGAGACTTTGATGAGTATCGTCAACAATATTAACTGGGACTTCATTTCATGTTAATTGCTGTCGATACGTTACTCTTTTTAAAAAATCGGGGTTGAAATTACGACATGTTATCTCAAATTTTACCATAGGGCAGACTACAAATTGCTAGATCTTTAGCTATGTTTCATATTCATTTTGAAAAAATATGTAATGTAATGTAAAGAGAATATCACTATATATCTATTAAAAGTTTAAAACATTTGTGGTGTGTTTTGTTTTTGCTAGTTATGGGAGGAATTGTACAATCACATAAATGTAATACACCCCAGAGTGTGCATGGGGTTAGGAATAACGAAATATTATAATTCAAAGAGGTTTTAAGAAGAGCAGTATTTGATCTATTCAATTACTTGTTTATCTGTAATGCATTTCCTTCCACAATATTTTATTTCACGAGGGGATGCTCTGCTTTTGCGGTGCCCTTGTTTATTTTGTGATAAAATCATTGGAATTTTGTTTTTTTGTGCAGCGGTAAAGAAGACAGGCCATCAGATGAGAAGGGAGATAAGCGTGAGGATAAGAAGCACTCCAAGGAGGTCAAATCTGCTGCGGAACTGGAGGAACAGTGGCAGAGTGAAGATGAAAAGAAGAGGAAGGCTGAGGAGGAGGCAAAGAGAATAGAGGAGGAGAAGATCAGGAAGGAGGAAGAGGAACAGGTACCAGATGATAGTGAAGGGGGGGGGGGGTGGAACTGAGGCACACAACTCATTACACTTATGTATATCACAATACCTAGCATGTCACAAAAGAATGCCTTTGCGTTTTAAGACATGATTGAAGATGGGTGGGAGGGAGGGACAAGGTGTTTCATGGTGAAGCAGTGACAGTGATTTACCGGGTGGGGTGATTTGTGGTAAGGCTGGGATGTTGCAGTGATCTCCCAATATTAATGTATATTTGTTTCATATTGCAATATGTTGTTTATCAAAAAAGAATAACACTGTACTAGAATTTGAAAAACAGGTTCCAAATTTAGTTACTGTACAACAACAAAACAGTAATAAAACTAATGTGCTGTTATCACAGGGCTGTCAGGGTCCAAGTTTCAGTAGATTGGGAAAATTATCGACGTTTTGGGTCAAATTGGGAAATTTTGCTTTCACACAATGATTTACAAAAACTATTAAAACAATATTGATTGTCCTAAATATAGTCACATGGACATCAGCAAAGAGTTTATCGAAAGATATACCGGTACATGAACTCAATGTTCAAATGTATCATTACTGTCTCTTGGGCAACTTTTCGGTCCTTAAGGAAAATTTTGGGAGGTTTTCCCAATTGGGAAGGTGACCATTGGGAAGGGTCTGTTTATTGAACACAATTCAAATAGATTGATGGCCCATATGGTATTAGTGGACTCAAAATGTTAGGTACCGGTTTAATTTTCTGTTTTAATGGATTAGCCTCTCAATTACGTAACTAGCACTTCTCAGTCTTTATGTGATTATGTAACTTCATAAAATTTGTGCAATTTAAGGTATGTTTAAATTTGAATTTTAAGAGTAGAAATATGCTCTTTATCTTGGCAGAGAAGGAAAGAAGAAGAACAGAAAAGGTTACTGGAAGAAGAAATTGTAAGTAGCATTGATAATTTATTATTACACACTGGACATGATATAGTGTAAATCAAATGCAGTTTAATTAATGTTGAGTAAGCATGAATTATAAGGTTTAGGATACATAAGATAAACTGTTCATGCTACAGTATGTGCAATTTTAAATGTCACAGTGAGAGAGGTAATGCAAATACCAGGTTCAGGGGAATGTGAATGAAACAATAACCATATATCCACAAATATTGAGTTATGGTAAACAATGATTGTAATACATCAATTTAAGCATCAAATTATTTGAGTGAATATTGTAAGAGACTGTCAGAATGATCAAGACATTTAATATATAATAGCTGAATTTTATTGTCATAGAAAACTGTGAAGGATTACCAACAGGAATGTCAGGAAAGATACGACACAAAGAGAAAATTACGGGAAAGAAACCAAGAGGCTGCAGGTAGAATCATTTGGTGGTCTAAGACCCACTGAACTCTTTGTAATACAGCCTATAGTTCAACTTCTGATTGTATTAAAATTTTATAATTTCGCTTTGAGGTAATTTCGTTTTGTTTTCTGACTTGTCATAAATTATGATCACTTTCCACACTAGATTCATACAAAATATGACATTGGATTTTTTTTTCATCTCTGATGTATTTATCTGCAATATATCAATTATGAATGAATGTTGTAGAAAATCGCCCAGACGAATCCTTCTTCAGTAGATTGGACTCTAGCCTTAAGAAGAACACGGCTTTTGTGAAAAAACTGGTATGTAGATATATAAGGAATAAGGAATTATTTTTTTGAGTTTTATGAGGTGATAATTTCGGTCGGGGCATGATCAAATCCATTAAAGCCCGAAGGGCGTGATCAAATCTATCATAACAGCCCGAAGGGCTTTATGATAGATTTGATCACGCCTCGACGGAAATTATCACCTCATAATATTCAGAGAATGATTCTTTATTACTTATATTTATATAATTTTAATCCATCGTACGATTAAATATATAAATAAGCAAACTCCGCTGGCGTTTCTATTTGGTGTCATTTGTACAATGGGTTATATAGTACAAAATCGATACGTAGTGTTACCACAGGCAAAGACACTGGAAAATGTAAATATATATAGTGTAAAACTCTGTAAAAATTAATATAATATGTCTTCATTTAAAAAAAATTTGCTAGCATGCATTATTTGTTTATTTCAAATGAGGAAATATATTTGTTGCAGAAAAATTTAACAGAATCACAGAAGGAGAGTTTGACAAAAGACTTCAATGGCTTGAACTTGAACAAGTACATAGGAGAGGCAGTGAGTATAAGAAGTGTTAAGGATTCATGATGATGATAATTCATTATAGTCGCAACAAATAACCTCAAAGAAAAAAATATTTGAAGAAAATATAAATTTCAATATTATTTGAAGTATCAATAGACAAAATTGAATAATAATAAAATAAAAATTATGCCACACTTAATTAGAGGAAAGAGATTACTTCTCATTTAAGAGGCATATTTAGGACTTTGATTTTCTTGTGTCGTAGGCCGCAGCCATTACAGAGGCGAAGCTGAAGATGTCGGACATAGCCTGTGGGGTCCACATCTGTTGTCTGTTCTTCCAGCGCTACTCCGACTTCTCCAACTCTCTGATGGAAAACTGGCAGAAATACCTACTGAGCAAGAAGGATGAAAAGGTAGCCAGCTTAAAGCAGTATACTGTGCAATTAATAATTTCTGTTAGTGAATGCACCAAATCAAGATGAACTCACTTAAAATTTTTGAATATGGATTGTCAATTTCTCAACATATTTTAAATTAGAGTTAATTGCAGTCTTGAGACTAAAACAATTTATTGAGAATTGTTTGCTATACTAGAACATATTTTATTTATCTACTGTATGTATTTTGATAAAATATTTAATAGATAGAGTGTATTTCTATTTTTTTTGTAATAAAAGTTGCTAATCTCCATTACTATATATATTAATATATTCATTTATGCTCTGTTTAACCGTTCTGGTGGCAGATGTTCAGTTTCATTACTTTCGGTAATTGATTTGACATACATGTCTTATATATAAAAGCTAAACAATTTTGGTTTTGATAACATACATGTATATAAGTTAGATAGAAAGCATTGTTTTAGTTCTCGGAGGAAAAATCGAGGAATATGTCGGGTAGACAGAGTTCTGGTAATCAAAAGAACAAGGTATCGTAAGACCCAATTTTGGCCTGGAATGAGGGGCCACTGCATTACTTTTTCATGCCTTTGTGTTTTAAAAATTAGACTTTATTATTGTTATTGGACACATACTTCTTGTAAGTCTTTGAAGAAAAGTGTGTATACTGTTAGTATGTCAAGAGAGGGTAAAACACCATAAACCTATACAGCACACCATATTCTAAACACCATAAACCTATACAGCTCACCATATTCTAAACACCATAAACCTATACAGCACACCATATTCTAAACACCATAAACCTATACAGCACACCATATTCTAAACACCATAAACCTTTACAGCACACCATATTCTAAACACCATAAACCTTTACAGCACACCATATTCTAAACACCATAAACCTTTACAGCACACCATATTCATCGATACATAGTAATCTACATTGTGCATAAACAAACTGTAATAAATTCACTTTAATAAATATTCTGAAATGTAATTTTCAGGATAAAATACAGTTAATTGTAATATCTTCTGTATTGAATCTGGTTTATTATAAACTACACACATGATTGTACACTAGCTTTCAACAGAAAAACCCAAACATATGGGTACTGTAACAGTCCTCTACCAATGAAGATTTCTCTAGGATTGCTGTAAAAGTTCTAGTTTATGATTCAAGTATATGACCATAAGGGCAAGATACAAATACATGATCATTGTATGTTAACTAGTATGTAACTTTTATACAAATGTTTAAGCTTTACAATTTTCATATTGTCTGCAGTTCCCTTTCAGAGTTTTTTTGTTTGTTGGCTTTTATTCTTCATCAATTTAGATTGTTATTTAAAATTCAAATGTGATGAATTTGACATTTCAGTATAAAACCTGGCCTGATATTAGGGAGTTTATATTCAAATTCTTCTTTTTTTTCAAAGTCCCAGTTCTTTTAACAAACATCTAATAGAAGCATTAGTTTATTTTTTTTATAATATATAAACCAACTTTTCAGGTAGTTTATTTTTTTAATAATATATAAACCAACTTTTGGGTTTTTTAATTTTTTAAATAATATATAAACCAAGTTTTGAGTTAGTTAGTCTGTATTTAATGTTAAAGGTGTGACTTTGGGGTTAACATTGCGTACTTTGTGGAACAGATAACCAACCCCAGCAAGTACAGGGTGGACTTGCGCTTCTTCGCCGAGTTGCTGTCGGTGGGGCTGTTTAACCTGGGTAAGGGACTAAACGTCCTGGCTGGTCAGCTCAGCTTCCTGACCCTGGGGGACAAGGAAGAACACAACAACCTGACCATACTGACCAGCTTCTGTAAGCACTGCGGGGACGACTACGCTGGCCTGCTGCCCAGGAAAATCAGGTAACTATCAGTCATTCCTTATGAATGTTCATAGGGAAATCAGATACTGTTTACATGTACATATAAATCCTACCCTATTGAGTGTTATGTAGGAATCTTCTGGCATAGATCAATCCTTTCTTTCTCAGAATAAAACATAGAAAAATCCAAACACTATAGAAAATGCAACATAGAGAAATCCTGGTATAGAGATATCATTCCTAGCCTTACTGAATGTAACAGTTAGTCCAAGAGGAGATCTATCATGTTTGTACAGAGAGATCCTGGTATAGAGATATCATCCCTAGCCTTACTGAATGTAACAGTTAATCCGAGAGGAGATGTATCATGTTTGTACAGAGATCTAGTATTAAATGTTTGTAATCTCAATTGTTTCATGTTGTACACCTGTAGGTTGTTGGCTGAGAAACATGGAGTAGAAATCCCACGTAGCACAGTGAGTAATTGTACATGATTATATCTTAATTACCTGTAGAAAAATTGGATGTACATGTATAATCATACCCCCCACAAACAAAGTTTGGGGGGGTATATAGGAAAAACCTTGTTCGTCCTGTCTGTCTGTGCAGAATTTGTGTCCGGTCCATATTTTTCTTATGGAGAAACGTTGGAAGTTCTTACTTCACACAAAGATTGCTTATGACCGAAGGGTGTGTCATGACTTGACCCAGGTCAAGTCAAGGTCACTGGCAGAAAAGTGCAAAATTCATGTCCAGTCCATATCTTTCTTATGGACAAATATTGGAAGTTCTTAATTCACATGAAGATTGCTTATAATCTGAGGTGTGTCATGACCTCGACCCAAGGTCATTTGAGGAAGTTCAAGGTCATTAAGGTCATTGTTTGAAAAATGCTTAATTCCTGTCTGTGTCATGTCTTGTTTTAATGGAAATAATTACAAGCTAAAATTTGACACAAAGCTTGCTTGTCTCGGGCCACATAAAATTATTTTTTAGATTCTCATCCCTGTTTCTCTGAAAATGGCCTGCCCCGATGTATTTTTTTTGGAAAAAAAAAATGTGTGGGAAAAAAAAATTGGAAAAAAAATGGGGCTCAGTATACCAATAATTCAAAATGTATATATTAAATGGCTGCTTGACATGTAGATTTTCGTTTGATTCGAGTCATGTTTGTTAACATAGGGATGCAAATGTCCTCATGCATTAACAGTAAACTTGAAATAAAATGGAATTTAAAAAATAGAAATTGGTTTGTGTACTCATATTAGCATTAACAGTTTTAAAAAATGTAGCAATTGTTATTTATAGAAAATGGACGGTGAAATAGATTCATCCAATATTTTCTATAATAGAAAAAATACATGAGTTATGATTTTTTCTTAGCGGGGGGTATCAATTGTGAGTTTGATCTCAGTACCTGTAGTTATTTTCAAACAGAATGAATTGTCTAGGCCCAAGATTAACATAGACCGTAATGGCATCCCTTGATGCTTAATTTTAATTGTTTTTAACATAAAGCTTAAAATAAACAATGAAATGGAGTGTAAAATTGGATGTAAAGCTGGAAACATTGAATGATGTTAAGACTAGTAATGTGTAAACAATTTAAAGTGAAGTGTAAAATTTGATGTAAAACCTGAAACATTTAATGTTATTATACTTTCATGTTAAATACTGAAATTTGATTGGTTTAGACGCAGGTGATAATCCATTCTATTACCCTCAGCATTAGCAACACACTTAGCAATGGGTAACACAACGAATTATTACATGGCTGCGCATAAATTATGCGCGTACGGTTCGCCATAAAATTTGCATCATTTCTATAAAAAAGCAGTAAAAAATTCTCTTAAAATTTAGACATTCAGTATAATAAAATAAATAGTGCCTGAAATTGACACCCCGAGGAAACCATTGTCAACCAACGCGAAGGTTTTCGAGGGGTGTCAATTTCAACTGTTACCCTCCCAAACAGGCACTATTTGTATAATGTTAATACTTGTAATGTTTTGTAGCTGCTGCCGCCAGAGAGACAGAAGGGGTGCCGTAACTTACTGGGGGAATACTACCAGTCCCTGTGTAAACACCTACTGATGGACCACAAGGAGCTTAAAAACATGGAGAGACAGAACAGACGCATCCTACAGGTAGGCCTGTTAGGTCTGTGTATAACATGGAGAGACAGAACAGATGCATCCTACAGGTAGGCCTGTTAGGTCTGTATATAACATGGAGAGACAGAACAGACGCATCCTACAGGTAGGCCTGTTAGGTCTGTGTATAACATGGTGGATAGGAAATTAGGCGGTTTGGAAAGAACTAGTCGGCAGACTTTGTATTTCAATATATTAAAGAGAATGTGGTTAATTGAAAAATTCCAGAAATTATCATTGAGTCTAACATATGATGGTAGCATTTAAAAAAAAAAAAAAAAAAAAAAAATTTGAAGAATTAAGAGATGACCTACAGCACAGTTATACACATAAAAGAGCCATTTCTTACTAGCTAGTTATTTTCAGAAATAAACATTGTTCTTGTGAAGCAGTGTATTGAATATGACATTAAACATTCTATTTGTTTCTTTTAAGTGAAGCAGTGTATTGAATATGACATTAAACATTCTATTTGTTTCTTTAAAGTGAAGCAGTGTATTGAATATGACATTTAACATTCTATTTGTTTCAGACCAAAGGAGAGCTAAGCGCAGAAAGGAAAGAAACCTTTGACACACTGTTACAGACGTATCAGAAGCTTCTGGCCAACACCGCAGTCTTTGCCGTGAGTGATCATACAACTAGCTTCCTTAGATACTGTGGACTCATTGATAACCTTGAAGGCTCAATTTTTGTAGATTTCATTAGTACTTCTTACCCGTGAAATGATATTTCCGTGAAGTACAAGGTCTTTAGTCAGTATGCAAAGAAGCAAATCCACATAATTTACATCCCAACAGCCTGTAGAAAATTTACAAGCTATGAATAATGGCCCTTACAAATGTAAATGATTCCACGGCACATGGACATTAAAAAACTGCAGATGACCATTGTATAATTTGTAGAAAAAGGGTAACTGTTACTTCCATGTACTTGACACTCTTTGCAATTGTAGTCTACATTCCACTACTTATAAAATTCTAATTTGTTATAAAAAAGCACTACAATCATTCGAAAGTTCAAGGGGGGGGGGGGTTACTTCCAGAATTATTAAGTTTAAGCTGTCAATATAGAACTGAATTTGTGTGTAGATTCCTGAATGACTGTATACTATAATTGTTATTACATTTGGCTGTGTATTTAGCATTTTTTGGCAAAATGCAGTTCTGCTAAATCAAGTACACGTATTTCATTAAATATCAAATATATAAATTACTATAGGTAGATAAAAATGTACATTAAGAAATGCCTTAAATCAAATACACATTAAACTACACGCTAAATATGTTAACAATATGTCTGGTTTATTTTGTAGGACCTGTTGGATGAAGATTTGCCTGAGTTACCCGAGGATGGTACGATATAGAGGCTCAATTTGTTATTCACTAACCTAAAACAACTGATATAGAGGCTCAATTTGTTATTTACTAACCTAAAACAACTGATATAGAGGCTCAAAGTGTTACTCACTGACCTAAAACAACTGATATAGAGGCTCAATTTGTTATTCACCAACCTAAAACAACTGATATAGAGGCTCAATTTGTTACTCACTAACCTAAAACAACTGATATAGAGGCTCAATTTGTTACTCACTAACCTAAAACAACTGATATAGAGGCTCAATTTGTTTCTCACCAACCTAAAACAACTGATATAGAGGCTCAATTTGTTATTTACTAACCTAAAACAACTGATATAGAGGCTAAATTTGTTACTTACTAGCCTAAAACAACTGATATAGAGGCTCAATTTGTTACTTACTAGCCTAAAACAACTGATATAGAGGCTCAATTTGTTACTAACCTAAAACAACTTATATAGAGGCTCAATTTGTTATTCACTAACCTAAAACAACTGATATAGAGGCTCAATTTGTTATTCACTAACCTAAAACAACTGATATAGAGGCTCAATTTGTTTCTCACCAACCTAAAACAACTGATATAGAGGCTCAATTTGTTATTCACTAACCTAAAAAACTGATATAGAGGCTCAATTTGTTACTCACTGACCTAAAACAACTGATATAGAGGCTCAATTTGTTATTCACTAACCTAAAACAACTGATAAAGAGGCTCAATTTGTTACTCACTAACCTAAAACAACTGATATAGAGGCTCAATTTGTTATTCACTAACCTAAAACAACTGATATAGAGGCTCAATTTGTTTCTCACCAACCTAAAACAACTGATATAGAGGCTCAATTTGTTTCTCACCAACCTAAAACAACTGATATAGAGGCTCAATTTGTGATTCACTAACCTAAAACAACTGATATAGAGGCTCAATTTGTTTCTCACCAACCTAAAACAACTGATATAGAGGCTCAATTTGTGATTCACTAAACTAAAACAACTGACATAGAGGCTCAATTTGTTATTCACTAGCCTAAAACAACTGATATAGAGGCTCAATTTGTTATTCACTAGCCTAAAACAACTGATATAGAGGCTCAATTTGTTTCTCACTAGCCTAAAACAACTGATATAGAGGCTCAATTTGTTATTCACTAGCCTAAAACAACTAATATAGAGACTCAGTTTGTTTCTCACCAACCTAAAACAACTGATTCATACCCGAAATTTCACTATTATAGCAGAGCCACATAACTTTACATTGTGGCCAATTTCTTGTTTTTTTATTCAGAAATCAAGCGAGATGACGACACAGGTTTTGACATTTTCAACCCCGAAACAAGTGCTGAGGTACTCAATTCTCCTTAGTAGAAAGATAGAATGATTGATGATTTGATTCTTATCGTAATTCACTATCTAAATGGCTGTATCATTTACTACCTTATTCCATACAATGTGATATATCAAGGTTACAATATGACTTGCATTAATTTTTTATCCATGAACTGTATCTATCTGCTTGATGTTACACCTGTTCCATCCAAGTCTATAAATAACTGTTATGGTCAGATCTATGAACTGCATATCAATGCTTTATGGTTGTAGTTCCAGTACACAGGGGACAGTACTCTGTTTGAAGACGAAGATGCCAGGTCCTTCTACGAGACTCTACCTGATCTCAAGGCGTTCATCCCCGGGGTAAGGGAGTGTGTAGAACTATACCGTATCACACATTGTAATTGTAGCTGTGTGGCTATTGTCAGGAATCAAAAGTGTACAGCAGTCAATGATGATCTATGTATAACTGTGTGTCAGAGAGATTGGCAAACAGTTTAATATCAATGCATTTACCCATCCTGTATTTTCAACTATTGAATTGCTGTGCATTTTGTGAATTTCTGTGTAATCTGTGACAATTGTTTACTAGCCCATCATTATAGAAGTTTCTTGTCTTCTGTGTGGCAATTGTTGTGTGGTTTTCCTATCTGGTAATTATTGTGTGGTTTTCGAATGTGGTATTTATTATGCGGTTTTCTGTGTGGTAATTATTGTGTGGTTTTCCTATCTGGTAATTATTGTGCGGTTTTCGGTTTGATGATTGATGTGTGGTTTTCCTATCTGGTAAATATTGCCTGGTTTTCTGTGTGGTGATTATTGCGTAGTTTTTCTATTTGATAATTATTGTGCAGTTTTCTGTGTGGTGATTGTTGTGTGGTTTTCCTATCTGGTAATTATTGTGCGGTTTTCTGTGTGGTGATTAATGTGTGGTTTTCCTATCTGGTAATTATTGTGCGGTTTTCTGTGTGGTGATTAATGTGTGGTTTTCCTATCTGGTAATTATTGTGCAGTTATCTGTGTGGTGATTATTGTGTGGTTTTCCTATCTGGTAATTATTGTGTGGATTTCTGTGTGGTTTTCGTATGTGGTAATTATTGTGCAGTTTTCTAAGTGGAAATTGATGTGTGGTTTTTCTATCTGGTAATTATTGTGCGGTTTTCTAAGTGGTGATTATTGTGTGGTTTTCCTATCTGGTAATTATTTTGGGTTTTCTTTGTGGTGATTGATGTGTGGTTTTCCTATCTGGTAATTATTGTGCGGTTTTCTGTGTGGTGATTGATGTGTGGTTTCCTATCTGGTAATTATTGTGCGGTTTTCTAAGTGGTGATTATTGTGTGGTTTTCCTATCTGGTAATCATTGTGTGGTTTTTGTATGTGGGCATTGTGCGGTTTTCTGTGTGGTGATTGATGTGTGGTTTTCCTATCTGGTAATTATTGTGTGGTTTTCGGTTTGATGATTGATGTGTGGTTTTCCTATCCGGTAATTATTGTGCGGTTTTCTGTGTGGTGATTGTTGCATGGTTTTTCTGTTTGGTAAATAATGCCTGGTTTTCTGTGTGGTGATTATTGCGTAGTTTTTTCTATTTGGTAGTTATTGCGTGGTTTTCTGTGTGGTAATTATTGCGTGGTTTTTCTATTTGATAATTATTGCGTGGTTTTTCTATTTGGTAATTATTTTCTATGGTTTTTCTGTGTGGTGATTATTGCGTGGTTTTTCTGTAGATTTGCTACAAGGACAGTGAACAGTCTGGAACCAAGGACGGCAGTAAGGATGACATCACCTCTCTAGATGAAGGTAACAACAGATAGCATCTACCTACTCAGTACATAGATCAGGTGGAGAGGGCTGCACAAGTTAAACAACTCTTGTCCAATCTCATTCTAATTTATTACAATTAAATATTAAAATATGTTCAAACCAAACTTGGACATAATATAGAGGTTATATTTGACAATGTCCAGTTAATAGATAGAACTCATCTAGAAAGCTCAGAGAAGCTATGAATGATCATTAATATGAAATTCTATATTTGGTGATAAGATTCTTTAGGACTGTTATTGTTTGGCCTGAAATGCATACATTTTCAGGATGTGAGAGCAATTTGCTTATAAATTAAAGTCTGACATAGTCTAGTAAACAAATCTCATATATAAAACCATTGGTATTTTATTATTTGATATTGATGTGCTACAGGCAACACCAACTGTGAAACATGATATTTCCAACTGTGTAATTTTATGAATTTTGAGCAATGATTTGTGTATGAATTTTACAGACTGGGTGTATATTTGTTTGTGTTAGATATGGAGAGCCTACAGATAGAGGATGTGGAGAGAGAGATGGAGACGGAGAAACAGATTGCTGAAGTTGAGAGTAAAGAGGCGGAGCAGCAGGAACAGGAAGAGGTACTGGAGGATTATGGGATGCTTCCAGACGCAGATGGTGAGTCTACAGTCGCTGAAGTTCCAGCACCCCTCCCTGATTTCTTTATGTTTCTTTAAAGCAATTAAAAACCGGACCTTTCAGACTAGAAAATTATCCATTCACCCAACCGTGCACATACATGTACATGTACGTACAGTGTGTAACGTGTTAAAAACTCCATTAACATATGCATATTAAAGAATTGGAAGTTAAATTCTTTGAATTGTGTTGTTAGTTATTATTATGTGGGCAGATTTAAGACTAATCAGTTATTTATTTGTTACCTTCAAATGCATTTAGTTTCAAATCTACAATATCTACTTATGAATTAAGGTACGCTAGTTCTTGTGCACATGTGGATTGGGTTGGTGAACACTTTCTTTACTCTTCCATTGGCCATTGTTCCCATTGGCTACTACTGTGGAATCATTCTAATTCGTGTGGGCCAATTTTCGTGGATTGTTACTTTTTTGTTCATGCGTGGGGGTGTAATTTCGTGGATGAATCAATTACTGTTTCATAACTCTTTCTAAAATTGTATTCGTTGAGGATTAAAATTCATGGGGGAGGGCTACCCACGAATACTGCGAAAATTGAGCCACCACGAATTCTAATGATTCCATAGTATTATCGAATCAGATCATTTCTATTATTATAAAACCCGGTAACTTTTGATATTGTTTCACTGTGGGTCCGGCCATTGTGTACACCAACACAGATATTTTTCATGACATTAACAGGTACTTTAAAACCAAGAAGTAAGTTGCTGAAGAAGTTGTTTTGATTTATATTTTATGTTTATTGTTACTTTTACATGTGTATTTCATAATATTTTAGAGTTTAAACTGTTTACTGCATTTGTCATTAAAAAGGTTCAGCATTTAAACTTTTCAATTTAAAACATGGTAAAGCAGATAGCAACATATTAAGGATTATATGATTTTGATCTTTTATGATCTGTACTATTAATAACATTATTAAATTGGCATTGAATTTTTTTTGAAATTGAAATATACATGTATTTCTGTTGAGCAGAAGAGGATACTGACACAGGGAGTCTAATGAAGATGCAGTATGAAGCTTACATCCAGACATTACCTAACAGTGTCAACAAGGACCTCATTGACAAGGTAGGCATAGATCCACGGATTTAATAAGGACCTAAGTAACAGGGATACTTCCAGACAATGTCAGCTGAGACCTCATTGACAACTGTTTATAAAATAAGACTTTAAGCTGGTACACAAGACCTCAATCACAAGTTACAGCATAGGATCTCATTGGCAAAGCATGTGTATGTTCAGCAGTCAAACTAATGCATAATTACTGAAAGAACTTTTCACAGGTACTTTTGGTTATTTTATAGAATATCACACTGTTGTTTTGATCTCGGACCTGGTATTGGCCTGAGTGGTTGGTACCTGCCCAAATATGAGTTTACACTATATGTGTTATAATGAACTTTGTTTTATTGAAATCTCTTGATAGCATCTCACTGTGTATTTGCAGGCTGCGGTCGAGTTTTGTATGAACTTCAACACTAAGAGTAACAGGAAAAAGTTGGTGAGGGCACTGTTCACGGTCCATCGCACCAGGTCAGTCACAAGATAACAGCCAGTCAATTTGTCCCTCTTAGGATGCTTAAAGGGGCATGGTCACAATTTTGGTCAAATTCTATTTTTCTTTATTTTATGATGTACAATGCTTTGGGAATGCATTTCCAATGACCAAATGAAATTGGAGACAGTAGTGAAGTTATAAGGAAGATACAGGACTCATAATTCTTTGTCATGTAAACAAGGCTCGTGCCCTGCTTTTGTTTACATTAGTTCAATATACCGATAAAAGTTCTTTATCAAGATGATTTTCCCATCTTCTTATTCAATTCAAGCATGAATAAACAGATCTTAACGTTTACCACATTCATTTTCGGTCTAAAACTGACATTTTCACTTCAATGTTCAAAATGTAAACAAACGCTTTGTTTACATAGTAAAGAATTGTAAGCTCTGTAAATCGCTTTTAACTCAACAAATGACACTTAAAATTTGGTTGCCTATTAAAAATGCCTCGTATTGTAAACATTAAAATCGGGAAAATAATTTTTGATGAAAATCATGACCATGCCCCTTTAAGATTTATCATATCTCTTATTTAGCTTGTGTAATAATGATTCTGAAAAAATCTTTTATGAAAATATTTTAGTAATTAATGGAAGATGGGATTAGTCAACCTTGAATGTTTTAATTGTGTACAGTAACCTAGGTGCAATTTGCTGCCATTTCCTTTCTGGTGCATCCCAAGCCAATAAATAAATTGGTTCTGTTGTATAACATGTAGCATTCTATACTGATTGAACTGTGTGACTGTATTTGTAATACAGGTATGACCTGCTGCCATTCTACTCACGCTTTGTGGCCACCCTGTACCCTTGTATGCCAGACGTGGCCAGTGATCTGGTGCAGCTCCTTAAAGGAGACTTCAGATGGCATGTAAGTCATACACAGAGACAGATTTACCGTATTTTCCCGACGACTCGTCGATGCGGACGACTCGTCGAATTGCCCATTTTTAGCCAAAATTTAAACAAAATCCTATGATACGTCGATCTCAGACCATACGTCGATCTTATCACTTCAAAATGGCCTATAAAACTGCAGTAACATTATCAGTGTATGATGCCACGATGTCACCGATATTGCTACCAATTATTATTAATGATTAACATTTAAACAATTACGCTTTATACTTATGCATCAAATTTTAAAATACCGGCAACTTCTACAAAGTCGCATGCATTGTAAACAATTCCCGATATCGCGTGTAATGCAAAACTAAACTTACTTTGTCAGAAATATTTTATTCCCAAGCATTAAAATAAGTATCCACTCTGACTATCGCCAGTGTATTCGCCATTACGTAACCAGCCACCTGTTGACTCGGCGCGTGGTCAATGTTTGTTTAACAATTTCCGGTGTCATAGGCATGCACCTGTCTCGTGTCGGACTTCAAAGGGGGATCTCAAGTGCAGAAAGCTTAGCAATTACTATGATTTGATGAAACTTGTTTACTTTTCCAGTAATGGAGTTACACGCTATTGTTTTAGATAGACACTGTTAGAAATAAATCGATCATTTGTACGACTTGATAATGACGATATACGACATACATACGTTTCCTAAAAAAATTATCTAACAATAATCAAAGAATTGGACAATAATTAATCAATGAACTATAATCACTCTTATAACGGTACTCTTTATATACACAGGGAGTGAAATTGCCGTAAAGATCTCAGCCTTAGGGCAAGATTATTAACACAACCGGTGTCAGCCTATTGTATAAACAGTAGTATTGATAATTGCCGATTACGTATTTTAAGATTGAATTTGACCATCAAATATTTCTGATTTATACTTTCCACTAACAACTCTTTACAAATAAAATAATTAAATTAAAAAAAAACATCCCCCGGACCTACTGCAATATTTTCTTCCATTCAAACTTGGTTTCAATTTTACTGCGCAATGTTATCTTCCTACTAGTGATACATAGAACCATGTGACGATGTGTTTATAAAAACGGAACGGTAAAACTTTTAATTGATTAAAGACAATGTAACATTTTTTAATAACTGTTGTTATTATAATGTATTTAAGTGTTGACAGATGAGTGAAAATGATAATTATTAAAGAGGAACAGTGAATTCAACAACGTAATTTTCGATCACACAGCCAACTTAAGATGATTAAAACCAAGATTTTTGATGCTATTTTTAAAAAAATTCTGACTACGAGCCTACGACAAGTCGAACAAGACGATAAGTCGGGTGCTCTGCTTCAGAGGAAAAAAATACCGACTAATCGTCGGAAAAATACGGTATACCGACATTGTATATGTGTGTGATAGTCGTACACAGGGACAGATTCATACTGACATTGTATGTGTGCTATAATCGTACACAGAGCTAGATTCTTACTGACATATATGTGTCTAGAGTCAGGCATAGAGGATCATGCACAACACAGGTTCATATCAATGTAATATGTGGTTAAAACACATCAGTAGGCTGGTAAGTTATACATACATGTACCACACCATTTATACCAACATAGCATCTGGTTAAATTGTACAATATTCAATGGATTATATTTATATTATTATTTAGTTTTCTTTTGTTTTAACAGTTGTCAAACAGTATGTATTTTTATCCTAAGGCCTATTTTTTTTATTTATTTATTACATGTTCATAGTCCTATGTTCTCTGGGTTTTTATTCCAAAGGTACGCAAGAAGGATCAAATCAACATTGAGTCCAAGTTAAAAACAGTGAGATTCATAGGTAAGTTTCTCCATTTTGTTAAAGATGGAGTATTGAAGGTCTGGAAATATTTTTACGACAAATGATTGTTAACTCAGAGACTAAAGGGCAATAGCAAAAATGTGCATCAAATTGCGTGTGAAAGGTCCATTCATTGTAATCTTTTTATTTCTTTCTCCTCACCCTAAATTTTTAGGCAAGCTTTAATTTGAGATATCTGGACAAATCACTTAAAAAATATAATTTATCACTTAACAGCCCAAACGGGTATAAACTCCCTAGAATACATCTCGCAAATAATTGCGAGTACCAAAAATATAAATTCGCAAATTCACCGGGGATCTTTCAATTTTAGAATGACAGCTTCTTTTATTTTTTTAGAATATAGAATATAAATGCATGTAACTCTTATTATTTCTTATAATTATATGAATATTATATTGAATCAAAGGCATGTTTTCAACACTCTGCATTTTGGTTCATTTAAAAAAATTTTTAATGGATCTTAACTAAATAGAGAAAGACTAAAACTGGATATGCATCGGACATTTTTTGTTACGAGTAAAGTTACGATGAAAAATCAACTCACAAGATTTTGACTTACCATATGGATATTCCAACTCGCATTTTGCAAGTTGTATATAGCAAGTTTCAAACCCTGCTTAAAATCAATGCTTAGTTACATGTACTGTATTGTGTTGGAAAAAGGCTTACCATCCACATGTACATCATCAAAGTAAGCAAGTTTCTTAGCAAGTAAAATGATTCATTTACTGTAAGATGCATGATATGGAAGTTTGATTAAATTTTATTGTTTTTTCAAAAAATTTTAAACTGTTCTGTTGTAGGGGAACTGGTCAAGTTCAAACTGTTTCCAAAGTCTGAAGCACTTCACTGCCTTAAGGTAACTCGGGGACATTTCCTTCAGTTTGCACAATTTACATGTAACCAGCACACTTGTTTTACATGTAATATTTTGTAAATACCTTGCTTGGCTAAAAAATAAATTTCATTATTTTGTAGTTTAAAAATATATTTTGATTTGATAATTGAAAGAAGATTGCCTTGGCTAATAAAATTTACAAATGATTTTCAATCTACTTAAGAATGGTTTTTTTTTAATTTTTATTTTCTAATGCTCATTATGCTCTTTGACTTGACAGATGCTGATGTTCGACTTTTCACATCACAATATAGAGATGGCATGTGCTCTGTTGGACTCATGTGGACGATTTCTGTATAGATCCCAGGACTCACACCACAGGACCAAAATTTATCTGGTACAGTAATCTGTAACCAAAATCCATCTGGTGTAGTAGTCATTTACCAAAATCTTTTCTGGTACAGTAGTCAGTGACTAAATTATCTCGTACAGTAGTCATTTACCAAAATCTACCTGGTACAGTACTCAGTAACCATAATCTATCTGGTACAGTAGTCAGTGACTAAATTATCTCGTACAGTAGTCATTTACCAAAATCTACCTGGTACAGTAGTCAGTAACCAAAATCTATCTGGTACAGTAGTCATTTACCAAAATCTATCTGGTACAGTAGTAAGTGACTAAATTATCTCGTACAGTAGTCATTTACCAAAATCTACCTGGTACAGTAGTCAGTAACCAAAATCTATCTGGTACATTAGTCATTTACCAAAATCTATCTGGTACAGTAGTCAGTGACTAAATTATCTTGTACAGTAGTCATTTACCAAAATCTATCTGGTACAGTAGTCAGTGACTAAATTATCTGGTACAGTAGTCATTTACCAAAATCTATCTGGTACAGTAGTCATTTACCAAAATCTATCTGGTACAGTAGTCATTTACCAAAATCTATCTGGTACCAAAATCTACCTGGTACAGTAGTCTGTAACCAAAATCTATCAGGTACAGATGTCAGTAACCAAAATCTATCTGGTACAATAATCAGTAACCAAAATCTATCTTCTACAGATGTCAGTAACCAAAATCTATCTGGTACAGATGTCAGTAACCAAAAATTATCTGGTATGGTAGTTGTTTACTAAAATCGATCTGGTGCAATTATCTGATAGTCAATAACCCAAATATACCTGGTAAGTTGTCAGTTACATTTTTGGTAGCTGTTTTTGTAATGTGACCTTTATTTCTACTGTGTGCTGTAATTATATCCCACAAGTTGTGAGGGATATAATGTTTTTGACTGGTGTGTCTGTCGGTCTGTCTGTCAGTCAGTCAGTCTGTCTGCCAGTCAGTCTGTCAGTCAGTCAGTCAGTCAGTCAGTCTGTCTGTCTGTCTGTCAGTCAGTCTGTCAGTCAGTCAGTCTGTCTGTCAGTCCTGTTCTTTGGTAAGATAACTCCTCTTAAACCCCTGCACAAAATTTGTTAAACTTTGTAGGCAATAAGACACAATATGCAGATGTGCACTTACTAGGAAATTCTGATTCCATTATTTTTCTTGGAATTTTGTCCCCTTTGAAGCTAGCATTTTTAGTTTTTAAAGAAAAAGGAATAGATGTGCATATTTGCAGGAAGCTTTTTGCAAGTTATGCTCTTAAACAATTTATTTTGTGTATTTAATGCATGTCTTGTCCTTCATTATGTGTAGCATTGTCAAGTAATGGGGAAGCATGGGGTATGTGAGCTTGCTCACTTCTTTCATTGTAGTGTTTATTTGTTCTTACGATGTGCTGAATTTGTACCAGTTTCTGTATTTAACCATGTTTTCTAGCTGTATTTAAACTATTTGCTCTATTTGTATTACAGGTCTGTGTTAAACATGTGTTGTATATAATTAGAGTTCTCTATTATTAATAACACTGTGCTGTTTCTGTAGGACGTGATGATGAGGAAGAAGTCGGCCTTGCACCTGGAGAGTCGCTACACCACTATGATAGAGAATGCCTTCTACTACAGCAATCCCCCTGAGACCCAGCAGTCCGCCCAGAAGATCCGGCCCCCCATGCACGAGTACATACGCAAACTGCTGTACAAGGACCTGTCCAAAGTCACCACAGAAAAGGTAACCACAGGGGCACTGTGTTTCCATTACTGTTAACCAACTATTATTTTGATTGCAGTCAAATTTTGCAAGGTGACAGTAATGTCATAACGTGAATATTTATACCTTTGCTTGATGAGTCCAGAAGACTTTTGGATTGGTACAGTAATATGATTGGCCATCTCTTGGTTTTATCTAGGTGTTACGACAGATGAGGAGACTTCCATGGGACGATCCAGAGGTAAGAGTCGCTCAGTTCTCACCTACAAACTTACCATTGAATTTCCTCATGATCATCTTTAAGGCAGGGTGTCATGTCGTGTTCACATAATTACCAAATGAATGCTTCTTTTATCATTGCTTACAGATAGCATTCTATGCCACCAAGTGTCTGATTGCCGTCTGGAATGTCCGATACAACTCCATTCACTGCGCTGCCAATCTATTGGCCGGTCTGGCACCCTACCATGTGAGTTTGTACCATATACATGATAAAAGTTTACTCTTACCAGTTATGAAGGACTCTGTTTAATATCCATGTTGCCTCTATCTGATACATACAGATATGAAGTTTATTTACAATTAACAGTAATTTAACTGAGTAGAAGAATACCCTCTATATACATGTAGTCAAATTTGCTTTGTTTTATGCAGAAACATATCCAGGGCTCGACATTAACGCTTGTCCGCTTGTCCGGTACCAGTTAAAAAAATATGCGGACAAGTGAATATTGCTGGCCACTTGTCCGACTGGACAAGTGCATTTTTTATATTAAGAAGTCTCCAACATTTAAAAAAGAAAAGAAAGTTTTGTGATAAGTTTATCCGTAGTCTCGTTATAAGTTTATCGATTAGTTATTTTGAATTTCGATCCCGACATCAAATTGCAATGCAATTGAGTTACTCTTGATCGGGATTGAAGTTTACTAATTTCAAACAACTGTCAAGGTGTGGATCTTAGTTCTTACAAAGTACCAAACACATATGTTAACCCTTTGTGTGCGGCGACCCAACATATTGGGTATGGAATAGCCGACGTTACCGTGCGGCAACCCAACATGTTGGGTTTGAGAAAGAAATCAGCACTTAGTTACTTTAGCCTAAAATAAAATTAAAACGGTCGAGTGTTTTTCTTGTGAATCAATAAATTTAAAGACAATAAATGATTTCTGTTTAAAAAATGAAAAATATAAGCCTATTTTTAAAAGAATATAGCTTAAAAGACGAATTTAAATTCGTCATCTAATTTTGGAAATAGGGAAATTCCGCGCCATTACTAATCTCTAAAACAATCGGTCAATCTAAAATTCTAACAAAGAAAACAAAATCAATAACATATATAATCAAGAAAAAAACTATAATTTTGATAAAAAAAAGTAAAAGATTACTTAAGTTAATGTATAAAAAAGAAAGAAGAAGAGGAAATTTGGAGACTTTCTTAACATTGACCTTAACCTTGCGTATTTCTTCCGGTTAAAACGAAAGTTGCAGGTTGTTTTTGTTCATTCGTGATATTTTCGCTAAAAAATGATTACACCAATGTGATTAATTGTTTTTCGGACTGTGTGTACATTTGATTGTTTCATCCTTGCTGTAAGTACGACATATGCCTTCATGATAATTATATAAACACGTTCGAAAACGCGCGAGATATCTCCAAACAGAAAACGCGAGTTATTTACATGTTATCAGTGTTTTAAAATAAAAGTTTAACCACAATTCTTTCATCTTTTGTCCTTATTATTTATAATCTTTTAAGTGAAAGGTTATTATTCATGAAACTATTATTTAAACCTAGTATGAACACAGCAAAAATCATGGAAAATGTAGCTATAATGAATGTTGCTATGCATACGTCAAAAGTATGTCAATGTTTTTCCTTTTCATTATATATTTCATTGAAAACCAACATTTTTCAAAGAATCATTAAAAAGTAACCCCTTGACCGATTTTGAAAAGACCTGGATTGATAAATTCACAATTTCTATAGCTTTTTTGCATCATATTTAAATATTTTTTTCCAATCTTTTGTTTCTGAGATTTGGAGTTACATGTAATAATCCTAAGGCTTGCATATTGCAAAAGATATATAGTAGAGCTCTTAAAAAATATCTTTGTGTTGTGTTTGAAATATCAAATTTTACAAAAGAGTCATCAAAAAAATATTACAATGAATGTCAAAATTTGCGAATTCAATCTACTTTAATCAATATAAATTTCTTCAAAATCTGTCAAAAAATAACAACAGAAAACTTTTTTCAAATAAGTCTTGTTTTCAATGAAATATATAGGGAAAAAATAAAAAAATTGACGTACTTTTGACATGCAAGTGTACATGTAAATACTTATCTTCTGAGAGTACTGAGCAGAAGATAATTTAATGGCAACAGCAAGGAGCATCGAATTTGAAGCATTTTTGAATGAGTTTGCAGCAGAGAACAGTGATTTTGAATTTGACGATTTTGATTTGCGAGTAGATCGACCTACCGAAAACTTAGAAAATTTTATAGATTCAGACAACTGGGTGGCAGGAGATGGGGAGCCCCCATCCCTTGACTAGGCAAAATCTCCTGGCTTAATACAAGCAATAAACAACAAATGTTCACCACAAGAATATTTAAATCATTTTTCAATGACAGTGCATGTTTTTGATTTTCTTGCACAACAGACAGATCTGTATGCACAGCAATTCTTGAGCTCTGCTCAATTGACAATGTTCATGTAGTAGGTTTCACAAACGGTATGAAACAACTTCCTCAGATATGAAGTAATTCATATCACTTCTCATGCTGGTGGAACTTCTGCATCAAGTACTGGAAAACAGACTAACTGACTGCAACACCCTTTTTTCCAAGTGTCATGCCAAGGGACAGGTGTTTGTCTTTGATGACTGTTTTTTCATCTCAATGACAACTCCGATTATGTGCCACATGGGGAAGATGGCTATGATTCTCTCTTTAAACTGGGTCCATTGTATCACAAGATTTTGGAAGGGTAAAGAAAATGTAATGCATGTAATAAGTCTGATGATATAGAACTTTATTTATTATGATACCTACCTGAAATGGAATTGGGGGGTTTTAGAATCACCTTGTTTGTCTGTATATTTGTGAGCTAGAGGACGTGATTTGTGCAGACCACTTCGATATTCTGTCCCAGGTTTCTACTACCACTATCTTTTGCTTAATATTTACGGTAGATAATCAAACACTTATATGTTTGTGCCCTTCTGGTAGATAGAGATGGATACAATATGTAAGATTTACCCATTATAAATCCTTGTAAGAAACATCAAATGTTGTGGAGCACATACATGTAGCTAAGTGGTCAAAAGTATTACCGGTATATCAGTAACCGAATGGTCACTAGTTCAAAACCCTTTGGTCAAACTTGACCTGAGGATGCATCATGTCCCTAATCCAAGTTATTGATCAAGTCATGGTCACATCACAATCAAAATTCAATTTCACAGAGTGTGTTAGTCCGTTTCTTAAAGATATATCCTTTAAAATGGTCATAGTAAAAGAATTTGTTTACTGAAATAAATACTGATTCTGTGAATATATTTCTGCTAACTTGATTCTTTCAAGATTTGACATTGCATGTGTATCAGCCCCATCAAAATTTATGCATAGATAAAGCCATGGTCCCTTGGAGAGGAAATCTACATTTCCAAGTGTACAGCCCAGATAATTAAGCCAGACAAGTATGGGCCTAAAGCTTACATACTTTGTGATGCAGAAAATAAGTATTGTTTGAAAATGAAGTTGCACACAGGGAAATCTTCAGACCCCCCCCCCCCCCAGTGACAAAGATGATACTTGCGACTTGGTTATGTCACTATTATGAAACCACTATGCTTTTGGACACATTCTATACTGTGACAATTACCGGTACATGTATTTTTCAAGTCCACAACTATTCATGGATCTATGGTGTCTCGTAATGGGTGCTACTAGCTGGCACAGTCCGTTCTTATTGACGTGGGATACTCTAAGAGGTTCCCAAACTATTTTCAAATAGTCATTGCAGCATTCTACTTTCCTATTTTGCATTTGCTATAAACATTTATTTTGTGCTCTGTTGATCTGAAATGTTTTCAACATAAACCAAACTTTACCAAAAATATAGTTTATTGATAAGCAGTTTTAAAATGCATGAATTGTAATCACTTTCCAACCATGCATGTGGAAAGTAAAATGTATTTATTAGGACTCTTGAATTGATCTTTGCTTGCAGTGAAAACTTTGAAATGGTGGAAAAAAGTATTTTTTCCCATTTTGACCCTCATCATTTTAAATACTTATGTCCTTTACAAGAAAAATTGTGAAAAAATCATAGGCTTTTTCAAAGAAAACTGATCCATAATCTCCTGAGCAACTCTGGTGGTAATATTTAATGTGTGGTACAAAAACAGGAATGAGCATATAAATACAATTAAAATCTATGGTTGGACAAGGAATCGAACCTGGGACCCCTGCAACTCTAGTCTGGAGCCTACCATTGAGCTATCCAGGCCAATATCCACTGTCATATCATAAAGCCCCAACTACTACATTCCTCTCTCCTTAAATAGTCTTTGACCCCGAATACGCAACACAAGTTCACCTTGTCAAGACTTATATTTATATTGCCTGAACAAGGAAGGTCACAACATCATCTGTAGTAGGAAAGGAGGAATAAGCATATAAATACAATTAAGGTAACTCCATACTCGTAAAATTCTCTGATGAAAGTTGAAAAACCGAACTGATTTCAACTTAACAGACTTAAATTTCATCAATTGTTAGAAAAAAATATTTTGTATATGCTGCAAAGCGTGCAGATGAGTGGAAAGAAGAAAAAGGCCAGGAAGGCAGACTTTATATGAATGTAGCCAATGCAATCTGGCATTGTGCATAGAGCCATGTTTTGCGATATACCACACCAAGCAAGACTATGTTTTAGCTTATAAGAGGCTATTAGGCCAGCCCACCGAGAGGTGAACTCACTTCACTATATATTTAACTGTCCACATTTTATCGGAATTTATAATTTATTGACATTAATTGACATTTGATATTCATTGATTTAACGCATGCATTGAAATGAATTTTTTGAATTGATTTCTGATAATTTTGCCAGCAATTCTTTTTATTTTCTTGATTTAATTTCTCAAAAGTACTTGTATTAATTTTTTTTTCATTTTATTATGGGAAGTATGAGGTTATCCCCATATCAAAACATTGAATATCAAAAAATCTTCATTTTACTTAATTTTGGTTGCCATGGTTACCGAAAAATGGGCATAAATGTAAAAATCCATCTTCATTAATTTGTGTCAGAGAGAGCTGATATTAAACAATATCTGTGACAAATTTCAACAGCGTAAGCTAACAATTACTAAAATTACTTAATGTTAAATACGATATGCTACTAAATTTGCTGATGTTCTGAAACAACTCAGTACTGGGACATAAGTTGCCGTAAAACAAGTCAGCACACAAAGGGTTAAGAAAAAGAAAGGAAGAAAAGGTAGCAAAGATAAAGGATTATGGAAAGAAATGTAACTTATTTTAGGTTTCATTCATCATTGATAGACTATGATGACTTTCCATGTTTAGTTTAAAAAACAGCTGAGAAATCAATATAACAGTTACATGTATTTTTAAACCTGATGCTAATTTTAAGATGTCTTGTAATTTGCCATGACAAAGCTACAGCTGACAAATCATGTTTAATGTTATATAGAACAAATACATGTAGGCCTACATAATTATAGGAAAGACACTTTAAGTTTCCATTTAAAAAGTCAGGTTATTAATTATAGCTAGAGTATTAATCAATAAATGATTTTATTTTAGTAATAGAGTACTGTAGTTTTCAAGTTGACAATATTTGATCTTTAATATTGAAAATTTTTCGGACAAGTGAAGTTGAAGTTCGGACAAGTAAATGTTTTGGTCACTTGTCCGAATGGACAAGTAGGAAAAAAAGTTAATGTAGAGCCCTGATATCGCTATTATATTTATAAAATTAATAGTGCCTGTTTGGGAGGGTGACAGTTGAAATTGATACCCCGAGAACACCATTGTCAACCGACACTAAGAGGAGGTTGACAATGGTTTTCGAGGGCATGTAACAATTTGTTGTGTTACCCATTGCCAAGTGTGTTGCTAATGCTGAGAGTAATAGAACGGATTATCAACTGCGTCTAAACCAATCAGATTTCAGTATTTAACATGAAAGTATAATAAAATACTTTAAGATGTGTGTGTATGTGACAGTGTATATAATAAGTATACAGTAATGAAGACCTTTGTTTGATACAGGAACACATAGCTATCCAGGTGGTGGACGGGGTGCTAGAAGACATCAGGCTGGGTATGGAGGTAAGTCACCGTCATTATTGGATATAGATTTATTATGATCTTCAATGGATATAGATTTATAATGATCAGGGTATGGAGGTAAGACACTGCCAATAATGGATATGTATTTATCAGCAAGTAATGGAGGTGTTTGGTCGTTATCCTCTGTGCAGAGGAATAGTTTTAGATGAGGTTCATAGTACTGAACATTGTTGTGTAGAGTTTTATTCAACATAGAAACAAAACAAAAATTTATTGTTTATTGAAACTCTCACTTTGAAGATACTTTATATTTCTCTTACTTAAATTGACTAACAGGAGTTCTAGCTATTGCTAAGTAAGTCGCACGTTGTTGTTATACATGACTTTGGTATAATACGTCTGGTACTTTCTGGTTCTTCCAGCGATGACATTCAGTGTCAATTGCTGATTAAGGAGGCTGGAAGGTCAACAAATTAACCATCAGATCTTCCTAAAATTTTAAGATATGATTTGTTAAGCTAAAAACTATAATTTAGTTGAAAAAAACCCCTATATTTTACCCAATGATGTTGAACCAATGTAAACAAATAGAGGGCACAAGTCTTGTTTACATGACAAATAATTGTGAGCTCTGTGTCTTGCTTATAACTCTACAACTCACACTTAAATTGTCATTGATCATTTGAAATGCATTTTGAAAGCATTACAAACAATTGAGATGGAAAAATAAAACTTGATCAAAATTGTGACCATGTGTGTGTGACAAGTTTCTATACAAACCATTTGTAGGTGAATCACCCCAAGTACAACCAGCGGCGTGTGAGCGGAGTCAAGTACCTGGGGGAGCTGTACAATTACCGCATGCTGGAGTCGGCCGTCGTCTTCAAGACACTCTACTCCTTCATCACCTTTGGCGTCGTTATGGATGGTAAGATAGGAAGAGGGGATAGAGAGATTGTAAAAGTCAAAAAAGTAAATGACACAATGATCAAAAGTGGATCATAATATTGAAAAGTATATGGTCAGATTAAAAAAGTGGATGGAAAGATTGACAAAGCCGAAAAATGACTATAGAGACCAAGAATACTGCTCTTCAATATGGCATAATAGAATCTTACATATTTAAAAATTGGCTTAACTACAGAGGTGGAGCAAATTGAATTCATTCAGTAACTATATAATTTGTAATGACCTCCCAATTTGAGATGCATTGTTGATGGCTGGTTCTGTGTACAGATAGCGGCGTCTCCCCCTTGGACCCCCCGGAGCACCTGTTCCGTATCCGCCTGGTCTGTGTGCTGCTGGAGACCTGCGGGACCTACTTTGACAAGGGCTCCAGTAAGAAGAAGCTCGACTGTTTCCTGGCATACTTCCAGGTACTTACATTGTAGATGTTAAAGGAGCTCAAAACACCACCGGACTGTGTTACTGTCAACTTTTTTCAAATATGTTAACTTTGGGCACGCTTGATTTTCCAAAAAGGTGTACACCGGGTACACTTTTGTAAATCAAGTGCAGTGGTGTAGCGTTTAGGTGTACACCGGGTGTACACTTTTCTACACCAAGTCAGGGGCATGTGTTGTTGGGCGTAGCACTGAAACCAATATGGCGGACGAATGTTATGATTGGAAACTTGACAAATGATTTTAAGTAGTATATCGGATTAGAAGTTGCAAGTAAATTGTTTTTTGTATGAAAGCCATTTTATTTGAAATGTGTTTATTTTATTGCATTCAAATAATAAAAAAAAGCCTTCAAGTTGGATTGTTGCTTAACATCAAATTCCCTGTTAAAACAGAATCCTTTTCCGCCATATATTTACTTATCTTCCCTACACCATGTACACTAAACCCTTTAAGTGCACTTGATATACAGTACAAAATGTTTACACCGGCGTGCACTGGTGTACACCAAGTTCAGCTAAATCAAGCGCACCCTTTGATAGATTATTAATTGAAAGAATTGATCATTTTTTAGCTGATAGTAGAAAAATGGACTGAATATTTAAGCTGGTACCTTTAGAATGTTCATCAATGATACTAGTTTACCATTACTCACCTCCCAGGAAATATTGATCCATGCATGTAAGATATAATTGTATCAATACTATTATGATTACAGCGTTACTACTGGTTCAAGAGGAGTAACCCTATATACACCGAGGCCCGCCCCTTCCCTGTGGACGTTGAGAACCTGATGATTGACACCATGGAGTGTATACGACCCAAAATGAGGCTCCACCCGAACTACGAGGAGGCATGCAAGGCTGTGGAGGAGCTAGAAAATGAGTACAAACAGAAAGTTGGTGAGTAAAGTGAAAGTAAAAATACAAACAGAAAGTAGTAGTTTGCAGGAGAAATGATAATGTGATGCTTTCTGTTGGTTTGAACATGTAGTACATGTAAAAGTTACTTACTACAGCTAAACCAATCAATTTTTAGCTCACCGAGACGAAGTCAAGGAGAGCTTATGCTATACCCTCGGCGTCGGCGTCGGCGGTGGCGTCGGCGTCGGCGTCCGGACCTGGTTAAAGTTTTTGTTGCAGGTCCTGTATCTAAGCTATTACTTATCCTATGTTCACCAAACTTGCATTGGTGATGCATCTGGACCTTTACGGACTTGAAAGACTTGGATGCTGAATCTGGGTCCTAAATTTCAGATGCTGGAGGAGGTTAAGGTTGTTGGACCAGGTTAAAGTTTTTGTTGCAGGTGCCCTTTGATAGCAATATCTTAGTTACTGCTGGTCCGTACATCACCAAACTTGCATGGATGGTGTGCCTTATGATACTGATGCACCAGACAGGCTTGAGTGCTGAATCTGAGCTATAGGTTTCGGATGCTGGAGGAGGTTAAGGTTTTTGGAGCAGGTTAAAGTTTTTGTTGTGGGTGCCCATTGATAGCAATATCTAAGTTACTACTGGTCCTAACTTCACCAAACTTGTGTGGATGATGCGTCTTATGATACTGATGCACCTGACAAGCTTGAATGCTGAATCTGAGCAATAGGTTTCGGATGCTGGAAGAGGTTAAGGTTTTTAGAGCTGGTTAAAGTTTTTGTTGCAGGTGCCCTCTGATGATTATATCTTAGTTACTACTGGTCCTTACTTCACCAAACTTGTATGGATGGTGCGTCTTATGAAACTGATGCACCTGACAAGCTTGAATGCTGAATCTGAGCAATAGGTTTCGGATGCTGGAGGAGGTTAAGGTTTTAAGAGCTGGTTAAATAAAGTTTTTGAAACAGATGCCCTCTGATGATGATATCTTAGTTATTACTTGTCCTTACTTCACCAGACTTCCATGGATGGTGTGTCTTATGATACTGATGCACCTGACAGGCTTGAATGCTGAGTCTGGTTTCGGATGCTGGATAAAGTTAAGTTTTTAGGAACAGGTCACATGTTTAATAGATGATAGTACTATATCAAACTTGCATAGTTGATTTAACTGTAATATGAATGAATCGCAGAGGTAGCTTCAGATGCAGAGCTTGATCTCCATTATCAAGGATGCTAAAAAATAAATCTTAGTTATTACAGGTCCTAACTTAACCAAACTTGAATGGATGGTGTGTCTTATGATACAGATGCACCTGACAGGATGCTGAATCTGAGCCATAGGTTGCGGATGCTGGAGGAAGTTAAGGTTTTAATTGCTAGTGCCCTCTGATGATGATATCTTAGTTATTACTGGTCCAAACTTCACCAAACTTGCATGGATGATGCGTGTTATGATACCAATGCACCTGATGGGCTTGAATGCTGAATCTGAGCCATAGGTTTCGGATGCTGGATGAGGTTTAGTTTTTTGGAACAGGTCACATGTTTTATAGATGATAGCTTGCATAGTTGATTTAACTTTATTATAAATTAAATGCAGAGGTTGCTTTATATGCAGAGCCTGATCTCCATTATCAAGGATGCTAAAGAAATCTCCTACCTCACTCAAACCATCTCGATAGATAGATGTGTTTGTTGATAAATGATATAACATGATTCCTATGATATAGTATTGTATGATATGAAACAACATTGTTTGATATGATACAATATGATATCATATGTTATATTATAAAAAGTTATACAATACGATATGATATTGTATCAATTTTTTGAAAATTTTATGATATGATATTGTATCATGATACTGTTATGTATAGTATTGTATATTATGATACAATATTGTATAATATTATATTGTATTTTTAATTAATTATTTTATCACATGATACAATTACATAAGATATTGCAAAATATTATATTGTATCCTATGATACAATATTGTATATTCTATAATATTGTATCATACAATATTGTATAATATGATATTGGTTTCAGTAATATAGAATTATATCACATGAAATTGTATTATATGATATTGTAGTATTATATAATATTGTATCATACGATATTGTATGACATGATATTGGTTTATATGATACATTATCTTATCACATGAAATTGTATAATATGATATTGTAATATATATTATTGTGTCATATGATACAATATGTATAATATAATAATGTATTTTATAATATTTTGCTTTATCACATAATATTGTATCATTTGATAAGATACAATGTTGGAATCAAATTATATTGTATTATATGATATAATATCATATAATGTATCAAATATGTTTCAGTGTCATTCAATACAATATCATACTATATTATACAATATAATACGTTTCAATGTTATGATGTATTATGTAATATGATATTGTAATATAATACTATATTGTATTATATTTTATGATATTGTATTATGTGATCAAATACAATAAGGTATAACACAATACAATGTCATATCATACATTACAATATCATATCTCATTATTGTTTATTATGGTATTTTATTGTTTTATATGATATATATTAAAAATATGACATGATACAATATTTAATTTTATATCATTGTATTGATTAACATATGAACATATGATTATCATAAAAAAATTGTTATCAGATGATATACGATATTTTGTCAAAACAGAATCCATGAATATCCAAGATCATAAAGTATGATTTTCATATAAAATGATAAAGGTGGTCTTATGAAGGTGATGTCTCATAATGGTGATGCTCCGTCTCGGTGAGCTTAGTAATCTATGATTACCTATGTTTGTTTGTGCTTGAGTTAAAAACTGACAGTACTCGACATGCTAATACATGAACTAATTTCCAGCTGTATTGTGTATATGTTAATATGTGGTCTTTTTTCTATTCTATACATTTTATTTCCATTATATTTCAGCGTCAGTGTTGACCATCATAGAGACTGACCAGGAGGGCAGTGCTAGTGAGACGGAGGAGGGACTGGGCACCATCCAGGAGGCAGAGGAATACGGTCAGTTACAGTGTTGTAAAATCGGACCAATTTTACTATTGATAATCAAATTGAATCGGCAGCTCACAATCGATTATAAAATCGATTATATAAACTTTTAAATTCCAACAAAGATTAATTTTTTTTATCCTGTCAATGGGTGAAAGATACCAACATCAAAGAAAGTACCTTTTTTTAATTTATGATTCATATATCAATAGGGTTTTTTTTAATGAACTTATCTTCAAATGAATTAGATATTATACTTAGGGACCAACCAAGGGCAAAATTTAAATTGGATTAGAAACAAGTAAATAAAAATAAAACCACTTCTAAAATTTGTAAAAACTTGTTAATTTTGATAAATTTGTTAAATTTAATTGATCTGATACATTCACACATTTTATACATTAATCAGTCCTTGTACTTCTGTGTATTTTGGAGGCATTAGTGCAACCCTTTGACCCAATTACAACCGTTATCATACTTGCCAACTGACCCGATTTCGTCGGGTCACACCCGATTTTTCAACCCTTCACCCGATTATTTTTTATGACCCGCCGGGTCATGCTTTTCACCCGATTTTTGTCGAACAACCCGAAAATCTCCCGATTTCCGGATTTGGTTCGTAAATTACGTTGCGCGTTTGACTTCCAGTTATGAACCCAAGCTGAGCTTGGATTTACGTAACGCGTAAACAATGCCGATGGCTATAACAGACACATTAAGTGTAATTATTATCGTGAGTTGTTTTGACTAAGCGAAGGTTTAAATCATTAGGTGTGACGGCTTCCAATAAGAAAAGGTCTTCATCGGGGCCAGCGGAATCAAAACCAACAAATAGAAAACGATATTTTTGTACCTATGAACATATCTGGGAAAATGAATTCCCATAGGTAAAACAAAGTAATCGAGTACAAAACGAGCCTTTTGCATTCTATGTATCGCACATTTGAATATTGGATTTTGTGCCCAAACTGATCTAACTAAACATTCAAAAACGCTAAGTCATGTATAGAATGCTTTTTAATACACAAAAGTCTTCCAAGTCACTTACAACTTTTATGCCATCATTTACGGAGTTCAAAAGCAAGGTTAATTTAGCATAAACTCTTTTTGCATATTTTTTTTCAGCTGGACACAACCTACCATTTTCTGTGTCGGATCACTTTACAAAATTCAAAATCAGCAACTGTTAGTTAAAATGCTTTTTTGCAATAAAGTATTACACATAAGTTTTAACACATATTTCTATTGTATATACCTATGAAATGCATGATAAATATGTCGTGAATGTCGTTACGCGCTATGACCAGATTTTTTACTTTCCAAATCTGGTCATGACCAGATTTTCACATGTTGGAGGTTGGCAAGTATGACCGTTATGTAGCGGATCTGTTTAATTTTGAAGACAACTGTAAACAAACGGTTTTATGATTATTTTAGCAATAATTTGGCAGTATTATCAGAGACATAGATAACAAAAATAAATAATAAAATGTTATTTATGTATCTGGTATTATTAACTAATTACAAGTTTCAAACTGTAATTGTAATATTAGTATGAAAAATAATAAACATCGCTTGTAATTTTCAATGCACAGTATTAACCGTTAATAACCCATGAAGATGAGACATTCGCAAGTTCCTAATCACAAAACTTCTGAAAACGTCTTATGAATTTGATATTTATCATTTTATTGCCTTTGGGTTTAATTAACACGATCGTAATCACAGCATGCAGGGCGACTTTAACTTCTCTTTCGGAGGAAATTCCGGCGAAGTTACCGATCACAAAGCAAGTCGCCCCCTAGGTTGGTCACTGTATAATAATACTTTGGTCATTTTATGGATATTGCTTCGCAATAAAAGATTATCTGTCACGTGACTAGATTTTAGCGACTTTCGATGATAAAGACTTACTATCGATTGTCGCTGACCTGCTGCCTTCAGAGACGATTTTTGGATACTCGGCGACTATCGTAACAACACTAGTCAGTTAGCCTCCGTACACTGTACAAGAGTATTCACTTAAGCAGTACAGTATCAACTGTAAACTTTATCTCATTAAACACATTATCACTCAACTTTTTTCTGTACATGCATATATACATGATATTTAATACTTAGCTGCAATAATGTAGCCCTCTCCCGATTTTTTTTTTTTTTTTTTTTTTTTTTTTGGGAGAGGGCTACAACTCCATAGGATCTCCGTAATGGTGCAAGTGCGGGAGTGATTCACTCCCGCAACGATTTCGTCTCAAATCGTTTATAGATGACAATAACATTTGCATTTCTTACCTGAACTCTAACGTTGTAGATGTCTATGGCATAAATTAATCCAAAAATATCAAGTATAGTCCATATTTGGCATATATCGGTTATTTTTCATGTATGTCAACAACGAAAGTTGAATTTGTCCGCCATGTTTACTGACCTTGACCGGTTTTATTTTGGGACAGCCAATGAGAATTCAGGAGCGGATCTTGAACTGAATATAGGAATTCCCCTATTTTAAACATAATTAACGCGGTAAATATGAATTTTCCATTATATACCATTTCCTTAAATGATGTTTTAGTGATATAACGAGGTAAGATCGATTATTTACACTGACATTCACGTTATCAAGCCCATCAAAACTCCAAGCGTACATCCCATAAAATCACGCGAGAACTGTCATGGCTGCTGAAAAAGACGACTGGTAAACATGCTGATGTGTTTTATCTGGTTTTGATTTATATACGGTTAATTTGCTCAACCTGAATTTAAAAATCATTTTATCTAAAAGAAGTCAAATATAAAATCGATCTTTTAAGACCGAAGTCAGCCGCATTAAAAAATTAATTTTGCACCATTACGGAGATCCTGTGGAATTGTAGCCCTCTCCAGTAAACATCAGATATAAAAAATCGGAGAGGGCTACATTATTGCAGCTATTTAATACTAAAATCAAATAATCCTGTAATTTTTAATTACCTTTTTAATTAAAAAATTAAACTACCTATTTTATAACGAAATTATTGTTTTTGCAACAGCACAAAACGTAATTCATTTCCTTTTTTATTCTAATATTATTTGAGATACTACTATTAGCTAGTACAGTACAGAAATTCAAATTATTGATATCATTCTATATAAAAGAAAATGTCAGCTCGACGCCTTTGTGGCCGTTCCGGCCTTTGATTTAAGATAATGTGTTGGGAAGGAGCAAATGTTGGTTGACCTGAAATGATGTCTTTGTTTCCTTCTGTTAGGGGAGGATCTGAGTTTGAGTGGACTGGACGAGAGTGAGACGAGTCAGGAGGAGACGAGTCAGAGTCAGAGGAGCACTGAGGACCAGGTGAGGACAACCACTGGAATATACTGTTTACAGGAAAATATTTGCCCCTATTTTATTTTCGCCCCTTATGCCCTCGTTGTCAGACTGGGCAAATTCCAACATCTTAAATTACCTCCCTTTAAACACAACTGTGTCTGGACAAATTCAAGACGAACTGTTTGCAAAAAAAGTTTGCCAAAAAATTACATGCGGGGGGGGGGGGGGGGGGGGGGGGGAATAACCCTGTATACTGATATAAACTGATACACTGTCATGGTGGGGACTAGCCAAAGAGTCTTCTCATCTATGTACTATCATAGGATAATCCATTGGTTATCCCTGGACCCTAGAATCTGAAGATTTATTCGGTACCTTTTATCATAGAATTTATACCACAAATTTTAGTTTGAAATTCCAAAAAAATCCATTAACTGTGTGTATTTATTTATAGGGAGAGGAGGGAGGGGAAAGCATTGACCGTCCATTATCTGTGTGTATTTATTTATAGGGAGAGGAGGGAGGGGAGAGCATTGACTGTTCATTATCTGTGTGTATTTATTTATAGGGAGAGGAGGGAGGCGAGAGCTGTAATGAGGAAGATGACGAGGATGTGATGGAGAGTGCGGGCGAGAATGAAGAGGATGACCAGGTAAATCCCCATCACTAAAAATAGCTAAAGAAAGGAGGATATCTACACTATTAATAGATATAAGGGAACTCCCAGGCTACTGATAGATAACAGAGGGAGGACACCAAGTCTCTATTAAACTTGAAAATATTTTAAACAGGAAATCAATGAAAATAATACTGATTATGAACAGAATTGTAAAATGTAACTTAAGAACCGTAACATATCAACAAAGCATGAAATTATCACAACCGTTACTTTGAAAAGATAACATGAAAAAATGTTGAACTAAATACCAATTTATGATAAATCATAAATTTGTGAAATATTTTCCTACAGTTGACAATCATGAAGGGTGGACCTAAGCACATCAAATGTAGTGAGGATGAAGATTTCATGACGGCCTTTGATAAAATGATGACCGAGAACATTCAGGTAGGTCCTGTGTTGGTACAGCTTTAATTGTACTATAGTTAAAGATAGTTTGAGTTTAATTGTGTAGGTCCTTGAGGTAGGTCCTGTGTAGGTACAGCTTCAATTGTATTATAGTTAAAGATAGTTTGTGTCTAATTGTGTGGGTCCTTGAGGTAGGTCTTGTGTAGGTACAGCTTCACCTGTTCTATAGTTAAAGATAGTTTGTGTTTAATTGTGTAGGTCCTTCAGGTAGGTCCTATGTAGGTACAGCTTCACCTGTTCTATAGTTAAAGATAGTTTGTGTTTAATTGTGTAGGTCCTTGAGGTAGGTCTTGTGTAGGTACAGCTTCACTTGTTCTATAGTTAAAGATAGTTTGTGTTTAATTGTGTAGGTCCTTGAGGTAGGTCTTGTGTAGGTACAGCTTCACCTGTTCTATAGTTAAAGATAGTTTGTGTTTAATTGTGTAGGTCCTTCAGGTAGGTCCTATGTAGGTACAGCTTCACTTGTACTATAGTTAAAGATAGTTTGAGTTTAATTGTGTAGGTCCTTGAGGTAGGTCCTGTGTAGGTACAGCTTCAATTGTATTATAGTTAAAGATAGTTTGTGTCTAATTGTGTGGGTCCTTGAAGTAGGTCCTGTGTAAGTACAGCTTCACTTGTTCTATAGTTAAAGATAGTTTGTGTTTAATTGTGTGGGTCCTTGAAGTAGGTCATGTGTAGGTACAGCTTCACTTGTATTATAGTTAAAGATAGTTTGTGTTTAATTGTGTAGGTCCTTGAGGTAGGTCTTGTGTAGGTACAGCTTCACCTGTTCTATAGTTAAAGATAGTTTGTGTTTAATTGTGTAGGTCCTTCAGGTAGGTCCTATGTAGGTACAGCTTCACTTGTTCTATAGTTAAAGATAGTTTGTGTTTAATTGTGTAGGTCCTTCAGGTAGGTCCTGTGTAGGTACAGCTTCACTTGTTCTATAGTTAAAGATAGTTTGTGTTTAATTGTGTAGGTCCTTCAGGTAGGTCCTATGTAGGTACAGCTTCACTTGTACTATAGTTAAAGATAGTTTGAGTTTAATTGTGTAGGTCCTTGAGGTAGGTCCTGTGTAGGTACAGCTTCAATTGTATTATAGTTAAAGATAGTTTGTGTCTAATTGTGTGGGTCCTTGAAGTAGGTCCTGTGTAGGTACAGCTTCACTTGTTCTATAGTTAAAGATAGTTTGTGTTTAATTGTGTGGGTCCTTGAAGTAGGTCATGTGTAGGTACAGCTTCACTTGTATTATAGTTAAAGATAGTTTGTGTTTAATTGTGTAGGTCCTTGAGGTAGGTCTTGTGTAGGTACAGCTTCACTTGTTCTATAGTTAAAGATAGTTTGTGTTTAATTGTGTAGGTCCTTCAGGTAGGTCCTGTGTAGGTACAGCTTCACTTGTTCTATAGTTAGAGATAGTTTGTGTTTAATTGTGTAGGTCCTTCAGGTAGGTCCTGTGTAGGTACAGCTTCACTTGTTTAGGTTTGCTTGTACAATAGTTACAAATATTTGGTGTCTAATTGTGTGGGTCCTCTACTTGTACAACTAAGAAGTGTGAAAATCTGTTACTGTCATTTTGATGAATTTAATACAATCTTTGATAAAAATCTATTCTACATGTGTAGGTCCTTGAGGTAGGTCCTGTGTAGGTACAGCTTCAATTGTATTATAGTTAAAGATAGTTTGTGTCTAATTGTGTGGGTCCTTGAAGTAGGTCCTGTGTAAGTACAGCTTCACTTGTTCTATAGTTAAAGATAGTTTGTGTTTAATTGTGTGGGTCCTTGAAGTAGGTCATGTGTAGGTACAGCTTCACTTGTATTATAGTTAAAGATAGTTTGTGTTTAATTGTGTAGGTCCTTGAGGTAGGTCTTGTGTAGGTACAGCTTCACTTGTTCTATAGTTAAAGATAGTTTGTGTTTAATTGTGTAGGTCCTTCAGGTAGGTCCTGTGTAGGTACAGCTTCACTTGTTCTATAGTTAGAGATAGTTTGTGTTTAATTGTGTAGGTCCTTCAGGTAGGTCCTGTGTAGGTACAGCTTCACTTGTTTAGGTTTGCTTGTACAATAGTTACAAATATTTGGTGTCTAATTGTGTGGGTCCTCTACTTGTACAACTAAGAAGTGTGAAAATCTGTTACTGTCATTTTGATGAATTTAATACAATCTTTGATAAAAATCTATTCTACATGTGAGTTAAAGCAAGCAAATTTATATATTTGTTTTTGTGATTATTGGTTTGCCTTGAATTCAGTCCAAAAAAAAAGTGTAAACATTTACATACAAAATGTGTGTATGCTTTGACCAGGCTCGTACCAACGAATCCTTGAAGGTGCCTCAGCTGGACATTGCTGTACCCATGAACCTCAAAGACAAGAGCAAGAAAACAGGTCAGTGTCCTCACTCTTGTCAGCTTTTATTGAACTTAAATCCTTGTAAGTTATATCTATGAACCTGACATTTTCTTTCCCGTACAGTGAGTGTCAATTTGTATCCCATGAAAGAAGAGGAAGTGCCAAAGGAAGAGGACCGGTCTATTGAGTTTGTTCTGATGACCAGGCGAGGGAACAGGCAGCATGTCAGTACCCAACCAAGAAATAATCACATCGATCTAGAAATAAGACTTTTATAACTACAGTCTCCGATTTCATTCTTTCTTCAAGTGTCATTTTCATTTTAAGGTTTTATATAATTGAAGATGTTGATATTTTCTTTCGTAGTTTACCAATCTGAATGTTCCAATATCAGAAGAATTTGCTACCAAATACAGAGAAAGAGAGCAGGTGAGTGAGAGAGAGAGAGAGAGAGAGAGAGAGAGAGAGAGAGAGAGAGAGAGAGAGAGAGAGAGAGAGAGAATTGTTTCCAATGTAGGTGTACACTTATTTCATAAATTTTAAAACATGCATTTCACTGTTAATGCTAGTTTAATGCTTAGACTAGCAAAGTAATGATACTTAAAACAGACAATCATCAATGGGTATACTAGGTATTAGAATTGTTATTTGTGAGGATGGAAGAATTCTGAGGTGTTGAGATCTTGTTGGTTCAGAGTTGTGTTGGTTTACAGGCAGAAAAGGCAGAGAAAGAGAAGATGAAGCAGGTGGTGCTAGGAATCCATGAGAGACAGGAAGAGGAGGATTACCAAGGTAACCACTGACCAATCACATTCCAGCCTGTCATACTCAAGCCGTCACTCAACTCGCCGCAAAATCCTGACATTCTGTAGAAAATGTCTAATACTGTGTGATTTCTATCTGATTTTTTAGACATAACACTATATCCGCCCTTTTAAAAACATAAATTTACTCATCAATTTAAATCATGTCAGTAACGGCTTGACATGCTGTTCTGTTTCATCTTGATATCCTTATTCTGCTGTATGTAAATCTATACTACTATATAATATTGAAATAATAGACTCGAATTTTTGGGCTTTAATACCGAGAAATCCGAAAAGTACAGTCATTTGTTTTATATATTTTAAACATTATTGGCATTTAAACATTACCAATTTGTTCTTATTTTTTCTCAATTAAGCTTCGCTAATTAATAATCAACGAAAATTCCTTTAAAAAATCCGGAAATCATATGGATTTTTCGGATTTTACAATCTTGCGCATGCGCATTACATTCACCCTAGGCTCTTTAGTTTTGTTTCCACAATATCACATTTGCATGGATAAACTCAAAAACGTTATTACAAATGCGTGTAAAATTTCATTGAAAATTTGTTATATATATATATTCTGTTCATCAAAGGAAATAAGGGAGATAACTCTAACTCAGTGCATTTAATATGAAAAATCCCGAGAGTTCAACTCAAAGCGAGTGAAAAACGTTGCTGGAGAAAGTGTTGAATTCTTCATAAATATTAATTAAATTTTTAGATGAAAGGTGTTTACAGCCTCAAAATGGTTTATAATGAATAATTTGACTGTTATTTTCAATGCCGCTTCATTTATTTTCTCCAAAATCGTTTCGGAGTGATTCTTCAATTTTGTTGCTACATTACAGTATGTGGGAGGCATTTTAACTGTGGTATAGGCCTGTCCCATGACTCAGTTAGATTATTCTAACTAAGCAGAGTGTAGTGAAATTAATAGCATTTTTTGTAGGCTTAAAGCTTTGTTATGTAAATGGCAACAATACGGTGTGTCGATGTATCTATTTCGTAAATGTCTGATATCATATACAATGTCAACCCGTGCACGCGGGGTCAAAATCTAGTCTAACTAAATTTACGGACAATGTTCAGTATCTATGATCCCAGTTGATGTTTAGGAATTCTCAGGATTTCTTCGATTCTTTTTTGACAGAGATGATAGCGTCCTTGAATCGTGTGATGCCAGTGAACACTAACCGAGAGAGGAGGGTGAGGTACCAGCACCCTAAGGGCGCCCCGGACGCCGACCTCATCTTTGGATCCAAGTAAGACCACCCGTCAGCAACACATCAACAAGTACAGTGGCTATATAGAATCATGACTCCACTTCTCAGCTCTTCTTTCATGTTATTTAGTTTTAAACCATGATCAAAGGATATTATATGTGACTGAGTTATTGATCTGTTTTTCATTTGTTGTGTTTTCAGAAAAAGATGAAGGAAAGAGAAAAGAGAGCCCTTCCCAAAACAGGGCAGTAGTCAGGAAGTGAAACGCCTCGACCGGAGGCCTCGGGCAAATTCCAAATAAACCAGCAGGGGGACTTAACTCCTACATTAGATTCAATCAGAAATTAATGTACAAAATCTACGATTGAGGGCTAGAGTTGTTATCGCGATGAATCGTGTTGTGGTGGGAGGGAAATAATCACAGAGTCTGATTTCTGAATGAATGCTTGCCATGTGTTGTGTACAATATTATAGGATTCTCGGACTGTGTGAATGATAATATAAGAAATATATAATCATGTGTATGTGTCTGTGTGTTACAGCTTCTCTTGTCCTCCAAAAGATTCCTAAGGTGTATAATCGAAGAAATATTATTTACATGATGAATTTCTCTGATTGTACTTTGGAAGATAAAAACAAGTTTACTTTACAGTGAACTGTACATCCTACAAGTAGCTAAATTAATATGGATTACCGGTAGTTCATTAATGACACACATTTGTATCAAATATGGATGGCGGTTTTGTTGTTGAGTATGTACGGTACATATTTTTCACTGCTTTGTTTTCATTGTGTAAATGCAATTACGAAGAAGTTGACATGTTTCCTTGGTGGTAGAATTGCGTGGCATCTGATTTATTGGAAAAGTTTGAATACATGTATAGACTTGCTGAGCAGGTACCAGTTACTGGCAGATGTATTGGTTATTCTGATTTACCACTCAAAAGGTTGTTTTTGTTGCTTCATGAATGGAGAGAAAAACTATACTCTCTTCATTAACTGTTACAATGGGTGAAATAAAGAAAGCTCATAAATGTCAAATTGTTTTGGTTTTTTTTTTAGCTCACCTGAACCTAAGATTCTATTGAGTTTTTCTGATCACCTTCTGTCTGTCATCCGTCCGTCTGTCTGTCTGTAAACTTTCCACATTTTTTACTTCTTCTCTGGAACCACTGGGCCAAAAACCAAACTTGATACAAAGCATCTTATGGGAAGGGGATTCTAAATTGTTAATATTAAGGGCAAAACCCTTTTGAAAAAAGAGATAATTGTGAAACAGTGAAAATAGGGTGTGCATCTTAAAAAATTCTCAAGAACCATTGCACCAGAAAATGCCAATTATATATACACCTAAGCTTGTATATAGAGTAAAGATTTTAAATTATCAAAATCGTGACCCCCCCCCCCCCCCCCCCCCCCAAAAAAATACTGGGGCCCGAAGAGGGGTTCAAAGTTTAACCGAAATATATGTAGTAGAAATGTTTTAAAATCTTCTCAAGAACTACAATGCTACAATTTGTGAAATTACTATTCAAGCATCCTCAGACAGTGTTGATTCTAAATTGTTAAAATTGTGACCCCCTGTCTAATACTGGGGCCGCAAGAGGGTTGAAAGTTTAACATAAAAATATATAGTAGAAAGGAACTACAATGCTACAATATGTGAAATTATCATGCAAGCAGCGTCCTCAAATAGTGTAGATTAAAAATTTTAAGCTCACCTGAGCCGAAAGCTCAAGTGACTATTTTAATTCTGATCCCTTTTTGTCCGGCGTCCGTTTGTCTTTCTGTCCATCCGTCTGTCCGTCCGTTGGTAAACATTACATTTTTGACTTCCCCTCCAGAACCTGGGCCAATTTCAACTAAACTTGGCTCAAAGCATAATTGGGTGAAGGGGATTCAAGTTTGTTGAAAGAAAGGGCCACGCCTTATTTTAAAGGGGGATAATTAAGAACTTTTCTGTATTTTTCAAAAATCTTCTAAAAAAACAATTGGCCAGAAAAGCTGTAACTTGTGTGGAAGGGAATAAGGAATCATTCTTTGAGTATTATGAGGTGTTCAAATATGATAGGGGTGATTAAATCGGCCCGATGAGCTTTATGAGGGATTTTATCACCTATCATATTTGATCACCTCATAATACTAAAAGAATGATTCCTTATTACATGTACTTATGTTTAAATACCTGTAATTTTCAGTAATTGTACAATTAAAAATCAAAATCATTCACTGATGAACAATATTGGACATAGGGCCTACGTTACAAAACCAATTTGTAGTTTTATCAAAGACAAAGACACTGGAAAATGTATATAATACATTTAAAAAACAGGTGGCAAGATATAGATGAAATTGATTTTGCTTTTGATGAATATCGTCTTCCTGACCAATTAGCAGGTCTGTAAGTCCCGTTCTGAAAAAGTTCGGATGGACGACCTGGTCGTCCATCCAAATTTTTTTCAGACCGGGAGCTTCAGACCTGCAGCTACCTGACCAATGTGACCTGTGACAACACTTCCTGTTCCTACGTCTGCTGTGACATTTCCTGCTAAGTTAAATTTGGACTATTACCAAGGTCTAGCTGAGGAATACCGCACTACTAAACGGACAAGATTTGTCTCATAATTGTATGCTTTTACTTCTCTTAAAACCGATGACTAAAACATTTACAATAAAGTATGTTATATTAAATATTAGCTGTGGCAGATATCCTAAACTTAATTTCCCGGCATCACATTATTCACGCGATTGAAGGAGAGGGTGATACCACTGGTGGATGTAACATCTACTAAAAGCGACAGGGGAGTTAAATGAGAATAGTGAATGCATACTACTAGTATTCTCATAACGTTGGTTTTGTTGTTGTTTTTTTTTTCTTCTACTTCTTCTTCTTGATTTGTAGTACAGTCATGAAAATGGTAATTCCTGAAGTAAGAACAGTTTAAAACATATTTCCGTTTTGTCATGATGCCTATTCTTTGACCAGTCGACAGTACATGTATAATTTGCAGGTCCATAAAATAGTTCCGTTCTGTCATGATGCCCACTTTTTTTCCCCAGCATATGCATACTTTGTAGGTAAAAAAACTAATTCATTTCCTGAAATGCAAAGCACATTTGTCATATTAAAGAACTCTACAAGTTATAATAAGCATCTCGTGATCACTCCGGAAATTGTTGAATATTTTTATGAATAATTATTTTACGAGCTATTGAATTTCTGATGCCAAAATGGAATATTTTGGAAATGAAAAAAGCAACAAAAAATCAACTTACTGTGTAGAAATCAATCTTGTTGGATTGTTTTAATTTTTGATTAATGAGTATATAGTATATTGGGACAATTTCGTAGAACTGGTCAAAGAGAGATAACTCCAATATATTACACTTTACTACATGTGTACATTAATATACAGTATTTGAAAATTTTTATTTGATTTTGATTAAATAAAATACTTGTTTACGTCTTCTGTGAAAATCCGTACAAATATTAAAAAGGGACAATATTTTAAAAACACAGTATGACCCCCTTGCACCTTAGCTGATGAGTTTATAGCTTGTTAATTACATATGTACTGAATTATGTCCGATTGTCTTCGATGAAAATAATACTATCAAATACTGAATCGTTGTTAAGCATCGTTGCAACATTAACAGTAAGAAGATGGGCGAAGAAGATGATTGGGTAAAAGGTCATAAAAGTAAATATACACTGTAAGAAATTGAAAAGTAAGTACATATAATGTAAAAGGCATGTAGCAACGCAAGGGGGTAGGGCACAATTTTTAGCAAATTACATAATACTAGCATATAAAAAATTGTCCTTCCACTTTTCTTTAACTGTAAGAAAATGTATTGAAATTATACATCAAAAAGCGTGATATAAATTACTGTAATAAAGTTTTCAATAGTAAATAACTACCCCCTCCCCTCCCCCACCACCACCAAATATCAATTTTGATTTTTAAATTTATTTTTTTTGCACTTGAAGATTTTTTGGGGGTATGGATGCCCCCTTTAATTTCGAAGCAATGCTCCATGCCAAAAAAACTTTTAAAAAATCAACATTTTCATCAGATTTACGTTGTCAAATTTGTATATTTTGCAAAATATCCTTTTATCATTTTATTAAAAATCATAACATAAAACTTTGAAAATAAGCCGAGGCTGATTTTGAGTTTTGGTAAAAAATTGGGGGCCTATTTTCAAAACCTTCTTATTTTCAATTCACGGTTTATTATCCAAACAAAATACCGGAAACGACGGAGCAAAACCACGGCTTAATATGAAACAAATAAATTGTAATAAATCGATTGTGAACTACTTGTTTGTTCTATAATATCCAGCTAAGCATCTGTAAGAGTTAAATGAAAATGTTTGTGTCTTTAATTCTGCTTGTCTATCTTTAAAACAGTGAGCTTTTAGTAATGGCGACTACTAGACCTACTCCTAATTAAAAATGTAGTAATTTTATTTTAAATCTAATCATAAATGTCATGGAATTTTGACAATAAAATAATTAAAATAATACTGTGTTCAATATCTTGCATGTAAAAATACACTACGTGTTTCTTTCCTAAATAGCACTGTCATGACTGGCATATTTCAAAACAGGCTATTTTTTGCTCTATTTTCGAGTAATTTTTAGTGCAAAAAAATAGGTGGTTTATTTTGAAAAACGGCTTATTATTAAAGCCTGCTAATTTTCCTGCTAATTGTTTTTTAAGTAATATGCATATCAATGTCTTCAAAGAATGTCACATTTTAGAAACTCAAAAGCCGAATATTTCATGCTTTTAATTGTTTGATAATTGTATTTAAACCGATGCTTGACGCAATGATTACTTTAAATTAATATTTTTTGTCGTAGCAAAACATTCCACCAAACGTTTCAGGAAAATAAACAAGAGGCCCACCGCCGGCACCGGTCTTTGCGGTCACTGGAATACTATAGCCCTTGGATATACCTTTCATGTTGTTCTATGTTTGCATTTTGAGCTTCATTTTGGAGTCTATCACCCCAAATGTCGATTCATCAAGTGGGAAGGAGAGCGGACAATAGCAGGATGAATATCCGAGTTACTAAAGTGGCTTAAAAAAATACATGTTCACTATATGTTCACATACCACCCCTGATTTTTTTTTTATAATAAACAGCTGATTTCGTGTCCCATGGGCAGTGAATTTCATTATGTACAAATGTAATAAGAATCATTATGGACATATTTTGACCCCGCCCTAAGATTTGAACACCATACACAGGGGCCATGGATTTCACAATCTTGGTAGAAGACTTCATGGACACCATAACCATCCATTTAGTTTTTTCATATATGTGTGAGAGTAGAGAGGAACATCAAGATTTTTTCAAATTTTTGGCCCCGTCCATGAGGCCCCTGGATTGGTAAGTATATCTTTCCTCTTAACCTAGAGTTGCTCTAAACCGAAGTAAAAATGGGCGTTACAGTTTTCAAAAAGAAGTTAAAAATATAATTTTTTTGAAAAGACGACAGATCTAGACGGCGAACGACGCACGTCGCACCACGACACACGAATAATAACGGCAAAAGTGACGTCTAAAGTGACCTAAAAAGTCAGCGGATCAGAAACGCTTTGCTTGCGCAGATGAAAAGTCAGTAGTTTCGCTTAAAATTTTACTTGGGCTTAATCACAATCAAAATTTCGCGTTGTTAAAAAAAATTAGACTGACTCTTTTCTAAAATCCTGCAGTTTTAATAAATTGAAATGTATTTAACAATGAAATCAATAGTCATTGCGTCATCTTATTCGCCCTTCGTCTCCTTGTGACCTTTGACCTTATTATGCACCCTTCGTCTTGTCAGCATGTTTAATGCTAATAATGTTTACCAACATCGTCGGAATCGATGACTGTCAATCAATGCTCAAGAGACGTCGATTGGACAAGACTCTTGTTGACAAAATCTACTGACCACTTGACCTTTTGAACTGGACATGCTATAACAACCGCCAGCCTGTATACAAGGATTGACGACAATAACATCTACCCACCTATAATACCTACAATCTCAGTAGATTGCACACTTCCTAAAGGGAACATAATCATTGATAAAGAAAACGGGGCATTACATCTCCAATGTTGCGGTGCAACAAACAACACCGTTTCAATTTCTGAGGAGAATTTTAAAAATGTTCCAGTCTTAACAATTTTTACCAGATCACGCAAACATTCAGACATTTTGCTCTATTCCTTGGAATCTGAAAGTAAATTTTAATGCTGTAATATTTAAAATGATGGGGTCAAAGAAAATTTAATTAAAACCAATTAACAAAGTTGTTTACAAATCATTTATTAGACATGATAACACATTCTTTAAAGTATACAATGTACAACTGCAGGATTTATCACTAATGTGTAAGAAATAAAAGTTACTCAATCTTCAGTGACAGAAATCTTAATGAACAAAGATCAAATAAACACCATTCAAATGTTCAACAAATGTGGTACCTTCAGTTTTTCTGAGAAAAGAAAATGTATGATTTATATTTCTATTCTTATTAAAAAGGATTGAAATTAACTCATAACTTAATATAAACATGATAAAGGAAAGCTAAAAAAGATTTTTACAGATATTTATCAACATTAAAATGGTTTGATTTCTTTGACAAATACCAAACAAGGTTTCTCTGATTGTATTCTTATAATGTACACAGTTTGTTTAGACATTAAATGTATAAACATTTAATTCATTGACAATACAAACACTACACTAAAACAGTTTGTTATTATGATGTATAAACATGATAAACAAAACAATGATATTGTTGACATGAACTAAATGGACGTGTATTTTATATGCATGACTCTATTATATAATATAATTAATTATCTTTATGCTAATACATGTTATATATATACAGACAGTCAGTTTGTCAACATGTAATACATATAAACAATGTTACACTGCTGTGTAATGTTCTACACATATTGTATTTTCTTCACTTTACCTGTGTCAGCCACAAAGAGGTTGTCTCTGGTGTCCACACATAAACCCCATGGCCACTGTAAATGATAGTTGTCAATGTAGCGGAGGAACTGTCCGTCCTGATCCAGGATGTGGATACGGTGGTTGTCATAGTCTGCTGTCAGGATCCGACCCTGGCTGTCTGTCGTGATGCCGTGTGGACGAAATGATCCCTTGGTAGTAGAGGGAGGACCAGTGTAGGTAAACCGGAGTTTCCCGGCCTGATTGACCACCACTACTGCACGGGCGTCACTGTCTGACACACAGATATCTAGGTTCCTGTTCTCACTGATGTATTCACCAGATGAATAGAGAGGTTGTCCTTTGTCGTCGTACTGAATACTTTGTTTCTCTGTGGAGCCAGAGTAACACACAACTTTTGTTTGTTTCCAATCATCACTGACCATGACAACCAGGAGGTTACCAGAGGAGGTACTACAGACACCGTGAGGTATCCACCCCCGTAGTCTGATCACTGTCTGTATCTGTGTATTCTTCACTATGTTCACAGTTCTATCATCGTAATCAGTATAAACTAGATCCCCACTCCATGTCACTGCTATGTCCTGTGGACGGTTCCCTGACTTGGTTGGGACTGACTTCACTAGTTTCCCACGGAGGTTGTACAGTCTCATGATGTTGTTATCACCACGCATCCACATCTCCTCATCACTCAGACAGGACACACTGCGTAATTGTACATACTTGGTGTCTATCTGTGTGATGATCCGTGGTACATCAATGAGCGGTCTGTCCGGGGGAGAGGACTCAGCACCGGGAGATTCCATGGTGTAGCCATGTTCTTCTGTTTTGATAGATGACGCTGACAGAGAACCAAACTGTTGATAAAGCTGTTCTTTGTTGATCTTCTGAGGGGTAAAACTTGGTAAGGACACTGTGAGTTTAGGAGGCCATCTTCTGAATTCATCATTCCTGGATTTGTAGGCAGAGACACGGCTGACATCATTGGAGTCCAGTAATGTCTTTAGTTCAGTAATGGTCTGTGTGATTTCAGAAATGGTGTGTTTGATTTCATCTTCCTGTTTGTCTAAGACAGCCAGGTGTTTGGTGTCCGTTTCCTCCATGTTAGATTTCATGTTTCTGATAATGGTGTCTATTTCTCTGTGCAAGTCTTCTCCATGTTTGTCGATTTCTGTTGTTAATTTCTGGGAGTTTTCATTCAGAGCAGATTTCTGGACTTGGTTAATGGATGCAATTTCTTGGTATTTGGGATAAATGGATTTCTCTAGTTCTTGTAAATCTTTTTGAATTAATTCTTTCTTGCTGTCAATGTTTTTAGATATTTCAATAAATTGATGGCCGTTGTGTTCTTCAGAGGAAAGACATGTTGTACAAATAGGAATGCCACATTGTTTACAATAAAGTTCACATAGTTTTGAGGAATGTTTTGGGCATTTAGGAGTAGATCCTCTCTTTTCAAATGGCAGCACTTTGTGTTCTTTGGATTGATCAGAGAGATGTTCCCCCACACAGGCTTTACACAGATGTATGTGACAAATGTCACAGTACATAGGGGGGCCCGGGGTCTCACAGAGACGACACCGTAACACATCCTGGGCCCAGCGCTTGTCCATGGTCAGATACTTTTACTCATGTTCTGAAAAAATAAAAAGACTTTTTTAGTTTTTTGTCCATTTGACTATTTCATATTAAACTGGTATTTTTTAAAGAAAAATATTGTTCTTGTTGCAAACAGGACACTTAAGAGCTGAAATGACAGGGAGACATTTAAATTCTTTTAAAACAAAAATTTCTCATAGATATAACTTGTTTAAAGAATGTGACTGACTATTTGAGACATTATATCCCAAACAGGCTATGGTGACCAATTTGGGTGATTGGTCCAACCTGTTAAACCAGGTCCGCAGGACATGTAGGACAATATCATTTAATATACAAATGTCGGCAAGCACTGCTAGCTTTAACTCCAAACACACGGAGTAGTAACTAAATGGCTACTATTGGTAAAAATAATGCAGTTATTGTCTCTATTCGAAAATTATATGGCTACTAGCTGAAAAAAAATGGCCAATATAGTAAGTACTTTTCTTCGCACATTGAACGAAATGCCCTTATATTGAAATATTTTAGCTTAGTATAGTAGTTGACAACCCTTACGGAACAAAACACAAATTTTGACACTTAAATATCAGTCTATTTTTCTATAAAATAAAGAATTTCCATTAAACTAAGCAATTAAATGTCATCGATTTGGACAGTTGTCCAAGCAAACTAGTCTATTGAACTTGATTGCACCATATTTAAAGATAACTCTAAAAAATTGAAGCCACAGATTACTTGATATTAGTACTCTATACAGTTTGCTGTTCAGAATTTCCCATTTTAATCATTTATTAAAGAACTGTAAAGATTTTCATTCAAAGAACTTATGTTACGACTACTATTAGACAACAGCACCGGTTTCTATTGGAAATACATGTATAAAGTTCCTAACTTTAATGAAGTTACTTCCCCGTTATGCGTAGAATTAAACAATTATGTTCAGTGTTTCTAAATTCTGTTGAATATATGATCAATAGATTTCTATACTATTAAAACTTACATGAACCATGCCAATTGTAAGTATACATTTACTGTCATTGTCAATGAATACCTTGGTCAATATTTTCATCCTTTAGTAAATTTTAATTTTTATGAAAATAAAATAGTTTGGGAAAAAGTAGCTTTATTAAATTTGATAGGTTCATTCGGTGTAACGGATTTCATATATCTATATCTATATATATATATATATATATATATATAGTTGTCGGGACAAGATTTTAATTTTTTTCCATTAAAACCTATTTAAGTTCATTTAAGTTCGAATAAAATAAAAAAAATAGTATTTTCGAAGTGCTGTTTAGTTACCATGGTAACACTATTAAACTATTTCAATAATTTTAAATTCACAATATTTTTTATGCCAATCTTTAATCGTTTGCTTCTGTTACAATGCCAACCGGTCCCCATAACAACCGTTTAAAGTGGTCTTGCATCTCAATTCACCAAAGGGTATCAAAATACGAAATAAGAAGAAAATCGATGACTATGCCTGGCCAACAAATTTTGATATTTACAGTGAATGGGTCTTTAAAAACATGAAGAATCAAGCGAAATTTTAAGACAAGTGAAAAGTTGTCAATGTGAAAGCAAACTGGGTTTTCATTTTATGAAATGTATCCATAATCCATGTCAACCCGTATCAAGTGAAATGGAGTACCCTATATGCAATATTTTGCCAAAAAATGACTAAGTTCAAAAGCTGGGTTCCCCCCCCCCCCCCCGAATTATCAAAAATCAAAATCCTAGCAATATGCACACATCTAATATGAGTACAATTGATCTGCAAAGGAACAACTTCCTATCTTGAGAACTGTAGGGGAAGTTATCCGTACAATGAGGGTACCCTTTATGCAATATTTTGCCCAAAAATGTTATTGACTAAGTTCAAAAGCTGGTATTTTTTTCATAAATTATCAGAAATCAAAATCCTAGCAATATGCACACCTCTGATATATGTACAATTGATCTGCAAATGAACAACTTCCTATCTTGAAAACTGTAGGATGAGTTATTCGTACAATGACCAATTTGGCAGCTGCCCGCCCGCCATTTTCACAAAAAGACAGTTATTAAATCTAGAAAGTCCATAATCATGACTTCTCAGCTATTTTTGTAATCAAGGCGAGCATGATCTGAATGAAAGGGAGAGCGAGAATTTTCACTTAAATTTACACTATCCGAGAATGCTTCCACACAAGTAACAGCTTTTCTGGCCAATTGATTTTTAAGATTTTTCTTTATACATTTATAAAATCTGGTAGCCCTGCAGGCAACTATGGTGTTTAAGTAAGTTTCTGCCCTTGGTATTCTTGTGTAAAATTTCAACCCTCCTGTAGTGGCCCAAACTACCCCAGGAATCATGATTTTAACACTTGAATCTACAATCCCTGAGTTCTTTCACACAAGCTACAGATTCTCAGACAGATTGGTTTTTGAGAATTAGATTTTTCTCTATAGATTCCCATGTAAAAATTTGAACCCCCATTGTTGCCCCACCCTATTTTCAGGTTTATGAGAAAATAAAAAAAACAACCAAAACAACAGCAAATTTTCAATATTTCAAAATCACACCCCCTTTTAAAAGGGTGTACATGTGGCCCAATTTAAATCCCCTTCACCCAATAATGCTTTGTGCCAAGTTTGGATGAAATTGACCTAAATGTTTTGGAGGAGATGAACATGTGAAAAGTTTACAACAATGACAGACAATGGCCAAATTTTATCAGAAAAAACTTAATTGACAATTACTGGCAAACAACCAAATCTTGCCATGGACCATTTCTCGCAAGTGCAAGTTATGTCATTTTATCACAACATAAAATCATATACGACATATGAAGTAACGATGCACTAGGGGAAAATGGTACTCAGCAAGAATAGGGGGCACGTCAGTACAGATAAAACACTAGGTTTATATTATCAACTTAATCAGAAAATAGTTACATGTATTAATACCTACAGTTAACAAATTACAAACCTTTTTACCTCCAACTCAAAATGGCGACAATGCGCTTGGTGTTTTCTCTTCCTGGTTAGGTTTCCTGTATAAAATCACGTGATTGAGTAGTTTCAATACAACACAAAACCAAACATTCCGAGCAACGCTAAGAACTGTGCTAGTTTTAATGTCTGACAAGTTGAATTATCAATAGCAGTCACATTAATCTTATTAAATTATCTTATCAGATTAAAAAGATAACTGGATGATTTTAGTATCATGATATGCTAGCCAATAGATATCAAGCTATAGACAATTTGGAAGGACAGCGACATTTTAAGGATTCTCTCAAAACTAACGTTATTCATAAACTGGTACAGTTTAGGCAAATAATTTCGCCTACTCTGTTATAGCATTAGATTACAATAAATCTTCAACAATCAGTAATAACATTGATACGTTTAACAAACTACGCACCTCATAAAGCCCTACAACTCAAAATGGCGACAACGTCCATGTTCTCTCTTCCTAGTTCGTGTTTACTCTTCCTTGTCGGCGCCCTGTAAAAATCACGTGATTGGTTTAAATAAAAGACAAAACCAAACATTCCCGGTATAATCAATACATTTCGTTATTCTCTTTTGAGAAGTGGATAAGCATAGCCTACATCCACTTTGAGAAATGGACAGGCATAGCCTACATCCAGTGCAGTTGTTAACTTGTTGAAAAGCAGTAAAAATAATCTTAATCATTAAATCGATGTTATACTCTGATATTTCTTGCATAACGTTATACCTGAGTATCACGATATACATGTACGTTAACAGTTACCAGTTCTATAAAAAAAATGAAGCAAATGCAATACGTGGAGGGACAGTAATATTTCAGCAATATTCCCTCAAAATTACGTATATACAACTATATAAGTTGGTGTATAAAATCAAACTCCCTGATGTGTAAGCCTCTACCTCTTCTTCCACAGAAGTTTTCTCTGACTCCATCACGCCCACTGTCGTCTGCGCTCGTGTTTGTAGACTTGTAGACTGGTTCTCTGTCTCGAAACGAGCAATTTTTCGAAATTAGGGCTAGTCTATATCTAAAATAATTATTCAATTATAAAATGTTTCAAATAAAGTATAATGAAAACAGCTTACTTTTATAAATTTAAAAACAGAATACAATTGAATTATTTACAGCGATATTGCATGCGCGGAATATCTGGGAGGGGTGGGGGGTGGGGGGTGGGGTGTTATTTTGTTTGCTGGGGGGGGGGGGTCTGAGGCATTTTTGGAGGGTAATTTTATAACTAAAATTTAAAGAAATTTGAATTTTGCAGGGGGGGGGGGATCTGGACTCCCCTGACCCCCTCTAGATCCGCGCATGTATTGTATCCATGGATGGTTTATAACGTTAAACTTATATAACGTTAATTTATAAATTCTTCAATTTTCATAAGAGTTCAGTGTGTCTATCAAAATTGAAAACTTCAGTTTCGGTTTTTTTAAGAACAGCCAGATTTTATATGCATGTATCAGCGCGGTCTGTTTAATTCTATCCACTGAAGTATCTACACGGAGTCCAGGGGCGTAGCTAAAACTTTTTGATGTGTACGCCAAAGAAAGCAAGGGGTCTGGGAGCCGCCTTTAGGCCCCCAGTGGGTGCAGGGCAAAGACCTGGTGGGGACCAGGGGGCGAAGCCCTCGCAAGCTCATGAGTTTTAACGTTCTCTGCAGACAAAAATCTACGCTCTGCTTACATTGTATGTGCACAAAGTATACTATCCAGCTGAATTTAACTAATTATATGAAAGAAGATGAGCGAATAATGCGTGTAAAATGCCTTAATTAGGACGAATAAGATACCGAATTTTTTTTTCAAATTTAAGTCTGCATGTATCAATCTCTGTATAAAGATAAAAGAAAATGGTTAAATTTTGATACTAAAATATTTGGAATTTTCTTTACTTTATTAGTTTACAACTTAAACATTGAATCTAAAATTTTAAGTCATTGTGTAATAAGTTGACCACCCAGTCTCTTTAAACAATTTTAACATTTAAAATATTTAAACAATAAAACGCTTTCTTCGGCAATTCATGCGGGATATGAAGGTAGCGAGTAGCGACATTGCAGAAAAAAATCAACCCACGTTAGCGGGTTTTGTAATTTTGTTTCTGCAATGATTTCTACCTTCATAACCCGCATGAATCATCAAATAAAGCATTTTATTGCTTATATTAACATCTTTTGTAAACAAATTACTGAATTGATTGTAAAGATTACGCAGCACTGTAATGACGGACCAGAATGGGATTCGAACCCAGGGCCCTTGAATCCTTAGTTTACAAACTTTACTATCTGGTCTCTTTCATTTTAAAAACTTTCTCTCATTCACTCCAATTTTTTCTCACCTTATCCTCAGCTTTTCACTCATTCCTTCTTTCCCTCTTCTTGTTAACCAACAGATGGGGGAATCCAATACCTTGTACATTGCTTTCATGACAGATTTGGTTTTTATCTCGTATCTGCATGTATGTTGTAGAGCCTAGCTTGTCAGATTTGCAGATCTAGATTTAGAGCTCATATATTCGCTAAAGATGACCATTCGACGATCCAGAAAATTCCAGGGGGGTTTGAGGGATAATAAAGTTTGCCGGGGGTGGGGGGGGGGGTCATAAAATTAATACATTACAATGTCATGAACCACATATAAAGGGCAATACTATAATTGAGATTAAAATTCATTTCTTTTCTTAAAATTATTAAATATACCGTATTTTGCAAATAAACAGAAATCTGAAATTATCATAAAAAATTCATAATGGGGGGCAATGCATATAAAAAGTTCTCCCTTGCAAGGCAAATTAAAAAGGCTGCCATGAAAATAATCTGTTGTAGTAGAATCTTAATTATCACAATAATTTTACACTGCACCATTCTGTTTCCCAATCTGTCCTTGACATTGCAGAATCACATACAACTGTCACAATCCAATATCTAGTAGTCACAATATAATATATTGTACGTGTACAATATCTAGTAGTGTTTCAGTCGTAAATGGTGCTTTGTAAAGTGCTATCTTAAAGTGACAATAGTTCTGATCAAGGTGTCGGCTAGATTTATCATCAATCTAATTAATATTTAAAAGATTATTCTTAAATATAAAAATAATTTTTATATGAAATATTCTTTTATTTTTTCAAAAAATTCAAAATTTTACGTTATACATGTATTTCAGTAATGATATTGTATATACAAGTATACTGCTGATAATTAGGTTATGATATAAATAAATTATTTTCTTTCACAGACAATTCAGTAAATTAATCAGATTGTAACTCAAGCTCTGAATGTATGGCTTGTAGAAAATACAATTCAAATCAGTCCACAGCCTTCTTTAATTTTATTCTTCTCTCTGAGTCCAAATCTCACACAGAAACTCTTGAATTGTCAATAAATACATTCTTTGCACAAGTATTCAGTTTTTGGCGGGGTCTTCTTTCAAAGTGACCGTCCTGTTGAACACCATCTACAACAGAAAAAAGAAATGGTTACTATAGATACACAAACTTCAAGTGCAGATCAGTTGGGGGGGGGGGGGGGGGGGGCAAGGCTCCCCCTGCTGGTTAATTCAAACATCAAATTCCAAAAGAAAATTTAGCAAAAAATACACCTGGAACTCCTTTCCCCTGAAAACAAAATCACTCTTTGACCGCCCCCCCCCCCCTCTCCACTTCCTGAAAAAATTTCTGGATTTGTACAATTGTACAGTTGTTAGAATAATCAAACAGCAGAACTCCTGCTTGTCAATGATTTGTGAAAGGTTCTGTATGCTATGCAAAATACCTTTCCCATTCAACTGAAAGGTGTACATTTTCCTTTTAAAGTTTCATGACCTAAAAAAAACATAAGACTATATCACTTAAAAATAACCCATAAGTAATGTTACACCTGTTGGGTTGCATGTACATACCTGTATGTAACACCTGTAAGGACCCTCACCTGAAGGTCTCTTTACCTGTATGTAACACCTGTTGGGTTCCATACCTGATGGTCTCTTTACCTGTATGTAACACCTGTTGGGTTCATTACCTGGTGGTCTCTTTACCTGTATGTAACACCTGTTGGGTTCATTACCTGTTGGTTTCTTTACCTGTATGTAACACCTGTTGGGTTCCATACCTGATGGTCTCTTTACCTGTATGTAACACCTGTTGGGTTCATTACCTGGTGGTCTCTTTACCTGTATGTAACACCTGTTGGGTTCATTACCTGTTGGTTTCTTTACCTGTATGTAACACCTGTTGGGTTCCATACCTGGTGGTCTCTTTACCTGTATGTAACACCTGTTGGGTTCATTACCTGTTGGTCTCTTTACCTGTATGTAACACCTGTTGGGTTCCTCACCTGATGGTCTCTTTACCTGTATGTAACACCTGTTGGGTTCCATACCTGATGGTCTCTTTACCTGTATGTAACACCTGTTGGGTTCATTACCTGATGGTCTCTTTACCTGTATGTAACACCTGTTGGGTTCCTTACCTGGTGGTCTATTTACCTGTATGAACACATGTTGTTGGCTTACCTTGGCAGGAGTGGAATCTCTGTCTACTGCGAAGAACCCTAAACGTTCAAACTGGAAGCGATCCAGAACCTTGGCATTTTTGACGGTGGAGTCTACGTAGGCCTGGGGTATAATCTTCAGGGATTCCTGTCGGACACATACAAATGGTCATCATTTAAGGCAATGAAACTGAGCAACAACAGCTTAATCAGTTGTCTGCAAATAAAATGTACACTAGAACCAGACCATTTTAAATTATCCAAATCCACAAATAATTCATTATCATTTATCATTTTCTACATCAATAAATTGACATGAAACAAGAGCCCATGGGCCACATATCGCTCACCTGAACAATAGTTTTCGTATCATTCTATTTTGCGATGGTTTATTATAAATTGAACTCTAAAAAGATATTGTAAAATTCATCCAATTCTCATTTATTTCAAGATTTTACCATACATTAAACAATACATTTAAAAAGAAGCCTACATTTTAGGAACATCATATCATAAGACCTAAGATGCTTCAACTGACCAATTAGGCATCAACCCAGTAAAGATAACAACATTCTAAAATGAACTATAAATAATTATAAAAAGTGAAACAAGAGGCCCATGGGCCACATCGCTCACCTGAGGAACAAGCGGTATGATAAAATCAGCTCAATGGAGTCATAATACAAACTATCTGAACAATGTACAATAATTCATGTAAATCCTGTATAAATAAAATCCATTTTCCCCTGGTTATTCGTATGTTTATAATCATTAGTCCCTTTTCTAACAGGATGATATTATAGTCATATCATATGTTGAGTATTGCAGATCTAAAAAAGATCCCTAACAATAGTTTATATTTGGGATATTAACGTACATCAAACTCTGAACCTTCTCGTGAGGCCAAAGAATTGTCCTGGGGCCAAAGTCTTAACAATTATAAAGAATCATCTGGCTGATTAGTTTCTGAGAAGATTTTTAAAGATTTACTCTATATATTCCCATGTAAAACTTTGACCCCCCCATTGTGGCCCCACCCTACCCCTGGGGATCATTTTATTCACAACTTTGAATCTACACTACCTGAGGATGCTTTCACACAAGTTTCAGCTTTCCTGGTGATTAGTTTCTGAGAAGAAGATTTTTAAAGAATAACTCTGTTTATTCCTATGTAAAACATCAACCTCCCATTGTGGCCCAAACCTACCCCCAGGGGTCATGATTTTCACAAATTTGAATCTACACTACTGTACCTGAGTATGCTTCCACACACGTTTTAGCTTTCCTGGCTAATTAGTTTCTGAGAAGAAGATTTTTAAAGATTTACTGTATATAATCATATGTTAAACTTCGATCCCCCATTGTGGCCCCAACCTACCCCCAGGGGTCATGATTTTCACAACTTTGAATCTACACTACCTGAGGATGCTTCCACACAAGTTCCAGCTTTGCCGGCGAATTAGTTTCTGAGAAGAAGATTTTTAAAGATTTACTGTATATATTCCTATGTAAAACTTCAATCCCCCATTGTGGCCCCGCCCTACCCCCGGGGGTCATGATTTTCACAACTTTAAAATTTACACTTCCTGAGGATGCATCCACACAAGTGTCAGCTTTCCTGTCTGATTAGTTTCTGAGAAGAAGATTTTTAAAGATTTACTGTATATATTCCTATGTAAAACGTCGATCCCCTATTGTGGCCCCACCCTACCCTCGGGGGTCATGATTTTTCACAAATTTGAATCTTCACTACCTAAGGATGCATCCACACAAGTGTCAACTTTCCTGGCCGATTAATTCTGAGAAGAAGATTTTTAAAGAATTACTTTTTATATTCATATGTTAAACTTCGACCCTCCATTGTGGCCCCACCCTACCCCCAGGGGTCATGATTTTCACATCTTTGAATCTACACTACCTGAGGATGCTTCCACACAAGTTTCAGCTTTCCTGGCCGATTAGTTTCTGAGAAGAAGATTTCTAAAGAGTTACTCTATATATTAATGTTAAACTTCGACCCCCCTCCCATTGTGGCCCCATCCTCAGGTGAGCTAAAAAGGTTAAGTTTACAATTCAATAAGTGGGTTTCTGGAAGAACAGATTTTGAAAATTTTCGTAATAAATATTGACAATTTTTTATACTTTTTTAATCGTTAGCTTTTAAGATCTGTGTACAAACATAGAATTGTGAGCAAATCTCTGTATCTTGCTTATAATCCGAAGCTTAACACTCAAAAATGGTTAGTAAATAGAAATTGTAAACAACATGCACTACATGTATAGCAAATAAAGAACACAATTTATTTTTTCGAAATGAATCATATATATATACATGGATATACCTACGTATTTCCGTAAGCGATATCAAACTCTATTTAAACTGAATAAACTAGAGAAAATGCCAAGCATCTCAACAAAACCTATTGCATTAATCTACCATTACGCAAAAGATAATGCCGAATTACCGATAGAATGAATTGTATTTCAGTACCCCTACATCAGATTTTGCTTAATTTGTGCAGGTAAACAGTTAACGTAACTGTTTGATTTACCGAAGTCTCTGATTGATTTGATACGTAAAAATCACGAAATACAGACGATAGTTTCCAGGTTACAAAGCATGAATAATGAAAACGAAACGAAAATCAGAACAAGCTAACACCAACGTCATGTGTGAAAACTGTCGCATTGAAATATTTAGCCTCAATTTACTTCACAAAATCGGCACCAATATATTTTTCATGTTTAAAAACTTCCCTTCATACGCGAACTGTTGCACAACAAGCAAATTCATCATAGTCAGATCGACCCTTTTTCGTTTAATGTCATGGCTGCTTTAAACAAAGAACCTCGTTTTAGAAGTATGGAATACGAGTCTTGGTAAAATGGGTATGCAAACCCGGGCCGCGGCAAAATAAATGTCGGGGCAGATCGGCAATCGTCAATTCCAAATACGCATTATTTTGCAGCAATATCTACAGCGAATACAAATATACTAGTCCATCAAATATCCTGAAATTTTAATGAGATTGGCAGATTAATAACTGCCAATCTTTTGTTTTGCCCAGGCCATGTCTTGCCTACCCATTTTACCGGATGCCGAGCCCGATTGAAACACGCCTTTCCTTTATTATTATTTTCGTAATAACTTCGATTTGAAACAAAATTACCCCTTAATTTTTGCAATTTATATTTTCCTTCCCATAAGGATAATTTATGCTAAACTACGTTGAATTTGCCTCGGTAGTTCTTGAGAAGAAGATTTTTAAAAATGCACCCCCCTTTTTCTACAGTTTCAAGGTTTTCTCCGCTTTGAATACAGATCGGACTTTAATTTTTGCAATTTATATTCGCCCTCCCATAAGGATACGTTGTGCCAAATTTGGTTGAAATTGGATAAGCAGTTTTAGAGAAGAAGTTCAAAATGTAAAAAGTTTACAGACGGACAGACGGACAGACGGACGACGGACAAAATGTGATCAGAATAGCTCACTTGAGCTTTCAGCTCAGGTGAGCTAAAAAGGTCACTGTGACCCTCATATGGGGATATGAAGAAATGAGGATGCTTACATAGTAAAATAACTAAACGTAACTTTGTATTTCTTAAGAACAATATTTCAAAACATTTTCACTATATCTTTTAGTATTTTTGTAAAATTTCAATTTAAAAAAAAACTGATCAGGACTACCTTTTTTTCAATCAGGATCAGTTCAAATTTGATAAACTGCAATTTTTCTGAAGTTGTTCATTTATTTTAATTTCTTTTTAAAACAGTATTGTTGATTAGTGCTTTATGTGACTATTTGTTATTATTTGGATTTTATCCATAGATCTAGGAAATGAAAAGAATAACAATATAAATTTTCAGAAACATTGTTTTCCTTAAAGTGACACGGTGACTCAAAATAGAATTTCTACTTTTTGTTTACGACAATGGAAATCAGAAGAAGGTTTGACGCATCATTAGTTATCATCTATCAGTTAACAAATAACAAGTCTTTAAAACTCATCCGAAAAATGCATATGTAAACAAAGCGACATTGGACATTGTGTCATTCATTTTAGTGACACCTGATTGCGTTTACTGTCTAAAAATAGTTACAGTGGAATTGACACATTGAAAAAGAATTTGAATGTGAAGCTATTCAATGTCTGTGGTAAGCAATATGCATTCATAGAGAGCGCATCTTAATAAATATATAGTTCTTAAAGACATTAGGTTTCAATGAGAGGCCACTGGCTCATGATATTTGCCACGCTGTAATATTAACAACCTCTGCGCTTGCGTGGCTATGAAGTGGAAGGGAAACTTAATATTTTTGTGTTGGCCCAATGCTTAATTCTATTTTTCTCTTTTCAATTTGATTTATTTACTTTTGAACACCATAATTTTTCATAAATTCACCTTTTCATATTTTAAATAAAAAATGTGGAAATCGTATAAAAATTTGATATTTGCTAAATCATGAGTTTGTGCGCCACCATGTCTCTTTAAAAGATTAAAGACTTGAACAGAACATCTTTGGCATGTTTGTATTCATAATTATATTACACCAAATGAGACCAAAATTAAAGCTTTAAAATACCCTATTTGCAGTCATAACAATGATTCCCATTTCATGAAATTCAAAAAATAGAAAAATATTTCTAAAATAATTGAAAGTCAATATTGGTCTCTGTTTGTGAAATGGTGTTTCATTTAAAAGTTCTTTATCGATCCATCAAATAAAATATTGGTGTGTTGAGGACATTAGATGTTGCATTTTCATCTGTTTTACAGACAAAACTAAAGATGGAAAGTCTATATACAAGTAGTTCATCAATTAGAATGTCCTAATGGGACAAATACCCCCGCAAGGCTAATTTAAAATGGGACAAATAACTGAATTGAATATTAAAGGTTATGTATTATGTTTAGTTAAATTTGGCCCATTGATTTTAGAGAAGGAGTCAAAAATGTGAAAAGCTTATAGACGAATGGATGACAGACAACAGGTGATCAGAAAAGCTCACTTGAACCTTCGGTTCAGGTGAGCAACTGTTGAAAAATAATTCTAACAAGATATCTGTTAGCCAATGCTCACTAGTGATACCCCCGATCTGATGTAAATATGCAAAACAAGCAAAGTCAACATTTAACAGAAAGTTGGAATACGATTGGTACAAAAATACAATCTACAATATGACATTCCTAAACAAATACTGTGTTAAAATTTCAAGTATCTGCGATAAATAGTTGCTGAGAAATCTTTGAAGAAAATTTGTTTGAAAATATAGGCTAAAAATAAACAAAGTCGTCATTCAACAGGACAGACAGACAGACATACAGACCGACATGGGTAAAACAGTATCACCCCTTCTCCTTCAGAGCGGGGGTATAAAAAGAAAACAAATGAACTTAAATGAACACAACTTACAGGGTTTATATCTGATAGGAAACCACCTGGAACTTCTGAGGGATCTTCTGGGTTCTTATGGAAAAATCTGAAAGGAATATACAGATGCTCTCATATAAAGTTCTCAGAACATTTTTCATTCATCAATAATTTCCTGACAATCTTTAATTCAATATATTAAGTTATTCATCCAATGTCCAACTATACTCTGTCCCAAATTTCTGCTTCCAGAACTTTTTGCATAATGTTTTGATGATCAACAATACATTTGTGCCAAAACTATAGTCTATCTGCTAGAATGAAAAAAGTCAAGATTTTCTGATTTGAAATAGCCCCTCCACTGCTTCAGTTTTTTTAAACAGCACAACCAAAAATAAATGTCTATGGAGATATTGCATTGCAAATGACATGAAAAGTACCAGGATGATACTGTTGAAAAATTGAACGAGGTGTCCAGTATTTCTGAATATAGTAAAGATGTCAACGTTTTCCATTATAAATGTCTGTAAGAAATTTGTTTTTGTTCATGATTATTTCTGTGGTTTAAAATAGATGTTTACATGTGCAAATATGTTTCCTTATATGAACCATAAGGAAAGTTAATAGTTCAATTCTGTGTGAACTCTTTTTATGATGACATAATGATTTCCGTACGCTTCGATTTCTTATCGCTTGACGGTTGTACTATCGTAAAAACACAATTATATTAATGATTCTGGAATATTGCATTGATATGGCCATTCTCAAATGTAAGTACACGTATGAACAATGTTTAAAAGTGCTGTTTATTTTTTAAATGAATAGTCAATGAAGAGTTATTGGATTTCCCCTTTGTATCAATTCAAACTGTACTTCTTTTACAGATATGTGAATTCTTATTAAATACTTCAAATACAGTAACAGGCAACAAAAGCCAGACCTAATGAATACCTCAAATACAGTAACAGGCAACAAAAGCCAGACCTAATGAATACCTCAAATACAGTAACAGGCAACAAAAGCCAGACCTAATGAATACCTCAAATACAGTCACAGACAATAAAAGCCAGACCTAATGAATACCTCAAATACAGTCACAGGCAACAAAAGCCAGACCTAATGAATACCTCAAATACAGTCACAGACAATAAAAGCCAGACCTAATGAATACCTCAAATACAGTAACAGGCAACAAAAGCCAGACCTAATGAATACCTCAAATACAGTAACAGGCAACAAAAGCCAGACCTAATGAATACCTCAAATACAGTAACAGGCAACAAAAGCCAGACCTAATGAATACCTCAAATACAGTCACAGACAATAAAAGCCAGACCTAATGAATACCTCAAATACAGTAACAGGCAACAAAAGCCAGACCTAATGAATACCTCAAATACAGTAACAGGCAACAAAAGCCAGACCTAATGAATACCTCAAATACAGTAACAGGCAACAAAAGCCAGACCTAATGAATACCTCAAATACAGTCACAGACAATAAAAGCCAGACCTAATGAATACCTCAAATACAGTCACAGGCAACAAAAGCCAGACCTAATGAATACCTCAAATACAGTCACAGACAACAAAAGCCAGACCTAATGAATACCTCAAATACAGTAACAGGAAACTAAATCCAGCCAAACTTCAATCAGACTGGCTCATCAGGAAAAGTGCATATGTATAGAATATCACACTGTTGTTTTGATCACAGCCCTGGTATCAGCCCGAGCAGTTGGTATCGACCCAAGCTGGAAGGGCTTTGGTAGATACCATTCGAGGGCTGATCAAAACAACAGTGTGATGTTGTTTTAAAAATCATATATCATAAGTCAAAGACGTTTATTCAAATTCGAATTCTAAATAAGGAATATAATTTATCATGAAGAAGCTATAGATTTTTTTCGGATTTACAAAACTCATTCCTTTTTATTCTATTTTATATATGTTAAGAACTGTAAGAGTTGTCAGACTTTGTTGACAAACCATTGTTGTTTGAAAGACAGTAGAAGGGAGTCTATCATCTGAAATGAAGCACTAGCTATCTCCTAGAATTCAAAATTATCGAGAGAGAAACTTCCATCCAAGGCAATGTCGTAATAAGTCAAAGTCTTTCACGGGGATTTCGTAAGTTTCCTGTCAGATTCTATTCATAAAATTCCTACTGTTAGAGCAAGGTGTTTGAGAACGTTCAAAAGAACGTCCATTATTTTTACCACTTAATTTTTCCAGTCTAAACTCTGGTTTCCTAAAATTAAATCTTGTTCCATCCTTCTCTCTATCCTCCATAATATAAATGTTGATTGATATTAAATAAAGCGTTCTATTGTTCTGAATACACAACCATTGTGTAGGTTACCTTCCCTTGCTTAGATACATATCACTCTTCAGCACTATTTTTGACATATTATTTTTCAATTTTCAGCAATAAATAAAAATATTAAGACGTGTAAGGTTATGCTTAGTATTATTTATTTGTTATTCTATTGTTATTACACAAAATAGTCTTAACTTAAAGCAAAGGTATTTGGGAAATAACAATTTTAAATTTGAGGGCAATACACCCCCTTGACGACGGGCTGAGACAGAGAAATATCAGCCCCGAGGGCGATACAGCCCTAGCTTCCAGTTGCTGTCTCACCTTGTCCAAAACACATATATGATATCAAATAAAGGCACATAATGTACTCACAATCTCTCGTAGAGCCGGACCTCACACACGAGTGGGTCAGACACCCAGTGTATGAAACCCTTGGGTTTCTCTGTGTCGTTTGTCTTTTTACAGGAGGCCATGACTTCAGTCACGTTTCCACTGCCATCCTGAAACAAATAAACAATGTGCTGAAATCATATCAACACTGCCTTTGAATCTTCCTACACTGTGCATTTTCTGGTTGTTTGGGGTTATTTAACGAGGCCGAGTACAGAACGAGTACGCACGCTTTCGCGCAGCATTTCATTTTGACGCCATGGCGTGATAGTTTCAACTGCAGATATACAGCGAAGTTTGTTGAAAATAGCTCGTTTGATGCTTAAAATTAATGTTATACTGTGGAATGAACATATATGTCTCGAAGTATAAGTATATTTGGGCTCGGGTCGAAAACATGAAGAGGATTCAGCAAGCCTAGCCCTCTGTCACGTTTTCTTAACCCGCGTAGATATAGCTTAATTCATATATTTCAAGACAGTAACCATGTATTTTATATTAATGACCCTTAATATGTGATGTTATATATCTTTTTATTACTTAAATATGTCTTAATGTTTTAATAATACTATATAGATCACATTTTCCGCCTTTGTCATTAAAAATAACCATTATCTGACGAATCTGGGAAATTGGGCATACAAAAATCAACTTTGATAAGACCCCTGGAACAAACCAGGAGGTAAAAGGTTTTTTTTATTTGACCATTTGATGACTTTTAGCAATAACTTTAATATGTAGAACAGAAAAAGAAATCCCTAGGGGAGAAGTTTTAAAAAAATGTAAAAAAAAGTGCAAAATTGATACATTTCATGCAAAATCCCATAGGGGCCTATGTTAAAGATTAACAAACTTTGAGATGACCCCCTAAACAACAGTGTGGTAAATGTCTTATTTTTTAATCTTAAAATAATAATTATATCAGTAGAAATTCATGTAAAAAATTTCATCCAAAAATCTAGGGCAGAACAAATTAGACCCGGCCTCGTTAAGAACAAACTGAAGTTAACCCTCTCTATAATGACAAACCTTCACATTTTTCACTGCTATGAAAACATAGTCTGGTTGCTTGGGGTTATTTACAAACAATTTGAAGAACTCTCTTTATAATGACGTACCTTGACAACTTTCTCTGCTGTGAGGACATAGCCGGCATGCCTCAGCCCCACAGACTGATTCTCCGCAAATCTCTTATAGTTTTTGTCAGCACTCTAAAAAGATTATCAAAATTTGTTAGATCTCAGTATGCAATTTTTATCTTACATTAGTTCTCAGATGTTGTCAGAGTGTCAGTAATCTATAGAGTTAGAGGCTCAATAGTTGTGGCCATTTTTAGACTGTATTGATCTTCTTTAGAAAAAGAGCTCTACATAAAAATAATGTATAGGAAAATACAATTCAAAAGGTAAAATATATGGATTTTTTCTTGACTGAGTAATAGTTTATATACACTAATCATATCTTAAAACTTTAGGTAGATCTGGGGATTAAGAGTTTGTTGACCCTCCAGCAACCTTGATAAAAATCAAAGGCCTGAAGGCCTGAGCGGCGCATCACATTGAAGGTAGCTATAAAGTTAAATATCGCCATTCTACACATGGGGAAGGTGGCGCGCTTTTCCTCATTCAGTTGGACATCGTCTTATTCGTTTTATCAAGTGATAAAATACGAAATCTGCTCCTAGCAATAGGAAGACAGCAACTTACTCTCATTTCAATATAAATAGTTTATATACGAAATTATTACATTTTTTACCTCCGATATTCGAACAATTAACGTCAAAACTTTTAAATTGAAGTACGAACTGTTGTTATGCAAATTGTCTCATCGGTTGACTGGTCCTCTGTCATTATCGTACGTACATCGCATTGCAGACATTGTCAGTCTATAGCAGCTGCGTATTAATCTTTGATTTGTTCTTTCATTGATGTTGATGTTTTTTCAATATGTAAAGAGATATCTGTTGTAATGATTTGTTGATATTTTTAAAACGAATACTGAATATATGTTCCTGTTTGAAAATATGTAACAACCAGAACGGCACTATATATTTATTGGCGCATTGATACTTGAGTTCAATGACACCGCTTGTATAGAAGCGGAGAGAAGTGAGATGACAGCAATGAGGCTACATCGCTGATAGCGATGCGCCTCAAAAAAAATTAAGTACCAGTTTACATCATACAAATTTTTCTTACAAAATTTGTCGGTTCTTGTCAGCACTCCGAGATTTTCAAAACTTTCTTTGACTTCAGAACCACTACTATGCAAATCTTACTAGAGTACTCATCTCTACTCAATTGCCAACAACTGTCATCTTAGAGCCATCATGTACCTCTCTGTAGTCGGACTTTTCTATGTAAATCACTGGTTTGAAGCTGATGCTGTGAGATCCACGCTTTTCGTCCGCAGGGAAGTTTGGTACCGTCAGTGATGTAGCCTGGTCCGGCGGAAAGTTTGTGATTGTCACCTTAAGAGGGTCAAGAACAGCCATTGCTCTGAAATTTGTGATAAAAAGAAATTATGTGGCAATTCGACCTATAAAGTCAAGAGAACATTTATTCAACTGAAACAACTTCTAATTATTTAAAAATAATGACAGCTTAATTGTGTAATTTTAATGATACAGATGTAGCATGAACCACACACAAGATTAACAAAATGCTGTAAAACAATTTTTATTAGCTAAGTCTTTAATTCACAAACTACTGGAAATAAACTGGATTACAGCGACTAATTTTCGCCTTCAAACCTCATCTACATACATGTTGTTTCATGTTTTTAATCCATAGGACAAAGACTCATTCGCAGTGAGAAATACTCATGACAACGAGGCTCTCACGAACCACGCAAATTTTCTCACGAATACAAGTTGGTGTACAATTCTAATCATACAAATAATCTACATCTCTTTTTGTCATCGATAAAACTCAGTTTAAACCTCCATCATATAAAATTTCTCATGGAGCCTTCAAAAAGAACATTACATGGCTGGTAACTGGATAGATTGACCTAACGGTAGAATGTTGTTTACTAGCTGAAATTTTTTTTTGTTAACACTAGATAGAGAAGTTCTAGATATGATGCTGTTTATTGGTGGGTTTGACTGACCTTGGAGCTGTGACATTGAGAACGTCCCTGACACAGGACTCCAACATGGAAGGGTCAATCACAGTCTGAGCCATGGTCACGCCCACCTGAAACAACCAATCAAAATCATCATCACATCTACTTTATCCAGTCAGAGTTCATTACTGGTCCAACAAACAATCATTTTTTGTTTTTCATTTTTGAATGTCATAATCCTGTTTTAAATTTTAAAACTTCAACAAATAAAAAAAATATTAGATTAAAGGTGTTAAAATCAAAGAAAAAAAAATTGAATCAATGATATACAAGTCTACCATGGTTACTGGGGTACATTCGAAATGAGAAACAAGACAACAATAACAACATCAACATAAACATCTCATATTTAAAGAATGTGGTTTGAAGATAACCATTGGTGATGTAAAGTGTTTGTCTCACCTTGGCACAGAACAGATTGATGGCTTCCGGGGGGAACCCCCTCCTCCTGAGGGCGGTCAGCGTGAACAGTCGGGGGTCGTCCCAGTCCCTGAAAGAGCCACAGACTGTGTCTATAAATACGGCAAGTCTGTGATGTTTAGCAATGACTCATGTACAAAGTACAAAATGTTTAATCCAAGGTTACACACATACATGTGATCCATAACTATTTCTACTCTTAGATCAATAACAACTTGATTTCATTTCAAAATTAAAACACAATTCAGTACTATCCATTTATCTTTTTTTTTGGTCTCTTTTCCTCAAACAATTCACATCCATCATTGATTCAGATGCAGTGATGCCTTTTTCTCTTATTTTACTCTTATTTTACACACTGGACTCACTGATAAGTTGTGAACTCTCTCTCTCTCTCTCTCTCTCTCTCTCTCTCTCTCTCTCTCTCTCTCTCTCTCTCCTACTTTACTCACCTGACGTAACCTTCGTTGATAAGTTTGGCGATCTTTCGCTTGGAGACGACGGCGTAGTTCAGATTTAGTCGACCATACTCCCACTGTACTGGACAGTACACATCCAACGCATTACACAGCCAGTAATACGACGACCTCCTAAAACAAGAGGAGTTTTACTTTAAAATACAGTACAAACATCTTATTTTTTAATAATATAAATCATGAATTGTCATTGTTTATCGTTTTCTTATTCGGAATTTCAATTTTTTATATCAAGTTATTTGATGCCAAAAGAAATAAATTGACCTAATAAAAAATATCTTCATGTAAATGTGAATTAATGTAACATGTTGATCGATTTGTTGTTATGAATAAAGGATTTATCATTGAAATTTTAAGATAAATTTCATCCATTACCGGTATTTATAAGTAAAAGATAACCCTTTTTCTTCTGGATTGTCTACCTTGATTGGAACTCTTTTGTGCAGAGTGAGTGTGTGATGTTTTCTATGGAGTCACACAGACAATGTGTGTAATCATAAGTTGGGTAGATACACCTGTAATAAAATCATGAACTGTCTCAAACAAATTTAAACATCTTATAGACAGACATAAAAAGGACATAAAAGCTAAAGCATGAATTCACCGATCTTTATTCAACCACAACTTAAAGGGACTTGGACACGATTTGACTGAAAATTTTCAAATTTCATTTTCCATTTTCAATGTTTATACTGATAAATATAGAGGTTTAAAATGCTATGTCAAAATTTGAAAGTCAAATATCAAGTTATAAGCAAGATACAGAGTTCAAAATTCTTTGTTTTGTAAACAAACTCGAATATTGTCATTTTTTACATATGTGTTGTATTGGCTATTGGCGTAAGTTTCAATCAAATGCATCTTTCTTTTGTTGATAATAGTATTTATGAAGATACTGAATTAGTTTAAATTGTTCTTACTTGTCATTTTGTCAAAGAAATGAGAATTCTCTTCATTACATTTTTTGTAAACAACTATAAGACTCGAGCTTTGTTTACATAACAACCAATTCTTACCTCTGTATCTCGCTTGTAGCTTGACTTTAACATTCAATATTTTGGTCAATCATTTAAATGCACCAGTAAACCATTTTATACATAAAAAATAAAAATAAAAATTTTGATAAATCATGTCTAATTCCCTTTAACATATTAACATTAAGCATAGTCGACATTAAACAGGAAGCTGGCATCCAATTGGTACACAAATATATCCCACAATATGGCATGCCGAAACAAATACAGGTAGTGTGTTAAAATTTCAAGCATTGGCTATTTATAGTTGCTGAGAAATCTTTGACCAAAATTTGTTTGAAAATTTAGGCTAAAAATAAACAAATTCATCATTTAACAGGAAGTTGACTTCTGATTGGTACAAAAATATATCCCAGGATATGGCATGCCTAAATTAATAGTGTGTTGAAATTTGAAGCATCTGCTGTAAATAGTTGCTGAGAAAAATGCGATAGAAATATTTGTTACAGATGGACAGACAGAAGGACAGACAGTGACACACAAGGGTAAAACAGTATACTCCTTCTCCTTTGGAGCGGGGGTATAATTACCACTTGTCCCCTGTTGGTGGTGTTGGTGGTAGGGGGTGGGACTTATCTGACATACCACTTATTCCCTGTGCGGTGGTGGGGGTGAGACTTATATGACTTACCACTTGTCCCCTGTGCGGTGGCGGGGGGTGAGACTTATCTGACTTACCACTTGTCCCCTGTGCGGTGGTGGGGGGTGAACTTGATTCTGTAGGCCACTGGATCCTTCTTTCCCTCCTCTAGAGTTGTCTTCATCCTTAGAGTTGCTTCCCCTTCTCCAATCTTTCCATTTTTCATATCCTTCATTTAGATATAGCCAGAATAAATAGTATTACCAGACAAGTTTAAGTAGAGTGTCAGTATTAGATAGATGAATATAAAATCACTGATGGCACCTTATACATGAGGTACACTTGCAGTACTTATAATCTGTCAGCTAGGTTATGTAAGTTTTCTTCAAGTTATAAAAATATAATTTTTACTATAACTTCCTTGTGTCAAACATATAACTTAAAGCCATAAATGTAGTAAAACGATAATCACTATATCAATCTTACAACAATAAAAATTATCCTTTTTAATTGATACCAATATTTTTTTCATTCATACCAATGCATTATTATCACAATGCATTATTGAATTCATATCAACCTTAGCTTTGAATAGATATCAAAATAAATCAAGTTTAACTGATGAGTGTGCAGTGACACTGTCATATAAATATTTGAAAACTCCAACTACAATAGATGTATCTCAATCATTCATTCACTCCTTTAACCCCCCCCCCCCCCCCCCCCAAACCAAACATGCATAGAGTGGTCCGATTGACAGACCACAACCTGTGGGGGATCCTCTATAGGGCAGCCTATCCATCTCATCCACTATCACTCCCATTCCCTCCCCAACTGTCAAAGTCCAACCTCAACCTTCAACACAACCCCCCCCCCCCCCTCAAAGACTAACAGATTGTGACCTACTTCAAACAGCTGCAGTGACTCCTCTATGGGGCGGTCCCTCCATGGGGAGTCCGGCGTATCAAACCCCTTCAGATCCTCAGACTTCATGTGACACACGTAGGCGTGGCCACGCTTGATCAGATCAACAGCGTACGCGTAAAGTTTGTCAAAGTTGTCCGAGGCGTGGGTCACCTGGAATGGCTTGTACCCTAAAGGAAAACAAGTTAAAATAATTACAGCAATCGATGTAACAGAAGTATTGTTATATAACGGTAAAAATAATTCGATTATGTTTTATTGAAAACAAATCTAACAGCTTGTCATGCTCAGAATAAACAAAAAATTCTAAAAGATTCTGGACAATAACATGTACTATACACAGTGATGGTGTACTGAAAAAGGGCTTTAGAGTTAGTAAATGTTTGGTAAATCTTTTATACCATAATTTGCTGAATATAATTCATTGTGTATATTTGGGTTTCAAATTTGTGAAAAAAGTAGTTTGGGTGTATGATGCTCACTAACACTGTTGACAAAAATGTTAAGGTGGTTCAGGGTAATGGGGAAAATTTTATATTCAGGATGTGATGTTTCTGATGCGGATTTTTTAAAAGTCTTGACTTTCTGCATAGCGGTAATCTTCAAACATCTTGAAGGGCTGTGGTATGCTAACCAGACCAGGCCTGATATCGTAATCTTTTGCACAGATCTATTGATAACATCTGTAATGGCAGCCTACAGGGAGATGGTGAATGCACAGCTCTGATTGCCAAGTAAACAGTTTATATTAATTTTACAAGGCTATTTTAATTTAATTTATCTAGTAACGAATAAATAAGGGCAAACATTTTCTGCTAAATACGCCCAAACAATAATTTAATGTTTTAAAAATGTGGTAAACAAACAGAGGTAATGTTACTGATTAACTTGGTTCCGGTACTTTAAAAACCTATTTCTTGTGCGCATATAGCTGGCAATGCAGAAGAAAAATTTGCATAAAATGCCATACTGGACTATCGCTAGAAGACTGTCAAGCATGGCTCAATGCCTTAAAAAGTGTCAAAATTCTATTTGGGTGTATATTACGCACCCCATTTCTCGCAAAGAAGTTTTCTAGAAAAAAATGTGTATTATATTTGGCAAATTACGGTATTCAAGATAATGGACATCATCTTACCGAGCCACTCCACCATGTTTTTGATGGCAGTGAAGAATTTCTCCTCTTCTTTCTCAGGGTTGGTATCGTCGTATCTCAGATACGTGTTTCCGCCGTGCTTCTACAATGTCAGATTCATAATAACATGTCAAAATTGGTATCAATACAAAAATGGTTTATATGGACCAAATTGACAATTAAAGCAATATGAGCTGTATTTTTTAGAATTTTATTTTGTTGCAAAAACCTGCTAGTATGATAAGTCTACATGTAACTTAAACTTTTATGATAAATAAGGTTTGAAAAAATCATTAATATTTGTCAAAGGAGATATTTCTCTTCTAAGGAATATATAGCAAATCAATTTTTGTACAGGACGACAATAATTCAATTTTGCTCCAAATAAGGCTTCTTAACAGCCTTTTCCACAAAAATATGGCTAACAGAAATTTAAATACTATGATATTTTTGTCATTTAGGTAGAAAAGAACATTTTAGTAAAAAAAAAATTCACCATGAAAAATGCAGCTCATATTGCTTTAAACCAATTTTGCAAAAAAAAATTATGAGTCACACACTATAAAGTCTCGTTTTTAACACACACTTTTTTTTCAGCCAAGATTTGAAAGTGTGAGGCGCTTGTTAAACATAGAAACAAAATTTTATTCCTTTTTTTTCAAGCCGTGATTCTGAATACTGCAGGAGAATGACTGCTGATATCATATGTTATGCAAGTTGCATGAGAGTAAACTAAACTTACTTTGTCCAAATACCTTATTCTTAATTTTATTTCCACATATTTAAAGAAACGTTTCTTCACAATGTTTATAATTTAACATTTATCAAATAATTAGAATAATTAATCAGTTAAATCATTTTTGTTGTTGTAGTTTTGGTTTTGATCGACAAACAATATTACTTTTCAGCATTTTGAATACATTATTAACACATGCATATTGATCACTTTTCAAAATTTTCAATTAAAAATTTCTTCTTTTTTAGGGGTGCATATTAAACAAAGGAACAGCTTTTTTTATCACCCAACTTTGGGAGTGTGTATTATACACAGGTGCATGCAATAAACAAGATTTTACGGTATAAACATGATAAATGTTGAATTCATTTTCATTTTGTTTTTATAATGTCTTAATTTTTTTTTTCAAATCTACTTTTAGCTTGAAAAATGAACCAACTTTTAAGCAGTCAAACATCTTTAATTCCATTATTTCATTAAAAGTTTTCTGAATGCCAATTCACACTGACCTTTGCATACCCAAAGTTGAAGTTGATGGCTTTGGCATGCCCAATGTGGAGGATTCCATTTGGTTCTGGTGGAAAACGGGTGTGAACCTGCACAGTGACAAAGGTCAGATTCTAATTCATCTACAGGTAATTTGTTATACCTCTAAGAGATATTGAAAAGCTTTCCAACATATGCACATTCCAAATCTCTGTTCTTACTTTTCTCCAAATCTCAGTACTTATCTTCCCACAATTTCAATTCTAATCTTCCATAAAATTCTGTTTTCACCTTCCCTTCAATCTTGTACAGATGATTCTGTAGTTATCTTTCCCCCATCTCATCGAGATGATTTTTACCTTTTCCCCATCTCATCGAGATGATTCTTACCTTTTCCCCCATCTCATTGAGATGATTCTTACCTTTTCCCCAATCTCATTGAGATGATTCTTATCTTTTCCAGTTTTTCCCAATTTCAGTGAGATGAATCTAACCTTTCCTCTTATCTCCGAGATATTATTTATAACTTTCCCCAATCTTATTAGAAACGATTTTTAACTCCTCCCTATCTCAAGAGATGATTCTAAACTTTTCTGCAATCTCAGTGAGAGGATTTTTACCTTTCCCGCAATCTCAGTGAGACGATTTTTACCCTTCCCCCAATCTCAGTGAGACGATTTTTACCTTTCCCCAATCTCAGTGATATGATTCTTACCTTTCCCCCAATCTAAGTGAAACAATTCTTACCTTTCCCCCAATCTCGGTGAGATGTTTCTTCAGTAGGTCCATTGTGGATGGAGTGATGACATAGCCATCTGTTTTATAGTTCTCTCCTACAGGAAGATACACACAATGTCAAGGACGTTAATACAAAGGATGACAACTCTTCAAGGACAGGTCAAGGTCATTAATCAGGATACACTCTGTTCCTACATACTGATTGTCACTAATGAAAAGTTTTAAAGTTTGCCTTAATAATACAAAAATGAAACAGCAAATGTCTTCTGTTCTTTGAATTCCAATTTATGGAATCTAGGATTCTTTAAGTCACCATATTATTATCATAAAGAAAAGACTGAGAAAACAACACATGTATCTAAAATCAATGTGACTGTCCTTCTGTTCCGACAACAATCCTTTCTCTAGTATTATATACCGGGTTTATGGAACTTCATGGCCTGCCCCATTATCTCCATGAAACTCTTCACCTCTCCAGCATCACTCACAACTGTGAAAGAAACAAGAAAAATGCAAATCCAATGATGTCTAATTTCACAAACAATACTAAAATTGTTTATTTAGATAACTTCATTAACTTCTGAGACAGATTAATTAAAATGGTAGCATATATATGCAAATTGAGTGCTTTGTTTATCACTTGTGTGTACATAAAATTGTAGATGAAGTTTAACACTGTTTTATGACCTACAGCTCTATAAGTTACTGTGGTTTTATTAGTATTCATGGGTATGAATTTTCGTCGATGAAAATCACAGTTTCAATGATACCTAAATTTGTGGCCAATGACCCTATTGATACAAAATATTCATAGAAATTGCACTTCAATGAACACTTTATATCATGGATCAACTTAATAACAAAATCGACGAAAATTGGTATTCAGCGAATATTGATGAAACCACAGTATTTTGGTGAGGCAGAATGATCAACTCTGTACACAGAGGAAAATTGTGAATTACTGATTCAACTTATAAATCAAGAGCCGCGATTCTCAACAGTGTGCATACCATGCAGGTACACATTGTCTGTGACTTACCAGTTATATACCGTATTTTTCGGGGCATAGGCCGGTATTTTTTTTCTCCAATGCGCGAGCATCGGCTTATCCCCCGGGATCGGCTAATCATAGGCTCAAAGTTGAAAAAATTAAACAGTCAAATTTAAAATCCACTGTTTTTAGCAGTTTATCATCAGGGTTGTTGTTTTTTTTCGTCCGTTTGAACTATTGTTCGATAGTTGCAGATACATAGATATAACAGAGCCCGTTAGTATATACGTCTCTGATAGTTGTCCCGTTGATAATTTTTGTAATGACATTGCGAGTAATAAAATGTACAGTACTGTACGAGGTATTTCTTTACAACCCCAATCAAAAGAATTTTTTCCCCCACGTTCACGTATGAACCCTGGAAACTATTAATGCGTAGTAAAAAAAAAACGGAACCGGGTAGAATGAAATATGACGGAACTTTTGTGAATTTCTTCTTGTCTGCGTTCGTGGGAATCACTGGTCTTGGGTGCAGAATATATCAATGCTTTGTGTTTTTACAGTTAATTTTCTGTTGGATGAAATAACGGTATTCTGGTGTCGTGTGTATATACAAAGGTGTGAAACCCGTGACTATTTACACAGCCTGGGGGCACGTAGTGTACACCCTTACACCTCACCGCATTAATTGTGCTTTTAACATTACAACTTCTTTGCATAACGGCAAGTCACTTTTTAATTTATTAATGAAAAAAAAACACAAATTAAATATTTTATGTGTGGTATTTCGTTTTCTCATTCATGCGATTACGGGGGATAACTCTATTTGAATATGAAACCACGTGTTGAGCTAATGGACGCCATACCCCGATCTACAAGTAGCTTTAAAAGTATTACTTGATTAAATGAAATTGAGCAGTAAGGTTTTAATAAAATATAAAAGGTTTGGTAAAATATCATACTTAGTTCTATCAGACAGTACCACGGAGGTTGGTGTTGCAATTAAATTTACATTATGTAAAATTACGATACCTAACGATATATACCGACGAATACGGAAGAGACCAAACAACCACAAAACACAATTATATTTTTTTTAAATGTTTAAAATATATATGTTAAGCAAATTTAATAACTTTAATTACTCTTTTGACTTTCTACATCGATATTCTGAAAGTATATACTTAATACGACAACTTAAATTCCTTCATCATGCAGCGGTCATACTTTCACCACAGTAATCATCGATTGAAAATCGGCCTCTCCCCCAATTCGGCTAGTCTATGGATTTTTCCTGAATTTTGTCTGAAAATGAGCAATTCGGCCTATGCCCCACATCGGCATATGCCCCGAAAAATACGGTATTTAGAGTCTGAATTATTCATACATACATATTTACTGTAACTTACAACTATCGGTGGGCGGGAACTCTTTCTTCGCTCCCTGCTTGGCCCCACTGTTGTTCTGTTCCTTAGTAGCCTACACAACAAAACAATGGACAAGATACAGTGATAATACATAACTTACAATCCATCTTTAAATGTGAAACCTTTACGATCTCAAACTTAAGAGGCAGAGGAAAAACAAAACAATGGAAAAGATACAGTGATAGCACATAACTTACAACCCATCTTTAACAGTCAAACCTTAGACAAACTAAAGGGGCCAAGAAAAGACTCTGAGTTATAATGATTGAGAAATTCAGTATTGTGGTTAAAATGCAGAGAGATAATGTGATAAAGACTAAAATTACTCATTCCAAAATATCCATGATCATATCCAATATAGCAAAGTTTGAAATACCAATGTTCATACCCCTATTCTGTTTAGCCTAATGGTTCAAAACCTGATATCCTACTCTTGCATATTGGCTGGTTTTTCTAAGTCTTACAACTTTTTGTTGTATGATTTTTTTGCATTATCTCATCTTTTTATCAACAGGGGTTTTTTAAGCCTATTGCCTTTTGCTAGGTTTTATTTTCCAAGTTGTATTCAGGTCTCTTGATGTAGCTGGGTTTTGGGGTTGTATTATGGTCTCTTACCTTCTGTTTGACTGGTTTTTCTAGGTCCGCCTCTGTCTTTGGACCCAGCAAGTCCAACACCTGCATATCTACCTCATTCTTCACAATCTTGCCGTCTGCAAACTTCAGCTTAGATCGAGCTTCACCTAAAGGTGAATTCAGACACCAAAGTTGTTATCATCTCCAAACAAGAGAGTCAATACCATCTAACATTGCAGAAATTGATCACTATGCATAGTTACTTAATTTACCTCATCATCATAAACGCACTGTCAGTCTCCCATATATGCATAAGCTTACTGACTGTGGGCCAACTTAATGAACTTTTCTTGTTCACATGAATAATTCTTGCCTTATTTTGATTGGCTCCTTCACACTTTCATTGAAGAAATTTTACCAATCATATTAATCTGGAGCATGCATCTATCAAAAGCATGTTTTCATAACATGATTGTGTGTGTGTTATTACTGTTAGTGATGGGAATCGGTGAGATTTTCATAATTGATAATTGGTTTCCCGCAACTAACTAATTATCGATTATAATCGGAAATTTTTAAAAAATAAATGTAAATAAACAAGTTACAAGAACAGACTCATTACTAGGCTTTCGTAATTTGATTTACTTAGTATTTCTAGCGATAAAAAAAACTATATTCAAAAGATTTTCCTTTGTAGGCAGTCCAACAATAATTTTCTTGAAACCAAAATGCGTCCAAATTCTAGAATGTGCTATATTTCCCGAGTAAGAATAGCGAGCTCGTCTGACTTGTCAGCAATTTTCAGACCGCGCGCCTTTTTAGGGTTTAGATAGTTTGCGTCTAGAATATTCTGTTCATGATATGTGCTCGTTGAAAGGGAAAAAAACCTTAACCGATTAATCGTAATGAAACCTTTTATGATCGAGCGCTTAGAATGCGATAACAATCGATTGATTTTCGATTATAATCGATGATTGGAACATCACTAATTACTGTACCTCTAAAAACTAAAAAAAGTTCGCTTTCTTATTGGTGAATTAAGAATAATAAACATTTGCAACAAAAAGGTTCAGTGAGTTGGCCAATGGTCTGCAAGCATAACAATATATCTGCGAGGGAATGCTAACTAGTGATATTACATTTTAGAATAAATTTTTTCGTTATGTCACAAATTAGATAATTTTATTACTATGCCCTGAAAATTGCTGAATAACACCGGAAATAGTTATATTGCCCTCCCGGAAAAAGTTATATTTCACAGGAAATGGTTATATTGCCTTCCCGAAACTGTTATATCATCCTTGCATGCAATCATTCTGCATATTAATTACATCGGGTTCGGAATTTAGCTAAGCAAACGTATACAGTTCCTCAAAAATCGGTGACAGGAAAGCCTGGTCAGTAGTGTTATGTCGCCCTCTGCCTTCGGCATCAGGCTACATAACATTCCAGGGCTTTCCTGTCACCTCGGGGCAAATATTCTGGTATGTCGCCCTCAAAGCCATGTAATACAGTGGGGCCTCAGATATCCGGATGCCAGATAACCGGACGCTTCAGTTTACGGACGATTTTATTTGGGAACAGATTTTTTATATGTTATTTTGTCTCATTTATCCGGAATTCCGCATTCCGGATCCGGACGGTCTGTTTTTACCACAAAACACTGATTTACTACTTATCTTGCTTCATTTAAGCGGACGGTAAAATTTGATGATACCATACTCAGTACAAAAAATTACCCCTGTCAATTAAGTTTCACACCTTTTTTACATGCTAGATCCTCATGAGTAGCTTGTATAAAAACACTGACCTCCCAAACCACTTTCAACAAGAGGCCCAGGGGCCACATCGCTCACCTGAGCAACAATTGCCTTAATTCTGATCAAATTAGCATTACAGTATCAAAATATCTTGACAACTAAGTACAGTAGATCTTGCTAAAAAAAATAGAAAATCTGCCAATTTTTATCCACCTCTTTTTTTTGGTAAATACCAAGCCCCTTTTGTTGTTCTACCTGTAAGAAGATTTTTCTCTATTCCAATTTACCCCCCCCCCCCCTCCATTTCGTGGCCCCCCTTTTCTCTAGGGAATCATGGTTTCATCAAACTTAAATCTGCATAACCTGTGCTTTCACACTAAGTACCGAGTTTTGGACCGAAAACTTTCCCAAAATATTTTTAAAGATTTTTCTCTATATATTCCTATGTAAAAATTCAAACCGCCATCACGGCCCAGCCCTATCACTAGGGACTGTGATTTTGCAAACTTGAATTTACACTATCCGAGGATGCCTCTACACAAGTTTAGGCTTGTCTGGCCAAATAGTCTTTAAAAAGAAGATATTAAAGATTTTCTCTATATATTCCTATGTAAAAATTCATCCCCCATTGTGGCCTCACCATACCCCATGACTATTATTTAAACAAACTTGAATCTTTATGATCTTGGGATGCTTCCACTTAAATTTGGGCTTTCCTGGCCTTATAGTTTTGAGAAGAAGATTTTTAAAGATTTTCTCTATATATAAAAATTTATCCCCCATTGTGGCCCCGCCCTACCCTCAGGGACCATGATTTGAACAAACTTGAATCTACACTATCTGAGGATGCTTCCACTCAAATTTAAGCTTTTCTGGCCCGATAGTTTTTGATAAAAAGATTTTTTAAAATTTTTTTCGATATATTCCTATGTAAAACTCTTGTGGCCCCACCCTACCCCCGGGGACCATAATTTGAACAAACTTGAATCTACACTACTTGAGGATGCTTCCATTTTAATTTGAGCTTTTCTGGCCCGATAGTTTTTTAGAAGAAGATTTTTAAAGATTTTGTCTATATATTTCTATGTAAAACTTGATCCCCTAATTGTGGCCCCACCCTAGCCCCGGAGACCATGATTTGAACAAACTTGAATCTACACTACCTGAGGAAGCTTCCACTTTTATTTGAGCTTTTCTGGCCTCATAATATTTTAGAAGAAGATTTTTAAAGATTTTCTCTATATATTCCTATGTAAAACTTGATCCCCCCATTGTGGCCCCACCCTACCCTTGGGGACCATGATTTGAACAAACTTGAATCTACACTACCTGAGGAAGCTTCCACTTTGATTTGAGCTTCTCTGGCCAAATAATTTTTTAGAAGAAGATTTTTAAAGATTTTCTCTATATATTCCTATGTAAAACTTGATCCCCCCATTGTGGCCCCACCCTACCCCCGGGGACCATGATTTGAACAAACTTGAATCTACACTATCTGAGGAGGCTCCCATTTTAATTTGAGCTTTTCTGGCCTGATAGTTTTTTAGAAGAAGATTTTTAAGGATTTTGTCTATATATTTCTATGTAAAACTTGATCCCCCCATTGTGGCCCCTCCCTACCCCTGGGGACCATGATTTGAACAAACTTGAATCTACACTACCTGAGGATGCCTCCACACAAGTTTGAGCTTTTCAGGCCGAATAGTTTTTGAGAAGAAGATTTTTGAAAAATACCAACAAATTTTCAATAATTCTCAATTATCTCCCCTTTAAAGAGGGCGTGGCCCTTCATTTGAACAAACTTGAATCCCCTTCACCTAGTGGTGCTTTGTGCCAAATTTGGTTGAAATCTGCCCAGTGGTTCTTGAGAAGAAGATGAAAATGTGAAAAGTTTACAACGCCAACGCCGACGACAACGACAACGACGACAGACAACGGACAAATTGTGATCAGAAAAGCTCACTTGAGCCTTTGGCTCAGGTGAGCTAAAAATTGGAAAATTGCGAACAACAGTGTATCACACACATATCACACTTGGACACAAAGAATTTAGCTAGATTCGGTTATCATTATTAGCCGGTTAATATTTCATGACAAAACAATAAAATAAAGCAGAGTTCTTTATATCTAAAAACGTTCATATCAACAGACAATTCTAGCATGTGTTGCTATATGGTATAAAAGGCAAAAAAAAAAAACCTAGTATCAACACTGGGAGCCATTGTATACAAATACATTATCATTCATGACAACAATAGACACATTTCAGATATCCGGACGCTTCACCTATCCAGACGATTGGACTTGGGAATGAAAGCGTCCGGATAACTGAGGCTCCACTGTATATGTATAATATCCCGCTCTGACGTGAATGTACAAAATAAGCAAAGTTGACAGTTTATAGGAAGTTCATAACGAAGTTGTTTAAAAATAAATCCCACCATAAAGAATGCCTAAACGAAGAGAGTGTTGAAAGGACTATGTGCGGTATTATACATTTTTGGCCCCCAAAATAAAAGTTTTATAAAGAGCCTTAAAAGAAGGTGAAAGATAGTTAAATTCATATTGAAAATAAAGGTGTAAAAGGCTATCACAACATTGACGTCATAATGTAGAAATGACGATTGCCTTATTTGGATAAATTGATGTTTACTAGCAAATTACGGGGGTTTTCAGATGGTTTTTCAACTGGGAAAAATCAAGCGAAGGCTTGCTCAAATACCATTTTTTAGTATAATGTGTATAACTATCTGAAGAAAAAGATATGTTAAAATCGTACTTGAGCAGACCTGCGCTCTATACTTCAGAATGAAAAATATAAAGCAAAAATGAGAATATTTTCATTTGTTTGCAAATTTGTGGGAATAAGGTCATTTAGTTGACATCATAGATAAACAGCGAATGAGCAATGATGACTAAAATCAAGATAAAAGTTATAAGCATCCTCTGTACAATGATATATGAAGATTTGATTTCTATACGATACTATTTAAAAAGTGGTTGAAATCAGGGGCAGATATTTCACCATACCGCACATAGTCCTTTAAACCATTTGTGATGAATAGTTGCTGAGAAATCTTTGACAAAATTTTGTTAAAAAATTTAGACTGAAAACTAGGTGTACTGTGAGCAAGCTCGCAATTGATACCCCCGCTAAGAAAAAATCATAACTTGTATTTTTTCTATTATAGAAAATATTGGATGAATCGATTTCACCGTCCATTTTTTATAGATAACAACTGCTCTATTTTTTGAAACTGTTAATGCTAATATGAGTATACAAAGTAATTTCTATTCTTTAAATTCCATTTAAGTTCAAGTTATCTGTTAATACACGAGGACATTAGCATCCTTATGTTAAAAACAAAATTCCACATGTCAAGCAGCCATTTAATATATAAACATTTTGAATTATTGGTATAGTGAGCCTGATTTTTTTTTAAACAATGACCTTGAACTTCCTCAATTGACCTTGGGTCAAGGTCATGACACACCCTCAGGTTATAAGCAATCTTGATGTGAATTAAGAACTTCCAAGGTTTCTCCATAGAAAGATATGGGCTGGACACAAATTTTGCACTTTTTTTGCCAGTGACCTTGACTAAATGACCTTGGTCAAGGTCAGAACACACCCTTAAGTCATAAGGAATCTTTGTGTGAAGTAAGAACTTTCAATGTTTTTCCATTAAAAAGATATGGACCAGACACGAATTTTGCACTTTTTCTGCCAGTGACCTTGACCTTGCCCAAATGACCTTAGGTCAAGGTCATGACACACCCTTAGGTCATAAGCAATCTTTGTGTGAAGTAAGAACTTCCAATGTTTCTCCATAAGAAAGATATGGACTGGACACGAATTGAACAGACAGACGGACGGACAAGGTGATTCCTATATATCCCCCCAAAATTCGTTTGCGGTATAATAAACAAAGTCATTATTTTACAGGAAAGTGATGTCTGATTGGTACAAAAATTAATCTTACGATATGGCATACCTAAACAAAGAGTTAGCATCTGTGATAAATAGTTGCACATAATCTGTGAAAAATGTGACAGTTCTAGGTTACAGCAAGACAGACAGACGGACAGACAGACACACAAAGGTAAAACAGTACACCCCTCTCTTTCTAAGCAGGGATATTATAATTATCATGTGAGACTGGCCATGGGCACCTTACAAATGGTTTACTTAATATGAATTTGTTAAATATGAAGGAACACAAAATTAAAAGACATGTGAAGAAGAAAGATATCTATTAACATTTGTTTTGATGAAAAAGACTATGAAACAATTTTTTAAATTAATATATGTGATTGATGCTATCAAAGACAGAGGCAAAATCAAGGGAAGATAACTTTACCCATCAGTGTCCCCATGTTGAACTTATATCTCTTCTCTTGTAGTTCCTTCTTATACTTCCCAATCACTTCCTCTACCTGAAATAAACCACGAGCTGGTGATTACAGACACCAGTTTAGAGCAGAGCAAGGCACACAAGATGAGAGGCTGCTTCAAAAAATCCAAATTATTGGCAGGGATAAATGTTTATATTATAGTGAGAGAAATATCTAAATATGACAAGTTTTTAATGGCACAAATCAGGCCCTGGGGCCATAAAAGTTAGATGAGCTCACTTTTGATCTCAGTCTCACTTTTACAAAAGGAACACATAGTGGAAAAGTGAGATTGAGATCAAAAGTGAGCTCGTCTAAGTTTTATGGCCCCGGGGCCTGATGTTTTCATGTACCCGTTATGTAGAATACAGAATAGAAAATAAAATTTAAAATTGTGTAATCTATGGAGCATTAAATCTCAAAATGTACATAGCACCACGTCACCTGTAACCACTGATAGCACCACGTCACCTGTAACCACTGATAGCACCACGTCACCTGTAACCACTGATTGGGTGCTGTCACTAACCCTGCCCTTAATGACCTTAGTTTCTCTTGTATGTAAATAAATCAAAAACAAAACACTTCAGGGTAAACCATCACTTACCGCCGCCTCAATCTGGTCGGGGGTTATCACCACCCCTACACCACTCTCCCGTTCAAACTTGGCCCAGTCCACCGGGGGGAGGGGGTGATGTAGCAAGTAGTCCAGGGCAGCTACAACAAAACGTCTCAGGATCAATGGAGTAGAACATATCAATTTCATTGTAATATAATACATCATATTGAATAAGCAGCTAAATTATATTAGGAATCATCAATGTCAAAGTTGTTTTGAAAAAAATCTTTTACATTACTTTTATCTTTAATTGCAGCATATCAAAATTACTGATAGAAAATTTTAAATGCTGCGCAGCTAGGTTAAGGCCTCCCATAGATTTCACCTCATGAATATCACGTGACATTTCATGACGTTAGCTCCGCCCATTATTCATGTTTTCATCTTTTTCCTACTTTCGATATAGTAAAGCGGTCGCTGTTAAAATTTATCGATTGACTGCTTTAAATAATCATTTTGAATTTTATTTTAAAGAATATTGTATCGAAAATATGTGACTAAAGGTGTTTATTTCTTAAAATTACATTGTCGTTTGCTTATCATCCGCGTCAACACAGCGCTTTTACTCGCCTTGTTTTGGTTGCGAACAGCTGACAGCGGTGTGTCAACATTTTCATAAGATGCATGGCCTGCAAGACGCCGAGAGTGGAAAATGCAGCTCAACCATCGTTTGAGAGATAATAAAGGTATGTTTTAATACAGGATATGTAGTGTTGACCTTTTCTTTTCAAATCATTTGCTCTTTTCAATCCATGCAGTGTAACGTTACATGTACGTTACACACGTGTTGTTTTGCACATCATCGCTGTTTTGAATTATTATTTCTTATTAGGCTATTCTTTTGTGTATTGAACTACACACCAGACACTGTAAACATTGCACTTGAAATAGATGGGGTTCCCCAGGGTACACAATTGTAGAATTCATTTAATAGGGCCTACAAAGTGCATGTTTGCATGGTGATTATACATATGTTTTGCACTTCAGGAAATTTTTGGATCTTAGATGATATAATTCATTTTGCTGGTATAGTTTACAGTAGATATCTATAACACTGTTTTGAATTCTTATTTGTTATTATGCTATATATACAAACTGTATGTTCATGTGTGTCTTAGTTCGGGTTTGTATTGAACTATTGTATATACACACCATAATATATGTAGCATACACATGTGGGGTCCCATGGTACACAAGTGTAGAATGATGTAATCATCAAGTGCATGTATGCATCATGATTTCTTTACTTTATTTTAATAATTTTGTATCATATTGCTTTCCACAGCTTCATTTATGAATTCATAAAGATTAATTGTACTACATATTCAATTTGTATGTGCTGCATTAAAATTATATGATTAATATATTTGATGTGTTAAATATGTGCAGTTATGCTTCATAATAATATGATAATAAACCCCAACCAGTAAAATCTAACATATGTGGTGGTCAGACTCGGCCGCTTGAGACCAGGTTGCATAGTGGCTAGATAATATTCGAGGGGCACAAGCTTTAAACTGACCTGGTTTGTTATTATTATTCACTACCTTATCCACATGTACATGCATACAATAACATATACATTTCCGCAATAGCAGACTTTTTTTTTTTTAAATTAACCAATGTAAATTAAACTTATATGCTATTCTAGAATTCATTAATGTATTTCCTTAAAAGAAGATTTCAATTTTAAAATTGAAAAGAACTTAATATATTACCCTAAGGTCAGAATTTTAGGGTATTTATATTCCCTAATATTCATAAGTCTTTTCTGGATTTTTTTTTACAGAATCATTGTTATTTGTTTTGAGTTATGGTTTATCTTTATGTAAATACATATTGATGCACTCCTCGGTAAAGTGTTCATGCATAGCACATGTACATGTACATTGTATACAAACAATTTTGAGACATGTGTATGTTGGATTAATTGTTACTGTGCTCAGATACATCAACTTATGTGTGACATTATGGACAATTCATTGATAGAAAAAAAAAACGAAACTAATGGAATTATAATGTCAAAGATTATTTCGAGAAGAGATATATAGTATATCAAAAGAAATTAAATATTTACTACATGTATCACACTTTGAGTAAAGCAGACTCTCTCTCTCTCTCTCTCTCTCTCTCTCTCTCTCTCTTTCTCTCTCTCTCAATTTGATATGTGTTAATAGTTTAGACCAAAGCTATTTGGTTTGGTTTTTGTACTGCCATCTTGTCATATGCACAGATCCAGAAATTTTTTTTCTAGGGGGGGGGGGGGGTGTGATTGTTTTTTTTCATGTGGTCTGAGGCATATTTGCAATAATTTTACAATGTAAAATCTTCCTCCCTTCTAGATCCGCGCATGTTTTCATACATATGACGCTGCATGGTCAGTGTAATTTTTTGGTAACAAATATTCATGTATTTGCTATGCATATGTTCCCACACCTAATTGATTTTTTAAAAATTTTATTTCAGCCCAACATGGACTTCTGCTACCACCTGGCGACATGGGTTTTGCGGGTCGATTCTTGTGGTTTCAACTCTTGAGGTTACCCTAGCTGTCTTCCCTACCCACATATTCCCTGTGTTCTACAGACTATTTAATTAAAAAAAATAATCTGATAATGCATAAACATGATGGATAAAAAGGTGCTCATCATCATGCTTTGGTGTATTTTGAATGTGTGAAGACATTATTAAAAACAAAATTAAAGCTGTTTAAAAAATTACAATTGTGAGTTTTGAAATTTTGCTTTTCAATAAAAGTATATATTGATGCCTTTACTTTGTATAATTCATTTGATATCATATGCACTATTTTTTATGACAATTTTATACAATTATTTATGAAAATCATGACAAATATGAGGTTCATTGTGTCTTTAAAAGAATTCTGTATCTTAATATGGTGAAACAAAATATTCTGACTTTATGGTAGAGATACTCTTATAGTTATAAGCAAGATTAACTTATATCGTGGCAGAGACACCATGCGCGGATCCAAAAAAAAATTCCAGTGGGGGGGGGGGGGGGAGGGGGATTGTCTGAAGGATGAAATTGTGATTGCCGCCGGGGGGGGGGGGGGGGGGGGATGGTCGTGTCCGAGGCATATTTGCGATGATTTTACTAGACGTATGTAAATTTAATAAATTTTCATTTTCCAGGGGGGTTGGGACCCCTCTTCTAGATCTGCACATGGACACTATTGATAACAATATCAAATTACATATTTAATAAACAGGGGTAGATTGAAGCAGGTACGTAGCATAAGATGAAGGGGAGGGGGAATCCCCCCCCCCCCCCCCCCCCCCCGCTTTTTCTTGCCGATTTTTTTTTTTTTAATTTACATATAAGAAATTAATATGCATGGAGTTGGCCCCCAACTGTTTTGAGAGTATGTAAAGGAATATATATTTTTTTTCTTTGCATGTCAAGGTTTTTTGGATGAGTCTGCCCCCCCCCCCCCCCATTTCAAAAACGATCCTACGTACGCGTGGATCTGGCTTCTTATTTTTTTTTCTTTAGCCTGTTATATATACATTTTAATTAGTCTAAAATTATAAGGAAGACATTTATAGAAAACCAGCACCCACCCCAGACCTTAGATCCGCGCATGGGGTTATCTGATTGTGTTTTGGTGCATTGACGAATCTATCACTCTATTCTGTTTAAACTGAACAAAAAATAATAAATTTGTAATATTCCTGTGTATTTTACGAATTGAAAGGTTTAAAAGGATAATGAAATGTGCAGGTAAGGAATAACCAACGATTAACAATGTAAATCTTTAAATTTTCCGTGCTTCACAACGCCAGATTATCTGCCCTTGATCCTGATCATCAGTGCGTTTGAAAATCGGCTAATTTGCATAAAATCATATACATCTGTCTAAAATTGCAAAAGTTCAACGATATCCCGTCAATTTTAAGGATTGTGTTTAACTTTTTTATTTTCATCAAATACCAGTGATTGTAAAAAGTGCTGGGAGCAAGTTGCTGCTTGAAAGGAAACATTTTTTTGACACGTGAATTAACTCGGTTATCGAAATTGTTTATTAAACTTGAACGATTAATGCTAAAGTTAAGCATGTTGCTGGTACTGCTATAGTTGCTCCCAGCACTTTTTAGATTAAGCAATTAATTTTCTTTTAAGTGATATAAACAACAATTTAATATTTTATTCGTATATCGTCGAACTTTTGCAATTAATGAAGTCAGATGTAGCTGCTCTATTTTTAGCGTATCACGTGATAAACAGCTGATGCGGTGGCTGTGTTCCGGTGAAAAATGTAGGGGAGATCGGTAGTAACATAATGATGTATAAACTTTATCATTGCCATATTTGGATGAGTTTGTATACTTTGTCTGGAATAAAGTCCGTTTTAGTGTATTTATTTCATACGGTAATCCATGGGCGTCCTTAACCTAGCTGCGTGTATTTCACTGTAAACCTACAATTGATCTGTATTTCCCTATAAACCTACCATTGAGCTGTATTTCACTGCAAACATACCATTGAGCTGTATTTCACTGTAAATCTAACATTGAGCTGAATTTCATTGTGAACCTAACATTGTGCTGTATTTCCCTGTAAACCTACCATTGAGCTGTATTTCACTGAAAACATACCATTGAGCTGTATTTCACTGTAAACCTACCATTGAGCTGAATTTCATTGTAAACCTAACATTGAGCTGTATTTCACTGAAAACATACCATTAAGCTGTATTTCACTGTAAACCTAACATTGAGCTGAATTTCATTGTAAACCTACCATTGAGCTGTATTTCCCTGTAAACCTACCATTGAGCTGTATTTCACTGTTGATCTTGCGGGTGATGACATACTCCACTAGCATTGACTGGTGGCCCTTAATCTGGGTCTTTAGTTTTGTTGCGATGTTATACAGAAGCTTTCCACTATCCTTGTCAATTGGTCCTGGTGCAATTTTTGCAGCCTATATCAAGCAATAATGTAGGTAGTCAACTGATTTTAGTCTCTTCATAACATTAAATAGAAAGTAAAGACCACTTTTTTTTATCATCATTCAGTGAGCCTTATATATATAAAATAGAGAGGTTTAGCAGACCAACATGCATGTGTACTTGTACATGTAGGTTTTAAGTTAGAACTGTGAGTACAAGTACACATAACATTCAAGGTTTAGCAGTCATTAAGAGTACTTGTACACGTTTGTAAACGTTTCAAATGTATATTTTTACATTCTTTCTTTTCAATCCGAGTTATATTAAAACCTCTACTAATGCGATAAATTAATGTTTCTTTATATCAGTATTTGCATAAATATTAGGGCTTTTGAAAAAAAAAATAGCCAACAAGAAAATATAACCTACAAGTTTTACCTTACTGATATTTTGCAATCTATGTTCATTCATGTACATACAAATAGAAAGAGAAACTTGTCATTGCAAACACTGATGACTTATTATTGCACATAATTATTTTAGTTTCTACAAGTACACGTATACCAACATGTTGGTTTGCTAGACCTCTCTATTGATTTCCATCAATGGATCTTCATGGATTATTGGTACATGTATAATAAATATATCATTTCAATTTACAAAATTCTGGAAGTGAAGTTGTTCCAATGATTTCCAAACTGCAAATAAGTAAAACTGATTGCAAATTCTAAACAAGTAATTCCATACATGTTAAGATCTAGTGATGAAAAATAGGTAGATTTTGAACCGAAAAGCATTAGCATTGCACACGGCCTTTTTCTGGTATATTTCAAAGCATATATTTTTATGTATGACTAAGGGTTTCTGATAAGCAATTAAAGATATCAACTAATTAAAATAGAAGACTTTTGAAAATCATATTTTGTAACATTAACACATGCAATCAAAATGTTTGCATGCATATATAATCATACTGATTACAGGTATTAAATATTTGAGTGCAGAGACTTTAATAATAGCCTTTGTTAGAAAAAGTTAAGTGGCCAAAATTTAACATACAAATTAAGGAAAGTATTCGGTAGAGTTAACATGTATGGTAATTCATATGTTTTGGAATTAACTACAACATCAGACTCAGAGTGAGACTGTCGGTGCTCTGGTTTCTATCTATATATATATATATATCACCTTCATATTTGCTGTACGCGATTCATTTTGATGTGCGTCCTACATAAAATACGCAAAAATTTTGCTCAGGATGCATTATTTCATTATTAGGCATCCCAAAGGACGCATTAAATTTGAAAAAAAAACACACATTTTCTCGCTAAAGAATTCCTGAACATTGATTCTTTCTAAACCTACTAACTAAACTCCCGATATGTTCGGAATTAAAAAAAAGCAAACTACAAAAGCCAAAATCTCATCGGTCAACACTTAGTGAAATGAGATTCAATGATGCCTGACGTTACGGCGGGAAATTGATGTCGATCACGATGCCACTGAATAAAACAAATAAAATTCCTCCTGAACCAGGGTAGATCAACCAGAGTTTATGAAAAAGTAGACAAGTGGCAGTTAATCTGAAATCTATAAAAACAAAGAAGTTCACGCTTAAAGGAACGCTGATCCAGAACGTGAAATAAATGAGTCGCGATAAAGATACCGAGAAACTCGGAAGTGTCCCAGTGACAGCACTTGGCCTGTCTCTGAGTATGGTCATTTAGAAATTGAGTTTAAATAAATGTAGCTTGTTTGATATTAACTTTCTTTGTGGAATAAAATATGGACTCATTGTTAACAGCTTTGGACTCATAGTTACGATTAAGAGGGGTCCTCTAGACCCATCAAGACCATTTACAAAATGAATCACTGTATTGGCCGTTTCGTAAATAACTTTTAAATATGTATAAAATGGTCATAAACATTTATCATCCATATCAACAATATCTACTTATATATTAGTGAGCTCAAAGAACCAGTGTGAGTGAAAAGGAACAAGCTAAATCTACAGATTTATAAAAAAAAAATTTGGCAGCATCCCATAATGCTAACTTATGCTTTCTCCATAGTATTATGCCAAAAATGGCTGATGTTTAGCTCATAATTTACGGTTTCTTAATTAATTGTGGTATGAATATTGCACAAGCTTTGGTGAGCCCTAAGAGATTTTTACATGCTTCCATTCCTTTGTATTGAGTCGAGATGTGTAAAAATAAATATATATTTTTATGTATGATGTCACAGTTATTTCGCGCTATATTTCCCACAATAAATTTAGATGTGGATCAAACATCTGTAATGTGTGTTTTCACTATTTCAGTATCAACTGCGATACCTGCCTCAGAGGAATAGTTTTTAATTTTCTTTAGATAAATTTTATACAGGTGACACTCGATGGCTCGAACTTCGATCTCTCGAAGTTCTTGATCTCTCGAAGTGAACTCACTGTCCCAATTTTTTCTCTATATAACTAAGCAAATTTACTCTTGATCTCTCGAACTCCGATTTCTCGAAGTTCTTGATCTCTCGAAGTAACACCTGGGTCCCGTTACACATATTTCATTGTATTTCACTCTTGATAACTCGAAGTGGTTGCTGTGTACACACGCGCCCGATCAAGCGTATTATTATAGCTCCGCGTGGACCTTACCTGGATGGTTGAGTGAACTTCTGAGGGCTAGCGTGGTAGTGTTAATTGGTTGATTACGTAAGTGACACTTCCCCTTGCTTTCTTCAAAGGGTAGATAGGTAATTTGTAAGTGATCTATTAATTTCAACAACTTGTGAAAGTTACGGTAAATGCTCTTTCTTTAAAATATTCTAACGAAATGATCAAGAAAACATAATATGCTTAAAAGATAAAAAATACAATTAATAACCACACAAGTAAGTTTTATATTGTTAAAATTGAGTAATGTAGCAGAAAATACGATTGAAATCATGTCAGACTATCCTTCCATGTTATCAATATAAATGTCCGGCTACTATACTTTTAGAACCAAAATGACGGGAACACAAATTTCCGGATTTTTTTTAATTTTCGATCTCTCGAACTCTTGATCTCTCGAAGTTTAATCATGGTCCCCAGAAGTTCGAGTTATCGAGATTCACCTGTATATACAAGCAAGATTTATACTTTACTTGCACATATTTACATTTTCCAGTGTCTTTGCCTGTGATAACACTACATATTGATTTTGTAATAATATATAACCCATAACTTCAAATGACGCCAAATTGAGACGCCAGCGGGGTTTGCTTATCTATATTTAAATATCTAATCGTATGATGGATTAAAACAAGAGGCCCATGGGCCACATCGCTCACCTGAGGAACAATAGGTATGATAAAATCAGCTTAATGGAGTCATAATACAAACTATCTGGACAATGTACAATAATACATGTAGATCCTGTATAAATAAAATCCATTTTCCCCTGGATATTCTTATGTTTATAATCATTAGCCCCTTTTCTAACAAGATGATTTTATAGTCATATCATATGTTGAGTATTGCAGTTCTCAAAATGATCCTTAACAATAGTTTATATATTAGATATAAACGTACATCAAACTCTGAACCTTCTCTGGAGGCCAAAGAATTGTCCTGGGGCCAAAGTCTTAACAATAATAAAGAAACATCTGGCTGATTAGTTTCTGAGAAGATTTTTAAAGATTTACCCTATATATTCCTTTGTTAAATTTTGACCCCCCATTGTGGCCCCACCCTACCCCCGGGGGTCATGATTTTCATAACTTTGAATTTACACTACCTGAGGATGCATCCACAAAAGTTTCAGCTTTCCTGGCTGATTAATTTCTGAGAAGAAGATTTTTAAAGATTTACTCTATATATTCCTATTTTAAACTTCGATCCCCCATTGTGGCCCCACCCTACCCCCGGGGGTCATGATTTTCACAACTATGAATCTACACTACCTGAGGATGCTTTCACACAAGTTTCAGCTTTCCTGGCTGATTAGTATCTGAGGAGAAGATTTTTAAAGATTTACTCTATATATTCCTATGTTAAACTTTGATCCCCCATTGTGGCCTCACCGTACCCCGGGGGTCATGATTTTCACAACTTTGAATCTACACTACCTGAGGATCCTTCCACACAAGTGTCAGCTTTCCTGGCCGATTAGTTTCTGAGAAGAAGATTTTTAAAGATTTATTCTATATATTCCTATGTAAAACTTCGATCCTTCATTGTGGCCCCACCCTACTTCCGGGGATCATGATTTTCACAAATTTGTATCTACATTACCTGATGATGCTTTCACACAAGTTTCAGCTTTCCTGGCTGATTAGTTTCTGAGGAGAAGATTTTTAAAGATTTACTCTATATATTCATTTGTTAAACTTCGACCCCCCATTGTGGCCCCACCCTCAGGTGAGCTAAAAAGGTTAAGTTTACAATACAATAAGTTGTTAAAGTTGGTTTCTGGAAGAAATATTGACAAATGTTTTACTTTTTTAAGCTTTAGTTTTTAAGATCTGTGTACAAACATAGAATTGTGAGCAAATCTCTGTATCTTGCTTATAATTCGAAGCTTAACACTCAAATATGGTTATTAAATAGAAAATGTAAACAATTAAACACAAGAAACATGTACTACATGTATAACAAATAAAGAACACAATTTATTTTTTTGAAATGAATCATATATATACATGTATATACCTACATATTTCCGTCAGCGATATCAAACTCTATTTAAACTGAATAAACTCGAAAAAATGCCGAGCATCTCAACAAAACCTATTGCATTAATCTACATACATGTACCATTACGCAAAAGATAATGCCGAATTACCGATAGAATGAATTGTATTTCAGTACCCCTACATCCGATTTTGCCTAATTTGTGCAGGTAAACAGTTAACTGTTTGATTTACCGAAGTCTCTGTTTGATTTGATACGTAAAAATCACGAAATACAGACGATAGTTTCCAGGTTACAAAGCATAATGAGAAAGAAACGAAAATCAGAACAAGCTAACACCAACGTCATGTGTGAAAACTGTCAACGCATTGAAATATTTAGCCTCAATTTACTTCACAAAATCGGCACCAATATATTTTGTATGTTTCAAAATTTCCCTTCATACGCGAACTGTTGCACAACAAGCAAATTCATCATAGTCAGATCGACCCTTTTTCGTATAATGTCATGGCTGCTTTAAACAAAGAACCTCGTTTTAGAAGTATGGAATCATTTTACCGGATGCCGAACCCGAAGCTATTAAACTGATTGAAACACGCCTTTCCTTTATTATTATTTTCGTAATAACTCAGATTTGAAACAGAATTACCACTTAATTTTTGCAATTTATATTTTCCATAAGGATAATTTATGCTAAACTAGGTTGAATTTGCCTCAGTAGTTCTTGAGAAGAAGATTTTTAAAAATGCACCCCTCTTTTTCTACAGTTTCAGGGTTTTCTCCGCTTTGAATACAGATCAAACTTTTATTTCTGCAATTTATATTCGCCCTCCCATAAGGATGCTTTGAGCCAAATTTGGTTGCAATTGGATAAGCGGTTTTAGAGAAGAAGTTCAAAATGTAAAAAGTTTACAGACGGACAGACGGACGGACAGACGGACGACGGACAAAATGTGATCAGAATAGCTCACTTGAGCTTTCAGCTCAGGTGAGCTAATAATATAAATATCAGTAATAAGGAATCTTTCTTTGAATAATATGAGGTGATAATTTCAGTCGAGGCTTAATCAAATCTTTCATAAAGCCCTTCGGGCTTTACTGGATTTGATCACACCCGACTAAAATTATCACCTCATAATACTCAAAGAATGATTCTTTATTCCTTATATCAATCCAATTTTAAGCTAATTTTGCATACAGTAATATGTATCTTGTAAGGAAGATATTAAAAAATATATTGGCAAAATTGATATCAAAGATACGGCCTTGTTTCTATCTCTCTCTCTCTCTCTCTCACACACACACACACACACATATTCGTTGATGTAAGTTGATAATTGTCGAAATATCACATAGTTGACAATGATGCATAACATGTGTAATTCCTGCGCTCGCCACAACGGTCATATTATTTAAATTATCCCAAATGTTTCCTTGCTTTAACTTTCATAACAAGCACTGACACGGTACAGTCATCAGTACTTTTAACAGTTTAAGGTACTTCTTGATTCATTACCATATATCAGACAGCATAGCATGGATATACCGACTACTATAGTCTAGCCTACTCGCTATAAAACAACTCACTTGTTCTATGGCGGACTTGAGATTCTGGGTGACATTATCGTTTTTTAAAGTTTCCTTGGCCTTCTGTTCACTCAGTCCGATGGCGACGAAGGTCTCTATAAGATCAGCAGACATGCCTACAGTCAGAGAGACGAAAACGTGTCCCGCTTCTCACAATGATGCAATATTTTTCAGAGTGACTTCCCTTTGTTGTATTTGTCAAGTTGTACGTGGAATGTTTAAAGATAATTCTAGGCTACAGTATGTTTTAAAACGATACCCGCGTACGTAGGTTTATGAGAAATTATGTCTTAGTAAAAACAGGATCGTATATACAAACAAATCCGTATCTTAAATTGATGATATCTAGTTTGTTTTTACTAAAATACTGCCATTTGTATATCAGTTACTCAATAGAATTTTCAGGATAGACTGACATTATTATTTTACAGGTAGCCTTCATGAAGCTTGAGTACTTACTGTATTTGTGTTAATGTAAAGGGATAAAAAAAAACCGTTGGTTTGAAAATTTTATTTGTTTTTATTTTATCAGCCTCCCTCGTAGGTTTGTAATTTTGAAGTTAAATTAAATTTGCGCAGCCCTATGTATGAAAAACAGGGAAAAAAACGAGAACACGCGCAGATCTAGATGGGGGTTATGGGGAGGTTCGGACCCCCCCCCCCTTGTAAAATTCAAAAGTCTTTGGATTACATTATAAAATTACCAAAAAATCTGCCTCGGACCCCCCCCCCCCCCCCCCAATGGCTAACTCAAAAACTGCCCCCCCCCCCCCGGAAAAAAATTCTGGATCCGTGCAAGGAGAACGTCTCAACTACGTCATTCACGGGATTTTAACGAGACCAGTTCGAGACTCTTGCAAATCAAGAGAGGAGTTTCGATCGGAAAAATAATTAAGTAAAAGTTTATTTTTATTCAATAATCGGCAAGCCTTTTATATTATTTCAAATTGCAGAACAATTGTGTATTAATGTGAATTCGAAGTTTGGGGTGATTAGCCTTATGTCGTTAAATATTGTTCAGCATGAAACTGTCTGAAAAGCAGTTTTCGATTTTGTCCACAATCAGATAGAATGTTCTATCGTTAAAATGACAGATGTCCTACGGACCCGATTCACCTGAGCGTAGGCTGGTCACGGAAAGATTGTTTTCCTAGTACACAATCTGAAATCACAATGTGGTCCACATGCAGGGGCTTGTGTAGCTGCAATAATGAAGCCCTCTCACATGGTGTAAAAAAAGCATTATTAAAATAGTGGGTACCTCGGAGGAAAAATAACATCTTTTTTAAAGATGCCTTTTTTTCTACACAAGCCCCTGTGCTGAAACGGCTGCTAGAGGGTTGTCATATATCTAAGTATGGCACGCCAAACTCACAAAACTGGTTTTTTTTATTTGATAAAATAGGTTTATCGACTGGAAACTATAGTTCACGAACCGCAAACTAAAGTTAACGATTCGTTAACTATAGTTTTTATCTGTAAAACTATATTAAACAGTTGTAAACTTTAGTTAACGAATGATAATCTAAGTTTATCTGTCTGCAAATAACGTTAACAATAGATTTTGCTGATAAATATAGATTCACATCTGTAAACTATAATTTACATTTGTTAACTATAGTTTATAGTTGTTAATAGTTTCACAATAGTGAAACTATATTTATCATATTAACTATGTTTTGCAAATGGTTGTTTTTAGTGTTAATTATAGTTTTATTGTGATCGCGTTAACTATAATGGTCTTTTTGTTATCTGAATCAAACATATACTTCTTATTATAAGAAATTCATGAAATTTTGACACAGTCAGACGGATCATATTACCAAATGATTCTATCAGTTTAATCAAATTTGACTTTTTTGTTTTTGCATAAATGTCAGGTCAAGGTCACTACCTTTTTCCTCAACGTATAAAGGATGATAAAAATAAGTGTAGCTCTTTGTAGTTCTGTAGACATTTGTTTAAGATTTGAAGATTCTATTCTTCAATGAAATGATAGAATATCAGAATGTCTATCAGCTTATACTACTAAACTGTAATAAATATTTACACTAAAATATATATTGCTTAGCCCGCATTTCCTCTAATTTTCTTAAATTTTGACTATATATGATAAGGACCTAAAATGGCCCCCTAAAATGAACATCATCATTTTACTATCATTCTTTGTTTTCTTAGTACAGATATGTATGTGATGTGTTTACATAATATTTATTTTGGTTCAAGTGCCCACAATTTAGAAATATGGCATTGTAAAGACAACCTTTTCCCGCCAGTTTTGCATTTTTAACGTAAAACAGCTTGTTTTCAAGCAGTTTTTCCTTCCGAAAACATAGAGCGCATTCTTGAACAAATAAAATATTTTAATCAGAGATGTATCTAGCCAAGACTAATAAGTCACAACAAAATTTTCTTTGTTCAAGCATGCGCTCTATATTTCCCATTTGTAAATAGATAAGAAAAATGTCAATTTTTGGCTGATTTTGATTGAATTATAGAAATGGCGTCACTTCTGACGTCATATACTGCGAGTGAGTGCATATAAATCAAATAAATAGATGAAAAATATTTTTATATCAACTCTTCTAAAAAATTAGTTAACATTTTATTGTACCCGAAACACTTAAAAAATGACGAATTATGGGGGCCAAATTTAACTCTTATCATATATAGTTCTTTGAATATTTTTTTTTATGCTTCCAATAAAAAAATATTTCTGATTTTTATGTATAATGAGGACTTTATATAAAGATATAGATTGATAGGAAAGCTAATATATTGACCATTTAATAAGAGAGAAAAACTTATTTTAGTGATTTTTTTCACAAAAATCAAATGTATAGAATGGGCGCTTTAAAAAGCTCATAAAAATGTAATTTGATAGGCAAATTATATTTTAAAAACATATTCTGAAACCCAAATTTCATATCATTAGATCACATTAGTAAAATAATATCCAACATTAATGTTATTGTATTTAAAATGCTAAAACAGTCTCATTAATCTGCAGCAATTCTGAATTGCGAAACATGTGATATTTTCCTACGCAAACATTACGCCAAAAATATAGTCCTTGTTAGATTCTCAACATTGATTACTTTTTCTATGCCAAGTTGTATGATAGTAAAAAAGAAAGAAAAATATACTATTTTTATAAATTTCGTTTCATTTTGATTTAATTAACAATTAATCAAATTTACGTTTGACAAGTCGAAAACCAGAAAAAACTCCCCCCTTAAATCGTGATCCATGGGGGAAGTATTGGGCTACTAAACATGCTATAGGAGGGTTGAATTTTTACATAGGAATACGAGGGTTGTTAGAAAAGTTCGCGGACAAGTTCGATTGTGAGCGGACTATTCGCATGATACCAGCGAAACTTTTCATATTTAATATTGACGTAATTTGTAAGAAATATTTAAAGATTTGTTATTTTAAATGCACCATAAAAAATATACAGATAAATTAATTTGATAAGTTATGCTTCACGGAGTTTTTAATTGTTTAATATTTTGTACGTATTTTTCCTTATAAAGAAAATGTACAGTTTAAGGGCATAAAATTAAACGATATTTCGTACGTGATCACAATGAATAATGAAAGTCATTTTGTGAAGGTTTCAATTAAATTGAAGAATTTCTGACCGTTTTATCTCCGAATATGGACGACCAACGCTAGAAAAATGAGTCAAAACGCTAACGTAAATGTACACCTTGGAGCACCGGGTCGTCATTAAATTTTGTGTGCACCCGCAAAATCTCCGATGGAGACCAAAGGGTTCTTATATGCTGCTTTTTTTATAGAACAAAGGTTTACAATTGGAATTACAATTGGACTTTGGAGGTTTAAAAATGGAAATACTGATAGCTTGAGCTCTCGCAGCATCCCAACCCCCCATACCGCCCGGATCTTGCACCTATGGATTTCGCTTTATTTCCTTACCTAAAGTTGAAACTGCGTGGATAGAGAATTTCAGACTTAAATGCTCTACGATTTGACACAAAATACATTATACAAAAATTTGACAAATAATGGCGTGAACGTGCATTTTATAAATAGGTTAATGGCATGAAAAGTGTGTGAACTAAAGATGTTTACTTTGAAAAAGAGTGAGGTTTAAATTGCCTTTCAGAAGTTTGACGTCACCTGACGTTGTGGAAATATGAAATGGTGCTCCATAAATCAAATTCATGCAAAATAAAAATTGCTGTGTCTATTGAAAACAACTTCTAAATCATATGATTTTGTGCATACTTATTTTAAATTTGTAGTCATTTCATAAAACATACGTCAACCTACAAAGTACACAGCAATTTTGCCGAAAATCACGTTTTACCGAACTTTTCTAACAACCCTCGTACATAGAGAAAAATCTTCTCAAGAAACGATTGGTCAGAAAAGCTGTAACGTGGAAGCATCTTAAGGTAGTGTAGATTCGAGTTTGTACAAATCATGATCCTCAGGGGTAGGATAGGGCCTCAACAGTTGAATTTTTACATTGGATTATACAGAGAAATTCAAATAAAAAACTTGTTCTCAACAACTAACACAACAAAAGAAGCTTATTGTTTTACTTGAGAAGATGTTGAAGAAAAGTTTGTAAATCTTTGAAAATGTAGATATACTCTAACAAGTTGTCTAGACATTTTGTATTTGATACTCTAGAGATGGTCGAAAGCTATTTGTTGGTCGTTGTTCTCAGGTGAGCGATGTGGCCCCTGGGCCTCTTTTTGTGTTTTAATTTACTCAAATATTGCTGAAATTTATGATATATTATGAAAAGCTTAGTGCGTCAGAAACCCTTGGCTAGCGAAGATGATCTATATTAATATATATGTGTTAAAAAAAATCTGTGATATATTGGAGTTATCTTTCTTTGACCAGTCATGCAAATTGATCGAACTCTACGTGGTTTTGATTTAATTATACTGAATTCATTAATCACACAAATGAGATTGGTTTCTACACTACACTAAGTTGAATTTCTTGCATTTTTCATTTCCGACAGATTGCATTTTGGCATCTGAAATTCAATAGCTCGTCAAAATCAATATTGACAAAACTATTCAACAATTTCCGGAATGATCATAAGATGCTTTAACTTGCGTAGATCTTTAAGATGACAAATGAAATAACTACATCATATAATGAAAGAAGTACTATATAAAATGGAAAATGCACACGATATAATGTAAAAAATACCTCATATAATGAATATACTACCAAATATAATGAGGAGAACACTGCGTATAATGTTAAATCCTCATATAAGACAGTCCCGGCGTTCCATAATAACGCGCTAACGCGCGGTATTCAATTTTTCTGCACCGCTTGGTTTGTCAAAGGACTGACGACATTCAAAAATAAGCGTTCAATGCTTAAATGCAAATTCACACATCACAGCATCGTACAGAATGTTTTCAGTCGTTTGGTGTTCTGATGCGCGAGTGCGAAGTTGCGAGGGTGAAGGAGCCAAAATGCGAAATTGCGATAGGAAGTATTTATTCTACTATCGCTCCTTCGCCTTCGCAACTTCCGCCTTCGCCTTTTTATGTATGTGTACATGTAGTCCTCGTTTTAAAATAAAAAAACTTCCACGAAATTGTGTCTTCTGTTAAGTTTAATGAAAATGCGGTAACAAGCTTTTTATGACATCACATGATTAAGTTATAATGTATATGAAAAATACTTCCACGAAATTGTGTCTGCTAAGTTTAATGAAAATACGGTAACATACATTTATGACATCATAATTACCCTTGTGAAAGTTCTAATCTGGTATCTATTTCAAGATTCTTAATTTTTTTTATAAGTATTCTAGTGTAAATAATGGGACATTTACATTTTTGTGACATTTTCAAAAATTAATGTAAAACAGTAAAACATGGCAAAATATGACTGAAACTGTACCTACTTGTTTGTTAAGGATGACGTTTACTCAGAATTATAAAAAAAATTCCACTGATGATAATGAAAAACCACCTATTGTATGTTATAAACCTTTGATTGAAGTGTTATTTTTCACTTTTAAAAAAGTATGTCAATGACCTACTTTTTGAGTTAATGGCCATTGAATATTTTTTAAAAATTAAGAAAAATCCCTTAAAATTTTACACTACGGTTGAGATTCTCTAAAGTGTTAAAATATTAGATTTAAAATTTTAAGAATATTCCTGTCCGAATTTCCTCTCTCAGTTTTCAAATTCCACCCATTTTTGATTCAATTTTTCAAAGAAATTGAATGATAAGAATACAAAAACACTTATAGTATTAAACTACATATATTTACCTTATTAATTTATATGAGGTCAATGATCAAAATTTTGAGATAGGTGTCTTTTATCATTTTTAAGCATTTTTCAATATTTTTGCACTACATGAAAATAAATCCAGACAAATATGTAAGGAAAAGCTTTCACTGTTTCAAATTATCTGACCTCTTCACCTCCTTCCGGTGGCATCCACAATGGCGACAAAGCATTCCTTTCCAAATGATGAATTCCTCCCCACCGCGGATAATGCTGTCTGAGATTTGATTGTTTATTAACAAGTTGTTTTTGTGAGACTTGTTGGAATGTTTTGTGTATCACAGAATGCATGTGTGGAAAATTATAACCTCAGGGCAAGGTATACATCCCGGCCAAATAGACACACAGTGGGTGTACTGTAGGGGCGGCATTCAGCGTTAAGGCTCTATCTCCTTACTCTTAGTTTCCTTTTTAATGATAAGAGATAAATTACCTAATTAGATACATTTGACATCTATTACATGTATTTAGTTCAATATCTTCCATGGTAGTCTCTATAGTAAATATCTATCGAACTTCGAGTTAGTTTCATTTTAACCACAGGCACGTAGCATCAGGGGGGGCCAGGGGGGGCCTGCCCCCCCCCCCCCCCCCCCCCCCCCCACTTTTTCTGGCAGCAACAATTTTTTTAAAAATTTACATTTAAGAAAATGAATTATAATGGAGTTGGCCCCCACGGATTAGGAATATCATGATTTGTGGGGAAAAAAATTTTGGTATTTTTTTTGGAAGTATAGTTTAGTCTACCCCCCCCCCCCCCATGGATTAGGATTTTGAAGGTTTTTGGAAACTTTAAATTTTTTTTTTTTTGGCTTGTCAAATTTTTTTGGATGGGTCTGGCCCCCCCCCCCCACTTTCAAAAACGATGCTGATCCAGAGAACTCCAATTGAGTGAATTTCTTTAAAAGTAGGGAACTTAATTCGAGTTATAATTTCATTTGTATTTGATAATTTCAGTCCAACCAGACAGTCTGATTAAAACCATCTCCGACAGGGTGTAAGAAGAAAGGGGGGGGGGGGGGGGGTAATCATGCTGTAAATCCAGGATCTTAACTCGAGTGAATTTCATGTGAATTATTTGCATGACATGTCGTGTGCTTCTTTTTCCAGGCTAATATTATTATACAGTCACGTGAACACATGAGGCACAACTGCTTGTAAAGTCGATTGGTATATGTATTATTGGGGGAGTTACCTACACATGTATCTCTATAGGTTCAAGGTTGATTGTCATTTGAAATAACGAGGGAGTGGTGTCAAATCGTTGATTAATTGTGAAGATGGTGTAATATTATGTACGGCAGGGCACATAATGATGTAATAATGACAGTTAAACTTGTGAGCGGCGTATTGGAAGCGCTGGAATTGTACGGATTCGCATAAATCACGTGACGTTGATCTGATGTGTCTGCCTTTGGTGTATTAAAAATGTTCGGTTTAGAAGTTGTTTCCTGTAAATGAGAAAAACACAATACCTTTATACGATGAATACATGTATGCAAGTCTTTTTTAATCTTTGAGAAAAAGAGTTTTTAAATTATCAGGTTGATTGGTTTATTCAAACTCTTCAGCTATTCTTATTTTCAGAGACATTTCGCTCTAGATATGTGTACCTGTCGGTAAGGCCGACGGCGTAGTGTCGTCATCAGAGCAGTACCTAACCCGGACAAGGGCTTGACGTCACATTTGGTACTTTTCCGAACCATGGGTTTTACAAGAATTGGGATGAGTTGCGCAGCTTCCGGTCCACACCAACGTCCTATTTTAGATGTGATGCAATCCACAGTTCGGTTAAGATCACTATTAAAGTATGAAAAACAAGTAAAAGCTGTCAACGTGACAGCCAACCGGGTTTTCATTAATTATAAATGTTAACTGTATCCATAATCCATGTCAACCCGTATCCAGTGAAATGGAGTACCCTATATGCAATATTTTGCCGAAAAATGACTAAGTTCAAAAGCTGGGTTTTATTATCGGAAATCAAAACCCTAGCAATATGCACACATCTAATATATATATATATATATATATATATATATATATATATATATATATATATATATATATATATATATATATATATATACAATTGATTTGCAAAAGAACAACTTCTTATCTTGAAAACTGTAGGAGGAGTTATCCGTACAATGAGGGAACCCTATATGCAATATTTTGCCAAAAAATAACTAAGTTCAAAAGCTGGTATTTTTTTCATAAATTATCGGAAATCAAAATCCTAGCAATATGCACACCTCTGATATATGTACAATTGATCTGCAAAAGAACAATTTCCTATGTTGAAAACTGTAGGAGAAGTTATCCGTACAATGAGGGTACCCGTTTGGCAGCAGCCCGCCCCCCGCCCGCCCTTTTCACCATTTTAATAACCGGATTTTTCCGTTGAAAAACCCGGTTAAAAATGAAAAGTTGAAAAAATATGAATTAGATAATCATATTTGTCCTTGAATTAATAGACTGAATTAATCTATACCAACAATCTTACCTACATAACTGATATATATCGTCTTCACTGATCCACTGCATCAGCCGTATAGAAGAGTTCATTCCGTCTCTGAAGCATCTCTCGGAGTAGGCGCCGTACTCTCGTAAACAGGTCATGTGACGTGCGTATCCTAGAGACCGGAACAACAACAAACAATGTAGACCAAAACAACAACAAACCATGATACCGGAATAACTACAAATCATATTGACAGGAACTTGTAACATCAAATCATATAGACCGGAACAAAAACAAATCATATAGACCGGAACATCAAATCATAGAGACCGGAACAACATCAAATCATAGAGACCGGAACAACATCAAATCATAGAGAACGGAACAACATCAAATCATAGAGACCGGAACAAAAACAAATCATAGAGACCGGAACAAAAACAAATCATAGAGACCTGAACAACATCAAACCATAAAGACCGGAACAAAAACAAAATAACTATATTTATTTTTTCTTGTTAGCCGAGGCATTGTTGTTTTAAATCAAGTTAAACGATATTGATATAATTGATAATGGCGTGATTTATCAAATGGTCTATTTGAGGGGAAGGCCAAAATTGATTCTGCTTCGTCAGAATTTTTTTAAAATCTAAATTATACAGGTTAGACGGCCCAAACAATCGAGTGAGTTTTATTTCCTGTCACATAAGTAAATATGAAATAACAATATTCGTGCTTTTTGCCTCAATTGTGACTTCTGACTACCCCCATCTTATAACGAAATTGTTACAGTTCTTAATCGTAAGTTTGATAATTCAAACCGAAGTCAAAACGGTTCATTATTTTATTATGTGTAGCTCTCCCAAGTTATTATTGTCATTTTTTCACGATTTTTGATGAAAATACAAATATCTGTCAAAGAAGCACAACTAAAAAAAAAGTCCAAGATTATTTTATTGACACCTTTCCAGATCTCTATTCTCCCACAAAAATTGAGATGAACGAAAACTTTCTTACGGAGATTTAAAATGGGTATAATGACATCTTTTAACATTCGGAAGTCAATTTTGCAACGTTATCATCCGGGTACTTTCATGGCATTCCACGTAGACTTTTTACTTTGAGATGTGTAAAGAAATATGACAAGCTAGAGGGGGCTTTTCAGAATAAAAGCCACCTTGAAAATTACAGATATGGAGATATTTACATCTGAAATCTAAAGTCTGTACTCTGTTTTTGTAGGTCAGTTAAAGAACCATGAATATTTTATCCTCCATATTCCTTCTGAAAGACGCAGATCCGTCCTGAACCTTAAGCTTTAATATGATGGTGTTATTTCGTCTCGTAAAGAATTTTGTGGCCGCAGCTAAAATAATCTGACCAACCCAAACGTCTAAACCATGCAAATTGTCACATATAAATCAGAGGAAAAAATGGTGAAATTGATGCTCACGTTCATAAATATTATCGTCTGTGCAGAGAGCGGATACTTCTGGTTTGGCGCCTTGTAAGTTCATTAGGGTCGCCTCGATCTTTCTATGCAAAGATGCGGGGCAGATTTCCTTCATATTCTCAATACAGACCATGGCTTGGTTGTATGCACTTCAATATGAAATGGAACACAAAATGTTTCAGTCATAAAAGATTGAATTTGATTTCGTGAGAGGGTTTATTTATGTTGTGATGGTAGCGGTGTGTAGTTATCGAATCGGTGATGACAGATACGTCAAATCTGGGATCTTTCCGGAATACTCAACCATTATGATAAATAACGTTATGAAACGTCTTACAAAACAGGAATGCATTGTTTACATAACATTTCAATATAATTTTTACACAATGTACAATACAATACAGAAAAATATGGAACAGGAATAGTTTCAGAAATATGTGATAATGAAAGCGGACTTAAAGCTGCTTAATTGGTCCGATTTTATATCAAATTTTATGCACGCTTTTAAACGATGGCTATGCTTAGTATATGTATAATAATAGACATTGTAGTAGTTTTACCCGTCAATTATGCCAAATTTCAACGAAGAAAAATACGTATAAAATTTGCTAACAAAACAAACGACATTAAAAGGTACCGCGTTATTTCGCCTCATGTTAAATTTCACCCCTGACGACGAGACGGGTATGGTTGTATTACGACTTTGACATCGCTTTAAATAAAGGTCGAAATGATCAGACAAATTACAATTAAACATGTGTACGTTTTGTTCGCTAATACTTCCAAAGTCTGCTTTCTTTACAATCGATGCATAGCATGCGGGTTGAATAACCCCAATCATTCGGGGGACGAAACGATGCGGTTTCCTTTTCTAAACATTTTGGTTTGTTTTTTCGTTTGCCCAAAGAGAAATTATTTTTATTTACTTTTAATATTTCTTACTTTGAAAGGAGACTGATTCTGCTGGTGTAAATAGGAGAAAGTCCATAACTTTCTAAGATAAATGATTTGTATGAAAAAAAATTTGATACTGTAATTACAAAAAAATCGGACCAAGCAGCTTTAAACTAAAAGATTTATCATTTTACGGATGTGTACGATTTTATTTCTGGAAGTTGTTATTAAATAATTTATAGCAATATTGTACAAGGGGGGTATACTCTTACTCCGTTATTTAAACTGCCCACTTCTAGGAGTAAATGAGTAAAAAATACCCCCCCCCCCCCAACAAAAAAAGATTCAACTGACTGCCACTGACCACACAGTTAGTCTTATCTTTGACTTTTGACCTCGTAACTTCGAAATCAATAGTTATAGAGTACGACAAGTACTCCTGAAGGTTAAAATGTAGTAGTAAACATGTACATGTATATATACATGTAGTTTGTAAGCTATAGTTTCTATCCAGCAGCGAGTTTTCCAAGATACTGAACGGGTACTAGTATGAACTTCGAAGCTCTATTTTAAAGTAGTTAGACTCTTAACGTTTGCCGTAGCTCAAAATCTACTCCTTACGGGAGTACCGTGAACCTTGCCAAAATTGTCAAACAAAACTGTGTGGACAATACTTAAGGTGGAATAACACATCATCACAAAATGGCTGACCTCTGATCAAAACGACCTTTCGTTTTATTAAAAGGATTTTATGGATGGCAATAGGTGATTTACTCCATAGCCGAGTTGATAAAATGTGTGGCTTGTGATCCGTACATCCTGAGTCCGAATCCCTCCGGGGCTTTTGTTGTTATCTACTGAATTAATTTTTTTATTCATTTTTTTATCCCCAAACTGCAATTTTTTCGCCTATTTGACTTTTGTACAGCTTATTTATCATTGTATTTTTCATTATCAAATAATTTACTGTTTATTTGAGTGACTTTTTCCAGGTGTGTTATTCCACCTTTACCAGAGAGAGAGAGAGAGAGAGAGAGAGAGAGAGAGAGAGAGAGAGAGAGAGAGAGAGAGAGAGAGAGAGAGAGAGAGAGAGAGAGAGAGAGAGAGAGAGAGAGAGAGAGAGACAGAGAGAGAGAGAGAGACAGAGAGAGAGAGAGAGACAGACAGACAGACAGACAGACCTGCAAAAGGCCCTAATAATTTCCACATCGACCCCGGAGAAGAGCGTTGCGCTGCTTTTGACCATGTTAAGCATCTGTGTGTTGTATCCGGTGAAGCATTGGAAGGCGTACTTCTGGACAGGGCTGGGACAGTCAGGGTAAACCTCACCTCCGGAGCCTGTCAAAGGGAGACATATCGATCCAAATTAATTTCATAATAGAATTACATGTATATATATACTAATATTGCTTTGTCCATGCTAAATGGTCTTTAAGTTAAAAACGTGATAATTGAATTTATTTCGTCTTACGTAGTTATATAGCTTAATTATAGCAATGATTTAATATTAAGAAACAACCGTCATGATACTTATGCACGTATACCGGCTGTCTTAAAATAATGTTGCTTTGAGAAAAGATGATGTACGCAGAGAGAGAGAGAGAGAGAGAGAGAGAGAGAGAGAGAGAGAGAGAGAGAGAGAGAGAGAGAGAGTGGTTCTGAAATTAACAACCCAATAAAGATGCTATCCCCGGTAATTAGCAGGTGCTGTCTTGCAGGCAATAAACATTGGTACGAACTGATAGGATGCCGCTCTGTTAATTGAGACCGAATACCAACCATGCAAGTCCGACCCAGCCTGTATTGTCAATTCCTCCTACCCTACCCCCTCCCCCCTCCCTACCAAAAAAATATACTTTTAATGCTTGTCTTGTAATTTTTTTACATTGCTTATCTGAAAAAGAAGAATAAACCCCACGGGTCTTATTACCATATTTTCTTTTATTGAGAAGGAATTAGAAAAAACCACACACATCTACGAACCTATACTCCAGAAAACGCATCAAATTTGATGCCAACAATTTGCAAAATGTCTAAAAATTAGTTACAGGGCTCTGTATATAGGTCGAACATAAATCAAGTTGTGATTGATTTAGTTCTGCGTTTATCACCATCATTAACAGAGATTAGAAACGTGTACAAGTTAAGTCGGTGTCTTTATCACTTTCCCTCCTCAGCACGTGTTCAACATCCATCGCGTGTTTCTCTTTCGATGAAAAGACAGAGACTTTGAATGTTTTGACAAAAAACGTTTGTGATGTTGTTTTCTCTTCTGACATTTACACCGGTGTGAAGAATTAGGGACAAAAATCGGCGGTGCATTGGAAAAAAACCCTCTAGAAGTAGCAGATGCTGATTCGACATCTCAAGATGCGCAGGAACCCTACAGGGGGTTGTGTGTTAATTATGAAAACCGAATATATTCATGCGACCTTTGTTAGTAAACATGGTGGAAAAAACAGCGAGGTGGAAATATACAGGTTTTTAAACCGTACACAAAAAACAAGTCGCGAAAAACAGACGGTATATTTCTGTAACATAAACAAACTATTATAGCGAGTTCAAACAGAAATCAATTTGTGTAAACTTCAAGTGGAATAAGTATCAAACCATGGCGGGCATTGTGGCAGAACAGTTCCCGAGAGTTTATCAAAACCTCCACCCTCTCTACAAATTACAGCTGCACAAGTAAAATTACATCAACATATTAAGAACTGATATACATTTTGTTTTGAAATTTTTAAATAATGTTTGCCTTTTTGTCATGATTTTTTTTTATCTTACTTGCCATCGTACACACGTCTTACAAAACCTCTGTCTGTCTGTCTATCTATCTATCTGTCTGTCTCTCTCTCTCTCTCTCTCTCTCACCAACTAATTATTATCAAAGTTAATTAAATTAGCTTGGAGTGCGTTGATTTTGTTTGATCAAAAAATACAGTATTCCCTATTCAAAGGAAAACACGGTTATATATACATTTACACAGTCATAATTTGAAGCATATATATTTAATAATTTAAACAAATTGTATTACCTTATTTTTCAATCTTCCGTATCAAAAATACAATCAAAAAGAGGGAAAGGAAATAATTTCATCAATGTTTCGACAAATTGTATATTTTACCGGCAATGATTTGATTTTTGATGCCAAGAATTGCCCCAGTAGTGAACAGATGTACACGTATTCACTGAGTTTTGAAAAGAGCAATATTCTAACTAAATAATGCTATCTAAATTCCCGAGGGGGGAAGTAATTCATGTTTTCAAAACGAGTTTGTTTTCCCAATAAGAGCAATGGCATACATCTTGTTTCGTTTACGAAATCTATATATGTATCGATTACTTCACATTCATATATATAGTACAATTAAACTACCGTGTACTAAAATTTGCGTTAACGGCGTTTACAGGATAAAATTTTGATTACAAGAAACTGGGAAATATTTGCCCCGTTTTATTTTCTCCCCTTTCGCCCTCGTTGTCAGCGGGCTAATTTTAAGACTGCATGGGCGAATTCATATGTCTCATATTATTTCTCTTAAAACACAACAGTGTCTGGGCGAATTCAAAACGGGGCGAAACTGTTAACAAATGCAGAAGGGCGAAGATCACACAGGGCGAAAATAACCCTGTAAAAATATTTGCTATATATACTAGTATATATCAAATATTCTTTTTATTATAAGCGTGGTATTTTACCAATCGGCAGTCCTTTACTGTAACTTCTCAATTCCGGAACTATGTATTTATGGACTGTGCACTATGAGACTATGATCTCAATCCTATAGAACAATTCAAACCAGAAATCGTGATAAAGGTAAAACTTAAAAAATACAATTCTCTTGCATTAAATGTAATTTCTTTGATATTCTTTAGTGTTTTCAAGTATTATAAGCGTGTATTTACTGTAAAAGTCAGTGAGTATATTACGAAAATTGTCAATAGGTCAACAGTTCAGTGATAAGTAGCGAAAGCACAACGATGCATCCCTGTCTATTTAATATACAAAAAATCGTTCTATTTCATGATCAATATTCATATCTAATTTGTTTATTTCTTTCCTTAATTAACAACAAATAATCAAACGGAACTCGTTTAGAATTCGAACAACAAATAAAGCCCGCCAAATACAACGATTGAATAAATAAATCACAAAGAATGTAAACCAACAATTTCTTACCTGCAAAACTAAAAATCTGAAGAATCAAGAGGAACATTAGAATTTCCTTTTTGTCGTGACAAACCGACGAATAGAGCTCTCTTTTACACATGCTAGTATATTGTCCCGGGAAAATAAAGCTTGGCGGGAACTTTCTGAGCAGACGACACAGAGCCGGTCATTTCATATCAAACCTGAGACGTTTATTGCCGTCTGCCAGCAATAGTTCATCAGTTGAAATATAAAGTTGTACGATAAGGACCGAAACAGCACGAACTGCCGAAATCTCGCGCGTGTCTCGTTTTGCCAAAGTATCTTAAACATTTGTGAGTCTGATGTTTTATGCATCTGGACCCGTGATTAATATGGCCTCTGATCGGCTTGCTCTGGAGCTTTTCGAGTATCGTAATCTGTTTTCAAATTATCAAGATAAAAGACTATATATATATATATATATATATATAAAGTTCTTTTAAATTCTTCTATATATATAGTTCTTATATATAAAAGTTCTTTTTTAGGCTTTCTATCTGCCGATTAGTTTTGAACACAAATAGACAGTTTCTAGCATTTGGCACATTCATTTTAGGTCTAAACCTGGAAAATTCACATTACCAGAGCTTTGTTTACGTATTGTGAGCTCTGTGTCTCAATTGTAACTCGACGATTGACGCTCAAATTTTTGGTTGACTATGAGAAGTGCCCTTACTGAAGCATTGTAAACATTAAAAACGGAATGAAATAAGATCAAAATCGTGACCTTGCCCTTTCACTACCTGTGTAATTTTGATTTTAACTGCAGCAGACAATTTTCTGGCATTTAAAATACAAAACCCTATAAAACTAATATTCTCGTTTTTTGGCTTGTGTATATTTTTTATATTTGTTATCTATAAAATTAAGACATAAATATCGTAAAAGTGATGGGGCGAGAACCTGAGCCATTTGCATTTATTGTTAATAATAGTACATGTACAAAATAAATGTTAGGAACAAAATAGCTGAAAACAAAACCGTGTATGTCTCATTTATCACAATATATTTACATCTACAGAGAATGATTCCCTCTGTTTCTTACGGAATCTTATTGGTAATTCATAGCTCTATAGAAACATCTACTTGCCCCGTTTATCGATCGGTCTAAACCTACTGTGACTGAAACTGACAGGACTGAAATCTACACGCCCCGTTTATCGATTGGTCAAACTGAGACCTAGGAAAAATCACGGACTGCACGAAATAATCATGATAATTATGCATTTTTTTCTGTAATATCGCCATCTTCATTTATATGGAGGGTAATCGTGTTCAAAAATCCAGACATGTAAACTTGTAAATCCGAATATGCAATCGTGTTGATGTGTGAGCCTGAGCATGAATATGTGTAATTCTGATCGTGTAACCTATAATACTCGGGCATAAACATGTGTAAGATTTGACTCAGTTCCTTCGCATGATGCACATTTTGCAACTTTATTGTTTACATTATTTAGTTAATTAAACCTTCAACTTTGCACACTTTAAATCCGTAGTTTCTGCATTTGTAATTTCAGGCTCGGCAATAGCACATCTGACATGATACAAATTGACAAATGTAAAGTCTACAAGTTTGTCGAATTTTGACATGACCTTATATGGAAACAGTGACGTCACTGATAGAAAAAGGCTAGCTGCAGGTAAAGGCATGCCGTAATCGCCGGAATAGGGACGGAATAAATAAAAAAAAAATATTTGGTAAGCCTTTAATCATATTATCTCTGTATAACAACATTTCATAGAGTATTATTTTTCGGAAAATTAAATTATGAGATTGGTGTACATTTTATCAAGAGAATGTATAAAAGATGCGAGTAAAGAATTCGATCGGCTTCAGATATCCTCTTAGAACTGAAAAAAATTACATTTAATGACTTTGTTTGAATACACGTGTATAAAGATATATACACATTTTTATTCATAGGCGTCTGAACCGGGAAGGGGGGGAGGGCTAGGGGGGACTTAGCCCCCTCCCCCCCCCCCCCCCACTTTTTTGCCAAGTTAGACCTAACCATTAGGAACATAGCAATAGGGAGGATTCAACCCCTTCCCCCTACTTTTTCCTCGTAACAAACAAAATTGTTCCTTAAAAGACCTTAAAGAGAATAAAATATTAATAGTGATATTGAAAATTAGAGTCATAGTAGGTATACTAGCACCCCCTCCCCCCACCACCACTACCACGGATTGGGAATTTCATAATTTGTGGGGGAAAAATTGGGCAGGTAAGATTGGAGTTATTGGTATACCCTCCCCCACGGATTAGAATTTTCATGATTTCGGGAATTCTTGTCAATATTTCTCATGATTAGTTTAGCCCCCCCCCCTTTTAATTTGCTTCCGACGCCACTGTTATTAGAGTACATGCAACAAATTGTTAAAGTATAGGCCTCGGCTGAATTAAGAAAATATCTCCAAATGCATCCTTATCGCTACCGCAAAGTTGTGACAAGACACCCCCCCCCCCACGCGAAAATTTACACGGGGTCCGTCAGCTGAGTTGCAAAGTTATCGATAAGAAAAACAAACTATTTAAAGACATTGGTTTTGAGATTGTGATTACCCGGTAATATGAGACATAAGAAGCGACACTCTCTTTAAAAAAAATTGAATAAAAATTCCAAAGATAAGGTTAACTGTCGTGAAATTAAAATGTGTATAAATTATTTTAAGAAATGTTTCTTTTCATTGTCGGCAATATATAGGCAAAAAGCCTATCATGCAGGTAAAAATTGACATTTTAAAAAAATTATTTTAAGCAATTATTACGGGATTGAGTATGACGTCCTGAATGTCGGTTCAATTTAATACAGACTCACTTTGTGAAGTTGGCTGATAAAAATTTTCTGGAGAGCTATTATAATACAGCTTTACAGCCACTTGTGAACTAGCTGCAGGTCTGTAGCTCCCTGTCTAAAAATACAGATGGACGATCTTTGAGCTACAGTGCCTCCCATAGTAAAACTTCAATTTACGGCGCACAAAAAATATGCGCTAGTTTTTTTTTTGTATTTTTTTATTATTTTTGAAGATTGTGTTATTATTTATCTTTCACTTAACACAACAACAAAAAGTAACATAAATTTTTCCGCGAAAAATTACCAAATCCTTGCAGGTCGTTTATTCTAACTTATTCAGAAAAATAACAAGAGTAAAAATGGGGTACTCTATATGCAATGTTTTTGCCCAAAAATGACTAAGTTCAACAGCTGATATTTTTATAAATTATCAGAAATCAAAATCCTAGCAATTTGCATACTTCTGATATATATGTATAAATGATCTGCAAAAGAACAACTTCCTATTTTGAAAACTGTTCGAGGAGTTATCGGTACAATAAGGGTTCCTTTTTGACAGCCACTCGCCCGTCTGCAATTTTTACTATTTCAATAATAGGAAACCCGCTTAAAAATTCACTCTCAAAATTCTTAGAATTCAGAAGCAATGGAGTTACATGGGACCTCACGGCGGTCTTCGAACCCCATGCCGCTCAAAATATATTTACCTCCTTAGGAAATTTCTTGATCCGTCTCATTTCTAGAAAAGTGTACGCATTTACTTATATTCCAGTTTAAATTACATGTCAATTTTTTTAAGAGATATAAGATATTAGGCATTTCCTTTTATAATACCATGAGAATTATATTACGGAAATTAGCGCATTCGTCACATCGGCAACGATTTTTTTTCTACATGAACCTCTTCCTGTTTGGTTCAGTTTCAATCATACCTCATTTTTTTTTCTAAAAGTAATACCGGTGTTTTTGATAGAAAAGGTGTCGTTCATTAAAAGCTTATTGCAACAGTTTAGTTGAATATTATGTTTATTTTTCGTTCATTCCGGTCCGGTGGTTACGACATGCCTTTTCCCGCAGCAAAGCAGTTGCCATATAAGGTCATGTCAAACTTCGACAAACTTGTAGACTTTACATTTGTCAATTTGTATCATGTCAGATGTGCTATTACTGAGCCTGAAGTTACAAACGCAGAAACTACGGATTGAAAGTGTGCAAAGTTGAAGGTTTAATTAACTAATGTAAACAATAAAGTTGCAAAATGTGCATCATGCGAAGGAACTGAGTCAAATCTTACACATGTTTATGCCCGAGTATTATAGGTTACACGATCAGAATTACACATATTCATGCTCAGGCTCACACATCAACACGATTGCATATTCGGATTTACAAGTTTACATGTCTGGATTTTTGAACACGATTACCCTCCATACATTTAAGCATAGAATGCTTATTTTTGGATGTCGTTGGTCCTATGACACACCAAGCGGTGCAGACAAATCGAATACCGCGCTTCATAGGTGTGTCATAGGACCGACGACATCCAAAAATTAGCATTCAATGCTTATATTAATATTTTCATACTGATGTCTATTTGTATGAAATATTGTGTATCGCCGCTATAAAGCCAGGGATGTGAAACATACACGGTACAGCCATATTAACATGTTATTTAGTAAGCTTCCGCGACAATTAGTATAGTGCTAGAAACTTTGTGGAAAAAAATCTTTTTTATTAAGGAGTGGATATACATGTATATCGATGTTTTTCAAAAGTACATATCAAATTGGTTATGTAAGATTGAAAGTTTCATTTAATCTCACAAAAATAAATGTACTCAAAACACGTGAAGACCTTTATATTTGTGCTCATGGCGCATGAAATAGCAAGGTGTATTCATAGAAAATTGAATGTCGCAGGTTTCCAAAGCAAACGTAAGGGGAAATATACACTGAATGTAAATATATCCCGCATAAACCACCATAGAAAGCATTTTAATGTTTAAGTGAAGATGTATGATTCAGTGGAAACTCTGTCCTTTCTGCTAAGTAATTTAATAAAATAAATTTAAATATTTTTTGAAATCACATACATCTCCAAAACCACTGTATTCGTAAATTACATGTATTTCTATTTATTTAATATTTTTTTTATAAAATAAATGTGACCAAACATTAAAATGGAGTTCAATTTGTCCATTTCTGAAACTGACTGAAAAAAAAATGGTTATGTCAGATCGACTGAGTAAGAGTAAGATTGGGGTATCCGCCAGATCAGCTGGTATATCGAAATTATTTTAAAGGAGCCACTTTAATATCATAATGAATTTTACCACACAGAATTCAAGAATTAATCAAATCCAGCAAGAATGCACAAATCGTGCAACGGATTCAGGACAAAATGAGAGAGAGACACATATTCACATTGCTATTTGAGCGTCATCCCGATCTCTGTTAAATGTAAATGAATAGAAAAAGGGGAAAATTACTTTATGTTAGCAAATAATTTTAAAATCAATAATTCTGAATTGTCATTTTTACAAAATATTATGCACCAACCGTGTGCACCGGTGTCAAACAAAACAAAATGCATTCATTTTAAACCTTTATTTTCTTAAAAAATTCCTTATGTATTTTTAAATCAAAAACAGTATCCGAAATTTAAAAAAGAAAAGAAAGGTATTTTGTTTTTGATCCAAACAATAAACTTATTCCAACTCATATCCATGCATAAAATAACACTTAAGCCACAAACTCGTTATGAATTAAAAAACAAATCGGAACAAAAAAATTCAAAAATAAAACAAAGAGACAAATTAAATAGAGTACAGCAATCCACAAAAAATTAATGTTTATAGATCTATATGATAAACAAAAACTCAAACAGCTTTAAAAATAATGTAAAACAAAACAGAATACAATGTCTATATAGATAGTCATAAATGGAAAAAATGTTTAAAAATGTTCTCAAGAACAATGCTACAGTCCGTGATATTAGTGTTTCAATGCAATCATCCTCATATATTGTCGATTCTAATTTATCAAAAAATCTATATTGATATCTTTACTTTCTCATAATTAATTTTTCAAATTGAATATAATTTTTTGTTTTGTTGACTATTTGTTTATGTTTTTGCTAACATGCACGGATCCAAAGAAATTGTTTTTTAAAGGGATAATTTTCTGGGTTTTTTTTTTGGGGGGGGGGGGAGGGGTCGAAGTCTTTTTTGAGGGGAATTTTACTATGTAAATTTAAGTGATTGAATTTTTCAAAGGGGGGGGGGGGTACGCCTCCCCCGACCCTTTCTTCATTCGCGCGTGTGTACATTTTTTTGTTGATTGTTCGTTTATTTTTTCTTTTAGAATCGTTCCCCATTCAAAATGTAAAATACACGTAGTTATTTATACATTTTGTCATCGTATTCACATTTTTCCACTGTTTAAAGTCATTTACCCAAGTTACATTTCTCATCTTCAATTTTGTTAATATTTTTTAATTTTCGCGCATAAAAAGCTGGACTCGGGAACAGGGCAGGTACTTTATTAACTAATTTAAAAGCTTTTTTCTTATTATTAACACCAAAAATTAACGTAAATTCAAAGTTTTTGAATCTGTAAGATGTGACAGTGGATAAAAGAGGTGGTTTTAGTCAAAGACGGCCCATTTTCGTATCTTAAAGTAGATCCAGTGTTCTGTGACGTCACCGTGACTTTTTTATAAAACTTTGAATTCTTTAAAAATTGTGCAAGATAGTTTTATTTATTTTATGTGAATATAATCACATGGATGTAACTAGAATTATTGGTAGGTTCAAGATATTTTTGCACTTAATTTTATACTAAATTTCCAAATTTTTATATATTTTATCTATGCAAAGGGGAAATAACTCTTTTTCTGACTTTTCTCTCAGTTGTATGTCTAAATGCTATAGTTTTTCTTATTCCAACGATTAATTTTAAAATATTTTTGTAATTTTAGTTTTCTGATAAAGTTGACATTAAAATTAAAGAAGAAAAATAAATTTCTGCCTACAAGATTTTAATTTTATCAAAAAAATTTACATTTTTCTAATGCTAAAATATGCTTTAGTTTATGTTTATCTGGCATCTCAAAAAGTGTGATGACATGTATATTTTTTCTAACAATTGATGACATATAAGTCTATTAAGTCGAAATCAGTTCGGTTTTTCAACTTTCCTCAGAGAATTTTACGAGTATGGAGCTACCTTAAGCTGAGATTTTGATATTTTTTCATTCAAATTCTAAATAAAAAATCAATGTATACTCAATGAAAAAAATTAAAAATATTAGAATAATACAAATGTAAATGACAAGATTATACAAGTTATAAAATATTTTGGTGAGAAAATGCCGCAAGAGCGACCCCTCACGGGTAAGTAAAAGAAAACGTTTCTGCAGGAAGTAAATGCTGCTCTATATATGGTAGAATCGAGGACGGTCGGAAGGCTTATTTTTCCATGGATCTTCCAGCCATGATGTACTGGAGAATTTGATGATGGCGGTAATTGATGAAATGTTCCTTCACCCTGAGTTCGCCTGTGTGTGTGTATATATATATATATATATATATATATATATATATATATATATATATATATATATATATATATATATATATCATAAGCACAAACATTGCAATAACTCTCAAATTGACATATATCTGCCCATAGTGAATGATATAGATATATATAAAGATCAAGGAAATTCACCTTATTGGAGCCTCACCTTTGCCCCGGCCGGGGCTTGAACTCACGACCTCTGGAACCCATTCTCCTAGCAGTGAGCGGCCACCGCGCGGAGGTGGAGCTCCAACAAGGTGAATTTCTCTGTGCTATATATATATATATATATATATATATATATATATATATATATATATATATATATATATATATAAATGATAAAACTTGCCTAATTGGTATGGACTGTGCTAATGATATACATCTAAAATCGTTGATTGTTAGCCCCGGCTTAGTTTTAGTTTCAGTGAGAAAGTTGGAGCTGATTTTGTATTATGGTTAAGCTTTTGCCTTTTTCATTTTAATATACAACCTTAGGTCCATTTACTTTTGAATTTTGAATAAGTGTATGAATGAAAGTGGCATGGAAGAGAGTGATTAAAATATTTTTAAAAAATGACATCATATTAATATAAATTTTGTATGTTTGAATTTGAAAAATAAAAAATTAAAAAAAGTATTCTCCTTTATGTAATTACATTATAATAAAATTTTCAAATCGTTTAAAAAAAATGCCTTTTTTTTAAAGGAAAATGCAAGATAACTGTCATGTTGTAAATTTTGAATTTACCGGGTGGCAGTAAATACGAACTTTACGAGTTGTCATATTGTAAATTTTGTATTTACTGCCACTCGGTAAATTCAAAATTTACAACATGACATAACGTTAATCAATAAACCGTCATAAAGACGGCATCTTGACCATTTAAATTCTTACTCAAAAATGAAAGTTTTTGCTTCTCAGTAGGTTCATATTAAGAAATATTTTGCCAATGTAAATATAGAGGATAGAACATCAGTATTTTCACACCGACTTGTACCTACGTTTTTTACATTTCCTTATACACTTGAAAATTGGAAAGACTATATCAAGATTGGCAAAGATTCTATCCTGGAAATCCATTATGATTTGGTACCTCTCATACTGCCACATCTTTTCTGATTTTGCCAAAACTTCATCATACGTTGTTCTGAAAACAAATTCAACACTCTTGATATTGTTGTGATTTCACGTGCACATATCATAGCCTAGAAATTGATACTCTTTAAGAATATAGTGTCGAGCTTTTCAACCCCTAATGGGCTTCAGTATTGGTTTGGAGAACATGTAATCTAAACTGTTCATTGGTGTGTAGCTATTTATAAAAGCAGTCACAGTGAAGTAGTTATTACATGTATAAGAATATAAGGATCAATAAGACGCCAACACTGTTTTAATATATTTTGACTTTCGCTTTAAATTATAAAGGGTTTTATTGGCCCATTAAGTTGATTTTTTGATGTCCTTTCACAATTATAATATCTTAGGTCAACATTTGTTGAAATTGGTCCAGTAGGTTTAAGGAAGATAAAAATAATGTAGTATTAAAAGGTTTCAGATGAACAGACACTCTCTTAAACCTTTGATTAAGGTGAGCTAAAAATCTAAATGTCTTACGTAAAAAAGGCAGTTATAAGGGAGATAACCAGCAAATTTCCAACCATCATAAAAACGGCAGCCACCATCTTGACACTCCAATCGGTTTTTGGATTTTTATCTAATGAGTGAGATATAATTTATTATTATGTTGTTGCATAAAAAAATGCAATTGGATGAGAACCAATAATTAAACGCCATCTGTTATTTTATCAATATTTTGTTGAATAACAATTTTGGTGGATTTCGTTGTTGAGTTGATCCACGGAACACCTGTAATCTAATAACAAAATGTACTGATGTTTTTGATCATTGGTTTCAGATTTAAATAACCATGAACCGGTGGTTCGACTAAATTGAAAATTTAATAACATTTATTGAAAACAACAGTACATTGTATATCATAAAAAGAGTTCATAAAAGTACGCATTTCTTTCTTTTCGTTTAAAATTGATTTTAAGTTTTACCTGGGTTGCCGTCGAAACCAAACTTATCTTCAAACATTTCTCCAAACAATTGGTAAAAGGGATGGAATAGGATGTTCCAGAGACTCCATTCGTACCATTTGCCAGACATATCCATGCCTGAGTTATCGCGAAGAGCCTCATAAAAAACTCCGACACCAATGATCAGGAAGGCCACCACGATCAGAAACTTCAACAGGTTGTACAACTAGGGGAGATCAATAATCACACCATCAGTTGTGTCAAGAAAATTATATTATAACAGTACACCAAATTTTTCAAAATTTTCAGTCGAGATTAGCGTTACATTCTAATCATACCCCTTAATAGTACCTAATGCTAATAACCTACTGTACGGTCTAATAATTTGAAGGAAATGATTATTGGTTACACTGGCGTCGGAAGCAAATTGAAAGTGGGGGAGCTAGACTAATCCTCAGAAATATTGAGAGAAAAGTAATTCCCAGAATCATGGAAATCCTAATCCTTGGGGGGGGGGGGGGGGGGGAGGGGGGGGGGGAATCCAACTTTTCAATATTTCAAGGTAAATTTAGGAACAATTATCTTTCCTGCGAGAAAAAGTGGGGGGGGGGGGGGGCTGAACCCTCTATCATGCTATGTTTCTAATGGTTAGGTATAACTTTGCAAAAAAAGTGAGGGGGGGGGGGCTAAGCCCCCCCCCCCCCCCTAACCCCCCCCCCCGGTTCCGACGCCTATGGGTTAACCGCAGAAGACAGAAAACCCTGTATTACTTGAATTTTAAAAATACAAATGTACCCACCATGTATTTCAGGAACATGAAGCTTATGCCGGTAAACTTCCGAAGAGCAAAGACGCGCATATATCTGAGGTAGGAGAAGAGCAGCAGCAGAGCGGCGATTCTCTTGACCATCCGAAATTTTGTTGATTTCTTCCATCTTACACTGAAGGTAAATATAACTAGACAAAAGCAGATAAGTCCGAAAAGTTTCCACATGTCGTTCAGCCGGGAGAAAAACTTCCGCTTTTTGTGTCGTCTGGTTTCTACCTTTCTACAGAGTGTACCCTGAAACGAACAACTATAACTCAAAAAGGCCCGGATCTCATGGGTAACTGAAATATAAGGGATTCTTCTTTACTAAATACTACTTTTTACGGATAAACTAGTTATTAAAAAACTTAATGAATCTTGAAATTCTAATGAAGATTTGATTGATAAATTGACAATTTAGCCTCCTAAAACGGATAAAAAGTGAATTGGTGATTGCTAAATAACCTAAAGAATACTAGAATGTCGTACAAAAACGCTGATGACGTCATTAATGAAATCCAAAGTAGTCCACAGGTACAGCGTCATTTCACAAATGGCATCCTTAGCTGACAAGTTTCGTAGAGGTTTTACATCAGTAAGCAGAAAGTAGCTGTACATTATCAACGTTATTCCAAACAGGATCTACAAAATCAGGAAATACTGCAAACGCTGACAACATTTATACTTACTTACATGTAGGTTCTTTTGTTGTAAACAATTATTTTATATTGGTACAAATTGTCCTATTCTATACTATACTCTGCCCCAAGATACCATCTATAATTCACATTTTGCTTAATTACTCGATATTTAGGGTTCGAACGATGTTCATTCAAATATTTAAAAAAATCCAAAATCGAACCTCTTCGGGATTTCGCATTGCAACAGACATGAAAGTACCTGGATGGTAACGTTAAAAAAAATTGCGCAAGGTATTCTGAGAGACTTCCGAATGCCATAAAAGATGTCAAAATTCCCCATTACAAATCTGATTAAAAAATCTGGTTTTGTTGCTGTAAATTTTTCGAGTGAAAAAACGAAATTGTGTCAATGAAGATATCTTGGATGTTTTCCGTTTCATCAATATCAATCGTACTTCTTTAACAGGTATGTGTATTCTTATAAAAAACGTCCTAACGTGACGGAAACAATAACTTGGGACAAACCATAGCTATAGTTTAACCGTATTTATACCAATGTCAATTCGGTTTTATCACTATATTTCAATGCTTACTAGCATGACATTATATAAATAGTGCCTGTTTGGGAGGGTAACAGTTGAAATTGACACCCGAGAAAACCATTGTCAACCTCCGCTTCGCGTCGGTTGACAATGATTTACGAGGAGTGTCAATTTCATCTGTTATCCTCCCAAACAGGCACTATTTATTTTGCTATACTGAATGTCTTAATTCTAAAGAAAACATCAATGCTGTCAGATAGGAGTATCGTGAATTCTAAGGCGAACCGTACGCGCATGATTTTCGCGCATGTAACAATTCGTAATGTTATCCGTTGCTAAGTGCGTTGCTAACGCTGAGGGTAATTGAACATATTATGAACTGCGTCTAAACCAATCAGATTTCAGTATTTAACATGAAAGTATAACAAAACGTTATTAACACATTCCTGCACTAAATACACTAACTATAGACATACAACAACATATGGAATGCCATAGCTGCCTTATGTGGCTATTTCATGTGAAGATGGTGCTTTATCATATTATACTGTGGTTATTTCATGTGAAGATGGTGCTTTATTATATGAAGATGATGTTTTTTTATATGAAGGTGGTGCTTTATTATATGAAGATGGTGCTTTATTATATGAAGGTGGTGTTTTATTATATGAAGGTGGTGCTTTATTATATGAAGGTGGTGCTTTTTTATATGAAGATGGTGCTTTATTATATGAAGGTGGTGCTTTGTTATATGAAGATGATGCTTTATTATATGAAGATGGTGCTTTTTTATATGATGATGCTTTATTATGTGAATGTGCTTTTTAATGTGAAGATGGTGCTTTATTATATGATGGTGCTTTTTTACATGATGGCGCTATTTAATGTGAAGGTGGTCACTCGGAACTCCTCTTATTTTTGAATACTGAGTTAACCATTTTTTATCTCGAAATTTTGAAAGTAAAACAAATCAAAGTTCTGAAGTATTGACGGGAGTTGATTATATCGATTATCTTTTATGCAAAATCAACGATATGTGATTTTGCATGGCAAGTAGTATCAGTAATCGAAATCGAAAACGCTCGGCTGTCTCCGTTTATCTCCGACAAGCAAAAGGACTCTGTTTGTCGGATATTAACGGAGCCAGCCAAGCGCCTGGTTGATCGAGACTACATTGAACTCTAGCGTAGGAATACATACGACTTTCAAAAATATCTAAACTGTTTGTACAATTTAAAATCTAACTATTTTCATGGTATTAATAAATAAGTTTTCTTGAAAAACAATTCTTCAGAATACATAGCATCGAATTTATCGATTATTTTCAAGAACTAAGTGTTGTCAGCGGTATTAAATAATTGATTTGTGCTTAGGTCCAAACACTGTTTCACTTTCGCTTTGCCCGAGTAAGTGCATAGGAGAGTTGATTAAAATCAACTCCCAAAAATTGATGCATCAAAATCCATTTGATACACTATTGATAATTCATCTTTTTTTCTAGCACAATTAGTATATATTAAGCTATCGAGAAGATCTAGCTGTGTACGACTTTACCCCAACCGAACTTACATCTATTAAGTGACAACTATATAATGACGGAATATTACAAGAATCAAAGCCTAGTAAAGTTATCCTGAACTTTGAAAAACAGAAAAGTGAAATAACTAATTATTTGTGTTTAAGCGAAGGTTATGCCCTAGCTATCTGATTAAAATAAGATCTTTGATCCGCTCTTAATTTTGTGTTTGTCACCGCCTAGCCGGTCTTCGTCATCGATGACCGTTCCTCTTAAACCTAAGGGGCGAGTTGCAGGAAGAGTTCACATTCTGAGTGGTTTCAAAACAAAACATTATAAAAAAAAAAAAAACAAATAAAGGAACGTACTGAGGATCTGATTTTAAACAGAATTGATGCCCTATGTGATAGGATTTGACTTGAAGAGAAAGTTAGTGAAAGTCACAGGGAAAGGTCTTCTATACTATAATAAAGCTCAAAGAAGGCCCTTTTATAAGTGGTAAAGGCAATAGTAAAATGTCAAGAAATACTGACAAAATATTGTATTATCCAATTTATCATATTTGTCAATTCAGTTGAGATTAAGTCGTACAGTTCATCTCGTAACTAAAATACTTATAATGCTAAAAAAAAGAGAAACTAGCAATTGTGTTTTACACTGTAAATAGATTTTAATTGTATCAATTTTGTTCTAGTTTCAAAATTTCGAGATAATAAATGTTTAACTCAGTCCTCAAATATAAAGTTCCGAGTGACCACCTTCACATTAAATAGCATCATCATATAAAAAAGCACCAACACATAAGAAAGCACCATCTTCATATAATAAAGCACCATCTTCATATAACATAGCACCATCTTCACATAAAAAAGCACCATCTTCATATAATAAAGCACCATCTTCATATAACAAAGCACCACCTTCATATAATAAAGCACCACCTTCATATAATAAAGCACCATCTTCACATAAAAAAGCACCATCTTCTTATAATAAAGCACCACCTTCATATAATAAAGCACCATCTTCATATAAAAAAGCACCATCTTCATATAGAAAAGCACCACCTTCATATAATAAAGCACCATCTTCACATGAAATAGCCACATAAGGCAGCTATGGCGTTCCATAACAACACATAGTTAAAACGATGCAAAATGAATATGATGTTCTAGATGAATGTCTCAATACTAAAATTTAAATGCATTCAACGACTCATTTTCACTAAAAATGTGTTAATTATTATTCTACGTACCCATTGTGCAGTTAACACACAACGTGCACATTCAATGCTAATATTTTGATCATGTTGTGTATCGATTGACTTTTTCAACGTATCTCAACTACATGTACCAAGGAATACCCTAGAAAAAATCTGTCTACGTTGGGACGTAACTGCTGGTAAATACTATATAGCATGTATCTACTTAGTAAGCAAGACTTACGTAGTGTAGAACGAAGTGGGAACATCTCATGTTAAAGACAAAACAGGGATTTCTCTGGAAAAAAGAAAAATGCTTCATATCATCAGAAATTAACAATCGCGTATATTGCTACCAAAATATCAAACTGATTTGTACTGAAGTTCATTTCATACATGTACATGTAAGTGAACCATATTAAAGATCCATATTATGGTATTTTTCACCATCCCCAAGGCGAAAATTATGTTATTGTCCTTTCTGATATATTTCATTTTATCAAATAAAATATTGACTAATCATGGTGTATATTTTATTTGATAAAATAAAATGTATCGGAAAGGACATTATTCCAATTTTAAAAAGATGGTTAAGAATTTAATCAGTGGGATAACATTTGACCTAATATGACAGTTAGTCTTTGAATGCTCTATAAACATATATATTTTGGCTTTTTACGGAGAAAAAAGACAATCATTTACCAAGGCTTTGGTGAACAACTGCTTCCAGCTTGGAACCATACCGCGGTACCACTTCTTATTCATTAAAGCCACCGTACTGGGATGCGCAATGACGTCATACATTTGAAATTCATATGCAAACGCAATGGGTGTTGCTTGGATTTTCCAGACTGTCTCCAAACTATCCATTATATCAAATGCCACCTTCTTATCCGTCTGGAAAAGCGTGTCCATCATGTTCAAAGCTCTGATCTTGAAAGTTCTAAAGCATAGAGAAGAAACATTGTTCTGACGGACAAAAATGAAATGATTTGAGAACATATAGACACTATCTAAAATGTTGTTATTCCTGCGAAGAAGTTGTTCCTGACAATAAAGCAATGATTGGTATGACATCACATGGGCCATATATTGCTTTCTCAAGGGCTCTCTCCGTCTTTGATAAAAGTGTCGTATACAAGCACATAGTTTTAAAAGAAGAATTTTACCATGCATTTGACATGAAAACGACAGGGGGAAATATTCCACTTAAAAATGTACACGTATCGTTATCCGTCAAAATAATCACTCCTGTCGTATTCGAACTAGAAACCTGCGGGTAAGTAGGTCTAAGCTATACCCGTTGCACTTCAGAGGTAAACACATCAATTTGGCGATAAACACAGTTTCACAATGAGTTGAAACCGCCATTTTGTGACATGTCATGAAAACTTAAAGTTACCGGATGTTGAGCCCCCTTCACGGCGTATATGATGTATAAATGATTATGTTGTATTGAAGCAACAATTTGAAAATGCAAATTCATGCGGGCAGGAAAGATAGAGAGCATTGCATAGAAATCCACAGCCGTTGGTTGATGGATTACATATAATCGACATACGCGATTGGTTTGTTATAAAACTGTAAATCTTAGTCGTTTATGCAGTGTCTATTTGAAATTTTTAAAGAAAAAGAGGAGAACACTTCTAACAAATGGAATTAGGAAGAAAAGAAGTAAAGTGGTGTTTTTTACAAATGTATATGTACATACTTTGAATGTTCATCTAAACTTTTGGCGAGATTTTTGTCCTTCAGTTCAGCATGGCTGGCCATAATCTTTAAAATCACAGAGCTTACAATACCTGTATCTAGAATAAAACACGCAATTGCTATTAGTTTTTTTGCATATTTATCATTAAACAATGACTTTTTTTGCATTGAAAGATGAAATGTCACATAGATCTATAATAAGATAAAACAGACGATGTTCAGGAACGTAGCATCGTTTTTAAAAGTGGGGGGCAGCCTCATTTTGGATTTTTCAAGATGGCGTATTTTAACGCAAATGCATTTGCTGTTTTATTAAGTTATATTCTTTTTCTACATCGTTTAGTAAAACAAAAAAATCCTTGTCCTGAGAAAGAAAAAAAAATACGACCATGCATTGAACCTCGTTGAGGTATTCGGTGAATATCGACCACATTTTGTACCAAATAAATTTATGGTCCGAAATTCTTAATCATGATATCATCTTGAAGTTGTTATCAAATAAAAATACTCCACCTAAGAAGTTTTCTTGTTTATTGTTCAATTCATTGCAAATTGAATTTGACAATGAAGTATAGAAGCAATTAACTTGAAATTCATACTGTTCTCTTAGCGAATAAATGCATAAACTTTTTCTTTAACAAAATATGAAATAAACAAATTACCACATATATTTTGACAATTTTATAATGTTCTTCTTTTAATCAAGGAAAGATAACTCTTTAAAAAAAGTTTGAATGCAAACTGATCAACTTCTTTTATGTTATCTGTCATGTGAATTTGGTTCATTTCACTTTCATTGTTATCCAGCAATACATATTCAACTAATTTAAACTGATTCAAAAATTTCTTAATATCCCCTCATTATACACTGAATACCATAAGACTCACTTCAGAGAAAAAATGCACCTAGACAAGTTTGTTTTAGAACCATTTTAGCTGCAGGTCTGTAGCTCTGAAAAAGATCAGATGGACGACCTGGGAGCTATCAATTTCCGAGGTCGGTTAGCGTTTGAGGCAAGTAAAGTACCGATATCAATAGTTAAGTGACTGAAAAAATTTGATGGTACTAATAATTTTCACAGAATGTAAGAATTCAAAATAAGGTTAATCAGTCCAAAATCTTTTCTCTGGGAAACCAGAGAAAGCATCTTCTGGACGGCCGATGGCAAAAGGAAAAGGGGTACGCCAAAAACAGCAAGAACAGCAGAGAGTGAGCTGTAAAAGATAGAGTTATCATGGAAAACAGTGGTGGCAAAAGCAAAGGATCGGACTGGGTGGAGAGTCAGTGTGGCTGCCTTATGTGCCACCTGGCATGAAGAGGCTTAACTAACTAACAGTCCAAAACTAGCGCAATTTTATGTGCGCCGTAAATTTTTTTACCATGGGAGGAACTGTACATCCAAGGTCGTCCCTCGGAATTGTTTTTCAGACCGGGAGCTACAGACCTGCAGCTACATTTTAAAAAGACCTTGGACTTTCGGTAAGACGTAACTATTTCTTGCTTCAAAACAAGTTTAAAATGATGCTAGTTTCGAGTGAAATATCAATAGGTTGCGTAGTCTTAGCTCAAAAGTTTGACGAATCTTGTTGATTTAAATGAGACATGGCGGAGTGATCAACAATGAAATAGACAGGCCTACGTCATATTGCTGTTTAACACAACTACCCAAAGTCCTAACTCTTGTTAAAATGGTTCTAATTTCACGCAAACTATAGAAGCGTTTACGTACACAGTTGATTAGCTACTCTCTTCCACATAAGAGTGCTTATATCAGCTTTGTTTGTCAGCAAGGACCAGAGCAGAATAGCCTGTAAGGACATCTGGCGGACGACATACGACTTTCGTCTTTTCGTACTGCACCCAGCTTCTAGCCGTGGGTCTTCGGTTTCTGTAACATTGGTAAGAAGCAACTGTCAAATGCGAGTCTAAATATTCCAGAGAGAGAGAGAGAGAGAGAGAGAGAGAGAGAGAGAGAGAGAGAGAGAGAGAGAGAGAGAGAGAGAGAGACTTACCTTCATAATGGAGTATTTGTTTGACAATCTTTTGCGCATTTAGGTGCGTTTTATTTCCTTCCAACAATTGAAATGCATTTTTCTTTTTAGCCATGTTCTGCAAGATAGTGACATATGATATTACATGTCCCGAATTATAATGACGTTAGCCTTCTTGGCACAATCTCTATATGATACATATCCAGGTAAAATTGGTTCCTTTTTACAAAATGCAATTTTTATCATAAATTAATGGTCTCATATTTATATGTTCCATCTAATAATATATTATACCGATAGTTTTAAGCTTTGAGTGATAAATTAACAAGAGGCCAATGGGCCACATCACTCACCTGGGAATCAATAGCCATAACATAATCAGCTTTATGAAGTCATGTACATATATATAAAGACAATGTAGTAGACTTTATTATAATGCTTTGATACCCTCTCACGAGTAAAAATAAGGTTTCAATCTGCCTTTATATATGTACGTGATTGATTCAAATGGTCACCTTTATTTTTGTCGTATCATAAAAAAGGTACTTTAAAAGAAAAAAGAATAGAAGAGACAGGTAACTTTTATGAACAACTACTGGCCAAAAAATAATTCTAGGCAGGTACCATTTTTTGACGCAAAGTAATGTTGATAGTGTGACGCGTCAACGTAATGGCAAGAAATGGTGTCCTGCTTAAATTGATCCCTGGTCAGTATAAGTTTCTGAGAAAAAAAGCTTATTAAAGATTTTTCTCTATATATACCTATGTAAAAATCTTAACCCCCCCCCCCCATTGTGACCACACCCTACCCCTGGATATCATGATTTGAACAAACTGAAATCTACTCTACATGAAAATGCTTCCACACAAGTTTAAGCTTTTATGCTGACAGGTTTTCGAGAAAAAGATTTTATAAGAATTTACTCCTATATTTCTATGTAAAATTTGACCCCCTCCCCCCCCCATTGCGGTCCTACTTTATCCCCAGGGAATCATGATTTGAACAAACATGAATTTACAAAACTTTGCGATGCTCTTACATAAGTTACAGCTTTTCTGGCCAATCGATTTCTGAGAGGATTTTTGAAAAATACCAACAATTTTTAAAAAAAATAATTCTTAAGGTATTCAATGTATAACGGAGGGATATTGAACAATTTTGAAATGAAAATCATTTTAAATTAGTTAAATATGTATTTCTGGATATCAATGAAAGTGAAATGAACCAAATTCACATGACTGATAACATATAAGAAGCCCGCCAATTTGCACCTTAAACTTTTTTAAAGAGTTATCTTTTCTTGATGAAAAAAAAAGAAAATTTTGATTTTGTCAAAATATTTGTTAAAATAAAATAAATGTTACTTTTTACAATATCTTTATAAAACACGTGTTGCCCATAGACTTCAAAGTAAAAGTCAAGGTATAATCATTTGGACAGTTATTAAAATTTAGCAAATTTCTTTGGTGGAGAATTTTTATATAATAACACCTTCAAAATGATATCATGGTAAAGAATATTGAATAATTCATTTATTAGGTATTAAATGTGGTCGTTATACATTGAATATCTTAATTATCTCCTTTTGAGAGAGGGCATGGCCCTTCATTTTAATAAACTTAATTCCCCGTCACTCAATGATACTTTATGCCAAGTTTGGTTTAAATTTGCCCAGTGGTTCTGGGGAAGAAGTAGAAATGTAAAAATATTACGGACAGACAGACAGACTGAGGCCAGACAGAAAGTGATAAAAAAAGTTCACTTTGACTTTCAGCTTACGTAAGCAAAACACCAACATAAACATCCCTCTTTTTAAAAAAAAAAAAAGATTATCATGTAAATCAACAACAACATATCATTATAAGAAAATGATAAAGTTTCTAAAATTGTATCACCTCGTCAAATTAAAGGGGCCAAGGCACGATTTTAAATTGATGATTTTAAATTCATTAGTTTCATATGTTAAGTATAAAATGGTTTTGGGGTTTTAAATGATTGGCCAAAATTCGAATTTTATAAGTCAAGTTAAAAGCGAGATACAGCTAGAGAATCTCGATCTTGACATTCAAATTTTTCAAATAGTCACTATTATTACTTTATTAACATTTTATGTTTTCAGTGTCAGTGTATTTATATTGTTATTTTAACTATACACTAAAACTGAAAAAATAAAATTTGAAAATGTTCAGTTCAAATCGTGTTTAGTCCCCTTTAAGGGGGATGTGCGGCTAATCCAGTTTCGGGAAAAAACAAGCCAGTTCAAGAAATGTTTATATTTTAATCCTCAAATGTGCAAGATGGCCGCACATCTCCCTTGAAGACGATGAATAAAAAAACGATTTCGATATTTTGTCAGACCTGTTTAATTACCTTTATAACCCAGAACAAATCATCTTTCTTGATATCATCACTGGGATCTTCATTTGTTTGAAACCGTTTCTGAATCAAACAATTAGAGAATATGAAAACACTCAGATACATTTTGCAGTAATAGAAGCTCTCTCCAACAGCCTTTAATTGACCTGTGAACCAACTCTCGGAGCAGTGTGTGACCATTTTAAGAAGAACTCGGCCATCTAGACATGTCTAGGAACTTGCCTTTGAAACGAACAAAATCTGGAAACGCAGTTACATAACATACAGTCCTTGAGATTCAAGTGAAGTGAAAAATTATATTATTCTTAAATAAGAGGATCTTTGCCATATACATTTTAACATAATTTTAATTAAGATAAATTTGAAAAAACTAAAAAATATATGTCCACTTGCTAATAAGGCCTAACAAAAAAAGTTGTGTGTTTCGGGTAACCCGACCTAACCTACAAAAATGGCCCGATCCTACCATTTTTAGACTGTTTTCCCCAGGCCGATTTTGCATGGCGGTACCGCCATTGAAGATCCCCCGCCATGCATCACACAGTGCCGCCAGGCTTCCCGCTATGCATGTTTATTTCAAAGCAAAATTATTTTTCCGATTATTACACATCTTAACTGTAAATAGTAGGTATAAAGTTATCGTTTATCCGCTCAAACTTCAGAAAAACACTTGCACCCGCAGTGAGCGCAGTTAATTTCGACATCGATCTTAGCAATGGGGCACACGTGGTTTACGGTTTAAGGACTTAGCTTATGATTAAGATATATTTAAACTGAGTTTATTAATTGGTGATTAATGCATAAATAGGGACGTGATTACTTCTTGTTTTAATATAATGTGCTTTTTTCGACATCTCCGCCATTATCGAATGTTGTGGATTTTCCAAGATCTAAAAATAGCACAATGTTCACTCGATGGTGTTAGCTTGGATTCGATATGCTTGAACTCTTTATTTGCCGCAAGGATATTGGAAACTTGAAAAAATGTACACAATAAAGAAAAAAAACCTACAGTTATTTGCAGAAATGCACGGAAGCGATGTCACATGACTAGCAACATCGTATATTGTATGCCTATTAAAATGATTGACTGTGTACATACATGTAAACGAGGAAGGGAACTGGTGTCAAGATATCACAGAAACTTTCATATGAACCCCCAATTTAAACAAGAAATATTAACTGCCCAGAATAAGTTGAATCAAGTTTGATGTAATTGTATGGACTTGTTCTGCCTATTTCTTGTTCAACACCCCCCTATAAAAATCTCTTCTATAAGGAGTGGGAGTGGAGTGGGACAGAAGCTGATGTTGAACTGCCATGTGAATCTATATTTCTTGTGTTTTGTGAAAACTTGTGAGGACCAACCTCTTAAAAAACTGATTTTGAAAAAAAAATGTTATTAGTTTTGCAAGAAAAAACCCCAGAAAAATTGTATATTAAATATACACAGATATTAAAATATAATTATGAATTGAAATGATACTTGTTGATGTAGATTTCATGAAAATGCATCGATTATAGTACATATGTAGTACGTTTCATCAAATGGTTATATTATTACGCACAGTGATTTCGCCGGCTTAGGCGCTTTAATGCCGCACCGCGCACTTACTCTGACAAACTTCCCCCCATGCTTTAAAAATTTTCTGGGGAAAACACTGTTAGATGTCTGAATTTATCCGATTGTGAATTTTATCTTATTTCCAATAAAAATTACTTTTTTAAATATAAAACAAAGAAACATTCTTATGAATCATACAAAAAAAATATGATAAATAAAAAAAAATCCCTACCTCCCTAACCTAATTTTTTCATCAGTGTTACCCTAAACACACAATTTATTTTTTTAGGCCTAACCTTCATATGGTTCTTTACTTCACGTCTGCCAAAAAGATATACACTGCTCTATAAGCAATATATCTAATTATTTCTAATGCATTGTGTATCGGTAAGATCCAATCAATTAAAGTTATTACAAATTATTTCAGTTTCTTTTCTATAACTTTATATAGTGTGACGGTGTGCCGGATTTTGTCATCGAAAGCTTCAAAAGCAAGTTGTTGGTCTTCCCTAGATTACGGATTGCTCAGTGCCCAGATTAATGAATGCAGCAGGTCTAGAAGTCAATCCCAGACTGTTGCGCAGGTGAAACTCCAATGATTCAGTGAAAAAGTAATTCAAATCAATTTCACAACATTTAACCTTTGTATCACATCATCTAAACTAAAAATGAACGAAGTTACGATATCATATCAGTAACACTGTCACTCACTCGTTCTCTTGGCAACATTTGGTTCAACAACAGTGCCACTTACTCTGTAAAGTGCTATTTTCTGGTAATATTTGGTTCAACAACAGTGCCATTTTCACTGTAAGGTGCTATTTTCTTGGTAATATTTGGTTCAACAACAATGCCACTTACTCTGTAAGGTGCTATTTTCTGATAATATTTGGTTCAACAACAGTGCCAATTTCTCTGTAAGGTGCTATTTTCTTGGTAATATTTGGTTCAACAACAATGCCACTTACGTGGTACGGTGACACTTGCCGTAATTTAACGTCTATCTCATCATTCTATTGTGATGCTTACTCTACAGTCAGTTACTTGATCAAGTTGGTCTAACTGTACAATGTCAGTTACTCGGGTTGGTCAATCAGAGTCAGTTACTGGGTAAAGTTCGAAATCGGTATAGTTGGACACTTTTTCGATATAGTTGGTCTGTCTGTAATTGGTCACCTACTTGGTGTAGTTGCTCTACCTGTAATCACTTTCTCAAAACAATAAGTCACTAAATTGGTGCAGTCATTCACTTACTGGGTAAAGTTAAATACTTACTGGGTACAGTCACATGTAGTATCTTACTTTCTCCAGTAATAGTCACTATAACTTGGTACAGATAGTCACTAAGTAAAGTTGGTCACTTACTTGGTACAGTTAGTCACTTACTGGGTAAAGATAGTCAATAACTTAATAAAGTTAGGCACTTACTTGGTACAGTTAGTCAACTAATCGGTACAGTTAGTCACTTACTGGTACAGTTTGTCACTTCGTGGATACAATCAGTCATATACTCGGTACAGTTAGTCAATCATCGATACAATTAGTTACTTACCTGGAGCAGTTAGTCATTTAGTGAAAATAGTTAGTCACAGTTAGTACAGTTAGAATCTAATTTGGTACAGTAAGTCACATACTCGGTACCGTTAGTCATTTAATCAGTACAGTTAGTCAAAAACTTGGTACAGTTAGTCACATACTCGGTACCGTTAGTCACTAAATCAGTACAGTTAGTCACAAAATTGGTACAGTTAGTCACATACTCGGTACAATTACTCACTTACACAGTAAGTCACTTATGTGGTACAGTTAGTGACTTACTCGGTACAGTTGGTCACATACTCCGTACCTTTAGTCACTTAATCAGTACAGTTAGTCACTAAATTGGTACAGTTAGTCACTTACGTGGTACAGTTTGTCTATCTGCTCTGTTGACAGAGACAGGTTCAAGTCCAGCAGAGCCTCGACATAATCCGTCCTGTTGGTGAGCAAGGCCTCCAGCAACAGTTCCTGAAACCACACAGCTCACACTTAAGTTTTTGCTAATATCTTTATAAAGTTAACCAGCAAACTAACAGTAAAGCATTTGCTTAAATCGCAGCTTAAAATCAGTCCATACTTAAGTTTTTGCTAAATATCAGTATAAAGTTTACCAGACAGCTAACAGTAAAGCTCTCGCTTAAATCACTTAATACCAGTCCAGAGTAAAGCAGACAGCTCCCACTTACTAGTAAGTTCAAACTTAAATCGTTTTATACCAGTAAAGAGTTAAACAATCATCAAGCGTGTCAGATGAAATAAGTTAAAGGTACAACACTGTTGTTCTCTTCGTAAAATCTTCAATTTATTGATGACTAGGTCATCTTTTATTATCATTGCCGCTTTGGTGTGCTTTTTTCGATAGCATCGCGATCAATTCTTTCAGCTACATTAAGCATAAACAATAACCGCCTTTGGTGAGCTTAGATTGGTTAACTCGTTTTCTTAGGCTGGGATATCTATTCACGCTCACGCAATGCAGGAGTTCAAGGATTTCATAAAAATAGTACGCCTAGCTCTCTCCACGATGGGAGACGGGTTGTTGACCGTGATTTGCGGCGATGACGTTAAATAAAATATATTCATAAATGGCATGTGATCTGTGTTCATTCCACGTATATAAAAGTATGATCATGTGTATGCATTACTTACTAACCATAACCAGTCCAACTGGTGGAAATGAATTCGTTAGCTGGTTATTTAATTTTTTTCTGAAAAGATTGCTACTTTCATAATTCGCATGAATCGAAAAAAAAAGTATTTTGTTGTTACATCTCTCTTTTAACAAATTAATAAATTGATCGTAAAAAAGGGAAATCAGCTAAGTTATTGTGAATGTACATCAGTACATTAGATAAAAGAAAACAGCCAAAAAATCTTCTATAGGAATTTAAGTCTGACATCAGCATGGTTATTTCGTGCAGTCGGTGATTTTCCTCAGATCGCTAAAGGTTTCGACCAATCGATAAAAGGGGCTTGTAGATTTCAGTCCTGTCAGTTTCAACAGAGCTTTGAATATACAATCAATATCCGCTAGAAATAGAGGGAATCGTACTATTTGATGTAAATATATAATCAAAGTACTGACGGGTGTTGATTTTATCGATTATCAATTATTTTAAAATCAATTTATCTTACATGGCAATTAGTTTCTAGTTTGAATTTGAATTACGCACTTTTTTATAATATGAATTTTTAGACTTTTCCGAGAAGAATTTCGAGAAACCCCATATGAATCATGTTGTGTAATATTTAAAGATAGATTTCAAATACTAGTACTAGTATGTATTAGTTATCGAAACAATTCTAAAAATTGTATGGATCCAAGCACTATTGATATTGAACTCTAGTCTCGTTTAACTAGACGCTCCACTATCTCCGTTAATATCCGACAAGCAAGAGAGGCCCTCTCTGCTTGTCGCAGATTTACGGAGACAGCTGAGCGTCTGGTTGACCGAGACTATATTAACTCTGGCGTAGGAATACATGAAACTACAAAACTATTTAAATTGTTCGTAGTACAGGTATATAAAACTTGACTATTTTCAAAGTGTATATAGATAAGTTTCCTTAGAAAACAATGCTTCAGCATACATTACATCGAATTTTTTTCTATTATTTTCAAGAACTTAGTCTTGTCAGCGGTGATGATTTGTGCTTAGGTCCAAACAATGTTTCACTTTCGGTTTGCCAGAGTAATTGCATAGGAGAGTTGATTTAAATCAACTTCCAAAAATTACGACTTTTGCATCGTTTTCCGTGGTCGGTTAGCCTAAATGTTGATTTTTAGGAGAAAGATTAGGCAAGTAAAACAGGAACTATGAACAATAGTAAACTGAATGAAATATTTTTCAAAATGGATTATTTGCACAGAATGAGGTATGCAATAACGTTAATATGCTCAAAACTAGCGTAAACTTTGTGCACCGTAAATTACAGGTATCGTATGTACTGCTTCTAAAATACATATACATATATGTAGTCTAGCCAAAGTTTTCCTCGTAGAGCTAATGCTATATGTACCGTAGGCAGTATCCACTTTAAAAAAAAATACCCCAGTTCCAACAACCAAAAGTAACTCTATGAATTGTTCATTCTCTCATAATAAGTTGTTGTTCTGTTCGTGCATAATTTAGTCTGCACCAGCAGCCAATCAGCGATAAGTCTACACCAGCAGCCAATCAGCGGATAGCCGTATCCACCTATCAGAAAGTTTGTGGCTAAGGGACGGGTTTTTGTATGCATGAAACAGCTGACATAATTGAACGTGACACTATCGGAAAAAGAACACCAAGGTGTGTTCAGAGGAATAAGACCTTTCTGAGTGTACAATGATAACTAGCTGCAATAATGTAGCCCTCTCCCGATTTTTGGGGGGCAGAGAGCTACAGCTCCATAGGATCTCCGTAATGGTGCAAGTGCCCGAGTGATTCACTCCCACAACGATTTCGGTTAAAATTGTGTATAAATAGCAATAATATTTGCATTTCTTACCTGAACTCAACATTGAGTTGTGTTTGGCATAAACTAATCCAAAAATATCAAGTTTAGTCCATTTATCGGTTATTTTTCGTGTATATCAATAATGCGAGTTGAATGTGTCCGCTATATGTTTACTGACCTTGACCAGTTTTATTTTGGTACAGCCAATGGAAACTAAGAAGCGGATCTTAAACTGAATATAGGAATGTTCCTATTTTAAACATAATTAACGCGGTAAAAATGAATTTTCTATAATATACCTTTTCCCTAAATAATGATTTAGTGATAGTACATAGAAAGACCGCTTTACACTGACAGTCGTTATCAAACCCATAAAAACTCCAGGCGTAAATCCCATAAAATCACGCGAGAACTGCCGACTGATAATCATGCTGATGTGCTTTATCTGGTTTTGACTCATATACGGTTAGTTTGTTAAATCTGAATTAAAAAATCATTTTATCTAAAGGAAGTCAGATATAAAAATGATCTCTGCTGGAATAAAAAAAAAATTGTTGCACCATTACGGGGATCCTATGGAATTGTAGCCCTCTACAGTAACCATCAAATATAAGAAATCGGAGAGGGCTACATTATTGCAGCTAAAAGATAACTCAATCAACCAGCTGGAATTTTTTAAATACTAGTAGTCTCCAAAAGAGGCCAATGTGCAATTTCTATGGATAAACATTCTACATTAGGAATTCGTTAAAACTGTAGCCTGCATTAATTTGTATACTACTGTACATATTTTAATAAAGAAAAAAAACCTATAGTTACCACTGTTTTATGTATATAAAATAAAATAATTAATATTTTTAAAAAAAATTGACACCTTTGATAAATTTAATTTTGTAAGAAAAATAAGCCTTTAAGCATTTTTGTTGTCATTAAATTTACCTTAGCTGTCTCGGTGAATTGCTCAGAGACCCTCGAGTCATTCTCATTCAAATGCTTAGAAAACTGAAAGAAAAAGTCCAAAGGAAGCGAAAACGGTGATGAGAATGATGTTAACGAGTGGGTCTCGTGAATTTTCGCAATGTGCCACGTGCTTTTTTCTCTTTTCCAGTTTACTGACACGCAGTAAGATCTGCTGCGGTCTTTCCTTAATACTTTTTTGTGAGAACGCCCGATGGTATCTAGAATTAAGGATTTAAAAAGTAAATGAAATTAACAAAGGAATACACATCCACGTTACTTCAAACAATTTAAAGACCTTGACACACCTTGATACAGGTAACACAATTTGATGTACTTTAATTAATTGTTAATTTCTTAAAATGTGTTATATTTTCTGTACATCTTTTTAACGGATTATGACCAAATATACCAAATGCAAAGGATCACTTGTATATAACAAAAGAATTGACCCCAAGGGGAGATCGATTTCCTAAAAAAAACTTTTGAACATTAAAGTTAATTTAATATTTTCTTCTGTAGTAAACATATTTCAAAATTGATCGAATTTTCATTTAGAACCTAGCATATTGCGCTTGTAAGTCTTAAATTAACCTTCAAAATTAGCTTAAACATCATTTTTGCAGTAAAACGGTCTATATCTGCATAAACTTTGGCCTAGAAATCAATCAGGGCAGGCCTGTCCCCTTAAAAACTAAGATATTTTGATAGGTTTTGATCAAAGGAATAAATTAAGATAAATTTTTTAGGAGCACCCTTGCCCTGAGGTCGAAATTTGCGAAAAACCTACAAATATTTCTAAAACCTATTTGTACTATAGTAGTTTATTTAGATGTGTAACACCTGGAACACCCCTGCGAATGTGTTCGGAATGTTTTCTTAATCGTTGCTAAGTATGTAATAAATCCAGAGGTGCTCGAATGAAAGTTCACGAGACTTCACCGAGATTTGTTCAGTTCCTGTGAAATTTCGAGCGGAAGTATAAGTGTTCGGATTATATTCTCAAAATACGTAAGTATGGTCGTTTTTCATATCATATCCTACTTGGATTTATGTTAAAACATGAAAACCTTTTAAGATGCAAGTCTTTTTTCACCATCTAGCGGTTATTTACATTAAACGAAAATAATCAGAACAGAGTTATCGTTCGTGTTCAACCACGTGTAGAGTGGTTGAACATATAAACATTGGGCTGCTTAATAAAATCATAGCCATGTTTGATGCTTGTGGTGTGCAATACTATGTTTTTAGAAAAATAATGGGTGTCTGTTTTGCATAAAAACTTCGTATATTGAGCCATTTTCAAGGAACATTCTGCATAAAATGGTAGTCTGTTTCACTATTGATGCTATTACTAGGTCAGGCGTGGATCGAAAATTAATCCTCAGGGGTGATCTCTACAAGAATGTTAATTGTTGCAACAGCAGACAAAAACTATTTTTGTATTGTCGCATTTATTTCTATAACACATTTTATCCACCAATTAATGAAGATCAAGTTTAAAATCAATAAACCTCTAGATTTTATATTTGACTACAATTTTATGATTCTTTGAAATACACTACAAACACGAGGCATGATTTTTACTGCGAAACTGAAAGGGTCAAATAAAATCACGTGGTCTAAAATTTAAATGACAATAACATTCGCAGGGGTGTGTAAGTTGTGAATAGGTCAGTTGGTTTCACCGCTGTCACTTACCGCACATCCAAATTGTTTTTTTTTGTGTATCCCGATTCGATTCCACCTGTTGGCATGATTTTTCTTTTTTAAAACTATCTGTTTGTATAAACACGTTTCTTTTCACTCAGGATTATGCATTTTGTATTTTTCTCCGATTTTCTTTTTTTTAATGCACGTTTGCTCTTCAAATTGAAGACAGTTATGAAAAAGTATGTACTGAGCTGAAATCACTCAACCGTAACAATACCTAAGTGTAAGCACTCTTTGTTTGAGGACAAGAAACATTCAATCTGTGTTACTCGAGATAGGTGTCACGTAAAAAAAATCATTCCGAGCAAAAACTGTTGCATTTGCCTTTCCAGAACATCTATAGGAAATGGCACAATTGTGCGAGAAGTACTGCAAAGTAGATGCAGTTCGTTCTTTGCAAAGAACGTTTGCATTGGTGTCTTTTTGCCCGTTAAGAACCACATTAATATGAGAACTTGCTTGTCAATCGTTGTGAAAAAAAAATAAGTTCAAATATAAAATAATCTTTTAAAAACATTGCTTCTGACTAAAGCAAATTCATTCATTCATTCATTCATCTTTTATTTCCTCCACTATGGAGATTAGAATAATACAAACAACAAGTAAATTACAGTCAACGAGTCAAAATTATAAAATGAAGATATGTATGTACATATAAGTAGTAATAAGGAATGAAATTACATGTAGGGATGAGATTATTTACATATATTTTGAATGTAAGAAAGTTTTAAATAAGTTGATGGGGTGGGAGCTGTGAATTGAGCTACCCAAGGAGTCTGTTATAGACTGCGCAAGAAGTCACAACATGTCTTGAGTTCAATTTCCTAAACTCTATTTCCTCCGCTTGAGAAAGAACTGTCAGTGTTTGTTTTCCTAGGAGTATTAGGAAAAGGTCGTCTTCCGGAAGGCCGCTGAGTTCCGCTTCCAGGTGTACGGTAAAAGACCTTGTCAACGAGTTCCACCAATTGGAATGCTGTATTGTTAATGCCGGACAAGAGATGGTAGCGTGCGAAAATACGTCGGTAACAAAATGTCCACACAACACACAAGCTATCGAAGTCTGTAGAGGTTTGGAAGCTATGAGTTTGAAAGTAAATTTGAGGTTTTGAATTTCACTATATGAATTGATGTATTGCCACATAATAAATGGATTAGAGGTGCTGAAAACAGCATTAAAGCGAAAGAAGTCCGGATCGTATGCTGTTCGTTCGATTCGTTGTAGAGTTTGGTGCGTATAGACAGATGAGCGTACCGTCGATTTCCAGGCGGATTTTGACGGGAATGATCCATCCGAAAGCCATGTATTCAGGTAATCTGTAAGTTGATAGGTCTGGAGAAGTTGTAGGACGTCAGGAATAAAGCCCATCTGGGTCTCACTTAGGTTGTACAGGAAGGAGAACAGGCGTGAGGTAAAGATCTTTTTGGGAAGGAATTCAGTGTTCATCCGGCAAAGTCTTCCTAAAAAGAGGAGTTTTCTAGTATCAATTTCTGCCTTGATTGGTAGAATGTTCATGTATTGCTCGACTATATCTGATCTGGTAGGTTTTGGTAGGTTAAAGATCTGCTTGCAGATTCCGTGTTGGAGAGAGTTAAGACGTCTTACGTCTTCTTTAGTCATGTGGTTCCAGGTTTCACACCCGTAGAGGACAGATGGTAATACTACTGACCGGTAGAGGTGAGCCATCGTCGCGGGGTTAATACGAGAAATATGTAGATCGGACAAAGCGTAGAAGGATTTCCATCCTTTGGAGCATGCGTTTGAAATTCGAGATTTCGATTTTGTATTTGAATTGATGGGTATACCTAAATGTTCATAATCTATTCCACATTGAATTTTGGATTGTCCTAAGTAAATGTCTACTTCTGCAAGTGGTTTCTGTTTTTTAGCGCGGAATGAGAGAATGGATGATTTGGATGCGTTGTATTCAAATCGCCATTTGGATGCATATGTAGAGGCAGTGTCAAGCATAGATTGTAGAGCGCTTGGAGATAATGCGATGCAGGCTATGTCGTCTGCAAGGGCTGGTGAATGGTAATTTTTGTCAAATATTATTGGGTGGTTAGAATGTACTAATTGAAGTTCGTCTAGCAGGTCATTGATGAATACTAGGTATAGGAAGGAAGACAACACGCCTCCCTGTCTGACGCCTTGTTGGACTGGAAACCAGCGTGATTTAGTTTGGTTGACTATAACTGCACTCTCGGTGTTCTGATGACAGTCATCAATGATGTTCCATATCTTTCCTCTAATGTTTAGCTTATGCAATTTACACATGAGACCTTTCCTCCATACCGTATCAAATGCTTTGCTTGTGTCTAGAAAGCTTATGTAAACGTTACTACCCATTTCTAGGTTGTGATACAGTGTTTCATGGAGGTTAAATGAGGCAGTGAGGCAACCTAGTTCTTTCTGAAAGCCTTGTTGTTGTAAGTTTGGAAACGGTTTACATAAGGACAGAGAGGATATTCTGATTGATAACACTTTTTCAAATATTTTGAAAATACTTGGTAGCAAGGCTACTGGACGGTAGCTGTTACAAGAGTTTTTAGGCTTAGAGCCTCCTTTATGAATCGGAACGATAAGACCTCGTTTCCATTGGGGTGGGACGTAGCCGATGCTAATAATTGCATTGTACAGTTTGCATAGACATTCAACAATGAGATTGTCAGAATATAAGATATGTTCGTTTGTGATATTGTCGGCTCCTGGCGCTTTCCTTTGTTTTAAAGAGGATATGGCAGTGATGACATCATCGCTTGAGATTTGAAATATGTGATCTTTGTCAATAGAATTTATTTTGATTTGATCATACATGGAATGAATTACATGTTTAAAGTCGTTATCAAAAGAGTCGTTTTCGCTAAAACGGTAAATGTTTTCATAAAAGTCTGCAAATGCATTAGCAATTTCATTTGGTTCTGTGTGGCTTTCTCCGGCTGCATCACAGATTTCAGGATAAAATCGAGAAGATCTTGGACGTCTTTGCTTAATGAGTCTCCAAAAAAGTCGCAGGTCAAGTTCAGCGGCTTCGTCTATTTCGCGATAGACAGACTGAATAAAGATTTCATATTCCTTATCGTGAGCATTTCTGAAAGCACGTTTGGCGCGTTTGTAATTACGGTAGGTATCGTGTTGCCAGCCTCTTGGTCTGCCTTCTTGCATCCATTTTCGACGCATTGCTCGTTCTGTTGCATGGAGTTCTTTAACAGCTTTTGTCCAGCCAGGCTTTGTATATGGGCTAGTTCGCGATGAAGGAATACAAGATGAAGCTGAGGTAGATAGAATATCTATCAATGTTTCATTGTATACTTTAATGTCGTCATTTGACGCAATGTTGACATCGATTAGCTTTCGTAACTCGACGTTGGTGCGTAATTTATATTCCAATATGGTTTCACTACTCGCTTTGTGCCATGCTGGAAGTACAGAACAAGAGTCTTGCAAGTTTGTTCTTTTGGTATGTATTTCTAAGTTGCACACGACGGGTAGGTGGTCGGATGTTGAAGATATGGATCCTTCTTCAAGAATTTCGTAGTGGCATTTAGCTATACATGTGTCCTGGCTGAGTAATATGTAGTCTAACATAGTTTGTTTGGGAATAAATGAGAACGATTGACCAGAAACAGAAAAGTCAACAAGGGGGGTCAGAAAATTGCATCGCTCTACAAACTTGCAAAGGATGGCTGACTTGATATTGTTTGTATGTAGCTCACGAAGCAGACTAGCGTTGAAGTCGCCAGCAAAGATAACTTGTCCATACTGGGAGTAGTGATCATATAAACTGTGCATTATATCAACGGTGCATTGATAATAAGTTATGTCACTATCAGCTGGGAGATATACGCCGAATAGATAGAGAGGGGGGCTATTTTTAAGTATAATCTTAGCACCCACAATGCAGTCCGTTTGAATTCCTTCAATTTCTTTTACGGAAAATCGAAGATTCTTTCTAAATAAAAGAGATACACCACCTTTACCGTGAATTAGTTCTGGATATGGATGGTTGTAAGTCGAATCTGAGTGAAGTTTAACAACACTGAAATAATGGGGATGAATACTGTCAAAATAGGTTGTTGAGTATTTATTAAGTTTGTGTTCGGAAAATATTGCAATGTCACATTGAGTTTTATCCAGTAACGCACAGACTGGTAAAGTGGATGAGATGATGCCTCTAACATTCCACGTTACGATTTTGAGCAGTGAGGATGTTGTTGGAATCGCTATTGCTAAATGAAATGAGAGTGCTAGCAGCAGTAAACTAAGGACAATGGTTTTTATTATGCTCATTTTGATATTCTATATTTCGTCGTATTCAGTGCTCCAGTCCTCAGAAGCGCGCTGTGTAGCACATTTTTGCTCCCATTCTCGATTACTTATCCACTTTCTACAGCGTACGCCTTCAGGCCAAAAGTTTGGGGATTCGATAATATGATCGAATTCTAGTGGGACATTAATTTTTGCGGATAGACGAGACTGGTTGTATTTGGGTTGAAATAGCATTAAATGAGTTATCTTTACACCTTTGCTTTCGATGTAATTAGCTATTCCAGATCTTGATGATTCTCTCCCTATCCCCGATAAGTAGTATCTAGCTGTCTTACGGTAAGTAACACCAACGAAAACATCCTCTTTTCTTGTGGTTGTCTTCGAGTTTTGCTTGTCCTTAAGTGTAACGACGCAAGACATTCCGTCGTATTTCACTGATCTAGAGTCCGACGCCTCTCGGGATCCGCCTACTGTCACGTTACTGTTTACTGTTTTTTGTTTGTCGGAATGCGACACCCGTGGTCGAATTGTATCGTGATCATTGAGGCGAGACGGGGTAAAACCGTTATGCGGGCTGTCACTTACATGTATAGGTGAGCCGTTAGACGTCCGAGAAGCACTCTTTGTTTGAGGACAAGAAACATTCAATCTGTGTTACTCGAGATAGGTGTCACGTAAAAAAAATCATTCCGAGCAAAAACTGTTGCATTTGCCTTTCCAGAACATCTATAGGAAATGGCACAATTGTGCGAGAAGTACTGCAAAGTAGATGCAGTTCGTTCTTTGCAAAGAACGTTTGCATTGGTGTTTTTTTGCCCGTTAAGAACCACATTAATATGAGAACTTGCTTGTCAATCGTTGTGAAAAAAAAATAAGTTCAAATATAAAATAATCTTTTAAAAACATTGCTTCTGACTAAAGCAAATGAATATGTTCTTTTTGTTGATACGGATCTGGTTTATGAATTTTAAATTATCGTGTTAAAAACAGGAACATATATCCACGATTTTAACGTCATTGTGAACACGGCATATGTGAGAATTTAATTATCGTAATTATGATCCTATACGGGAATGTAGTAAAATCACATATTTCTTAATTTTACAGGATTTTTTATTGATAGTTTCAATAGTATCTTTTAATAAATAACAATTTTTTATTTGTCATTGAGTTCATTATAATTAGTAATGAACTTATTGACAATCAATTTTTTAAACTACTAATAGACAATAGAATAAATGAAAATTTATGCATAAAACGACCTTTAAAATCGCGTAACGCGAGACTTTCGATAGTTGCTAATGTGTCCCTGGTTGTAAATAAACACATATAAAGTACCGTATTATAAAAAGTAAACAGAAAATAAAATTTAAAGATAATAATAAAAGTATAAAAAAAAAATCATCCATAACTCATGCTGCTCGGACAACGACTGGGAAGTTTTTTCGATCACTATACATTATGAGAACTTGAACCTAAGAGTTTGCTGTGTTTGGACTAAAATCAAGATGTGGAACGGACATCGATATGCTTTATGTAAAGACAGACACAAATATCGGCCTAATAGGTCAATTCTTTTGTAATATTCAAGTGATCCTTTGATAGAAGATATGCGAGTATCCTCTTTTTTGACAAAATACACAGCATATACTAATTAACTTTGATCTTTGTCAATAGATTTTGATTTACTTAATTATTTGATAGGTATTGAAACGTACTATTTTGCCTGTTTCCCTTTACGTAACCCATCTCTTCATGTGACCAAGCCCTATATACAAGCTCACCCACCATTGCTGCAAACTCTTCCTCATTCTTGTTTTGAAGGTCGAACACGTCCACCTAAATGAACCAATGACAAGATAGACCAATGACAAGATGAACCAATGACAAGGTGAACCAATGACAAGATGGACCAATGACAAGATGGACCAATGACAAGGTTGACCAATGACAAGTTTGATTAATGACAAGGTAGACCAATGACAAGGTGGACCAATGACAAGGTGGATTAATGACAAGGTGGATTAATGACAAGATGGACCAATGACAAGATGGACCAATGACAAGGTGAACCAATGACAAGATAGACTAATGACAAGGTGGACCAATGACAAGGTGAACCAATGACAAGGTGAACCAATGGCAAGGTGAACCAATGACAAGGTGGACCAATGACAAGGTGGAATAATGACAAGGTGGGCCAATGACAAGGTGACCCAATGACAAGGAGGACCAATGACTAGATGAACCAACGACAAGGTGAACCAATGACAAGATGGACCAATGAGAAGGTGAACCAATGACAAGGTGGATTAATGACAAGGTGGATTAATGACAAGATGGACCAATGACAAGATGAACCAATGACAAGGTGAACGAATGACAAGATGGACCAATGACAAGATTGACCAATGACAAGTTTGATTAATGACAAGGTAGACCAATGACAAGGTGGACCAATGACAAGGTGGATTAATGACAAGGTGGATTAATGACAAGATGGACCAATGACAAGATGAACCAATGACAAGGTGAACCAATGACAAGATGGACCAATGACAAGGTGGACCAATGACAAGGTTGATCAATGACAAGGTAGACCAATGACAAAGTGGACAAATGACAAGGTGGATTAATGACAAGATGGACCAATGACAAGATGGACCAATTACAAGGTGGACCAATGACATGATGGACCAATTACAAGGTGGACCAATGACAAGGTGAACCAATAACGTGGTGAACCAATGACAAGGTGAACCAATGAAAAGGTGGACCAATGACAAAAAGGACCAAGGATAAGGTGGACAATTGACAAGGTGGACCAATGACAAAGAGGATTAATAACAAGGTAAACCAATGACAAATTGGACCAATGACAAGATGGACCAATGACAAGGTGAACCAATGACAAGATGGACCAATGACAAGGTGGATTAATGACACGGTGAACCAATGACAAGGTGAACCAATGGCAAGGTGAACCAATGACAAGGTGGACCAATGACAAGGTGGAATATTGACAAGGTGGGCCAATGACAAGGTGGACCAATGACAAGGTTGATCAATGACAAGATGGACCAATGACTTGATGAACCAATGACAAGGTGAACCAATGACAAGATGGACCAATGACAAGGTGAACCAATGACAAGGTGGATTAATGACAAGGTGGATTAATGACAAGATGGACCAATGACAAGATGAACCAATGACAAGGTGAACCAATGACAAGATGGACCAATGACAAGGTGGACCAATGACAAGGTTGATTAATGACAAGGTAGACCAATGACAAGGTGGATTAATGACAAGGTGGACCAATGACAAGACGGACCAATTACAAGGTGGACCAATGGCATGATGGACCAATAACAAGGTGGACCAATGACAAGGTGAACCAATGACAAGGTGAACCAATGACAAGGTGGGCCAATGACAAGGAAGACCAATGACAAAAAGGACCAAGGATAAGGTGGACAATTGACAAGGTGGACCAATGACAAAGAGGATTAATAACAAGGTAAACCAATGACAAGATGGACCAATGACAAGATGGACCAATGACAAGGTGGATTTATGACAAGATGGACCAATGACAAGGTGGACCAATGACAAGGTGGATTAATTACAAGGTGGACCAATGACAAGATTGACCAATGACAAGGTGAACCAATGACAAGGTGAACCAATGACAAGGTGAACCAATGACAAGGTGGACCAATGACAAGGTGGATTAATGACAAGGTGGACCAATGACAAGATGGACCAATGACAAGATTGATTAATGACAAGGTAGACCAATGACAAGGTGGACCAATGACAAGGTGAACCAATAACGTGGTGAACCAATGACAAGATGGACCAATGACAAGATGAACCAATGACAAGGTGAACCAATGACAAGATGGACCAATGACAAGGTGGACCAATGACAAGGTTGATCAATGACAAGATGGACCAATGACAAGATGGACCAATGACAAGGTGGATTTATGACAAGACGGAACAATGACAAGGTGGACCAATTACAAGGTGGATTAATGACAAGATGGACCAATGACAAGAGGTACCAATGACAAGGTGAACCAATGGCAAGGTGAACCAATGACAAGGTGGATTATTGACAAGGTAGACCAATGACAAGGTGAACCAATGACAAGGGGGACCAATGACATGGTGGATTAATGACAAGGTAGATCAATGACAAGGTGAACCAATGACAAGGTGGACCAATGACAAGGTGGATTAATGACAAGGTAGACCAATGACAATGTGGACCAATGACAAGATGGATCAATGACAAGGTGGACCAATGACAAGGTGGGCCAATGACAAGGTAGACTAATGACAAGGTGGACCAATGACAAGGTGGACGAATGACAAAGTGGACTAATGTCAAGGTAAACCAATGACAACGTGGACTAATGTCAAGGTAAACCAATGACAAGATTGACCAATGACAAAGTAGACCAATAACAAGGTATACCAAAAGACAAGGTAGACCAATGACAACATAGACAAATGACAAGGAAGACCAATGACAAAAGGGACCAAGGATAAGGTGGACCAGTGACAAGGTGGACTACAGTCGCAACTTTTCGGGCCTTTCCGGCAGGCTCGGAAAAACACCTCGAATGTATTACCTAGGAGTCTATGACAACTCCCCTTTTTATAAAACTTGATATAAATACAACGATCTGTTGAGATGTAAGCTAAACTTCATTAAAGTAAATGATTTACCCTAAAATATAACACAGAAGCGACTTATAAGGCTTTCAAGCCGATACTTATTTAAATGGAGAGCTACTCCATTTTGTATAAAATTCTAACATCCGGTAATGTTAATACATTCGAGGTGTTTTTCCGAGCTTGCCGGAAAGGCCCGAGAAGTTGCGATTGGGTGGACTAGTGACAAGGTAGACCAATTACAAGGTAAACCAATGACAAAGTGGATCAACAACAAGGTATACCAATGATAAGGTAGACCAATGACAAGGTTGACTATTGACAAGATAGACTAATGACAACGTTGACCAATGACAAGGTAGACCGATGACAAGATAGACCAATGACAACATAGACTAATTACAAGGTGGACCAATGACAAGGTGGACCAATGCCAAGGTACATGTAGACTAATGACAAGGTAGATCAATAACAAGGTGGACCAATGACAAGGTGGATCAATGACAAGGTAGACCAATGAAAAGGTAGATCAATGACAAGGTAGACCAATGACAAGATAGACAAATGACAATGTGGACAAATGAGGGAGACCATTGAAAAGTTAGACCGATAACAAGGTGGATCAACGACAAGGTGGACCAATGACAAGGTAGACCAATGACAAGGTGGATCAATGACAAGGTAGATAAATAACAATGTAGACCAATGACAAGGTAGATCAATGACAAAGTAGACCAATGAGCAATGATCAACATTTAGAAAGTACAGTCATGCCTTTCAAATACACAAGGTACAAAAACTAGGTGGACCAATGACAAGGTTGACCAATGACAAGGTGAACCAATGAGCAATGATCAACATTTAGAGAGTACAGTCATGCCTCTCAAATACACAATCTACAAAAACTAGGTGGACCAATGACAAGGTTGACCAATGACAAGGTGAACCAATGAGCAATGATCAACATTTAGAGAGTACAGTCATGCCTCTCAAATACACAAGCTACAAAAATGATAATTAACACTGTAAAGAAACTAATATTCGCTCACTAAACAGTTCATGTATATGAATTTATATGAACATGGATGTGGGTAAGATTTGTCAGCGAAAATAAGTAGTCGCGAACAACTTTATCTTGCGAAATAAAGACATTGCGAATAGAAGTCCGTTTACAGTAGTCACACTATCATTGACTTTATTCATTTTGGAGCACTAAAATATATTTGTATTAAACGCTTAGTTTTCATATATACATGAATCATTTAGAATTGTTTAACGTTTTCTTGAGATGCCATTAAAACGTAAGCATTTTCGTCATTTTTGTAAATTATTTCTGCTAAAAAATAAATCCTTCTTTTGTATTTAGAATTTACAATGTATGACCCATATAATTTCGACAGTGACGGATACATGTACATCTAGATTGCACCTACTAAGAAGGCTTTGTCTCCTATGGTCTCCAAGTCTCGTTCTAGTTCGTTCACTACGACCTCCTCCAACTGAATACCAAACAATGTAGGCAGAAATATTCTCCAGTCCAAACTTTGGTTATTTTTTACTGCGTTTCTGAAGAATGAATTTGGAAAAAACAAATCATAAACTTTCAATTCTTGTTTTAATCGGTTTTTTTTTAAATATCGTAGGAGGAGCTTAATTTCAATACTCCGTACTACACTTATTTTTGATTTGACTTCGCTTATAATGGTTATTGAGCCCTAAAACCCTCATTAATAAAAACTTTCACTTTATAACATTCAAACATGCCTTGATCGTAGTTTGAAGGTTAACAGTTTACTAAGTAATAGACAATGAAACATTCCCGAAAATTAAAAATGTGATGCCGTCGATAAATAATGCTACAGATAAACGACACAAGGAAACTTTTAACCATACGTGTATAAACTGTATATTGCACGAAACATACCAAATCAATTAGAATTAAGTTATTTGAACAAGATGATCTTCTGGGGAGGGGGGAGGGAGGGGGAGGGGGGGGGGTTAAGCGGGAATATCTGTTTAAACTGGCTACCATATGATACAAATATTGGATACACGTTCTTGCCACTTTTAAATGTCTAGTAATCTTCTCCAGCAGTGTGATGGTTTTTAAAGTGGAAGCTATGTATTATATAAATGGGTTGTATGAATGCTCTAGCGACTTAATGTATAACCACCCTCTCCATGGACTATGGAATATATACATGTGCTGAGCTGGCTATTACATATATGTATGGGCTATATACATATACGTACAACTTTATATATAGACATTCTCTCCATGGTTTGTGGAGTACCTACATATGTTGAGCCGGCTAATGTACTTAACATTTAACCATCCTGGCAATGGAGTGGATTGCGTGGTACATAATTTTACTGAACTGGTTATAGTACTTGATATTAAAGCCTCCCCTCCATAAAGTCGGGGTACCTACATGTGTTGAGCCAGTAGGTCGGCGGCCCCTCCCGTACCCTGGACCACCACCACGGGGATACCGCTCTCGGTGGCCCGCCTCACGTGATCTACGGCGGACAGGTCCCCCTCCACGAGAACCAGCAACACCGCGTTCCTTTCTGTGGTGGAATAAACAAATAGAAACTCAGTAGATTCGTCTGTTTACTACTGAGACCATTCTTGGAATCAACAATCAAATCAGTAACAGTAAAATAATTTATACAATTTTACAAAACATTGATGATTTCATTTCCTTTCCCTCTTTTTATTGGATTTTTGAAATGGAAGATTAAAAAATTATGTGATACAATTCCTTTAATTTATTAAATATATATGCGTCAAATTATGACTGTAAAATGTATATTTAACCGTGTTTTTCTTTGAAGAGGGAAAACTGTATTTTGTTATCAAACAAAATCAACGCACTAAAAGCTAGTTAACTTTTATAATTAGTTGAGAGAGAGAGAGAGAATGAGAGAGAGAGAGAGAGAGAGTACTAACTAATGTAGACTTTTTACATGTTACATGCATCTATGAGCGAAACAAGATTGTTTAAAGTTACCATTGGCTTGAGGTCTGTGTAGTCTGCTCTCAAACGTTAGTCTGAAATCTATGTAGTCAGTGTTACAGGCATGGGCACGTAGACTCATGTACACACTATTGTTATACTCATCCTGTAGAAAATAAATCATCAACAATTTTAAAATTAGATAAAATAAATTTTATGCTCGAAAATTCACCTCTGTCAAATTCGCATTGATTCACTTCACGCAGGATGTTAAAATGTTGTTCAAAATTGGTTTTGCCGCAAATTCAAGAGAAGAGACTAGAGCAAATATTCATGGAAAGGTATTGTCATGAGCGCCTATATCTGAAGACTAGCAAGTTGCTGTTTGTGTTAAGGTTTTTGGGGTTTTTTTTATATTAAACATTTTGCTTTTTTTTATATACTATCTAATTCGCATCCCGCTTCAAAAACAAAAATGACATTTTTTTAAAATCTAATCTGACATCACTTTAAATAGGTTATACATAAATAGTAACTTAAAACCTTTATTTTTCATAACTCAATGATAAGAAAATAAATATATACTATTCATATATTTATTTCTTCAACGCATATCAAGAGCAAATTTGCTTAATTAAGTTGTATTCAATTGCATAATTCTTCAATATGTCTAAGATTTTTTTTTATTTATCATTTCCGTGTTTTCTCCAGTAATAGACCAACGATACAGGGAAACAATAAAATAAAATAGATTTTACTAACATTTAACTTTATCTAAAAAAGATCACAACTTAAAATTTCAGTTTTCAGATTATCCAATGGGTATGCTTGATATCAATGATTTCTAACGGCGGGCTTCTGATTCGATATCTACATATAAACAACGAGGAAATGCTCTCACACGAGATTCCTATCTGATATCCGGTAGATATCTGATATCCGGTTGGTACGTGCCCTAATATCAAAGGCTGATCATTGGATTTTTAAAAAAGATATAGCCAAATGATATATTTTTTAAATTTTGAGATAAGATTATTTAATCATACACTAACACGTAGTAAAGAATTTTTGATTTACTTATATAAAAAATATCCACATCCTTCCAACCATCAACTAATCATCACATATTGAATAATATGTTATCATATTATGTATTATACAAGTATTACGCAATAAGATAGAAAGTCTTAAATCATTGCATGTTTCACAGCCACGAGAGTACATTTATATACGGAAGGTGAAACAACAAAGAAGATGTAAATGTAACACTCTGAGTAATATTACACATTAGAACCACAGGCTGGATTTAAATCAAAGAACTGAAGTACTGAAAGCCGAGCTCTTTTGATGTGTCATTATGCATATTGTGTAGTAAAAACTGGTAATCTCTCTCTCTTTAGCGCTGTCTCTCTCTCTCTCTCTCTCTCTCTCTCTCTCTCTCTCTCTCTCTCTCTCTCTCTCATGCTTTTAAAGTCGGAAATGCGCCAGAGAGCGACTGAATTGTTTATTGTTTTGTAAGCGACTATAAATAAAATCAAAGTACTGAAGAACTGACGGGAGTTGATTTTGTCGATGTTTATTTATTTTATAATCAATGATGTGTTATTTTGCATGACAAGTACATGAAGTTTCTAATTTGAATTACGCACATTTTTATAATATGAATTTTTGGACTTTTTCGACAAGAATGTCGAGAAACCCCCATATAAATCATGTTAAATAATATTTAAAGATAAAATTAATTTAATCAAACTATTTATCAGTAATAGAAATATTTCTCGAAAATTGTATGGATCAAAGCAATATTTAACTCTATTCTTGTTCAACCAAACGCTTGGCTGACACCGTAAATCTCCGACAAGGATTTACGGAGACAGCCGAGTGTCGAGTTGAACGAGACTATATTGAACTCTGGCGTAGGAATACATACGACTACAAAAAATATTATTTTCAAGGTATTTATAAATAACTTTCCTTGAAAAACAATGCTTTAGCATACATTACATCGAATTTATCAATCATTTTCAAGAACTAAGTCTTGTCAGCAGCAATGATTTGAGCTGAGGTCCAAACACTGTTTCACTTTCGGTTTGTCTGAGTAACTGCATAGGAGAGTTGATTAAAATCAACTCCCAATTATGCCTCTCTAATAGAAAATCAAAGTACTGAAGTACTGACGGGAGTTGATTTTATCGATTATTATTTATCTTAAAATCATCGATATGTTAATTTGCTTGGCAAGTAGTTTATAATCTGTATTTGAATTACGCACATTTTTATAATATGAATTCTCGGACTTTTCCGACAAGAATTTCGAGAAAACCTTAAGTGAATCATGTTGTGTAATATTTAAAACATAAATTGATTTCATCAAATTATGTATCGGTATTCGATATATTTCAACAACTGTATGGATCCAATCAATAATGAACTCTAGCCTCGCTCAATCAGATGCTCGGCTATCTCCGTTAATCTCCGAAAAATAAGAGATTCCAGGTCACGGGATAGCTTGATGATGCGACCTCTAGATATAGTACGGAGACAGCCGATGGTTGAACGAGACTATATTGAACTCTGGCGTAGGAATACATACGACTGCAAAATACTTCTTAATTGTTCGTAATATTTAAAATCGGACTATCTCCAAGGTATTTATAAATAAGTTTCCTTTAAAAAATGTGTCAGCGTACTTTCATCGAATTTAACGATTATTTTTAAGAACTAAGTCTTGTCAGCGGTGATGATTTATGCTTAGGTCTAAACACTGTTTCAGTTTTGGTTTGTTAGAGTAACTGCATAGGAGAGTTGATTAAAATCAACTCCCAAAAATCAACAGTTGCATTGAAATTTGAAACAAGCGTTATAAAATCAACCCCTTCCTTTCATTACTTCGATGTGCAGCCAAACACCAATGCTTCGAAAAGTAGTTCATGGAAATTCATGCGCATTGTATATGTGCCTAAAACGCATAGTCTTGTTAAAATAAACACGTTATTAATAAGAAAGAAAAAAATTTATTCGCAAACAAATGAAAAACCAATAGATTTGACAAAGCATGGCTCTATGTGTAACTATTTGGTATAGCGGAAGCTTTTACTTTGACGCTGCTCGGTTTTTTGTTTTACTTTTGAATGTGTGCTATTTATAGTATCATTGGCACTTTGCTTGCCTATAGTCAGGACTCTGCTTTCGACAAAGCCCGGCTAAAAATTAATCAATCAATAAAAAATCAATACGGACAGATAAGTCTTTGCTGGGAAAATAGGTAAAATGAAAATACATTAACAATTACTTAATTGTTAGTATTGTAATGTGTACATATAGTTTTGTATCTTTCTCTACGTTTAAATTTTCATTAAGTCGATGATAAATATGCAAATTAAGATAAAACAGATTGTCTGCAAGATTTTCATGTAATTATGCAGTTTATATCAAATAACAGCAAAAAAGGCCAATGGACCACATCGCGCACCTGACCCACAAATGTCCTACTTAAATAACCTATATGGAGTCATATAAAAAATATCTGTTGTAGAATAGATACTGAATTAAAAGATTTTCAATTTTTTTTTCAGATATTCATACTATGTAATACATTGAGCCCCTTTTCTAACAGGATGATTTGATAGTCATAGATATGTAAACCTACATCAAGTTTTGAACCTTTTGTGGGGCTCAATAATTGTCCAGGGGCCCACGTCTTAAGGAATTTATGATTAACAATACATCAAAATGTTTGCATATAAGTATATGTAATACCAGATATTAAAACATTTGATTTTTCGAGTATAAATTACAAAATCTAACTTAGGAAAAAATTCGACCCTCCAGTGTGGCCCCACTCTACCTTCAAAGATAATGATTTTGACAAACTTCAATCTACACTATCTGAGAATGCTTTCAGACTTGTAACAGCTTCTCTGACCAGTTCGTTTTTGAGAGGAATATTTCTAGGATTTTTTCTTTATATATCCCTATGTAAAATTCGAACACCCATTGTGACCCCAGCCTACACCCAAGGATCATGATTGTAACAATCTTGAATCTACAGTACATGTATTTGAGAATGTATCCACACAAGTTTTAGCTTTTCGGGCCAATTGGTTTTTGGGAAGAAGATTTTTAAAGATTATTTTCTATATATTTCTATGTAAAAATTCGACCACTCATTCTGACCCTACCCTACTCTCGGGGATCATGATTTGAACAAACTTGAAGCTTTCACACAAGTTTCAGCTTCTCTGGCCCATCGGTTTTTTCGAAAGAGATTTGAAAGATACAAACATTTTTTTATGATTTGTAATCATCTCCCTTTGCAAGAACGCGTGGACCGGACCTTCAGTTAAATAAACTGAAATCCTCTTAACCTTAGGTTGATTTGTGCCAAGTTTAGTTGAAATCGATTCAGTGATTCTGTAGAAGAAGTCAAAAATGTAAAATAAAGTTTACAGACGGAGAGAAGAACAGACAGATGCGGAACAAAAAGTTATTACAATAGCTCACTTGAGAGGTAAATGTACAAGTAGTACCGTTGCGTCACACGAAGTTATTTATTAAACATTGAGTAACCTTGGTGGTCAATAAATCAACCAATGCATCAGATCTGGTTTAAACTTTTAAATATAATAGTTTTAGTTGTATCCATATATATATATATATATATATATATATATATATATATATATATATATATATATATATATATATATATATATATATATATATATAGAACATTTAGTCTATAGGAAGTAAATATAGCATACAAATATATAAACGGCCATGACCTTCCAGCAATCTTAACTGAATTTTATTTCATTGAATGAAATAAAGACGGCTATGACTCTTTTCAATCTCATTCTTATGCATTGTTTGCACTACATATAAATTAGATTTTTGGCGGGAAATTTTAAATTGAGGACTACATTTGTATGAATCAACAAAACTCACGAGATTCTTCGTTGGACAAAATAAAAAGGATGCTTGTTTAATTTAAAAGGAAGCACGACAGCCATTTACTCCTGTAAATAACCCCTGGTCAGAGAGGGAATCGAGGAGGGGGAGGGGTCAATGTACCTTAACATACCTTAGTTTCATTTTCGTAAACTTCCGGCAAGTCAAAGTAAAGTGTTTCGTTGTCCACCACTTCTTTAGAAGGGATCGAAACCAGACGAATGGGAGACGCTTGGTTCGGTTTCTCCAAATAAACATATTCTTCCACCATTTCTCGAATGATTTTGGAGATCTTCAGGGGCTCTCCCTGACTTAGTATCCAACTCACTACAGAAATGTAGAATGCATTACTGGTAAATATGTAGATTAATTCTGAATCTCCCCCCCCCCCCAAAAAAAAAAACAACAACAACAACAAACAAACACATACAAACAAACAAACAAAATGAAAGAAGTGTTCCTTTGAAAGGGGTGATCAGCATGTGTTTGCATTAGTTAGCTCCATGTTAATGCAGTGCGAGAGCCAGTCTCATTAAAACCACGCCCCTCCCCTTCTCCTTAAACTCGTCAGGGTCTGACAGGTATCGATAGAAGGTCATCTTTACAGAACCTTTACTTCTGACCAATCAGGGAAGGGCTTTCATGATCACTGCTTTGGAAAACCTAATGGAACTCTTCAAAAGAAGGTAGAAAAATCAATTCTTCCTTGTTTTTTATGTTACCGCCAGTATTAAAGAGTTACACCTCTCTAAAACAAATAAAGGCATGTTTACAATTGGTTGGGGTATATTTAGATATATTTAGATTGTATGCAAATTTAGAGGTCGTGACCCTGATGAGTGTATGGAGAAGAGAGGGTGGCTTTAATCAGACCGTAAGAAAGCACAATATGCATTAAGCATGATAAGTAGAATATATCGCACTGTTTTATTGATTTCAGAAATAGCAAGGAATGAATACTAGTAAACTTTACTCTTTGAAGGCGAAGTGTATATCTGATTAAAATTCTTACGCGTGTAAAGAAAAACGTGATTTGAATCATTATGAAACTGTATAAATATTTTAATCTCAAGGCAAACACATCAGAATGATGTTTTTTTTAGTAATCGACATGTAATTAAAGATTTCTATAAAGCTGTCACTGCATAGTAAACAAGGTAGTGCAAAGTTTGTCGGATGCCTTGTACGTAAACAACTGTGATTGGCCGAAGCCGATCTCAAAAAAGATGTTCAGGAAAAAACTGACATAAAATGCAAGATTAAGAGATGAACCAAGGACAAGTTCAGGAAGCTACTGAACTTGATCAAGACGAGAACAACAACCCACCTCCGGCAGCTTTTGCCGCATAAGTCAATGTCACTTGAAAACGAGACTTTGGCCAAATTTTGGGAACGAGGCTATTGGAGTCACCAATCACTGAGAAAATCATGTTGGGGCGATCATCTTCGGTGTAGAATTTCTCCATGAATTCGTCAATTAGGCTTTCTTGTCCTGACGCCTGGGGTCGCCAAATTCTAGCAAAATATTTTATTATTTATGAATGATAATGATAATAATAAGTGTATACAAATACTAGTAAATTTGCTACAATATGCCTTTTCAAATACCAAACTTAAGGTGCACGTTTTATGAAGATATACTGGTTCACAGCGACTAATTTTGGCGATCAAGATGTAGATAATGTGGAAAATAAAGTGATTTAGAAAGACTGGTTCGCAGCGAGGAATTTTTCATTTGCTGAAGCAATACTGTAGGTCGTTTTAATTCAACGATGTTAATATTTCACGATTTCTCAAAAAGTACTAATCGCGATAGTTTTAATTTCACGCTCCAAGAAACCCAGTTAATTAAAGTATAAGCATTTACACGTTTTTTAAAAAAAAAAATTATGTTCGTATTTACGATGGGTTTAATTTTGCGGGGAAATGATAAATCGCGAACATAGAGAAATTAAAACCATCGTGATTATTGCCAATCTACAATATGTAGGCTACGCCAATGTTTAGAACATTTCAAGGAGGCTTGATCTTTAACAAATTACTAAAAAGATCTTCCTTTAAATACCATAGCAGTTTTGGCCGTTAACAATAATTCATTGAAGAATTTAGGTTCTTTATAAATCACTTTCCTATGTCTTTATATAGAACCCTATATTTCGAGGAGATCAAAATATTGATATAAGTCTAAACCATCCAGCCGTCTTAATAATGAAATACAACTGAATGCATTTAAATGGTTTTTACTTAATATTTTGATCTTTGATAAGAATAGCAATATTCTCACGTTTCTTCTTCTATGTAATCCATCACTTCCTCTTCTTTGCTTTCCGTCACTGTCAGAAGCGGGGTTTAGAGTTGATAACTCTATCTCACTGAAAAGTGCCCGCTCTTTTCTCCTTAACCTGCGTCAAATCTGTCAACTATAGCTTTACTTTATCTACACAATATTATACAAGTAAATCCTTTAGTTTTTTTTTAGGGCACCTGAGTCACTCAGTGACCTATTGCTATCTGTTTTTGTCCGTCGTCGTATCTCACGCGGTCGTAAACTTTTGAACGTCATCATTCGTCGTACGTCGGTCGTAAACTTTTGAACATTTTAGCCTCCTCTCTGGAACCACTGAACCAATTTCAATTAAATTTTGGCACATAACATCTATGGGTGAAAGAAAGTAAAAATTGTGAAATTCATAGACCCTTCTCCCTCCCGGGGCCTGAGGGGTAAGGCTTAAACCATCAAAATTAATGAAATCTTTAAAAAATCTTTTTTACTCCTGGACACCAAGCTGTCAAACTGCTGGCATGATTGTAATAAGCATTTAGCTCTCCACCAAAACTGTGAAATTTATGGCCCAGGGTCATGAGTTCTGGCGCTAGGGTGGGGCTCTAATGATTATATAGTGAAAATGCATTAATCATTTAAAAATCCTCCCCTATGCTCCTGGGTATTTAGCCAATGAACTAAGTACATGTACATAGTTATGATGAGGAAGAATATCTCTACCAACATTATGGATTTCATAGCCCCTGGGTCAGGGGTTCTGTTCGACCGATTATTTTTTGTACTTAAGATTTGTTTAATTTTGTCACCGTATGTTATGCTACAATTTTTAAATATTCTTTTCTAGAATTTTTGAAAGTGGATCAAAAAATACCGGAACAATAAAAATGATTTACTTATTATGCACATGATTATACAATGCAAAAGCCACACTGCAGTTACTCAGGTGACCGATAAGGCCCATGGGCCTCTTGCTAAGGTACTGGTCAGATTTTGAGTAAGCAATAAACTGATCTAACGTATCGAATTTTAATAATTGATTTGTGCATTGTTTCTGTTTATACTGATAAAACGGGTCTATTCTTTCTATAAGAAAAGCTTCTTGTTAATATATTGCTGTGGAATCATTAGAATTCTTGGTGGCTCAATGTTCGTGGTATTCATGGGTAGCCCTCTCCCACGAATTTAAATCCTCAACGAAAACAAGTTTAGAATGAGTTATCTTTGATGCTGAAACAGTAACCGACGCATCCACGAAATTTCATCCCCACGAATGAGCAAAAATGATATAATCAACGAAAATTGATCCCCACGAATTTAAATGATTCCACAGTATATAAAGTACTTTAGAAACTTCTTATCTAATAACTCATTTTAAGATGAAAAGATGAAGAAAAAAAATCTTTTGCATCAGTATAATTTGTGCGATACATAACCGCGCAGAAATTTTTAAAGTAAATCTCAAAGCATTGTCAAAATATATATTGCTGCAAAAAGTCAACCTGGTACACAATTATACTAAGAATCTACATTTATACCACTTGGAATTTAAAAACAATCACAAAAACTCACCCTATAAATTATTGTCTTCGGACTGAGCGGAATTGAATGATCTGTTTAAATTACAACAACACGCACAACTGGAAAAAACGAAAAAGTAAATCATCTCTTTCTCTCTCTCTCTCTCTCTCTCTATTTTTATCATACATTTTACATTGAACGGCTAAACAGGAAAGCAATGCTTACTGACAAAAATCGATGCAATGACATGTTTTCTTCCTGTTTGCAAAGTAACCGCTCAAACTGTTAAATTATCTTTCTGTCCTCGTTCCATCTGTCTATCTACCGCTAAGTCCTGCCTGTGAATATCCTGAGTCGGCCCTGTCACGTGGCACACATTTGCCCCCCCCCCCCCCCCCCCCCCGATTACTATATAGTTCGACATTCAACATATGAGGTATAATTTGTTTCGGTTAAACATAGGTAATCACAGATTACAAAGCTCACCGAGACGAGGCATCACCTTTATGAGACCATCTTTATCATATTATATGAAAATCATAGTTAATGATCTTGGATATTCATGGATACTGTTTTGACACAATATTGTATACGATATGTTAAAAAAGTGCATGATAATCACATGTTCATTTCATACGGAATTATAAGATACAATGTTAATCAATACAATAATATAAAATATGATATTGCATCCTATGATACTTACAATATATATCGTATAATACCATAAAATACTGTAATAAATAATGATGCAATATGATATTGTAACATATGATATAACATTTTATTGTGTTATACAGTATTGTATTCGATCACATTATACAATATCATTATATAATAATTATATAATACATTATTATACTTTCATGTTAAATACTGAAATCTGATAAGTTAAGACGCAGTTGATAATCCGTTATATTACCCTCAGCGTTAGCAAGACACTTAGCAACGGGTAACACAACGAATTGTTACATGTGCGTAAATTATGCGCGTACGGTTCGCCGTGAAATTCACGTCATTTCTATATCAAAGTAATAAAAAAATCTCTAAAATTAAGACATTCAGTATAATAAAATAAAAAGTGCCTGTTTGGAAGGATAAGAGTTGAAATTGACACCCCTCGAAAACCATTGTCAACCTCCGCTTCGCGGAGCCATTTGACAATGGTTTCCTTGGGGTGTCAATTTCAACTGTTACCCTCCCAAACAGGCACTATTTATATAAAATAGTATTATATGATACAATATCATATCACAAAATAATTAAGAAATGAACTCAATGTCTACCCAAGTTATACGAGTATAACCTTGGTTGTGGCACTTTACGCTTTATAATCCGTAATTATGTGATACAATATATAAATAGTGCCTGTTTGGGAGGGTAAAGGTTGAAATTGACACCCCGAAGAAACCATTGTCAACCGACGCGAAGCGGAGGTTGACAATGGTTTTCGAGGGTTGTCAATCTCAACTGTTATCCTCCCAAACAGGCACTATTTATTTTATTATACTGAGTGTCTTAATTCTAGAGAATTTTTTACTTCTTTTATATAAAAATGACGTAAATTCTACGCCGAACCGTACGCACATAATTTATATTTTTCTTTTTCTTCGAGTTCTTTTGAAGTTTCAGTATTCAATTGCTTCCGGTAGATTTATTTCAGTACATGTTTAAAGAAAAAATATTCTTTATTTCAGGTAGTAGGGACATCTGTCGAAATTAAAGCTATACACGCTATAATTTACGTCAATTTTGAATGACAGTGAAAACGCATGTGTTTGTCTACTTATAAAAGTTATCCTTAATCTGTAAATAACAAGGGTGAATTCCATCTCATTACAAAGATATAGATTTTTAATTGTTTATTTTCCTGCCAGGAAAATATACCTTTTCATGAATATTGATGAAGGAAGAGCAAACCGACCTCATTGCGCATGTCCGCGGAGAACTAGGTGGTCGTTATTGTTTGCCTAATTAAATATCCAACTTGATTTTTAATATGCTTAGACGTCGCGCACGATACTGGTGTCACTTAACGTTACGCTTATAACGTCAAACGACGCACAAACGTAACGTCGCATTTTAAAGAAACTCAACTTCTTAATAGCCGTGAATTTTGAAACTAAAATAAATACAAATGTATTCATATCTCCTGTATCTCCAGATTTGCACAGCAAGCAAGTTATGAATTAATGCACAAACATTGCCAGTAATATGGTAGTAAATGTACTTAAAATAAGATCACAATTTGCACGCCTGTAACTCAGGCAATATTTAAGAAATATAAGTAATAACTTTAAAAAGTGTATATCTTCATTTAAATAACTCAATCATAGTTTATGAAACAAAAAAAAATTGGCAGATTGGAATGTGATTTCCTTTTAGAAAATTTCAAGCTGCATGGTATAAACTATAAATTTGATTAGCGAATTCAAAACATTCCACATTCGATATTGCACTTTTATCCCAGACAATACAGCTAAATGCACAGATACATGTATTTGGATAATATAATTATACAATCATGAAAAATTATATTCTGGTATATTATTCTATTTACTAGGTTTTACAATCTTTGAAGTTTATGTATTCGATCATGTACAATTCATTTTTAAGACATAATAATGTCGTTTATTGCATGCAATATGTTTAAATGGACACATTCGTCCAAAACAATATTGGCCCGAGCATCTATTTCTGAACAGATATAAACTACTGCACTGGCTGGCACTACGGCTCTTCTCCTGGGTATGCGTTTGTATGACAGAAGATTCTTGTTATCAATATTGTCGTAATAAAGTCCTGTGATGACCTTAATACCAGCTGGAAGAGTTGAGCCCCAAGCGTCAGTGCTTTCGCTGTTTAATGTTTGAATTGCTTCCTGAACTTTTAGCAAGAAATAGTCATGGTCTGGGTCATCCGCATATACGGCAATTACCTGTCCTTTGGATACCATTTCGGACAAGGGCACCTCTTCGTCATCTTCTTCAACATCGAATGTGTTGTTTGTCTCCTTGACCATTTCATGGTGTTGAACTTGCCCAATTCTTTGAACATTTACACATTCGTGATAAATTTGTAAACTGCATTTTTCACAAAAGCAGGACAGTTCGCGTATAATGATATGGGGAGACGAGTTATCAACGATGACTTGATGGACAGATCTGATGTTTGATATTGGTTTGAAACTTAAATTGCCTTCTCTTGGGATGAAATCAAGAAAACGGAAAAGCCGTCTCCGGCAAACAGATTTTGTCCGCGTCAAATTCGAAACAGCAAATTCATACAGATCCCGGGCATTTTGTATATGGGCTTGTCCACGCAAAACTGCCAGATCTGCCTGTCTTTTTAACAGTCCTCCAGCAGCATCTTGAGGTCCTACATCATAAACACAATCATGTAATAATACAAAAATATTAAATTTTAATTGAAACAAAAATGCTCATATAAAGTAAATGCAATATAAACTTCAACGCGACATGAATGAATTAAATAACGCACGTTTTACTACTTTATCTTGTCAAAATGAAAGTAGTGATCAACAAGTGGCTTAATTAATGTATAAAATAATTCTGTTTTCATAAGAAAATGCTAATAGAATAGCTACCATTTACAAGTTTAAAGTACTTAGTTCGATCTGATGGACACTGTATTTGTATCCTTAAGAAGAAAGTGTGCAGAAAATATACATGTAAATACCTTTAGCATGTGCAGTCTCAAAATAATTTCTGGTAAAATGTTTGAAACCGAAATCCCGACTGGAGTTGCTGATATCCCCAAAGCAATGTCGACTCTTATATTGGGCTGCACATCCATCTGTGAACTCGTGCATGGTGTCAACCGGGTAGGAAATAGATGCCAAGTACTCGGATATTGTTTTACGAACTTCATGGACGAAATACTGGTCATGCTGTTGATCATCACTAATAACAAAAAAATGTTCAGTGATTATTTCTGGGTTCTGCTCAGTGCTCTCCACTCCATCAATGTCGGGTAGTGCATGGCGATGTAAAATCGTAACGTGAACAGAGACTTCAGTTTTTTGAAAGTAAGCACTTTGAAGTTGTTTTAATTCTGTGCAACGGTAATTTTCAGAAAAGTCATGAACACAGATGCAGTGGTTGAGTGGAAGATGAGATGAAAGTTCTTGAAATTGGTTGTTTTGCCAAGTAGCTCGGTGTTGATGGAATGGAAACGATTTTAATAGTTGCAAAAAGTGTGAAAATAAATCACTGACTTTTGATTCCTTTTTAACCAGAACGAGTTTCTTTGTTGTTTTATTGCCCTTCACTTTGATTTCAACTTTTTCAAATTTTTCCCACTTGACTGTTTCGTCTGTCTCCGCGTCTCCAGTTTCTTCTGGTAATAAGTATAGTTTGTGGATACCACATTCTGCACACTGTCGCTTCATGCATTGCAAAGTAGGATTTATACACAATGTGACATCCACCACATCGCTTATGGACTCGAATACTTGGACGTCAATTCCAACGTCATTTGCATTTGTTTTGATGATCTTTTTCCGAAAGTCCATACATGATTTGAAGGCACTCTTTATTTCAACATGATATCTACAACAGCATGTGTGTCTGTCCTTTGGGCGGGCCTGTCTAACAAAATAGGGCTTGCAATTTTCAAAGGACCTTTGACAAATTTTGATATCAGGATTTTCGCTTATGAAATCCAGGTAAACTTCAGTTTGGGTCTTTTCTAAAATATACACTGCGTGGCTCGTGTATAATTTGGGTCCAATTCTTTCTCGCTTGATATCTGCTTTATTTCCAGTCGGTCGGGAGATACCTGGACGCAGCCAAAAGTCGTACGCAAGTTGTTTAGTTTCCGTTGAAATCGCGTCAGTGCGCGTTTTTCTAAACGTGTAAGTCCAACAAGATCTTTCAGTTTTCAATACAGTGGTGCGAATTGTGTTTCCCTTACTTATTCGTCTAACTGGTAAACCAAGTTTTTTAGCTAGATTTTTTCGACATCTGCTTTGGGTCACTTGTTCACCACTTATTGATGCAACAAGCACGTTCATAGACGTAACCGAGTCTTTCGATCTTTTCATTTTGCAGCTATCAATTGTTGTTTTTAAATCTTGCAGAACCGCTTTTTCCGTTGATTTTTTACTTTGTTCTTCTGGTGATAATACGACATCAGCATCAATTAAAATTTTTGTCGTTGGAGAGTTTGAATTTTTCAAATATGCTGCCAGTGTAGCTGACCGCTTCTTTGGTGATTGGGGTAACGAATCCTTTAATTTTTTTAATGCTCTGTGTTTACTTGTTCTGTTTTTAAAAACATGTCTTATCATTTCATTTGAATTTTTCGTGTTCGCAGAGAGCTCGACGTTTTTATTCCTCGCTAAATTTCTATATTTTCTTTTTCGTTCTGTTTCCTTCTGTCTCGTTTCAGCTTGTTTTGCTCTGTACATGCGCTTTCTAATTGCATCAGAAGTTTGTTTATACTCAGTCTGTTTGACAGTTTTGTTTTTATGATACGATGCTAGCTTTTGTTGTCGTCGTTTTTGAAGTTTCTTATTTCTATAAAACTCTAATCTTTCTCGTGGGGACATTTTCGTATCCATGGTATCATTGTCATTCTTCTGAAAACCGCAACAGATAAAAAAAATTAAAGACCCTGTAGATTTGTAAAATCCTAAACACAAATACTAGTACCGAGACATATGGGTCGCCATGCAGGTTTCAATGATAATCCTCATTTCCTATCAAAGTATTTATCTAATTAATACAATAATGAATAAAACACGAATGCTTTATTTAAAAATATAAGTCTGTAAAGTTCTATTAGAAAATAGCGGGCTGGCGTCGTTTTTGAAAGTGGGGCTAGACTTCTTGACAAACGAAAAAAAAGTTGGAGGGGGGATCTCTATGTTGATTCATTTTTACATGCCCCCCCCCCCCCCCCCCCCCCCGGTGCTACGTGACCTCTAGCAGATTTTGTATGACCGCTAATGTCCGCTTTTAAATTACTTTAATATTTATCACGCGTGTAGGATATTTTTTTAAACGGATGGATCGGTCTATAAAGATCTTGACTGAAATGGAATAAAGAGAATATGGGTAGAGTGTTAGGAATTGATTACATTACGTCTTTGCATCATCTAATTTTTTTAATCAACTTAGTCCATATTAGAAAAAAACGGATATTCGGCAGAAAATGTTATTGTTGCTATATAATAAAAACAATTACGAAAAGGACCCGCATCAAAACTTATATAATAATTATTTACCAAACAACGTTTTTCGTTTGGACGTTATCAGTTTTAAGTATATCAACGTCACGTCACAGTCACAGAGCGTCAAACATAAAGGGGGCGTTTATTTGGACATTAAATAATTTCTGTCTTCCTTAAACTAATATGGGGATTCATAAAATTTTGATATGTCCCTGTAGCAAATTTTATGTACTTTGTGTCTGTTGTACTTATTTTAATAATTGCGATTGTATATTGCTTGAAATTTTGCACTAAAATCGTCAAATTGCTTAAAAAGTGCAGTATTTTTTAGATTGGGACATTTCACTGGACTACTTAAAAATCAACCTGCCTTATAAATATTGTTATTATAAAATAATAGTCGTTTGTATCTTATTATACAATACGTGTGCAATATATCTGTATCAAAAATAAGCAACTTACCTTCGTTTTAGACATAATATTGATGATTGAAATGTCAGTCTATCTGAATCTTCAAAAAACGGGACACCGAGTACTTCGCCATTTCAAAGGCTGCAATATTATATCTATCAACCGAACATTTGAAATGATTATGACGTCATACTTTGATATGGATGTTACAATTATATTCCAAATTTCATGCTGTTTGGCGCAAAATTGATTGTTTTATCAACCTGTGCATAAAGCGCATAGCCACTGAATGTAACGCAGGACATCCATATATCACGTCAACTACAGATAATTAAGACCTGTCATTCCTCAAAAAGTATGTAAAATTCATTTTATTTAAAATATTTTCATTATTTACAAATTTCCCTTGCCATTGATACCCAACACTTTCATATTTTCCTTTTAACGACTCTTCCTCAACCCCTCAAAATAATATTTAATAGCGTAGGTAAAAGAGACAGCAGTATCGTGCGCGACGTCTTAACAGTTGTTAATTTGAAATACATACATGTGTAATGAGTAAAATACGTTTGTCATTCACGATACCCTTACTTCTGCATTAACACTTATAGAATCTATAAATAGCACATAGGGGGAAAACACAGGTCTACGTCATTTTTTTAAAGGAAGTATTCGATATCTACTCACAGGCTTGTATTTTTTCTTTTGTTTGTACTCGTATATCGGATAAATTTATGCTGTTCTAAAAATATCCTTTCCTTTGTGAAACTATTACAATTAGTAAGATGTTGACCCTTCACCAGTTTTGGTATGATAGGCTAAATTTAGCTGTCGATATCACGTGATAGATTGATATTCACGAGGAGGCATTACTTTCCTGGCAGGAAAATAAATATTTTTTATTGTTTAATATTTGATATATTTGTTACGTGATCGAATTGAGCATTATAATTAACAGAATAAAGGTAACTTTTATTAGTAATCAAACACATACATTTTCCCCTTTATTCAAAATTGACGCAAATTATAGCGTGTATAGCTTTAATGTAATTTAAAGTACATTATAACTGAAATACTTTTACCGGTTTATAGTTTTCAAATTTTACAATACATAACCAAAAAATAGCTTTTAAAAATATTTGGAGAGGTAAAAATTGTAAAACCCCGAGCGGGATTCGAACTCATGACTTAAAGATTTGTACTAAACACTCTACTCCACTGCGCTACGCTGTTAGGTGACAATATTGGGAAAGAAACTACTTATATAATCACACTTCATTTAATTGTTTATTTCGATCAACAATACGTCACAACATGGAAGTGTCACATACTTCCTTAATGCGAAAACTAATAATTGTCCGTGCAGTGTGATGAAGAAAGCATGTTCGTACGATTGACTTGTGACCTACGACACAAATGTTATTACTGCAAGGCAAACATACGTCTGGTGCACGATAATAGTGAGACGAAAGTACGGTTCCTACAGGCATCGCACTTTAATTTGCGAGTGGCAACCTTCTCTTAAACAAAATTTTATGTGACATCTACGACTGGCACGTCAAACGTTCGTTTGTCTTACGCTGTACTCTCAAACATTTCGACACGGTTTTTAACGCTGCGATCAGTCACGTGGGGCCAGGGCTGGCACAACCCGTACCACACGCACGATCACCAAACACCTGCGGCCAGTTGTTATCGATTGGTTGGCTCTTTAGCTGTTATTACAAGTTGCTCGTTATTAAATATTAAAGCTGAAGAACGTGTTTTCAAAATGACTGTGCGTTTGATGTTGAAGATTAGATTGGATTGACTTTCTGCACCCCCCCCCCCTTACTGTCATGTTGTAAATTTTGAATTTACTGCCACTTAGTAAATTCAAAATTTACAACATGACACTACACATGAATTAATTATTGTTGTGTTGTGCAAGTACAAAAGAACATGAAAGTTACAACTCTTATTTTTTCTGGAGTTTGTTGGGGGGGGGGGGGGTCTTACTTTGTCAATGACCTTGGTAGGAACTTAATACTGTGTAATCATTAATACTGGTGATGACTTATTTTTTGTTGAATTCTGTAGGTAATCCTAATTCGCATCACTGTAAATGCTCTTATTTTACTTATATCATTTTTTTCGCGCCTTGTAAGCAGAATCCCGTCCTTTTGTTCAAGTACATATATTTTTGAGGTAATAAGTTTATAGTACGATACTGAAGCTTAACTGTCTTATATAACTTGCTTTATAAATCCTAATATAGTTGAAAACGAATTTTGTGCTACAGTTGAAAATAGCAATTAAAACAGGTTTACATCATTTTAGTTTTATGATAATTTGCATTAATTGAGCTTCCTTTACTTTTAGTTCAACTAATTTTGTTCTTAATTGTAAACGGACGGAATTAATTGGTAAATAAGTTTTTTGTCTGAATTGTCATCCATGGACAGCTAGATTACTTAACGTGTTCCATGTAACATACACCGTACGTAGGGGGAATCCTAAAACACTTCCCTGTTACAGTTTTTCACATATGTCATCGATGATTGCTAGATACATGTAATACGTTCCAGTGGCGTCGAAAGCAAATTGAAAGTGGGGAGGGGGCTAGACTAATCATCAGAAATCTTGACAAGCAAAAAAAAAAAAGGCTTAATCACAAAATCCTAAACCGTGGGGGAGGGGGCGGGGGCGGGGGCGGGATGGGGTAAGTGTAGTATAACTCCATAAAAAAATTCTCACTTCCAAATTTTTTCTCTCCAAAATCATTAAATTCCTAATCGGGGGGGGGGGGGGGGGGGTATACCTATGACTATGACTCTCCAATTTTTTCCTATAATACTATTAACGATGATTAATACATGTATTTCCTTCTTTTCATTTCAGTCTCTTACATTCTACCGAAAATGGGGGGGGGGGGGGGGCAAGCTTTCTGATACTTCAATTTTTATGTGAATTTAGAAACAATTCTTAACAACACGTGCATTATACACTTTCTGGATCTGGCTTGTAGATCTTCAGTCATTATCATACAATAAACAACATGACATGTCGGGAAGGGAGACACATGGTGTTTTAATTAAATTTTCCGTCATCCTATGTGTTCAAAACACTGTTTATGATAATAGGGTCCTGAATATTTGAAGATGCTGTACAAATCAATATCAATTTAGGAAACATCGATCCCAAATTCGTTCCAAAATATTAATTAGAGTAGCAAGACTTCCAAATGCGTAAAACATTTTAAGGAGAAAGGTAGTTGTTGAATTAATCGATCAATAAATCGATCATTTTTTTATCAATTAATAATCAAGTTTTCACTTTGTTCATTTGTATCTAGTGTTAGCTAATTAAAACCATTTTCAAGTCAAAATTGTAGCATATGGATTCCTGGATAATCAACCAATAATCGCTCTATAATACTATTGTAATAAATATATCTATTTTATTTTTATAAACATTTTTAAAAAATAGTATTCACAATCTTATACGTGTAGTAATATCTCGACTTGCATAAGTCGTATGTCAATGATGAAAAGAATGATGTAACGAATAAAGGTAACAAGAATCCTGTTCTAATCAAAATGAGTAATAATATCAGTCTATCAAAAATCTGATTTCAAAGTGAAATCAGAAGTCACTTTTAAAATGACGTCCACGTAGAAAGCTTTCTGACTTTTTGGTAACTGATGCAAACGTAAAGTTCGATAACTCTGATGACGTGACATTAATGACATATGGTCCTACATTGAATGTAGGAACAGTAAACACATTTATTTATAAAAATTCATGCAATGATCCCTGGTATCGTGAATTTCCCTTTCCGGATACGATTTTTTCCTTCTATGAATTATATAAAACTGGAAATGATTATGAGATTCTCATTCCGGATATCGGTATAATTCATACAATTGCAAACAATCAAACTCTAGAAATGCGGGCGGCTTCTTCTGCGGACCTGCTAGCGCTGATTCTAGATTTTATTTTTGCAGTTTGAGGAACGGAAGTTGGAATTGGTTGAGTAAAATCCGGAGGTGGAGGAAATTCCGCGGATATATCTTCCGGCGAAACACTTCCATGTGGTGAATTAAGGTTGTGAGATAAATGCGCTGACGTCATCTGATAACCTACTGACGGGGAGTGCATATTTTTATCAGCCAAGGGTAAATTTCGTAAAATGACCCGCGGAGAAGGCCCCATTTTCTGACTTGAGGACGACGATGAGTGTGTGGGTGATGCTAATGGCGATACTGGTGTGTGAGTGATGGGGTCAATGGTTGGAAGGAGACGTGCCGATTTCGGTCCAGTCGGGGATGGGGTACTAGATTCCCCGGGCACCTGCCCATTGGCCTGCATAGAGCGTGTAATCCCCATCTTAGGCACGGTGGGGGTCGTTGTCCCGCCGCTGTCAAGAGACGAGTTACTGTTGTACTTTATCCGCGACGGCGGATGATCTCTTGGAGGCAAGTCGGGTCGAAATTCCTGACTTTCGCTCGTCCTTTTGATCCGTTTTCCCCCGACCACTGGCGGGTCTGGGGAGAGAGGAGAGTAGTCCAGCCTCTGTCCTCGAGAAGAAGAGGTTTCTGAGCCGTCGTTTAAATGATTGTAGCTTTCGCGAACGAAGGCTTGGTTGTCAAAACCACGTTGTCCGGATGATCCGTCGTTCCTTACGGACATGGAGCCATTGGAGTGACCCGGATTCTGAAAATGGATTCCTTTTCCTGAAAGTAAGGGATTCGACGCAGCAGGTGTCTCGTTAACATACATTACTTTGGGTTTATTTTCTATGATTCCTAAAAAAAAAAGATTATTTTAATTTATAAACTGCTTATCTTGTTACAAATTCCTTATCTGCTGTTAAATTTGAAATGGGGGGGAGGGGGGGGGGTCACGTGACGGACAACAGTGCGGACCTGCTTTTCTTGCTCTGTCAATTTTGACCGTTTTTTCGCCTATTATAAGTGCAGATGTAAATATTTTTGCATTTAAAAGATTGCGTTATCATAGGACAATGTGTGTATAATTTCTTTTCTCTGCTGTTAAATTTGAAAACACCAACAAAACACCAACTGCTTTCATGCATTAAGGATTAATGTTTTTTTTCTTCTTTTATTCAATTTTATGTTGACAACTATATAGCAACCATTTCTAGAATTTGACTTGATTTGTAAGGCTTGTAAGGTAGTCTAAAGTTGATAGTAATATGCCATCAATATTTGTAAATTAATAGACAGGGACATGTAACATGTTTCTATTCATACCTTTGATTTTGGATTTGAAGTATCTCGTTATGATAACTATTGAAAAGATGAAGAAGACCAAGAAAAATCCGAGTAGCGCGATTAAAATGATTTCAGCTATGCGGAACTCCTCGGTCCCATTGGTACCGTCTTCAGACGTGCTTGGGGCGCTCTCTGCAGGTTTGGAGAATATACAGTGTGAGCAGGTTTCCTTGGTGCACAGCGCTTCTATCTCCCGGGGATTACCACTGGGGTCATAGAACCGGAAGTTGGAAGTGAGTGTTAGTTGTCCATTCTTGTACTCTCCAACCTTTGACAAAGATAAAATGATATTAAGGTGTAAGTTCTTATTGCACCAACTACCCAGTCATAGTAGGACACGGAAAACAAAATAAGACAGATAAAAGCAGAGTGAAACACTACATTAAACATTAAAAAATAGATAATGCTTTTCAGCATAAAAATCCCTGTGATGATAGTTAAACAGAGAAACAGTAGACAGTTTGAGAGAAATACCTGTCTGTATTGGTTAGACGTAACATCTCTCTTCTGTATATTGAGAATTTGGAATCCAACATTCCCATTTCGATTTGCATTGAACACGGAGTAGGTTAAACCGCCACCTGACAATTCCACAGCCTGGATTTCCTTCACCACGTCATCCACATGACTCTTGATGTTTTCGCACGGGTACGAGACTCCCTGACACAGCTTCTCTTTCACCCGGACCATGGCCGTCCCCACAGCGAACACCGCGTTCATGACGTGGACAATACGCTGATTTTTGACCAACTGCTCAATGTTCGACCGAGTGAACCCCGTACTGGGAGGACAATCATTGGTTTTGGTCTTGTCGAATCTCCCAGGAGGATTACAGTTAAAGAAGTTGGTCCAAAATTTCCGAAACCAGTCGTTCGAGTTTTGGACGTCGGGCTTGAGATCCTGTAAATAGGAATCAAATCCGGTTACGGCTGATCTAGTTTCGAACTTGGACGTGATCGAACCAATCACAGCATCGCCGTGCTCGTCTAGAATGTCCTGCCTCTCCCCCCAGTCCTCGCTGGCCAGGAAAACCACAGACTTATATCTGTCCGTCTTCATTTTGACCAGCAGAGATTTCAGACGTACGTCCGTCCCAAAGTACAAAAACACGTCGGAGTTGGTTCTTTTCATTTCATCAATTACATCGTAAGAATTGTCTTCTGCTTCTTGAAGTTTGATGGCTTTTCCGATGCAGATATCACTTTCATTGGCGTATCTCATTAGGAGTTCTTTCCCTTTACTCCCGTAGTTGTTGTTCACGTACAAAATGCCTCCAATGTACTTCCACTTAAGGTGCTTGACTATCTCTATCATGGCTCTGGCTTGGTCCACGTCACTAGGGACTGTCCTCAAGAAGTAAGGGTAGTTGATTCGATCGTCAAGATCCGGCGAGGACGACGCGTAACTTATGACCGGAATACCCAAAGCCGTGAACTGAAATGTCATCGGCACAGTAACACCACTGGCGGCGGCGCCGATAACCGTCACCACATTGTTTGGGTCCAAGAAATTTCCTTGTTCATCCGGAATTTTCAATTTTCCGGAGAAGAATTCTGACAGTATCAGGGAAATCCTGTTTTTGCTGTAGCAGTCATCAAAGGCTAAAGCACTGAAGTTCATGTTTGTTTTTTGGCTGATTTCTTTCACTGCGAAGAAAAACGCCTCCACGACTAAGACAAAGTACGAGCCTGTGTCCAGATCCCCGCAGCCATATTTATCAGTCTCATTAATAGTGTGCAGAGGGAAAATCCCTAGTATTATTGCTTGACTCTGGTACCCTCCATATTGATACCGATAGGGTATTTCCGGTTTTGATCGACAATTCTCGCAAACCCTCGCACAGACCGAGCTTTTGTACGATTGCAGTGAAGAAGTGTTCACTTGTAACGTTCTGTTTAAATACTCTCCGACCTAAAGACAGTAAAAACAACCCATCAGTCAGTTATTCGGATTTTGCAATCATGATTTAATTCAAGTTCTACGCATTTCTTTTTATGAGTAAAAGAGAATGACTTTAGACCTTTCTTGCACCATAACGTAAAATTAAGTACATTTTAACGTATTCTAACCATAGTAACCTAGCTAATTTTATTCGATAAAGCAAAATATATTTGACAGTTACCTTTTCAAATTTTCCATTTCGGAAGACGTTGATGTCGTATAGCTGCGTTGTGTCAGTGGCTAGGTAATCCCCCAGACCGCTAAACCGAATTCTTCTTCCCATCTCTATTAGTTCCTTCGGTTCCAGGGTGGAATTCAGCGAACTATACGAAAAATCAACTAATTTCAACCGTCGTAAATAATTCTGCTGCAAGTATTCCCAAAATCCGTCACAAACGGAGGTGTAGCTCTGGCACTTATCCTTAAACACGTCATTGAAAGCGGTTGCCATGGCAAACACCGCGTCCACGACTGGACGAACATAATCCGACCTGTAACTCTCCTGAGCCTCGTTTCCAACTTCAGACAACAATCTTTCGATTGGATCCTCTGAACCCGAGGTCCTGTTATTCCACGTATCGTTGAAGTGTTCTCTTGCTCTCTCTATTAGTACTGATGCAGAGGAAACTGTGATATAACCACTGGAAACGTTCTCCACAGTGCTAAACACGTCCTCACTCCGCCCCACAAAGTCCGTCATGAGCCAGATCAGTTCTTTGAACTTGTTGTCCAATCGAATACGACTTAACAACGATTTGATCACGTTCTTGTTCCCAAAGTAGATAACGCCCAATCGGCGTCCTTCTGAACGCTCCTGTTGTTTTTCTAGTTTTCCATACAGGTTCTGTCTTGTGGTGTCCGAACTGAAATCTTCTGTTGAGCTAAAGCTTTCGACTACATCGACACAAATGTTGTGGATCTTTGCAAGAACTTGGATTTCCTTGATTCCGTTATATCCATAGTTATCATCGGTATGTATAGCCGCCACGTAGGTCCAATCAAGTTCCAACAACAACTGAACAATGGCCTGAAATGACAACAGAACTTTACTTGGTTCTATTTAATTTGGCGCTGAGTTTTGTAACACCAAACTCAACCTTAATCACTTTTCCAAAAACTTTCTAGTTGTTAATTCTTAATTAACTTTGTAGTAATAAATTGAAAATCTATAACAGATAATTTTTTACTTGTTGTAGTTTTTGTGATTACTTCAACCAGTTAATTCAAAATTAAAACAACAAAATCATCCCAGAAAATATCCACAAAAGCGTTATATACGTATACTTACAGATGTCTTTATTATAATAAACAAGGATTTTATTACTTCATGTAGAACAGAGCCTCACCTTGACCTGTTGAGTATCGTCTGGCGTAGTTCGTAGGAAGTTGTCATAGTTACGGAGTTCAGGAAGGGAGGCGAAGGGGCTCAGCATGGGGATGTTGGTGCCGATTAGAAGACTGGCCACATTTTTGGCGGTCTGGCTTCTCGAAGTACCGAGTATTCCTGTTCGTCAAAGACAACGCAGAAAATATAATGGGATGACACTGTACGTGGTTGAGTGTAGGTCGCGCTTGATTTGTCTACACTGTGGTACGCTTGGTGTAGATGGTTTACACCTTATAATCGATATCTTTAATTTCTTCGAGTATATAACCAGTTGACACTTTAAATTGTGCACTTAAGAACAACTTTCAGTGCAAGATGAACGAGTCTTGTTAGATATTGACGAATACACGTAACTAAACAAAGGTAAAAATGAACTTTGTATAGTTTTTTTATTGCTTGCATCTAGCATGTTAATTTTGATAATGTGATGTAAAGAGACTTCAAGTTTAATATTGGCCTTACCTAAATTATAAATTGTCTTGTTCTCTGTGCAGTTAGTCACTTTGGCCGGAAATGACGTACTGACGGCATTCATGGCACCATAGGTACTTAGTCTGTCCAACCCACAGTCGTCATATATATCAAACCCTGAATTAGAACGGTAGTCATCAAAATAGACATCAGACCAAAAAAAAAATAGTACATTAGTACAAATCAACAATATATGATTGGAAGACATTGGCAGTGCTCGCCATAGAAAATACCCACGGCCAGACTTGCGTACGCTTCCTGAAAATATGCCAACCAATTAAATCTTTCTCGTTGTAGTGATTATTTGTTATCAATTTACTAATGAGAAAACAACAGAAACTACTTGTATAGTATTTGGTGACAAAATCCATATAAAATACAAAATTCAAATCGTTTTTATTTGTAACCTAAAATTAAAATCACTAAAATCTTCAAATCATAATAAAAGGTAATGATTCAATTTAACAGGAGCCTCCCAAAGGAGATGGGGGATAAGATAACGCAAAAATCAATTTGCATAAATCCGAAATACAATTTCAAATTTATTTTTTCCAATTAAATCAATTTGATAATGTTTATCAGTTTGCAAAAGCACATTTTCTAACTTTATTTAGTTTTGAATATTATAACAAACGATATGAAAAAATAACTTTGTCTTAAGTTTTGGTGGTATCGAACCCGCAACCTAAAAAGCCTAGTTATATAAGGCTAGGCTTTGATACGCATACGCCAGTTGAAATAAACATACACTTTATTCTAAGAATTGAACATATTTAAGGGTTACAAATCGGTGTTATGTTAAATATGTACATTGTTTTGAATGATTTTTTAAAATCAGATTTAATTGTTGATATTCTAATAAATTTTTTAGTATCTTCTCCGTCCTTTTATAGGCATTTTACACGCTTTATCCGCTCACCTTCTTTATAGATTGTTGAAAGCTGATGTATTTTTGGTTTAAAAAGATTTTTGTATGAATTTGATAGGTGAAAATTGATACCGGCTTCAGTTTCGTGGTTGTAAAATATATCAATAAAGGCTTTTAAAACTTTGTTCTGCTGCTACATGTACCAACACTTTTAAGGTATCCTAAAAATGAATGCACCGCAGCTATACACGTAACTGTGATATATTTCCAAATCATAAATATGCAATGAAGAACACAAACATAATACATTGATACGGTCCCAGGCACAAGATTTATCTAGGGATATAAAGATATAGGACTCGATTTTTTAATTTCTTTTGGTACATTTATAAATATTCCCCCCGCAAACAAAGTTTGGGGGCCATATAGAAATCGTTTTGTCCGTCCGTCAATCTCTCTGTCCGTCTGTGCGATCGTGTCTGGTCCATAGAGGGCGTGTCATGGATTTGACCCGTGGTCATTTGGGCAAGGTCAAGGTCACTGGAAGGAAAAACCCAATTCGTGTTCAGTTAAATAAATGAATATCTTTCTTATGGAGAAACATTGGAAGTTCTTACTTCACACAAAGATTGCTCATGACCAGAGGGTATGTCATGATTTTGACCCAAGGTCATTTGGGCAAGTTCAAGGTCAGTGGAAGAAAAATGCCTAATTCCTGTCTATGCCATATCTTGTAATGGAAAATCCATTATTTCCACTAGAAAATATTTGAGTTGTAATAGTTTCTTAGTGGGGGGAGCAAGCTCACAGTACCTCTTGTTTTAAATTTCCTTTCAACTTTTTTTTTTTGGGGGGGGGGGGGGGAGGGGTGAAATGAAGTCGAAGTTTTTGATGACAGATCATGCAACTTATCAGGTCGCTAACCTTTTAATTTTTTACAATAAGATTTATATATTTAAAAATATTGACTTTGGGTGGAGGGCAGCATTGATTATATTAACCCCCGAGAGACAAAATATTGCCCGACGCAGAGCGTCAATATTTTTCGGACAAGCTAATATCTCAGTTATTGACTATTTGTTTATATAGAGTTATCTAGTCAGAATATACAACTGGGTATGACGGTCGCCCGCTTGGACACGTGGGTTCTCTCCGGGTACTCCGGCTTCTTCCCACACCAATGACCCCCTCGCGCTAACATCCGTGCCAACGAGAGATATTAATATAAGTTGTAGAACTTGTTTATCAATCGTTGTAAAATAAATAAAGTTCAGTTCAACTGAATATAACAATCTGAAATATTGACCAAACAATGCAACCCCTTCCCAATCTTTGCTCTTTTCTGATCTTGCATTCATATTGCCTTTAACTATTCATATTTTGTCGGATCATCATGATGGTATCTTTGCTCTATATTTTGCAGGTAAAATTATACCTGTTATAAAAATTATGGCGTATCCTATTTTTAAATACCTTTTATTCCTACAATCATCAACAAACACTACAGAAATATTTAAACCTTGTGATATTGTTTGTTACATGAGATACTACAAAGGTCACTCAATGACATTGGGAATGACCTTGTTTTATAGCCCTCTCCCTCTCCAAACACCCCCCCCCCCAGTACCTAACAGTATCGCCATTTTTTCTTTCCATTTAATTGTCGTAAGTTCAAAATCAAGTTACATGTAGAATACAAATCATATTGACATATATACCTAGCATGTATAGTTACATCTACATGCGAATTCAAATTGAACACAAAACGGCACCTATTTTAGACATCAAGGAGCGTCTATATGTACAGGGGAATATTCATTATCGATAACAAAACATTCCCAAGCACAAATGAGAATCATTAAATTATTTAATAAATTAATTATTTTTTATTTTAAGTCGACCCTAATCTAATTCTAGGTTAAGTATTAAATGCATAATAAAGATTTGTCCTGTTTGTACTGTATACGAATAAATACATGTACTAGATGAATGGAATAACATAACCCCCCCCCCCCAAAAAAAAAAAAAAAAAAAAAAAATATAATAATAATTAAAGGAATTTGCACAAATGAATAAGATATCCTGTGGCTACTGTATTTTTAAAGAACTCAATCACCCTCTGACTTCATTGAATGTTTTCGGGTTATCGGTCAGATTTCTACAGAACAAAATGGAGGGGATTCTCGGGTGAATGCTCCACTAAAGAATTCCTATCTCTAATCCTTGCAGTGAAATGCCTCGACATCCGATCTTCTTTATTATCAAAAAGTCGATCTTACTTCTTTTTAAATCCTGAAACAAGTTTGACAAGGAAGGGCATATGCCTATCTACTGGAGATTTTTTCTTATTTACACGACATTCATTGAGATATTTAAAGGAAATTTACAAAACATAATTACAGAAGTATTTTACTTAGTTAAAGGTATAAATGAATGAAAAGCATAGTGAATGCTAAAATTGCCATATTGTGTGTACATGTGTATGATGAGAGAGAGAGAGAGAGAGAGAGAGAGAGAGAGAGAGATGTTTTTGTTTTGTGAACTCGTGCTGAATATGTACATCTTGCAGTTTATCATATTCCCCCAAAATTGATTTTACAATTAAAATCTGATGGAGCATGCAGTTACTGCTTGATTTCACGGCGACCAAGATGCATTAATAAATGTTCGCTGCAAGAGTATGTTACTGTAAGGAATTTCTTGATTCATGAGGAAGTTAAACAGTTACTTAAAATGCATTTTAAGCGGGTTTTTTTCTCAATTAATCCCGACAGACAAAAATACACCAAATATTCAAACACAATTCATTTGATGATGTGCATTCTCATTTTGGGGTTATACAATAATCAGGGGCCCACGGGATATCTACATGGAACTTAACCATGGAGAGGTTGGGGTCCGAGGTCTATCTTCGCTAATTATTCTGTGTACGTAACATTTAAGAAATGTAAATTTTCGGGGGGGGGGGGGTCAGAATTTCCCATCCACCATTCTAGATCTGTTCATAAATTTTCTATTGGATACATGTACCTACCAAGAGACATGACCTTGAGAAACTCCAAGGAGTTGATGACGTCAACTGCCCACTGTATGGCGGCAAGATACTGCACAGCATTCTGGGATACCCTGTAACATTCTTCCGTCCTGGTGCTTTGGCGGATGCTGCTCACCACGGAAAACCGCACCTGCGCAGTAGGGTTGATAAGCAAAGGGCTCGCTTGGCATTGCTGGTTTCCCGACACTGGGTCAATCAGAACAGAGGTCAAGAGGGCAAAGGTGAATGTGAGAGAGAGTGACATAGTAGCAGACCTTTTCTTTGATGAGACTGAGCACAAATCACGGATCGCTTGTAGTGAAATAAAATATAAACATTGGTCACAACAAGGTGTCAGACTTAATTAAGTCACATTTACATCCTGCAGTGAACACGGTAACGGTATGCTGGCGTGGGGGTACGTTTGATGCTTTTAATGCTCCTTCCACTGGTGGTGGGTAAGCATAGAATTTAAACTGTATTTTTTTCTCGTATGCAATTTTCGAAAGTACAGCTCCTAATCTTGTTTATATTTCTTGAGAATAATTAAAGGCACTTCAAAAATCAAACTGAGACTTATTGCACGGTTAGATTTGTTATTATGAAATATTACTCGGGCCTCTGAAAACAGACCGCATTGATACACGTTCACAATACAATGCCATGCTGTAATGTTATATTGGTAATCCCCTGGAGAACCTGCCAGGTTTGTGTTGGTATATATCCATGCGATGTCTTGAATACTGTCCCAACAACGGGAATGACCCGGTTCCTGTTTTCGGTTTAAATACGCACTCCTAATAGACAATGTAAACACAAGGCCATTTATAAAACGGCGTTAATTAGTGGCACACTTTGACACACATACATGTAACAGGATCAATTCTTCTGCTGAAGTGCTCGGGTGTGGCTTACCCGTCGTCGATAGAACCGAGTGTAGGGCATGTGTGTAGCATTATCCCTGACCGAATCCCCAGCTTTCATTATCTCTTGTACCCGAGAGGTGGCGAACTCACTGTTCATTCCTCCACATCTTAATTATCGTCAGTCACATATATATCCTGATTGATTTCGTTAATTATTTCTCCCGTGTACCTATCAATGCATAGGGGACACCAGTCCCCACACTAACACAGTAATCAAAACAATCTTCTTTATCAGAAACAGTCTCATCACATTACCATTCTCACCTGTACAGGTAGGTTATTATTTTGTAAACAGAAGGTGTATATATTTGGGTCCTTTCTTCACCTGTTGACGTCGTTTGATCGATATATCGGCATTTTTTCGTCTGAACCTAACTTTGTGCCAATCTCAAAACTCGTCTCCTCTTCATCTGTATTCACTAAAGAAGTCGTCACGGGACAGGTGAGGCTCAATCCACTGAAAATTCACATTCTCGACCGAATAATGAAATCATCCATGTGCATTCATAACTGGCTACTCGAGCGTGACGAGGGAGCGTATCAAGATATTGGAGTGTCAACACAGGCCCCCGACAAGCCACATTCCTTCTTTGTTCGTTTTTCTATACTTTTAAATTTCTATTCTGGTTTATCTACATTGATATCTTCTATGTACACAATCGACAGAGCGACTTGATAATGTTTTGACCAATAATTATTTAAAGACGCACACTTGGATTTTTTTCCACAGCGAAATACATTTACATGAAATCATGCGTGGATAGAGGAGCTTGGGGGGGGGGGGGGGGGAGGAAGGTACATGTAGTCAAGGTACATATGTAGGTGCATGGTATCGTATCCAGATAGCTAAAGTGATAAATAAAATTCAATTTGATGTCCATCTTCTGAAAACACATCTTCCCAAGTCAAGGGTTTCTGATCCGCTCCGCTCTACAATTATGTAGAGCAGAGCGGATCGGAAACCCTTGACTTGGGAAGATGCTGAAAACAGTGACATCATTGATTAGTTCTTCAAAATACATGTATGTATTAAATTGAGCATTTTTTCATGACGATTTTTTGGTGGGGGTGGGGGGAGGGGTGATAGTTGAAGTGGGGGAGTGTGAAAATAATCTAGGGGGTGCTCCCTCGAAAAAAAAAATACTGGATCCTCGCATGTGTATTTTCTTATATTAAGATTTTAATTCATTTGCTTTTGATCAGTGGTAAAAATTATTATAACATCTTTGTATTAGGCCTATTGCATATGGCGTATTCCATTCGGGAGTAGGCAGTTGATTTGGCATATTTATAAACATACATGCAGCAGTTGAACTTGGATTCTATAATAAGCACATCATCAGTGGCGTAGCGCCCTTTACGCAAAAACGCAAATGAATACCCAAAATTTTGCAAAGCATAGGTCTTATGATTTGAGTTTCCTATTGTTTGCACGTAAACAAATCGTATTGAGACTCCACTGAATTATAATCTGCATATTTAGTATTCAGTTCTCATTGTAAACCACGCAATTACTACGATTCCGGAAAATACCGTCATTCCATACTTTACATTAATTCATACTTTTTATGCATCCGGTTTTGAGTTTACTACGTAAGAAATCTAAATATAAAAAGTATGTCAGTACAAAGCAATTAAAAATCGTTTTTAAAAGCACAACAGTTACACAATGAAGGCAAAGACGATCACGACACGGTAACATTTTGAGACAATATCTCATCATCAAAAGCCTGTAAATCTAAAAGCTAAAACCTAAAATCCAAGAGCATCGGGGGTCTTGAAATTTTAAAGAAAATATTCGAAGAGTACCAGGTAAATAATGTTTGTCTCAGAATTCAGCAACTTTTGTTCATATTTATTGTAATCATAATACTTAAAAAATGTCATATCTTTAAGGCTGTTTTGTCATTCAAATGACATAAAATCCAGGAGCCCCCAGACCCCTACCTTTTTTTGAATACAGTCAATTAAAAGGTAGCTACGCCACTGATCATTAAAAGTCTACGCGAAGACTAAAAACACTGCGGTCGCATACATTTTGTATTTAAATTTTTCGGGACTGTTGCTTCCGTTAGTTTTCGGTTCTGATTTTAGCGTGTGCGCACATGTTTCCGCTTATCTTACCGTGATTTTTTTTTTATTCTCAAAGTCCTTACTTCTGCGACGAGTGATCACCGAGATTGGTATTGTATTAGCAAAATTTCAACTGCACTCTGCTTAGATATTTGATAAGTTGAATATCCAAATGCTGTCAGTGTGGATATTTATGCGTGCAAAGTCCTTCACCACCTCTGTGACACATGCTGCAATATTTTGACCGATGTTGTAATTTCTTGAAATAAAACCGATCGTCAAATGATTTATTCCGATAGTGCAGTGGTTACTCTGTATATTTAGTATATGATCATTACTCTATTTTGGAAATTTTACAACCGACTTTTCATTTGGTGAACTGAAGTACAGGTAGAAACACAACATTGTGAGAAATAGGCAAGCATAGCATGTATAGTATACATCTTGACTCAATGTTTACAGGTATATATCTTTGAATGATTTTTCAGATGGGAAAAACAAAGAAAAAGACTGGAAACCAAGACAGGTTGAAAAAGGTGAAAGAAACAAGTACCTTCAAACCACATAACAAAAAGAAACCCAAATTGCCAAAGGGTGGAAAGAGCATCAGCGGTTCTCCTCTTGAGAATATTTCTGCGATTCAGGAAAATTATTCATTGAAAAAGAGAAAGAAGTCTGCAAAACTTTTGTCTAAAAAGACAAAAAAGGAATCTAAAGCTTTGCAAGACAATGAGACTAGAGGAAAGAGTGCTTTTAATGTATTGAAAGTTAGTGAACCAACATGTAAGGCGAGTGAATCTGTTAAAGAATACACAGAAAGAGTCGACCACAACTCTTCTGGAAAGAAACTTAAGCCCATAGTAAATGGGAAACAGACTAATGTGAAACAAAATAAATCTAGAAAGAAATCTGCAGGAAACAATTCCACAGCTCAGACTGTCAAATCTGACAAAACATCAGAGACAGGTAACACAGCAGTGGACAGTGAAAGTCAGCAGAAAACAAAATCAATAGCAAAAAAAGTTCAGAACAAGGGGAATACAGCAAAATGTAAGACTCCTCAAACTGTGTCGAATGAGTGCAGTGTATCAAAGAGAAAGAGGAGGGAAACAGATCAAGACAAGACTGAAGGATCAGGGGAGAAGAAGTTTAAAGGTAGGGAACTCTGATCATTCATGTTAAGTTTTATGTGTAATTATTACCAATGATTTGAAAAAATACCAAAGACTATTGATAATAAGTATTGATCAGTTTAAATAAGAAATATCTACTTAGTTAAGTAATCATGCAGGTGTTCCTGTATTTGTATCTTTATCTGAACAGTTTTAACTTTTAACACCAGTCACTTTTGCAAATGAGGTAAATAATGCATACCTATCTTCTTATTTTCTGGGTGACTGAATTGCTTGTAGGATATGGTATTTTAAACAATTTGAATATATTAAATGTATTACTTCAATTCTTTCTATACAGAGGCAGAAATAGCTTCCCAATCAGCTAAATCAACTGATTCAACCGTACAGCCTCACCCAGAAAACCAGTCAACTGTGCCATCCCACTCTGAAAATAAGTCAACTGTACCACTTCAAGAAGAAGTGATTGATTTGATAAGTTCAGAATCTGAAATGTCTGACAGTGACTTCTCTTTAGTTGATCTCACTTTGGATGATACTGAAAACGAGGCTGTGAACTTTGAACCTGATCAAAGTCAGGACGGACAACCTGAGACAGAGGCTGCCGGGGTTGTGTGCCAACAGGAGGATGCTACAGTGTCCCCCTCTCCCCAGACTGCAGGATCCGTCGACGTCAGAGGCAAAAAGGACTCTAAAATGACCAAAAAATCTAAAGAACAAGATCCACCTAGGTAGGATTAAGTTGTGACAAAATACCAAACAAATGTACTTGTACATGGTTTGCAAGGTTTGAAATTCCCTATAAACAGCTCGCAAAATGCGACTTAGAATAAGAATATACAAATTGTGAGCAGTGGAGAGTCAAAATTTTTGTTACTCACTAAAACTAACTAACGATAAGATACAAAGTGTGGTATGGAATTATATTTTGGGTAACAAGGTAATTAGGTAACAAAAGAAATCTAACTTTTTAAATGTTTTTCAATAAAATATTTTATTAAGAAAATTGCCAAAAAAAAGACTCTTTACATGTATTTTTTTAAACCTCTCCTTTCTTAAAATAAAATTGACTGTCAAAATTAAAGTTTCATTTTATAAAACCAAATATCAAACAGGGCTGTGTTTAATACAATAGAACTTACGACTTAGTACCAAATTTTACAATGCTCATTATTTTCAAGCGTCCAAATGTTTGAGCTTACATAAAGTAAATCCAATTGAGTATACATACTTATTTCATGTATTTTAAGAAAATAGTTTAGAATAAACGGCCATGAATTAATGTTTACACAATTATGATTATTCCATAAGACTGAAAATAATTATGACTTTGTCGTAAGTTCTTTTGTAAAATGCTGCCCAGGTACACAGTGATAAAGATCAGGTTTTAAAACTGTGGTTTCATCTTATCAATTTGTGTCAAATCATGAAATTACTGTCATTTTTATTCTTTTTCCCCCACAGACTCCATGCTTTGGCTTCGTTTGATGGACAGGTGCTTCTAGTGTTACAGAATCCAGGCATTTATTGTTTTCTGGGCAGATGCTTTGTCAAATGTGTTCACGGTCAGGCGAAGGTACTCGGGTACCGGTTAACGGATCAGTTCCAGGCCTTCTACTCCCCAGCCTGTAACAGTTTACTGACCATCACTACCAAAGGGAACCAGTTTACTGACCCTGAAACGGAGGCTGGAGTTGAAGAGGTAGCTGACACCTCTCAAAAGAAAATTGAATCTAGCGAAAAAGCAGTGGAGGATTTGTCAGAACAGGAGACGGTGAGGAAGATATACTCCCAGTGTCTATTGCTGAGTAGTGACATGGAAAAATTACCTAAAGAAAACATCACCATTTTGATTGTTAGAAAAATGGATTCCAATGTCTTTGATTACATTTCCACCTTCAAAGCTTTTACAAAACTCTGGGATAACCCAGTTCCTCTCAAGTCGAGGACAGAAGAGAAAACTCCTTTTGACCTGAAACTTGACTCGGTCAGGATGACCTATATCTCGCCCCAGACAGATATCTCAAAACAGAGTGTCTCAAGGCAACAGCTCGGGATAGCTCAGAAATGGGATGATATTCTTAACTCAGGTACATTATTATGAGATAAATTATGAATCTATTGAGTTATTTATCTATTCTGTCTATCAGAAAAGAGATAGAATTAAGGTTTGATTGAGGTAAAAAATGCAAATTTTTTTAACATGTATATTGAATTTATATTGCAATTCATAATCGTTAGATGAGACTACATTAAATATGGTGCACTAACCTATAAGTAAGAAAGATAACTGTCTTCAAGATAAGATAAATTCAATTATTTATAGATTTGTCAAGATGGTCAAGTTAAATGCTAGTTTCTATTGAAAATTGCCTCACAAGATATAGTGAAATTGTTTACGATTTGACTGTAAAATTGAAATTGTATTTTTGAAATTGCTATTTATTCAAGTTTCAAGAGGGCTTGGAAGCTCTTGGTTAAATTGAAAATTATATTCTAAAATTGTACATGATTTATATTGCGTTACTTTCAGATAAGGAACCGATTATAATGGTTGTGGGTGGAAAGAATTCAGGAAAATCCACATTGAATAGATATTTGATTAACCACACCCTGAATAAGTATGTATCAAGTTTAACATTAGATAATGAACTCCACTCACTAAACGAATGAGGGTCAACATGAATTATGTAGATAATGAACTCAACTCACAAAACGAGTGAGGGTCAACATGAATTACGTAGATAATGAACTCAACTCACAAAACGAATGAGGGTCAACATGAATTATGTAGATAATGAACTCAACTCACAAAACGAGTGAGGGTCAACATGAATTATGTAGATAATGAACTCAACTCACAAAACGAGTGAGGGTCAACATGAATTATGTAGATAATGAACTCGACTCACAAAACGAGTGAGGGTCAACATGAATTAGGATTGGAGATGATTACTATAACTGGAAAGATAAATATTTATGATGAGCATTTGAATCAATACTTTTAAAATATCAACATTGACCAGATATCTTATTAAGGTGGTATAGGACACCTCAATATTAAGACATATTATCTATTGAAATAAACAATGATATCAAGTATAATTTTATAAATAGTTTATTTCCCAAAATTGTCACCTAACAGCGTAGCAGAGTGGGTTTGTGGGTTGAGTATGGATCTGGAAGTCATGAATTCGAATCCCTCTGGGGATTTTTAAATATTTGCCTTTCCAAAAATTTTTAAAACGTATACCGGTATTTTGGTTAAATATTGTAAAATTTGAAAATTCAATCTGGTGAAAGTATTTTAATTGTAATGTACTTTAATCCACATTAATAGTGAAAGCTGTCTCATATCACCTTAAATTAAACAAAAAATATATTTTATTATCATGGAAATCTGATCAACATTATATAGATAACTTTAATACAAAGATTGATTGGATATCTCAACATTGAATTGATATATTATTATCATGAATTAGATACCTCATTAAAATTGAATAGATATCTTATAGCATTGAATAGATATCATTCATTGAATAGATAACCCATCAACATTGAATAGACACTTAATTGACATTTAATATTACCAAATCAACATTTAAAAATACCTGTAACTGAAAAAAATGAAATGATGTTTGATAATTATTTAATTGATATCATATCACTGTAACATTGAATGATTATATCTGTAGTTATTAACTGTATACTGGCTTCACCAATAAATAATGATTCCTGATTTGAATGTACTGGTGCCATGAGTGGAGATATATCAGTGATTGATTTGTTACAGAATTCCTGAGGTCTGTTTTCTGGAATGTGATATAGGTCAGACAGAGTTCACTCCCCCTGGCTGCATCAGTTTACAAGTCGTCAGCTCACCAGTTCTAGGTCTGTCTTCCTTAAATCAGAAATGGTATTATTTGTATAAAAAAATGAATGTTGTAAACCATATGTCAATTTAATATATACTGTTCTATCATTATGAAATTATTCAAATAGATAAATTGGTTTGTAGGTCCGCCATTTACCCACCAGAAGGTACCCAAGGTGTAAGTACTGAGTAAAGATTTTGATAATTGCTGTACCATAATCTGATCATAGTATGTAAAATGCTTTCATCCATATTGTATTCATTTCATTCATTTTAAACTTTCAAATTTTGCCTCATATTATGTGCTGAAATTGTATAAATTTCAGTCTCAAAAAATCTAATTTACTTTTCTCTTGAAAGATCATGAAAAATTCATACTGAAGTAAAGATAAGTGTTAGAGTACAGAAAGATGATGTACCTTAATCAGTGGTGATGCACCTTAATCAGTGCTGGTTTGGTTTGTGTGTCTGTAGGTGCCACTACTTTGGAGGACTTACTGCCACAGACAGCCCTAACCTGTACATAGAGTGTATCCGTAAATGTCTGCAAGAGTACCACAACATGGAACAGAGGCACCACCGGAAGCTCCCCCTAGTGGTCAACACCATGGGCTGGATCGAGGGTAGGTAACTCGCCACAGAGCTTATTTCTGACAAGCTTGGTTGTTTGTATAATTGATTAATAAGACAGTGTTGTTGATTGCCTCCCTTTTGGGAGGTGGGGTATTAGATTTCAATTTTGGTGGATTGAAAAATGAAAATCACATTTTCAAGGATAGGTAAATTCGTGGACAATGATATTATCAATACAAAATGTTAGTAATGATTGCACTTCAATCAACAAGGAAATCCAAAAAATTGGTGTTCATCAAATATAGATGAAATCACAGTAATCAAATACTATGACTGTATCCACAAGGGCCAAGCCAGTTTTAACATTAATTTCAATGTAACCATAAATAAAGGGGTCAAACTCTGACCCAGATAAAAAATTACCAGCTCACTTCAAAAGCCTAATAAATCAATTATTTTTTATAACACTTGCAATATGCATGTATTTTTCAGAAAAGTAATGTCTAAGATACACTCATGCCGAATTTCAAGTTGATGGGTCTTAAAATAGCGGAGATATATGTCATTATTCTCTCGAAGTCGCCAGTTTATTTTTACTTGGACATTTATGGTTACACTGAAATTGATGCTAAAATGGGCTTGGCCCCTGTGACTGTACCATGCTGTCCTCTGTAGATCTGGGTCTGGAACTGTTGATCAGCATTATAAGGATGACCCTACCTAGTGTGTTAGTCCAGATCAACTTCAGGAACATCAAGATGAACGCTGAGCTGCTCACTCCTGAGTTTGTGAACTACCAGCCAGGGTGGGTGGGGCACTCCAGGGTAAGCCTCTCTGTATGTAGTGTGGGGGGTGGGGCACTCCAGGGTAAGCCTCTCTGTATGTAGTGTTGGGGGACCATATCAATATCTCAAGGGAAATCATACCACAAAAACTAAAATATCATTTTTGTTGGGAGCCCTTGTTATATTCATGTACCTGAATGTCCTGCTATTACATTAACCTCTAGCTGATCTTTTTCAACATTTAAACTTTTAATGTGGTTGGGGTTTTCTGTTCATCAAAAATAGACTAGCGTAAACTAGTATTAAATGAAATTGAAGCAATCCACAAAAATTGGCCCGCACGGAATTTATTCATTTCAATGATTCGGTATAGCATAAAACAGTGACTATAGCAAACTTTTTTACAATGACAAGCTATGCTGGTATTCTCATGTAGGACTAATTTCTATCTAGTTCTACAGAAGTCGTGACTGTTCCGGTCTACAGGGGAACTCGCAACATTGTCTGCTCGCTCTCGACTCTCCGGCTAACACTACCAGGTACGTGAAGGAGCAAACCTAGTGACTGTGTCTTATGAAAGCTTGTGTAGTGAAGGATATCATTCAGTTAGTTGTGCATCATACGTGGCCTTTCCACTTTCTAGAGATAGTTGCATTCATCAGAAACTTGTTGTAAAATTTCTGTAAATATAAAATTTTGCAATGGAATAACTTGACTTAGGGTCATAGAAATAAGACAAGCTCAATTAAATCTTAGTCACTCTTTGGCAAAATGAATGTATACAAGTAGCGGCAAACTGAGAACATTTATGAAGCTCATCAAGTTTTATGACCAAGGGTCCAGGTTCTATAAGGTTTCTTAAAAAATTTGTAAACCTTTCTTCAGGCGGCGAGATCAGTGGAAGCCCTTTGAGCTGCGAGACCTGGCCGTGATCAGCTACATGAGTTCTGTTCTGAGTAAAGACTCGAGTCTGAGTCTGGAGACGCCGTACGGAGTTCCGTGGAGTAACATCGCCATCAACATCTGTAGGAAGGGCGTGCCCAAGCAGGAGTGGATGTCGGCCATTAATGCTACAATAGTGGGTCTGGCTCATGCTGATCTGTCAGAGGTACACAGGGGATTCAAAGAAATAACAATTATATTCATATTATACATTTTATTATGAAATGCATGTCATAATTCTTGATGAATCGTTTCAGGCCAGGAAAGATGGAGAGGATGAGCCTTATTTCTTTGACACCACCCCTGTCTGCCCCTGTATAGGGTTTGGTACGTATTCCCAGTAGGCATTGTCAAAGTGAAAACTAACACTTAAGAACTGAGTGTCTCACAGAGGATTTTTTCAACTGCATTGTTTTCCATATGTACATTTTCTCCTGCTTGTTTCTTGGGATTTTTTTGGCCTTATTTTTTTTTTTACCTCTTTCTTTTTTAATACCAGAATATCTTTTTACCATTGTTAACTTACATGTATATTTTTTTTTTTGATGCCTGTACTGATTTTTACTGTCAACTGCATTTTTTTCAACTTGTAAACATTTAATTTCTAAGTACTGTCCTTTTTTATTTTTTATTCAGTCCATACTTACCTTGATACATATGCATATACATTAATACCTGTATTTACCCAAATATCTTTTCTATGGTTCATGTCATTAACTTGAAGAAAAAACCCATCAACATCAACACATACATATACCTGTACTTTTTCACCTGTATATATATCTTTATTATCTTAAACCTATGTACATATGTTCGAGCCAGTGACATGGAAAAGAGGGCAATCTTCATCACCATATACATATACCTGTACATTTCACCTGTACATTTTTACAAAAGTGTATACACAGTGTATATCTTTTACCTGTGTATGTATGGTTCAAGTCAATGACATGGAAAAGAGGACAATCTTAATCCCCACATACATATACCTGTACATTTTTACCTGAGTGTATATCTATCTTTGACCTCTGTAGGTATGGTTCGAGCGATTGACATGGAGAGGAACACCATCTACATCACCACATACATATACCTGTACATTTTACCTGTACATTTTTACCTGAGTGTATATATAACTTCTACCTCTGTAGGTATGGTTCGTGCCATTGACATGGAGAGGAAGACCATCTACATCACCACGCCCCTGAGTCTGGTTGACCTGGTTTATGTGAACACCCTCATCCGTGGCTCCAGTAATGTCCCCCAGCAGATCTTTACTGAACAGATCACCAGGGTAGGTTACTCTACATATTTATGTACAAGAGCCTGGCAGAGATTCTCTGAACAAATCTTTTTGGTAGGTTTACTTCAATCATATCTGAAAGGATCTTAAATCTGATTCCAATATATGTACCAGTATATATTTCTTTTTGTACAAATTTATTCATGTGATTGGGTTGTCTTATTTTAGGAAGTAAGGGAAATTCCTTATGTGAGCAGAATTACCTCCACCTGGGCCTCAAAGAATCCCAGACAGAGAAAGCATATCCCAGCAAAGTCAAGGAAGAGAGCAACAGAGGCCAATACTTCCACAGAATAGAAAGAGAGTGTGGAAATAAGGAGAGAAAGTATAAAGAGATTACTATGTAATTATTTGTAAATACATGTACTGCTCTATAGATACTTTTTCAAATTGAGAGAGAGAGAGAGGAAGGAGAGAGAGAGGAAGGAGAGAGAGAGGAAGGAGAGAGAGAGGAGGAGAGAAAGAGAGAGCAAGAGAGAGAGAGAGTTTTCATGATTTAATTCCTTGGTTTCACCTTCAACTACACAGATATGTACATGTACTTTACCTCATGTATGTTCACAATTATTGAATGTTCGCAAAAGATACACAGGATTTTTGGTCAAAATCACTGAATTGAAAGAAACATGTTGAAATAAAAAGTAACAGTGTTGCTGAGTTACTAGTTTGTATAATTGATGATAGGCGGGATGTGAACATTATGAAATAGTCCCCTTAGTTTAATTTCTTGAAGAAATTAAACGAACATGACATAATTAAAATGAACCCTGACAGGGGATACAATATATAACGGAAGGGTGTTGATCAAGGAAATAATTGATAGTAAAAATGAAAGAGAAAACCAATTGGCTATTGGAATTTTGAGTCAGCTTTATAAGCCCAAGAGCATGACTATAAGGGCCACAAGAAACGGGGCTACGTTAGATGTATGGAACAAGTCTTATCAGATTGGATATAAAAAAGCTATGGTTTATTAAAGTTATTTAATGCATGACGGATTTAAGATCGAACTTGCGACTGAGATGTAGATATCTACAATGATTTTCAACGCACAGACTATTTATGAAAGTACAGTTTTAGCCTTTGTTTTACCAAAATCTACTACTAGATGTTCACGTTAATATATAGTACTTTAGTTGAAACATTTATCGATGAAAATTGAGTTGCCTTAAAAAGTGGACTGTAGGTGCTTTTGACAATTCAAATCCCAAGGTAGTCGCAATGGGTCCCAAGGATGCCACAATCATTGTGCCTGCTAGCGCTGCCTAATCCATTTCAATATATCATATTAAAAAAAATATTGTTTAAATAGACAAATATAAATAAAGTACGGCACCCGTGAAAAAATCTAAACCTTAACCTTATAATGAATTAACTATTCTGAATTTTAAAAAAATGATGGTATTCAATTTTTATCGTCTAGACAGAACCTCAAAGATTATATTTGTTATGCACGGATCCGGAATATTTTTTTGGGGGGATGGGGGTGGGGATGTTGCAAATAAATAATTGTGTTTTCGGGGGGGGGGGGGGGGGGGGGGGGTCGAGGCCTTTTTTCGGTAAATTAACAATGTGGATTTATAGAATTTGAATTTTTCAGGAGTGGGGGGAGGGGTTCGTACCTCCAGAACATAATTCTTGATCCGCTCATTTTTGTGCTCCATGTTTGTAGAGTTGTACCCCCCTCCCTCCCCATAAAACGAATAAAAAAGAGCAATTTCCCGTTAATGTTGCTAGTTGCTTTGCTATCTGATGACTTGGAGTAGATTGGAACCACAAACAAAAAGCGCTCATTGATTAGGGCTTGTCATTGAAATGTGTAAACAAACGTTAATACCTGTAAATCAGACGGGGAGAGTCGACAGTTCTCTATCTTTCAAATTTCAAGTTATGTTTTCTGAAAAATGTGACTTGTGTTTGCATTGTCGTTTATTTTCCTTTTTGAAGAGATTGTAACATGAAAGCTACTTTAGTTTAAAAATTGTTGATTTTCTTGTCATAATACACACTTATCCTTTTCATGCGTTCATTTAAAAATGTTGCGTTTTGGAAGAAATTTTCGATTTTGTATTTTTCTTGTTAGGCCTATTATATCATATATAGGATATCTAACGAAAGGAGGGGGGGGGGGGGATAGCACACTTTTTGATGTATGAATACACTCGAACTCGAACACTCCCCCTCAATACACATGTCCGCTCTGTTAACAAAGTCGTGCTTTTCTCTATTCATGATTTCCTATCATCTACTCTATCAATGGCTGAACTTGAACCACTTGTGAAGACAATTAGTCCACTTCTTGCTACTGAAAGGACATTTCTTCTGTAAGGTGATTTTTTCTGGGTTGGTCTTTTATATTGTCAATTTCCTTTTGATTAAAATTTTTGTCTTTCCTGTTGCCAACTACTGACAGATTTTTTTTGGCGTAAAATTTCGTTTTTTTTTCTAAAGGTGTTTTTTTTTTACTTTTATTGGTTAGGAATTTTATTGAACTGCTGAATTGTTTTCAACAATAAAATCACATGACAATGTGATTGTAAAACAATGTAGGCGGTTTGTTTGCTTGAAATAGGAATTTTTGCGTGACAAAAATATTTCTAATGTGTCATACTAGTAATTTTGATTAGGGGCGTAAACATGTGTGTAAAAATTGCATTAAATGTGTGGGTTTGAATGAGTTGCACATTTAGATTTGAACTTTTAAAGATAAGTAATTAAGAAGTTTTGATAGTTTTTTTAAGTATCGGGCGCCCAGTAAAATATCAAGTGTTTATTTTTTCAGATCCGTGAGTAATAGGTGGCATAATTGCAAAAACAAACAATTACTTATTATAATTTGAAAAGTATGCGATACTAGTGACTCCCACCCTAACATATTTTCTAAACGAATTCACTTGAATAGTATAAGGCCCCCCAAAAAATGAAATAAAAAATGTTTTTTAATTCGCATTAGATATGGAAGAAGATCGGTATTTAGTCTTTTATCTATATAGCTTAAAGTACAAACAAATGAATGGCCAGTCATACCTCACTAGACAATGGCACTGTCAATCAAAAGGCGCCAAAATGTTCAATCCGCTCCTTTTTGTTGCATGCGTTTATTGTCCTTGATTTGCTCATGAAGTTCGTTTTATCTGGCAGAAAGTTTGAGTTTTAGAATGTTCAAAGCTTGGGATTAAAAAAAATTCGTTTCGGAACATGCGTTTTGCACTGAACCTTTGTAGAACGTGTCGGCCTACGTCCTTTTACGTTCGTTGATTTTCCTTAACGTCCTTTGATGTTTGTTGACGTCAGTTGATGTTTATTGATGTCCATTTTGTTTGTTGAAGATCGTTGACCTTTGTTGATATTCGGTGACGTCTGTTGACGTCCATTGACATTCGTTGGTGTTTGTTAACGATCTTGGCGTTTGTTGATTTCCTTTGGTGTTCGTTGACCTATGTTGATGTTCGTCATGTTCGTTGACTACCATTGACGTATGTTGATGTTTGTTGACAAAATTGAATGTTCGTTAATCTCCGTCGATGTCCGTTGACGTCTGTTGATGTTCGGTGATGTACGATGATGTTTGTTGACGTTCGTTGATGTCCTTTGATGTTTGATGATGTTTAATGATGTTCGTTTACGTTCATTGATGTTCCTTGACATCTGTTGACAAGGATTGAAGTTCGTTGATGTCTGTTGTAGACCATTGATATACGTTAATGTTTGTTTACGTCCGTTAATGTTTGTGAACGTCCGTTTACGTATGTTGATGTCTGTTGATGCATGTCTGTTTACGTATGTTGATGTCCGTTTACGTATGTTGATGTCTGTTGTAGACCATTGACATACGTTAATGTTTGTTGACGTCTGTTAATGTTTATAAATGTTTGTTGACGTCCGTTGACGTCCCCCAATGTCCGTTGATGTCCGTTGACCACCGTTGATGTCCGAGGGACCTGTGTGGCACACTTTTGATATACTACCGATCATAAAATGGTTATCTTGACTAGATATGGCGTAACCAGTTCACAATAGTTACATAATATACATGTAGTCTGGCGGTTGTAAACCGAATTATAGCCGAATTCCTCATGTGTTGCATATTTTTTGTTTGATTGTTTGTTGTTTTTTTTAGGTCCGTTGGTTGACCGTTTCTTGTTCGACACGTTTCCTGTAATTTTTCGGCTATTTCCATCTTAAAGACTCAAGATTAAAACAATTACTCCGAGATAATAATCTTTTTATTTGGCAATGGAATTAGAGAGTCACTTGATTACTTTTAAAGCTGCTTATAATAAGTAATAAAAATATTATTAAAGTCGCTAGAAATAATAAATATATTGATTCTTTATTACAAAATCATTACTTCCAAATGATGTAATTTTTTGGCATTATGACATAAATTAGACGAGACTCAATGTTTTCTGTAAATATGTCAAAATGTCAACTTCAGATGTGGCTTTTGATTTGAAAACGACGACCACATTCAAAGACCGCCGAACAAGTTTCAAGTGCTTACATTCCCAATGTAAAATATATATCAACATCATTGTGTTTTTGTCTCATTCCTCGAATGCGACCATCGTCACCCTCAGATACACGAATAAAAGAGGGAGAAAATGCTAATCTCTGACTTTCTGAGAGGAGAACCAGACATTGTTCTTGTTAATAATTTTTTACCAACTAAATAATATAGTTGTTTTCTATATGTTTATTGACATTTTAAAATTTTTCACAAATATCATTTGGCCATTAAAGTTTAGATCTATAAGAAAGAGCTTCCTCAGATTTTTCAGATTCAAGTTTGTTCAAATCATGATCCCCGAGAGTAGAGTTGGGCCACAATGAAAGGGGTGGGGATTGAAGTTTTACATATTTAGCGAAAATATTTTTGAAAATTCTTCTGGGGTAAAAACTTTTCTCAGTACTTTGTAAGAAAATCTTTGAAAACCTTCTTTTCAAAAATCATTCGGCCGGAAAAATTGAATTTCATGTTAAAGCATCTTCACATGATGTAGATTCAGGTCTGCTCAAATCCTGATCCCAGGGGGTAGGGCGGAGCCAGAATGGGGGTTAAAATTTTACATAGGAATATGTACGGGAGAACGTTTAAAAACCTTCTTCTCAAAAACCAATTAGCCAGAAAAATGTAACCTATCGGGAGCATCGATCCTAAGGTAATGTAGATTCAAGTTTGTTCAAATCATGATCCCTAGAGGAAGGGTTGGGCAACAATGGGGTGGGGTACAAATTTGTACATAGGAATATACAATGTATAAGGTTAAATTTTCAAAAATCTTCATTTCGTATACATTAAGTTACATCACCAAAGTGATTCTACATGTATAAGCTACTTATATTAACAAATAATGCTAATATGGAATGGTATACAAAAGTCATGTATAAAAAGGTCTTTCACTTCTTGTTTTTCATCTTTTAGTTTTTGGGCCAATGACGTAAATGCTATGTACAAAGTGTAAGTTGTACATACATGTACAAAGAGCTACTGTATCAAATTTTAAAAATATAAGTGGGTTAAATAAAAACCCTTTTGTTTTAGTGTAATTAAATTAAATGTCAAAAAACAGAAGATGTTCATGTTATATTGGAAGGTAACTATGCTGAAGGCAACATATATAATGGTTTTCTATATATTACATTTGACGCAATATATCTTGATTACCGATTGTGAGATTCCACGCAACTTATTCCGCCATTTCTTAAACTTTTAAAGTTACGCATTAATTTAAGTTAATTCCGCAAAGGCAGTTTTTTTATTTATTTAAAAAAGTCCGTAATAGGGATATTAAAGTATATATAGGTGATTGTTGCTGCTAAATAATATACTAAATATATTTTTTTTTAGAGTTAGGTGGGGGCGTATTACTGAATCAATGACCACGTGCATATTACATAATACACTTGTGGTTTTTTTTTCAAGCTCTATAATCTGACTTGCGACTCAAGATCACGTGATTCGTAGAAGTTGTTTCGACCTTATCTTTGATTCTCACTTTGATGGTGCAAAACTTAAATAATGAGTGAAGCAATCATCAGGCCCCTTTCTGACACATGAGGGTGGTTCAATTATAGGTTTTCTATTTCGATCAGTTGATTTCCTCCTTTTTTCAAGTACAAGACTCAAATTACCAATTATTAGCAATTTGTTTACACATCCTCTAGATGCTGAACACCGCGTTATTAAATCTTTTTATTGTATATTTCACGTGTTTAAGGCAAAAGTGATTAATATACTCAAAATGAATTATAGTAGTTATACCGATGCTGAAAACTTTCCCTTGTCATGGCACTGACCAAATGGGATATTTTTCATCTCACAGAGAGAGAGAGAGAGAGAGAGAGAGAGAGAGAGAGAGAGAGAGAGAGAGAGAGAGAGAGAGAGAGAGAGGGGGGGAGATGGGGGGGGGGGGGGGGTAGAGAGATATTTTGGGATTTATCATTTCTCTAAGAATCACCTAACCTTTAATATTGGTTTCTCAGACCTTTTCTATATATATTCTGGCACTCTTACCATACCAAATCAGTAAAGTGACAAAAATTATCTCTAAATTACCTTACTGCTAAATTTTTTTATCTGCGGCTTCGGTGTTTTAGATACTGAACAATGAAATGTTTTTCCAAACAAAAAACTGAGTGAAAGAGAGAGAGGTGACAATTTATCATTTCTAAATTTCTCCACCCACCCCTTCATTTGAAAAAAATCTAGATCCACGCCTGTCGGTGTTTTCCCAGCATAAAACCAAAGAAGTACTGACTAGTCCTAATGGTCTGAGTACACAGTACTGACTCACTAAGGGCGTGTCTGTCGATGACTCTTCAGCTATACATCTTTATAATGTTGTAGTATTAGTATTAGTAGTTTATTTATTTATAGTGACATGTGTATATCAGCAATACTTAGTATAAATTTAACACTTGGTCCGTGAATGCTGATACAGTATGCACAAAATTTTCGATTGCTGCATGTCTATTGAGATGTTAAAGTAATATTTTTATTTAAAACAACAACTACTACTAAAAGATAAAGATAATGTATGATTCCTCTGTCGGTGTCACGTGATGTACATGTACTCTGAAGATGTTATGAGTGAAATAAATAAATGAACTTGAAGATGGACTCGAGACAACTATACCACTCTGTTGTAGAGATTAAGTCATCGTTTCACAACTCACAAAGTGACAAATGGCGTAATTATGTAATCATCTTCATTCATTTCTAACACCGGTATTCTTGTATATATGTTAACTGACCAGTATTTAGAATGCTGAATAAAGCTTTATTAATTGATATTCGTAGGCATTAATTTTTGCGTATTTAGTAATACATGTATTCACATTTTGTGATCGATTTCAAGTGGGCATTATTTCGTGTACTATGATAACCAATAACAACATTTTTTCAATTTGTTTAAGGATCCTCGATATCCGGGACTTCAACATTTTAAGACAGTACGTCACAAAATGGCGATTTTAACCCATTACGACGAATTTTATATCGCCAAATCCTGGTGCCTAATTCTGTAGCGCATTGGGTGTAGCTACCGTCTACTAACTGGCCCGCGAGTCACAGTTTCTAATTCTGCAGGGACTTTTATTTCCATGCATAGCAATAATAAAATTTTAAAAGTTGATTTTACAATCAAAATTGAGTTTTTTGTCATTTCCAGGTCGAACACATCCTAGAGAAATCCTCATTTTGAGGTAATTTAGACATTTGGGCTTTTAATTAAACAGACTTAAGATTCAAACACAGGGGAAGCTCCAACTTCCAAATCTATGATATTTAGCGATACGGCATCCTTTGTCAACAAAATTCTTAACAGAATTCTTAATTGCTTCCTGAGGACTTCTTTTTCACCCTGGCGGGCTAATTTTAACCCCAAGCGTCGGTGGCTGAAGTCATTTCCTCTCTGAATAATACCACTTAATTTTGTGTCAATTTTTTTTTTTATTAAAGTAAATCTAAATACTTCCGTTCCTTAAAAGCTCACCTATATATACTTGATTATTTTTACGCGAGCGGGATGTTTTGTTGTAAATGTCAAAAAAGTGACTTCAATTAACCGAAGTGTTTTCAATAATACATTCGCTACAGATCGCCTCAATGTGGCCTTATCACAGCGGTTTAGAGTTGACGTTTTAATTGGTTTTTGTTTCAGGCCGCTCAGATAATCGGTGAAAAAAAAAAACCCTCGAGTCCGTAACATCACTATGCCTAGCGTATAGTCCCCAAAATAGTGAAAGTGGGGCCCCATTTGAAGCGTTCTTTCACTCCCCCATCATGTTCGCCGTCCATCGCTTTGTGAGCCTCTCTGTGATAATATTTATTAAGGGTAAGTGTTTATTTATAGACCTTTTTCTTCCTCCTGTGATTTTTACCTTTTAAACTTGATAAACACAGTTTGAACAATGTTTTGATTCATTCTCTTTTTTTTAAATCAAGGTAATGTCATTTACATATTTAGAGAGTTGTGTGAAACGCTATGCATTTTATAGGCTTGTCTCTTTTTGTCGTCTGCTAACAAAACCAAACTTGTAGCACGTTAAAAAATATCTTCAGTTTTGAAAGAAATCAATATCGGGTCAAATTTTCTAAATATTTGAAACTTCTTTTTTCTCATAGATCTTTTTTAAAGTGAACAATTTGAACTAGACAACAGAATAATTTTATCGCAAGCTTCCATCGGATTTGAAAAACACGATTGTACAATCATTGAATGCAGACATATATGTGCATGGGAGACCTATTAGAAAGCGAAAAGGGAAGCTGGGTTTAAATTTACCTCTTATAACCCGTTTCAATTAATTGTTTCCTCACAATTCTTGTCTAAGATCATTTAAGTCACAATTTTCTTCATATTACAAGTTTTATCCGCATGATAAGCGTTATTAAAATAGATTTTATAATCTATTAGAATGGATACTTATCTACGTTTAATAAGGCAATCTGTTTTATTGTCCCATTCAGTTGGCATCAGGGTATACATACACTGTAGCCGTACAGTCTTCTAAAGAGATGGCAGTTAACGGGGTAATCTGTCAATTTATACCTAGCTTTCCAAAGGAACAGTATTGATCACTTGAATTAAAGAAACAAACACACAATATAGACAATCATAAGAAGGACACTATCTTATTGTAAATATATACATGTATATATATATTAATACATAAAGAGGCAAACAATTAAAAACAATTTAACGTGTGTCCCTGTTTAGTTGATGAAACAAAATTAGGACGGGGCGGGGGGTAGGGGGGGGGGGGGGTTCCTTTACTGTTGGAACCTTTTGAACAATAAGTTCATCTTTTACAGTTTTATTAGAATTCACTAAACTCTCTCAGACTGAAGAGGAAGCGACTATAGAATAAGCACTCTTTGAAGATTGATTTTTTCTAGGACACCCCTTCGACCCTCGGGGTCAGGCTGAAGTCTATGTACGTGTCAATTACCCAGTAATTCAAGTGCCCAACCATTGACCCCCCTGAAGTACCCACAGGGGCTCTACAGCTAGAACACAAAGTCTTAGAGCACGGGGGCTCGTTAGAAACAATCTGAAACTAATTCACAGTCGCTTAAGATCAGGTCTCAGAGTTTGATCATAGTATACATGAATTAACTTACAGATCTACTTATTCTTCATTGTGGATTGGAATATTGAATCAACCATTGTTGGGAATAGATTGGAATATTGAATCAACTACTATTTTGGAATAAATTGTTCAGCTGAATTTGTTTTACAACCTTGCACATATGATACTTATGTATCTTCTGCAGAAGAAATCGTAGAAATTGTTGTACATGACATTACCTGCACATATATTTGTGTTTGTCCTGTTTAGACCTTGGGGTAGATTTTAATTAGTTAAACTACTCACTCTGTTGACACGGACATTTTCAATTAAACATAGATATACATGTATATCATATTGGAAAAGTTATGATCTATATTATTTATGCACGTGTGTACACACTATGTTTCTGTAAAAGTGAGTCATTTATGTCCTATATGTATGCCCTTTTTGGGGTAAAAGATAAAGACTGTATAGTCACGAAAAAGGTGATTTATCAAACGTGTGTTATCTCTATTACAGAAAGTTAAGGAATTCCCCGTACTAAATTTTCCCTGAACACACCCCCCCCCCCTTCCGATCACTCTGCCCGTATGTGTCTGAACCCCTATACATTCGACAAATGTTTCATATGTACACTGTAAATATATGTTTTTTATTCTAGGTGACATGTTTTATAAATCTGCTTATTTTTTTCTAGGCATTGGCAGTGTTACGGAAGCCCATGGTTCTATTTATAGCGGTAATCCCTTAATTATGCATTGTTTCAATTTCATTCTCACTCAGGTGTCCGGAATTCAGTCAGTTTCGTTCATTTAGCTGGGTCACCTGTTGTTTTCTCTCTCTCTCTCTCTCTCTCTCTCTCTCTCTCTCTCTCTCTCTCTCTCTCTCTCTCTCTCTCTCTCTCTCTCTCTCTCTCTCTCTCTCTCTTATTTTCATTAAAATTCAGACACAAAATAATGGATGATTGAAAACCAAACTCCGTAGAAAATAACGAAATTTACTTTAAATTTTAATGATATATTATAGTTGCATATATGTACAAGACTCTCAATTAGTCTGTGACAATGATACATCAAATATGTTGAAGAGAAAAATGGTTTGAAGATTAAAAATTAAAAAAAAATCATTTTATAGGTCAATGTGTATCATGTATCATAGTATACTAGTGGTATGGTGCTATATGCACATATATTACGATTAAAGAAGAATAAACAAAACAAAGCACATACTCCTTAAATACTTCCAAATAAAGTAACATATAAAAAATATACGCTGTAAAAGAACGGTTACTTTAATGTACATTTACGAATGGCATTTCCAAGTTGAGTTTATACATCAGACACAAATCATATGTCCAAACGGAAAAAAACAACAGACCTCTGAAAATGAAAGATCCGGTTTCAGAAAGATAAAGCCGCCTTAGACTGATGTTCTGATATGAGTAATTTACGTAAAATGACAATTGCAATATGTCATAAACAAAACGAAATGGAGAAAGGTGTTTTAATCATATTATTTGTAAGTTCCTGTTTTGGAAATAACTTTTCCTGAATCCACCAACATGATATACATGTGCATGAAATATGTTTTACATTTACTGAGGTTTTTTCCCTCAACCAAATGATTTGAGGCAGTAATAGCTATCTACTTTTATAAGGGGAAAATTTAGACGCTTTTTACGATATTAACGAGAAATTAAAAGAGTCATTTTAAAATGAACATTAAAATATTCAGAAGTGTCTTATTTTAAAAAATACTGAATTTATTTAAGCTACTGACTGAAATTCCCATTAAATATCCCCGCTATACTCATGTTATTCATCATTTAACAATTATAGATATATTTTTTCTCCCCAGGTGTAGATGTTTGTAGCGACTCTGGACACACAACGTTAAACGACAAATGGCGGGAAATCGGTAATGGTGGATCCGGAAACTGTGACCAAGGACTTCCGGAAGGATGGTACAAGTTCCAGATCAATGGGAAACCGGCACAGATACCTACTCTATGCATTAAGGTAACCTTCCTTTCCGGCTATTTTGGCTACATGGCCAATCACCCTTAACATTATAGACTAAACAAGACCTTTTTGCAAAAACTTTTTTTGTCGATTTTTAAAATCCAGAATCATTCGAATTTTATTACAAGGTTGACTCTATAGCTGCACTGCCCTCATAGTAAACCCGTAAATCAGTTGAATTTATACCCTACAACCAGCTACACGTGTATACATGTGTGACACAGGGTACAACCAGCTACATGTGTATACATGTGTATACATGTGTGACACATGTGCTCTATTCGTCTAGTATTTGTCTAGTCTGAAAAGACTATAAACAAAGTATTGCATTCAAATAGAACCATATTAACAAGGCCTTGGACTTTCAGTGGGGCGTAGCTATCTATTCCTTGCGTCAAAACAAGTTAAAAATGACGCGGTTTCAAGCAAAATATGCATCGATTGCGTAGTCTTAGCTAAAAAGTCAGACAAATCTTGTTGATTTCAAAGAGCCATGGATGAGTGGCTAGCAAAGAAATAGACAGCCTACGTCATATTGCTGTTTGACACAACTACCCAAAGTCCAAGCTCTTGTTAAAATGGTTCTACATGTAGATAATGACATAATGTTTTTGTGAAGTTTTAAATGTAAAATTCTATACTGTCGATTGGTCGTAAGAAGTCATAATCTAACAGGTACTTAGTGAGACTTTGGTGAGACTTTTACTGCTTACAAATGTTTTTCTGTGAATTATTTCATTCAATCCTCGAAAGTCGGAAGAAACAGTAGTGTTTATGAAGAACAGTGCAATCGCACGCTCTCGTACAAATAGCGGAAGTCACTTGTCAGTCTACTTCGCTCGCGAATAAACTTCCGGTCCCTAGTAAACACCACGTCTCTGCAACTTCCGCCTTAATGGTATTCTTCCTCAATTTCCAAACAATTCTGATTTAATTGGAATATTTCTATTTATCCATCAACAATCGCTCCTCTCAGGATCAGCTTCTGTACTTCGTGGAAGAAAAAAAAAATTATGATTGGTCATCCAAACCTCTAAAACTACATTTCTGTGTATTAATTCTTTTTTGTAAACTGGTAAATGTACGTGAAATTCATGATGAAAGTTTGATTTGAATTTGGTGTGAACAGCAGCACCGTGAATCAGTATAGGCATCCAGAATCAGAACTAGAGTCAGAATCGGTTGGAATTGTAAACTATTTTTAGTTAATATATTATACATGTTTTTTCTTCTTCAATATTATGACTTGTATAAAATTGTAAATTAAAATCTTGTTGAATTATTTCGATACAATACCCACCCGTTAATAAGTCGCTTTGATGACAGCAGCAATCGCTCTGGACTTGATTCCTCTGTTGTTGGGAAGACAGTGTACACCTCTTTCGTTGCAATTAAAGGAAAAAAGGTGTCCAGTGAGCTTCGAAATGGTTTCAAAATTAAATGATATTCTAAGACCTGAAAAAAAAGCAATCGAACATGAGAATTGGATTTTTTTGAAAATATATTCTTAAAACCTATTGGAAACCTTTTGTAATCAGTAGTTGTCCCTACCCCCTGTGTGTGTGTGATAGTTGTTTCTCTCCGATGGCCGTGGGAGTTGAGGAGTGGGTCACACCTATACCATAATCATATACATGTAAGTAATTATGATAATGATATAGTTGTGAGCACCCCCCCCCCCTCTCTCTCTCTCTCTCTCTCTCTCTCTCTCTCTCTCTCTCTCTCTCTCTCTCTCTCTCTCTCTCTCTGAAACAAGGCGTGTGGGACTGTGGCATATATATGTACAAATGTACACGTAGATATATATATATGTTACTGTAACAGGTGTACAATATAACTATATATCAAAGTTGTGACCCCTTAATTTCTCTCTCCCCCAGAACAAGGCCTGCGGGACGGTGGTGCCGCTGAGGGTGGACCTATACGAGCAGCAGGTGCCCGCTGTGAACCACTCGCTCCGTGTGTCTGTCTGTGGCTCCTATACGATCCTCGGCAAGTGGGACTGCTGTGTACTCAGGCGGCCCGGGATCCTCCACAACTGTGGTGACTTCTTTGTGTACCACCTGAGTCCCCCCGACAGGTGCGATGTGGGATACTGTGTAGTCGGTGAGTAGAAGAATGTAGAAGTCAACCAATCGAATCACTTGGAAATCAAGATAACTTAAGGCGATTTGATGGTCAATAAATTATTATCCATCACATATTTCCTGAAACTTTGGATAATATATTTTTTTGTACCATAAACTATTAGTTATTAAGAAAATATCCAAATATTTTAGATTTGAAATATGAACTCTCCGTTTAAAGGAGATACAACGCCCACCCAGCCCTCTTTAATAAGTCTCTGGGAAATCAGAACAAATATAGGACTTTCTTTGCGTACTTGTTATTTTTTGAATGCATGCCAAATTAGTGCTAAAAAAAGAAGACTGGTATGAAAATTGTTTCATTCAACATTTTGAGGTGTTAACTTGTGTTATAAAGTGGATTAAAATGTGTCTGGCCAATTTACGCTGAATGTGTCACTTAGTTAAATTGCGGAAACAGAGTGAATCGAATCAGAGATACAGATACGTGGGGGGGGGGGGGGGGGGGGTTACCACTTTTTTACCACTTCCATGCATGCTGTTATGTATGTTTAATATATTGGTTGATTTGTTTGTTAAGGAATGAAGATTCCTTCTTTTAGTATTATAAAGTGGTCAAAGTGGTAGTGTTATTATAGCCAAAGGCACAAGAATATGTAAATATGTTGATGTACTACAAGTAAATACATGTGTTGTAAACCATCCAAAGAATAATACATATTAATATATTTGTAAAATATATACTCTTGTAAAATTTAGAAGAAATGAAACTGGATAAGAATAGATAAAACTATATATACAATGTCATGCCTTTTCATGTAAATCTACATATCTTTGATATTTAATTACATTACATGTATAGATATTGATTTTCAGGCGGAGATAACCCAATGGCGCTTCACGCATTCACAGCCAAAACCGGGGAGGCTTCTAATGACCAACCCCACCCTACCTACCGGGTACCTGTCAGTCCCACGTATACCACGCCAGGTAAATATTTCACCTGAGAAAATAACAGAAATGATATCTCTCATTTTCAAAATATTCGACTTGACTCTTATTGACTTTTATTTTTTTTTAAATACTATTTTTTTTTATCTAACGATAATTGTATATTTCTACATATAATTGATATAGGTTTCTGCTTTGTTTTTTTAATGCATTTATTTTTCGTTTTTATTCTCTCTCTCTCTCTCTCTCTCTCTCTCTCTCTCTCTCTCTCTCTCTCTCTCTCTCTCTCTCTCTCTCTCTCTCTCTCTCTCTCTCTTAAATATTGCATTGGGTTGTATGTAAAATTTACTAGTATTTAATTGAAGTCAGTAATCGATATATACATTTTACGTTGTTCTTAGGAAGAAGAAAATGTACGGCCAGTGAGCGACATTGTCCTAACGGTTGCGTCCCGTTATCCCAGAGCTGTCCAATGACATTAGACTGTAAGCACCGACCATTATATAGACACATGCAATCAGCAAATCATATTCAATTCAATATGTATATTGCCAAAAAATAAATAAATAAATATATAAACCAAAAACAGGCCATATTTTTGATTTGGAAATTATAAATTTTATCAGTATTTGGAATTCAACATTGATTTTTGAATAGTTTATATAATGTATTCATAGATATTAATATTTAGATTTTGATCTGCTTTTATTCTTTCATTGCAACTTTCCACTTTTTGAATAATATCAGGTATTCTGCAGTATGACATTGTTGTTTTTAGTTACTGTTTAAAGTACATGTACTATACAATTGCATTATGACAAGCAATTAATTGTCATATACTTTGTACCGTTTAAAAAAAGTGATAATCGTTTTCCTTTTTCACACAGTCAACCCGTTGCCAAAGAGAATAGTGCATACATTTGACACAATAAGACAGACCCACTTTTTCACGAAGAAAGTCAGAACGACTCCCTTAACTACTACAGATGACACTGATAACGAGAAAACCACTATTGACCAAAACAAAATGTCAGTGTCCACCACCCCAGCACCCACCACCCCACCATCCACCACTCCACCATCCACCACCAAGGGCAGGGGGATCATAGAGACCACTTCTAACCAGAACGATGTATCCATGTCCACCAGAGAGCAGCCTACCACCAGCCGAACCGACCCTAGGGAGACATACACTACAGTGATTTCCTCAATCACTTCCGGTTCCGGTCCCAGGAAACATCTCACCAGTTCAGATATCCGAGTCACTGTCGTTAGTGTGGGTGAAAACAGCGTCACACAAACGTCAACCAACACGCATGTAGCCCCTGACAACACGACGCACCCAAACTACACGGAGGTCCTGACTGACCAATTAGAGACCACTAAAGTGGCGGCCAGGGACCATGACAACCAGAATGAACAGCCCGCGGCAGATGAGTCGTATTGTGGGGTAGTCTTGGCATTTGAATTCGAGGCTTCCTATTTGCAGGTAAAACATTAAGATTTATGAAAGAGAACTTTATCTTTAGTACAGTGATTGTTTAGGACATTGTATAATTTCAGCACACCCCTTCCGTTTAATTTGATATTACTTTGATATGGTCACTCACATACATGTACATGTATGTACGTATATGGTATGTAATGGTGATGGCTTTATGGGAGGTAGTGGATTATACCTACAATTAAAAATTTAACCATTATGCATAACTCATGTGGTCACGAAACCCCAGTACGACAAATTTGAAAGCGTCCATATGTATGCAAGAGTTATATCCCTTTTCAAGGTTTAACGTTTTGGATCCTTATATATCATGTATACACTGGCAGAAGCAATCAGAATCAATGTAACCTTTCCTTTGAAAAAAAATGTTATAAACTCTATTGATGTCAATTCAAGCAATTGAATAATTATTATTATGTTAAATTCTTTGTATTTATAGGATACAAACTTCACAAACTTCCGGAAGAAACTACAAGTCGTGTTCGCCTCTCTACTCAACATCTACTACGTGGAGGATCACGGGGTATATCTGAAGGGGCTATTTTCTTGGCGGATGAGGTATCAAAGGGAAGCGTCCAAATCCTACACCTTCTCGCACGTGCACTTTGGTCGCGGAGTTCACAACGAATCTCTGTATTACATCACAGTGTTTGCGGAAGACATTTTCAATAGAGGTTTGTCCGTCTATATATTTATTTCATTTTAAATCAAGTAGATATTGACATCGATTTATGAAAGAGGTCCGATTCAGTACTTTGATATTTAATGTACTAATGTGTCTCATTCTAGTTCTGTACTTACCAGATAGAGTACTTATGGCCCTTCTTCAAAACGCAACAGTGACGGCGTATATTCAGGACGAGGTATGACTAATTATTTGGTCTCAGTCCACGATGCATCATCTTCCTAAATACCCCCCCCTTGTATCTTGTACGGTAGAGCATACATACATAGCGCACCCCCTTTCCCCGTCATTACATAGCTTAACGGGGGTACATATTGTATTATAATAACGCACATAAACAACTGAAAATGTTTTTTTTTTATGTTTAAAGTTGTTAATCTTTATGAAGCCGTGAATTAATGGTATCATATATGATTGTATAACTTATTATTGTGCAGCATAAAGATGACGGTCGGTAAGAATGTATTGTGAAATCTCTTTTCAATACTGAAGCTATTTCTGAAATGAATATATTCTTTTTTCCTTTTATAATCTTATTTAATTATTACAGCGCACATTTAATTTTTTTTGTATCATCTTCTGAGTTTTTAATTTCTAGTTGGATTTTGTTTCGCTATGATGGAAATAACTTTTTTCTGAAACTACATGTGTAAACTTTTTACCAGCTATTAATTCCTCAGTGTTCACGCTTTTGACTAACATTTCCAAAAGATATTAATAAAACCGGCGCTAAATGTTCATGTGTTTCTAATGATTTGGTATATTTGGTAGTGTATTTAATTCACATGGAAATTATTTAAAGATAAAACAATCTGGGTATACGATTATGTTTGTGATAAAAATACATTGTGATATACTATTTAAATTCTAGCATGGGTTTCTAAAGTTTAAATTGAAAATTAATTAAAGTCAATTTTTGAAAAAACAAAATATATCGTTAAATGATTTGTAGCCCCTTTTTAATTTACCGTTCTTTTTTTATGTCTTATCAGGAAGTGTATTGTTTAAATTTTTTTTGTCTCCGTAGATCAGAGATTTCCACGCTACGTTCCTTAACCTGACCACCCAGAGCCTCGATGTGAGCCCCGGGGATCACCTGAGCCCCTCGGCACTGCTGGATAACCTCGCTCTGTGCGTGTCCCTCGTGGTTCTTTTCTCCATCATCTTCATATGTGCACTTTTCGCGGTGTTGAAAACGAAGAGCAAGAACCGGTGTATGAAGCTCCGCAGGAAGTCTGGCCAGTATTATGTCAAGGTAAGCCTCGTTGTGGATTTGCATTCACTGATCTTGTTATTTCATCAAGGCAATTTAAACACGAATATATTTACAAAATCATTAGAATTTGAAAATATTTTTAAAATATTATAGAAAATGGCCGTATTTCTACTTATTTGTCAAAATAAAATAAGATTCTATCTTGAATAAAACTATATATCGCTCCATTACACACAATGATTAAGATTATATCTTCTTGATTTCTGATTTTTGTTTTTTTTCAGTGGGAAAAGGCATTAAAACGTGATGTATGTAAAGGGATCGTGTATATAGAAAATCCAACCAAAGACACGTGTATTGCAAAGGGGGACAACTCTGTGAACCAGACTCTGATTGGTCCACGGGAACGAGGCTGTCCGGAAGAAGAGGACAACCTTGTGAATCAGCAGCGCGGTAATCAGTTTCCGGGACTTCCGTCACGGACGTTTCCGTTTCCAGAGTGCAATGATCTTGAATTCATTCCAGGCGTGCAAACAAAGTTATAGCACCACATTCATATTTCAGCCAACACAACGTCTCAGCAGGTTTTTTTTAATACGTGATGAAGGATATTTGAGCAAGAGATAAACTGGTCCCAACACTTGAATCGTTTTCACTTACTGAGTGACTGAAGACATATTTTGAAGTCCTTTGTTACAGCTTCATAAACTAAATGGCCCTTAGTCTATATCTGCATAGCAGTGAAAGGGTTGTACATGTATGCACGTGTACATGTCTGCACGTGCAGGCTTTGCTAAAGCACGGGCATTGCTTTCCATTGTGGACATTTTTCCAGGGAGTTTATAATTATATGTTGTTAATATTTATTTTACACATCATTCTTATCGTTGCTGTATATTTTTTGCAATGTGCTTTTGTGTTGATTCTGAAGTGTGTTCTGGGTAATATTACCCATTATTTATTTATGCATTTTGAAGATATCTTTTGTTTACAGGTACATGTACTTACATAGATGGAGCGATGTAACGCTCAATGTGTCAGTGTCAAACTGTTCATTTTAATTTACTACTTCAAGTGTTCAAAACATTAATATTTTAATGGTATTGTACGATCGGTATGGTTTAATGTTGTACAGTTTATAGCTATACCGAGTACGTATTCAGGGCATGCAATGAAAACTGTATCGCCAACCAAATGGTGCTACACAATAATGAACATTTTTTTTTTACGTATTTAAGAAAAGAAAATCAAAAGTAATGCCAGGGTATAAGGTTTAGGGTAATGGATGTTTGATTTGTCAATGATATTCTCGCTTACACATAAGAAATGTTAGTACTTACATGTCTACCATATCTACATCTGTACGAAATCAAGCCCATGTAAGCGAGGTCTCAGTTTTGAGATGTGCAGTAAATGGCGGACATGAAGAAAGGACGGAGAAAAAAAAGCATTAATTTTTAATTAATATTAATCCTTTTTTTCGTCCATTCTGAATAGGGAAGGTGAAGGGTAAACATGCAGCCCCACCCATCTTGAATGTTGTACAGCACTTGCGTTTTTATTTGTTCGTGACAGTTTTTGATTAAAAAAAATTATTATAAGTTCACTCCCATTTTGAATTTATCTCGCTTGTTATTCATTTGTACACTGTACATTTATTTGGAAGTGAGCACCCCCTCCAATTATAGCTTTGTGACGAAACCACATTCCAAAATCCTACAGGAAGGGGGGGGGGGTGTGAAAGTTGTATAAGAGTACTGAATACATTGTGAACTGTTGTGACAACGAATGATGTGCATGCAAAGTTATGAATATGTTGTAGATGAGAAAGACACCATTAAGTATAGATAAAACATAAATTAGTTACTGTATATTTACATTGCTTACAGATGCATGCATGAGGGTTGTGTGAATTCTAAAGTTTGTTTATTTATTGATGGACAGTAGAGCATTCATATAGTTATAAATATTTAAATCTGTCTTTGTTTATTTATTTTTTATACACACATAGATACATCGTTCGATGATAAAAAGAATGAAAACAAATTTATCTACGTCAGCAGCCTGTTATTTTTTTTGGAGCATTACGTAATTGCTAAGTTACACATTTTAAGTTACACAATATAAGTTACACATTTTAAGTTAATACAAATATTATTGGTACCGCTCATAGCATCAATTGAAAATTAAAATAGACCTTGAAGCTTTAATTATTAAGATTCGCATAGGTTCGAATAAAATTATTTCATTATTCAGTTTTCCTAAAAAGGTTTTTCGAGTTCTAACCCTTTATCGGCATATTGGAGCCGAGGTTAATATGGTTAAAATGAACCCGTGGGATAAGTATAATAATTATGCGAGACAGTGACTTAGTTTTTTTTCAAACTACAACAAGTAAACATTCATTAGAAAAAAAGTACTTTTTGTTAATTTCATTAGCTAGAACGACACGAGGAAGAATCGAAGTTTCAATCTGTTGACCAGAAAAATGGTGGCCGAAGAGAACACAACTCTTACTAAATGTATTTGGTATTATTACAAAACTATTTTTATGTATGTTTAATGGCACCGACCGAGTGAAACCCGGCAATAATTCGTCCGGTTTAGAGGTCGTCACCTTGTTTTCATCTTGCTGCTTGTCCCTGTCAACGTTTTTGGATTAAATAACCATTAGTAATATTTCTTTAAGAAATTTAGTGTCTGCTTTGACGTTCTGCACCATTTTATGATGAGACAATAGAAAAAAAAGACACTCGATCATTTCAACTTATCATTCTAGTACTTTTAAAATGAAGTTCATTTGAATGATATGAAAAATAATAATTAGTTGAGAGCTTTCACGGTGACATCACAAACTGAGTAATGGTACGAACTAATCAATCAATGAATCTTTATTAAAATGACCAACTTACTGGTACAATAATTGTATGTGTTAAAACATTCGAGATCTACAGATGTGTGATCACATCCGATATATCAACGCTAGTTTCAGTTTGCGGAAGACAAAATACCGGAACCGGAAGTGTTGAACTACACATACACTCGTCTGCCATATTGAACACGGGATTGTCCACCGCTGTGCTGCATTCCATTGTCTTGTTATGTAACCCGGATGTACAAGCGCCTGAACCCTGGGAATCCGAACTCTGTGAATGAACACAGTCTTTTGATATGGTATTTATGTCCTCACTTGGACCATTTCTCCGGAAGCTTGCTTTCAAACTGTTATTTGCATCCGTTGATTTATTGCTGTCCACACTAGACCGAATTGTCTCAGTCGTGGAATTGACCTTTGAAGCTGGTTGATGTTTGCGAACGATCCTCGTCACCTGTCGTTTTAATCTCTGAGTAGCAGTGTGAATCTGAGTCGTCTTGTAGCTTCTCACGACCGACAGGATGCACGGCCGGAGTAGAAATATTGGCATCATGCATAACACATATACCTCAATTCTATCGAAATCTGTTAGTCTATTGAACACTAGGACACCAAGGACAATACATATCCCTAGCAGTGCGATACACGTGAACCAGCCCACAAGTTCAATTCTATTGGTCTGAATGAGGTTCTGAAAGCGCTGAAATTCCCGGCTGTTGACGGTCAGTAAATGCTGATTGTGTTTCACTTTTTGTATGTAGTATTTAAGAATAGATTCCATGAACACGTTTGAAAACAATCCGATGCACCACAACACAGATATGAACACCACATACTCCGGGGTGTAGAAGTCGCTGTATGAACACAGAGCGTCCACGTTGTTCCACCCCATGAGTGGAAGGAAGCCCAGCACGAAGGACACGTTCCACATAATCACAACCCCCGTGACCACGTTGTCCTTCTTCATGTGGAGAATGTACCGCAGTGGATGCGTGAACCGCAGGCAGCAATCGAGGTGCAGCCACACTAGCGAACTGATGGACGCGGTGGTCGCCGTGATGAAGATACTGTCCGGCAGAAAACAGTTCACGTTCGTGTGTTCGAGGGAGTAAAATACAATTGCCTTTAATATTGCGTATAAGCCGATCATGACGTCAGCGAGACAGATGCTCCTCATGAAGACCAGCACCGGGCTTTTCCCGCCCGTCGTGAATTTGGACAGCAACAAAAATATCACGTTCGCAACAATTGCAATAACTCCTAATGACCCCCATACGAATAAAAGCGGGAAGAACTTCAACACCCTGGACTGAATGACTGATTCCTGTAACGCATGCGCTGTCGAGTTTAGTATCATCCCGTCCACATTACGCTATGTGGTCGTGTGTCCTGAAGTGGAGACCCTCATGATTTTCATTTTCATACTGAATCTAAACTGGGGATCGTCATGATACAGTTTTCGCTTTTAATCTGAAATCGAAATTCTAACATGAATTATTGTCAACAGTGTCAATGACGCGCGTTTTAAAATTGAGAAGAAAAAAAAACAATAGGTAAAATGGCGATATTTTGTAATTTTAAAGGTTTTTGTCAAATCCATTGTTTTGGTGAGCTGATGAGTTTTATTGATGACTACAATCCGCCTACATTCTTCATTCAGAGCGAAAATAAATTATTACACATGATTTGCATCAATATTGATTGAATTCAACAGGAAAGTTAAACAATTGTATTCAATTTAGCCAGTAGGATTGTACAAACACTAGAAATGTAATTTAATATCCGTCTGTAAACAAGCTTATATAACGCATGGTAATCGTTTAAACAGCAGGTGCGAACAGCTTATGTACATAATAACAGATCCATGTATGGCTGGACTCAACATCTACATCCTTGGGGGGTGTGAGAGAGAGAGAGAGAGAGAGAGAGAGAGAGAGAGAGAGAGAGAGAGAGAGAGAGAGAGACGGAGAGAGAGAGAGGAAGGAGAGAGAGAGAGGAAGGAGAGAGAGAGAGAGAGAGAGAGAGAGAGAGAGAGAGAGAGAGAGAGAGAGAGAGAGAGAGAGAGAGAGACGCACGCCTAGAATAAGTCAAGATTACTAGTAACAGTACATGGATATACATGTATCGATTAAGGGAATTCTTCAAAAGAAACAACAACACTAAGCTATGAATAGCTATGATGTAACGGACTTAGTAATAGTTCATATTATCACTGGACGTAATAACACAGTTGTACTTATAGAGTGTTAACATCACCCATGAAGAAAATTGACTGGTTCATATACTCTGTTGTATTTTACATATACTTTTTTGTGTTAGCATGAATTAAATGGCAAAGGTAACGCATGGTTATGTGTATTTAAGTATAATAAAGAATCATGTTATTCTACGAAAAGGTTAAATATTTTCTCCACAATAAAATGATTATAAAGACAGTATACTAGTGTACCATTTATGTTGAAAATAAAATTCTATACATTTCATACTGCTTCATACACTGTATTTGTGTGTAAAGCATCCAGAAACTGTACACATACTTTTGATCTTGAATATCGAATTAAAAGGTCTTCGGTCAAAACTGATTTCAAAACCTATTCCAATTTTTAAGACCACGACACTGTACATGTAAACAATGCACCAAGAGAGAAAACAATTCCAAAATTCCAGTTCATGAGAGCCATCGATGTTCGCAATTGGAAGCTTTTAACGAATTGGTGGCTGACGTGATGATTACACACGACAGCATTTTTATGACGAAGGGTTATGAGGAATTATAGCCAGGTAATAGGTTTACTCCAGTTGATACCCACTGCTCGTTTTGATAGACTTTAGTTAAAAGCCACCGATACCAATTCTCACGCAGACTTAAAAAGACTCCGCACCGCCATTATTGACGATAGATTCCAGGATGCGTGCACAAAACTGCGCGCTTTTGTCTTTACACGAGAGAAACAATGAAATATATATTCAAAATTGATCTCTGGATTAAAGAAAGATTCCTCAATTCTGGTCTCGTTGAATGTGGAATCAGGAACTGATTGTAGAGTCTCATTAAAAGGCATTGCAGTCATACAGATTTCTCGGGCCTGTATTTGAGAACCTTTCTTGAGAGCATTAACCGACATTACATTGAATTAGTCTAAGTTTTTGAAATCAGTTTTGGCGGACGACATTCTTCGTTCGGTATAAGATCAAAAGTATTTATTGTTAGTATCCTGTTGTTTGATGCGGTGTTTGGTTTCTTTCTTCTAAAAGTCAACCTACTAGGTATAAAGTTTGCAGGTATAAATTTACGAGTATAAAGTTAACTAGTATAAAGTTTACATGTTCAAAGTTTACGGGTATAAAGTTTACGAGTATAGAGTTTACGGATATAAAGTTTACGGGTATAAAGTTTACAGATATAGAGTTTACGGATATAAAGTTTACGGATATAAAGTTTACGGGTATAAAGTTTACGGATATAAAGTTTACGGGTATAGAGTTTACGGGTATAAAGTTTACGGATATAAAGTTTACGGATATAAAGTTTACGGGTATAGAGTTTACGGGTATAAAGTTTACGGATATAAAGTTTACGGGTATAAAGTTCCCAAGTATAAAGTTCACAGGTATTACAAAGTTTTCAGGTGTTTTTTTTATTTGATGACAATTTCTTACGGTGAGCTCAATGACTTATAATTCGCCATATTTTGAATACTAGTAGTTCGATTCAAAAGCATGGTTGGTAAACAACTTTAAAAACATTACATAAAATTTCGTTTCTTCTATACCTGCATACTTAAAGACATAGAACATATTTTTACTATTTGGTAATTCTTGCCTGTTATATCATACATATACATTACATTTACGGAATTCGTACTCGTAAACACCCATATATTAAAAAGTACACGTTGGTTGGTTAAGGCATACATCAAATAAGTATTACTTGACTCTAAAGTGTAAGGAGGTTGAAAGGTGGTCAAAAAATCAACATCAGATCTACCTTAAACCTTTATATTTGTTTTTTTTAACCATGAATTATCATTTAGTAAAAAAAAATCAGCTTTGAAATTTGAATATTTTGTTATTTCTTTATACAAAGCTCTTCTTTTTCAGAAAGTAATATGGTCTAAAAATAGCCCCAACCCTCTTATTAAGTACATGTATGTGATACATAATGCAGCAAATCTGCATAAATATTTAAAAATAGACGCGTCAATTCAATATGTATGCTTCAAGGGAGAAAGTAAATTTGGAATTCTAATTTCAGTGCTGTTTTTTCCCTCCAGTGTTCCCCCTTTCTTTTATGATAATAATCCTTATTGATAATTGATGAATGAAGATAGGGAAAATCAAAATTTAGCATATAAGTTTCACGTTACTCAAAAAAGCTGTATATTGATTTAGATCGATCAATATAAAAAAAAAGATTAAAGACTCTTTACATTTTAATCATTAATAAGAACGTAGCTATTTAAGTCACGATTATGATACTTAAATTCGTACCTCCCTAAAATAATAATAAATAAGCAATAAAGTTGCCGACGTTTTGCATGATTTTTCACGCATGCAAAGCATCTATTATATTGTTTATTGTTATTTTGGACTATTAACCTACTTAGAGCATGCATCGTTAAGATTGTAGAATAAAGTTCATAAATTAATCAATAACTTAATTAAATGTGCACGTGTTTCCTTCTCAACTCAACAGTCTTGCAATTGCATGCATGACATTCGATTTCTGTTTGTTAAAGTTTAATTACAAATAACAGTTGGAGTATATAGAACCATTTTAACAAGAGCTTGGACTTTGGGTAGTTGTATCAAACAGCAATGTGACGTAGGCCTGTCTATTTCATTGCTGACCACTTAGCCGTGGCTCTTTGAAATCAACAAGGTTGAGCTAAGACTACGCAATCGATGCATATTTCGCCTGAAACCGCGTCATTTTGAACTTGTTTTGACGCAAGAAATAGACAGCTACGTCCAACCGAAAGTCCAATGTCTTGTTAAAATGGTTCTATGATGTTCTCCTTTTTTGTCTTCTGTTTTCGTTTAGAATTTATGAATTGTATAACAATTGCATAAACGATATGAAAAATAAGTATATAATAGGCATATTATTTTTATTATGATTAAGCAAATTATTATATATCAAACAGATTGTGAAAATGTAGCTCGAATTTGGGCAAGCGATATTTGCAGTAGATACATGTATTTTGCGAAAAAATTATATTTAAATGTCTTAACTCTATGTACATATCAACTCTAACGACAGAGAAACACAGCAATGACCCATTTAGCCAGCGATATTCAACAACAAGCAAAACAAAAATATATGAATAACGCGTTTCTCCTGAATAATAATTCATAACAAAAAAAAAATGAAAGAATGAAAGAAAATTTAATATATTCCTGAACACATTTATATGCACCCTGAAACTTGCGAAAATATTTAATATTATATATACCTCATCAAAAAATTATATAACCCACCCCCCCCCCCCCCCCGAAAAAAAAAATAAGAGATTTAAAATAAACAGACTAGCTATAGAAACATACCTCAGCAAGAAAAAACCTGATAACTGGTAAGGATTAAATAAATCCTACGTCAAAGTGTTACACGTCCATCGTCAGCATTCTCGACTATTACCACTTGGGATGTATTACACCTTGTCAATATTTACCTTGCGTCGAGTGACAGGTATGTTGCAGGTATACATTCATTTCTCACCTGGTCTGGCATTACGACAGCACTGGATCGATGTATTTATAATCATCTACGTATAAATCTATCACACGGATCTGGGCCCTGCTCTTATTGTTTTTTTAAACAGTGTCGAAAACGTAATTTTCTTAGGCCGAGTCATGCGTTAGGAATTTTAAAAGAGTATTTAAAAATTTACTTAACTTCATTCTACAAAGCATTCTGTCTTCGACATTTGTTCCAGTATATATATACACACACACACACACACACACCCACACACATACACATGTATTAATTTAATGAAATTACTATTAGTTTTGAAGATTTCAAGCACCTTTCAATTACATTTTAATGAAATGCACTTCAAACAATTTTACAAAACAACTTTTTCTGAGTTTAATTCATAATATTTTATATTGGTTATCTGTAGTAATTAAGAACACATATTATATAAGTGTATATAATCATTAAAGGGTATTAAAGGGTATTGTTTTTCGCTATTATTGGCAAATCAAAATAACTTTTTACATGTTATTACCTCCCTTGAAGTTTAATTACTATGTCAAAGCTGTATATGATTTCGGTGTAAATCCTCCTTAACAACCAGGGGGCAAGACCAAATGGATTCTTAATTCCTCAATGCACTCCAGCTACATATATTTGAACTTCAGTTGCTTTTGTCATACAATTCAACAAAAATTTCTCGCATTTACTTCAAATATCAAATTTATTTCAACAGAGACATATTCTGCGAATGTTAGTCTGTGATAAATTATAAGGTTTAAGGTATTCAGTTTGTTTTTGAAAGTTGAAACTTTACAGCAATATACATTGCTATGATTTTAAGGAATGACTTAATGATTTTCATCTTCATTTAAAAATGATGGCAATCATACAATTTAATAAAATCACATTTAAAAGATGCAAACTTAAACAATTTTTAATTCAATTAGAATATGTATTTATGCGTTTTTATTCTCCGTACCAGCTAATAAACTCCCCTTTCAATTTTTAATCGTCACACAGTATCGCAATACATATCATCAGAACCCCCCCCCCCCCCCCCCATTGTCTCAAATACTTTATAAAGTATATATGTAGTTCAGAGAGAAACCTAACATTTTCAAAAATTCATATTAACAAAGAAGAATGGAAATACAGTGTATAGTGAATGAAGTTTATTTCTAGATTATCTTATCGGAATATTCTCGAAATTTGGCACTCTAAAAAGACATAAATATACATGAGGATTAGGCGAAGCTTTTTACCATACAATAAAAAAATATATGTGAAAAGTTAAATAAAAAAAATCAATATTAGGATCGTAAAGTGAAGGAATTTTTTCAGCGCATCCTAGCAATGAATTTTACAAAAACGATCAGATATTGATAGCCTTATCGGGTGTTAGCAGAATAAGACGCAAGGGAGATTATTCATACCTCGGCAGCCGTATATGGTAACATGGTAACACATATTGTATCAAATATTCATGGACTTGTCTCTTTTTCCAGGATTTATACAAAAGGTGATAAAATCGAACCAAGACCAAAAGCAAACACATTTTACGCCTCATTGGGTTTATCTGCCTGATCGCACCAATATTGTAAGCCGCCGAGGAGCCCCACAAAGCACACTAAAGCTTATTCGTTGCCTGAAATATTTATATGCTGCTAAAATTTGATTTGTTTCTGTTAAGAAATTATAAATGTCACTTTACAATTATATATCCTACATGACCATTTAGGGTTTTCAAAGAGAATACATATCAGTTGCTCACCAACTAATATATATCAACTAAATTTCATCGCAAAAGAAGACTTCCGCTTCTGTTTTTTTTTTCTTTTCTTAAGTGTTTTGTTTGTCTAAGTAACATCCTCTTGTAATCACTTATAGAACCACATGCGTTTAATGCAGTAATATTTTAAATTAAATGGTTTAGAAGTACTTGAAAGATCAGTTTACAATTATCATTTAACAGTTGTTGTAAACAATAATGTCCCTAAAGATTTCTGAGTTTTTACATACAGTTCATAACATAATTATCTTTGCATCTCATGCTACGTTATCGTGATCTCTGACAATTATTTAGCCTTCATTCTGTGGAAATGATCTATGCCATATGTTTCCTTGTAATTTATCTTTTACCCACCTTTTTAAGTATCATGAAAAGAGTGTAGAGATCACTCCTCACGAAAGGTTGCTTAAAAAACCCCAACTTTTACTAATGCTTTCCTGAAAAGCACTTTAGATTTTGTCGAAACTATTAAGGGAATTCCTATTTCATAGTTTATAAATTTTTGTGCAAAGGGCTATACTTCATAAAAATAAAAGCCTGCGATTATCAAATTATGAAATGATTATCGACTCCCTTTGATTGGTATAAACGCAAAGATGAATTTCCTCGAGTTTTTCGCAGTCGACGTCTTTAAATGGACCTTGACACGATTTTTTTTTATATCAACAGTTTGTTTTCTATATTTTAATTTTTTTTTATTTGTGTATTATGAACGATTGACAAAAAAATTGAGTGTTTGAAGTCAATTTACAAGCGAAATACAGAGGTATGAAAAACCATAGTTATATTAGCAAAGCTCGAGTCTTCTAATTGTTTTCAAATAATTCAAAGTATAGAAATTGCCTTTTCTTGACAAAATAACTCGTTCCAAACAAAATAAACTGATCCAATGTGTTTATAAATAATATTATTTACCAAAAAAAGCAACATTTGATTGAAACTCAATACCAATACCACATAATTAAATGTAAAACAACAACAAGACTCGGGTTTTGTTTTATATAACAAAGAACTTCGAGCTCTGTGCCTTGTTTGTATCTCAAAATTTGACTTTCAAATTTTGATGAATCATTTAAATTGCTTAAATATACCATTCTAGACTAATAATGGAAATGTGAAATTTCAAACTTTGAGCTGAAATCGTGTATAAATCCCTTTAAAGGTTGGCAATTGAGGCTCCCTTTTCAGATTCGTTAAATATATAGCACATATATAGCCTAATGTCATATTCTGAACTTGTTTTTCTCCAGAAACGGTGCTAATATTTTGTTAAAAATATTCTTAAACTTTTAAACTGTGTTCCCATATTGATTGTACTAGTAACAGAGATCTAATAATTTGCAACGTGATTCCATTTAGTTAGTCTACCCAATAATGCGTCAACATTTACAGACAATTAACTCAATTCATTATAAGTGTCAATGCACTCAAATTTTGAATAAATATTTCGAGTCAAAAAAAAAGATAGAGTGATACTATTGATTTGCGAGATAGTAAAAACAAACCAACTCAAAATATCTAAACGATTAAAAATACTCGCTTACCTTGGTTAGAAATGTGTTGTTTAAAGCGACATCGAAAGAAAAATATCTGCTTCACATGAAAAAAAGGTGATATTAGTTGAGAGATGGAGAGTATTGGGTCTGACGCACTGAGGTATCACTGCTGTATCATCGTCGCTGATGTTTACCGGTCCCACAGGGAACAAGCATCTGTATGGTGTCGTCTGTCTGTAAACACGGGTCTCTCCGTCCTCAAAGCACGTCGTCTGTCAACACAAGAGTCGGCCATTTGTCAACATAATCCTGAACATCCCAACGCGTGAAGGTACACAAAACTACTCACGGGTTACGCAAACCACATACAGACAGAGATTAAATAACATTTTGGTTTTTTTTTATAGTTTTACAGCAAACATCATAATACAGAAGTAGACACAGCATTGTGGGATCTTCTCAATTATACCATGAACGTTCTGCAGCATAGATCTTTCTTACATGCGATTTTGAATTTTCTAGGTGGATGTAAATTATTATTTTTTTAACATAATATAGTAGAGCTTGTATCCACCTTTTAAATTTGAGACTTTTTAACAATAGCTTGGAAGCATATAACCCATTCATAAACTTGTCGTGGAGTCTCATGTATTCATTTAATTAGGTTTCATTCTGGAGTAGAAAAATTATAAATTTTTTATGACGACCACCTCCCTGCCTGAAATCTTTCAAAAAGAAGTATGAAACCTATAATTTTGGCGAAAAACTTAAAGATCTGGTCTACAAAATCATGAATTCAGTTTTCCTTTCAGGTGTGTGGGAGTAAAGAAGATAATTTTTAAACATTATATGCATTAAAACCTAAACATAGAGTCAAAACCCATACTCCAGGGGACATGACATTTAAAATTTAAGTAGATGACTTCCTGTTAAACATAATTATGAAATCAGTTTTTCATACAGATGTGTGAGAATTGAGAAGATTTTAAAACATTATATGCATTAACACTATACTGCCATGTTGCCCCCCCTCATGTCCTAAACCCCTTACCCAGGGGCCATGAATTTCACAATTTAGCTAGAAGAGTTTGTGGACATAATAACCATGTATTCAGTTTTTTTGCCCACATGTTTGGGAGTAAAGAAGAAGATTTTTTTAAAGATTTAATATATTTTACTATATGGCCATATTGGCCCCGCCCTAGAGCCTGAACCCCTGACAAAGGGGTCATGAATTTCACAATTTTGGTAGAGGGCTTCATGGACATTATAATCATGCATTTAGTTTTAAAGAAATATACATGAGAGTAGAGAAGAAGATTTTCTAAGATTTAATACATTTTTACTATATGGCCATTTTGGCCCCGCCCTAGAGCCTGAACCCCTGACACAGGGGTCAAGAATTCACAATTTTGGCAGAGGGCTTCATGGACATTATAATCATGCATTTAGTTTTAAACAAATATACATGGGAGTAGAGAAGAAGATTTTCTAAGATTTAATACATTTTTACTATATGGCCATATCGGCCCAACCCTAGAGCCTGAACCCCTGATATAGGGGTCATGTATTTCACAAGTTTGGTAGAGGGCTTCATGGACATCATAATCATTTACTCAGGTGACCTCACAAATAAGAAGAAAGGATGTCAGCATCTGACAGCTTGTGTTGATGAGCAAACTAGATTGTAACATCCCACGAAAATCCAAGGTCTTGTTACATCGGCTCTACAACTTCAATCTTAACTAGTACACTAATTGTTCTCAAACGATTAGAGGTCTTTCCACCTTAATACTTTTTAATGAATTGCTAGACTGCTCAATAAGGTACACACAAAATTATTATACCTATGTTATATGTTGTACTATAAAATGGGAAAACCACAAAGCCATAAATGATTTTTAATGAGATTTTTTCAAGCCATTTCTTTTAGAATTCCATGTTGTCTATCATAAACATCTATTGAATTACTTTTCTGAATATTTTTCCACTTACATTGAACAAAACTGAGCTAAGTGAATATTCTTTACACAAGCATATAAACAGAAGCCTAACAGTAGATGAGAGTGTTCTAGAGGCTAGCTGTCTTTGTAAGAAATGAATGGGTTGACAGTAAAAACAAGTTCCACTTGAGTAACCACAGGACTTGATTTGATACCTGGCTGACCCAATTGAATACTTTATTGCGCAATCCAGCAAGCTGTTGAAACCCTTACTATAATTCTGTATTTCAAAAGATATGAAAATTCATTTATTAACGGATTTCCAAATGACCTTGACTTTTGACCTTTATGTCATTTTGTTTGGCCAAGGTAGACGCTTCTATTCCAAGTGGTCCGAGGTCTCTATGATACACCCCTGCGAATGTTATCGTCATTTAAATTTTAGACCACGTGGTTATATTTGACCTTTTCAGTTTCGGAATAAAAATCGTGCCTCGTGTTTGAAGTCTATTTCATAGAATCTAGGTACTTGTGGTCAAATATAAAATCTAAACGTTTATTGACTTTTAAACTTTATCTTCATTAATTGGTGGATAAAATGTGTTCTAGAAATAAATGTAACAATACAAAACATATTTTTTTCTGCTGTTGCAACGATTAACATACTTAGTAGAGATCCCCCCTAAGGGTTTATTTTCGATCCGCGCCTGACCTAGTAATAGCATCAATAGTGAAACAGACTTTACTATTTTATGCAGAATGTTCCTTTAAATGGCTCGATATACTAAGTTTTTATTGAAAACAGACACCCATCATTTTTTTTAAAAAACCTGGTATTGCACGCAACAAGCATCAAACATGGCTATGATTTTATTAAGCATCCCCATGTTTATATTCTCAACCACTCTACACGTGATTGAACACGAACGATAATTCTGTTCTGAACACCATCGTTTAATTTAAATAACTGCTAGATGGTGAAATAAAACATATATTTTAAATAATTTTCATGTTTTAATATAAATCAAAGTAGGATATGATATGAAAAACAAACAGTTCTTACGTATTTTGCGAATTTTATCCAAACACATTTACTTCCGCTCGAAATTTCACAGGAACTAAACAAATCTCGGTGAAGTCCGTGAACTTTTATTCGAGCACCTCTGGATTTATTATATACTTAGCAACGCTTAAGAAAACATTCCGAGCACATTCGCAGGGGTGGTAATAATTCCAAATCTCTACCTCTTATGGTTTCAGAAGAGTAGCAATAACAAGTATTTAGTATAAAAGGGGCAATGACTCTGTAATTATTGTAAAGTGTGAGCTAAGGTGCTATATTTTTAACTGTCTTAAGATGTCCTACTACATACATGAAAAAGTTTTTCTCTACCACCCTAAACAAAAGTAATCTAAAAACTCATTAATTAACGGATTTCCAAATGACCTTGACCTTTGACCTTTACGTCATTTTGTTTGGCCAAGGTAGACGCTTCTATTCCAAGTTGTCCGAAGTGTCAATGATAAGTAATAAAAAAGTTGAAAGTGATTTTATCGAAGTTTCAATACTTTCAGGGGCAATAACTACTATAAGGGGGCCTCAGACCCTTTCGGTATGAATAGATTGAAGAACCCTCTTATTTTACTAAAGACATTGGTAAAAGTTCCAAGTCTCTATCTCTTATGGTTTCAGAGGAGTAGCGATAACAAGCATTTCCTTCTCAAAGGGCAATACCTCAATAAGTTCTGGGAGTTTTGTGACACAGGGTCAATTGGTGCCATAACTTTTAATGAACAATTACATAAAGTTTAAATTGTTTGCATAATTCTAATAACAAAAAAGTGACCCCGAGGTAAATAGAAAAAGAAGAAGAAGAAGAAACATAAAGAAATCAAGAGGTCTTTCACCTGAAAGATGGAACGACCTAAATATCCACACGTAGGTACTACTCTATAGAATATCACAAATATTTATAAATTAATTTCATTTAAACAGTCATATTTCTTTCTATCTCTCTCTCACTCTAACATATAAAACTCTAGTATATATTTAAAATAATGTAATACCCTGTGTGAAAAATTGAGCACAGTCCATAATCTCGTATTTTAAAAACAAATTTGAAACATTTTTTGAGACTACGCAACAGAACATGTAAAACCACTAAATCAATGTTATGTTTGGAGTCCAGTAATGTACAGTAATGCATAATACATTTATTCTTTGTTGCTTTGTGGTTTCCTTCTTGATAAGGCCCAGCCATTATTGATATGTTATACAATATCAACTCTTATATCCATGTTTCTCTATTATTGGGATCGTTACAACATTTATGATATGTTCAGAATTAGTCTTTTCATCCTTCGAAGACCAAGTCAAAAAGATCTCTTGTATTTTATGAATGATTGGCTATTGTGTAGGTTACATAACTGAAAGGGAATGTCCATAAAGAGCACAAATAAAAGAGCATTTCAAATTTTATGCTAGCTTCGAGCTTCTAGCATTGATTTTCTGTTATTTTAAGTTTTTGATCTACATGTGATATACATAAATGAAAATCTTTATCCAAGGAATCTCATTTTAATTTAAGAAATAAACAGCTTTTCCGGGATAAGAACTTAATAGGTATTGTGATCAAATCCTGGAAAGTCCGAAGTTTTCGCTATTCTTAAGATTAATATAAGGAAAGAAAAAGAAGTTGGTAAAGTTTTTAAATAAGGATATTAATATTAAGGGACAAAAATGTAATTGATATCAAATTTTCGCCATGATTTTTATAAAATCAAAGTGGAAGTTTGATATTTGTAAGATTATATTTTTATTTACGTCTGTTTTTGTGATTAAATGTCAATTTCTACAGCTTAAATTCTAAGTAGGGAAAATGCACCGTAGCTTGTAAACCCACAAGTTCCTCCTTTGTTTACCGGTTTGTCTTAAAGATTTTTAAAAACATGAAAATTATTATTGAAATAAAAATAAATGGAATACAACAAAAATATCACATTCGAGTTATAGTTTTGTTTTAAGTAAAATAGTTCTTTATGTTAAAAAAATTGTAAAGTTTCTCATCGCAAGAAAATACTTTTTCTCCGTGCTGTTCAAATATGTGTTTTTAAATTGTGTTTATATAAATAAATAGAGATACCTTTGGATTTAATTTTATCCAGTCAGAAGATATAAAAGACTAGCTGATATAAACGTTTTGGCCAATCACTAAGTAAATATACCGCGTGCATGCTTTTTTCAAATCAAGCAAACCACTTTATCTGGAGTGTAAAACGTTATACAATCTGAATATTATTTAAAGGTGCAAAAACGGTCAAAAATTATTTTTTCGATTTTAATGTTTATAATGCTCCAGTAAGGCATTTTTAAATGGCAACCAAAATTTGAGTGTCATTTGTTGAGTTATAAGCGAGTTTCAGAGCTTACAATTCATCGCTATGAAAACAAAGCTTTTATTTACATTTTGAATGTTGAAGTAAAAATTCCAGTTTTATACCTAAAATGAATGTGTTTATGGTTAGGAACTGTTTATCTATGCTTAAAAAGAATATGAATATAGACAAATCATCTTGAAAAAGATTTTTTACTGGTAAATTGAACCTATGTAAACAAAAACAGGGCGCGAGCCTTGTTTACATGACAAAGAATTGTGAGCCCTGTATCATGCTTAAAACTCAAAATTAAAACGACGGGCACCCAAATTTCATTTGATCATTAGAAATACATTCATATTTAAAAGCATTGTAAATAATAAAAACAGAAAAAATAAAATTTGACCAACATCGTGACCATGCCCCTTTAAGGTTCCTCGCCAGCTTCTTATAAGCTTTGTTCTAAATAAGTAATTAATTTATATTCATTTAAGAAATCGTTTTAACTTTTGACACATAATTAGAAATAATGTCTATAATTATAAAAGCACTGTCTCAAATCTTTAAAGAAATATATTGTAGATTCATTAATCTGGTCTACACAGCAAAACTATACACCAACATGCAGTAGTTGATTGCATATATGTAAGTTATGAAAATCAACTCCCCAAATCAGTACATGGTTTGGAATGTCGACTTGTTGTTGTTAACACTCTACCTTTTACGGACTGCAAGTTGTCTTTCGTTTTTTTCTGATGCAGAAATTATAAAGAGTAATCAGACTTGGTATTCCGGCGATTTGCAAAAATATATATTATAAGTTAAAGATTTGACATTTCTCTGCATCATTTATTTAAGGTAATGATTCAATTATATCCGTAAATTTGATTACAATGCTAAATACAAATGACCTGAAATACATTTTTTGCTGGTGTCTTTTCTTATTAAAATCTGCAGGACGCAAATCTTCCCGTTTTGCACTTACGCGTTCTTTATATTAAACATTAAAGCTGCATTGTACAAGTTTAAAATGTTCAAAACCTAGATCAACAGATTCAGTAATAGTCTGAGTGACCTGGGTGACTAATAGGTGTATATTAACATTTTTGGTGCAATGTTCTTGAACAATTTAACGTAATGAAAAATCCTCATTTATAAAAAAAAAAGAATATGCTCCATTTTTAAAAAAAAGTTATTTCCCCCTTTTACAGAAGGCTGCTTTGCAATGAACCTTCGGTTCAAGTGTATTAGTAAAGAGCTCTAAGGAAACAAAAAAATATTACATATTAGGTTGTTTAAAAATTACACCTGGAATACTCTACATGACTTAAAAAAAACCCCATGAAATATGGGAAAGTTTCTTTTTCTGTTAAATCTATTTAAAAACCACTAATGTCATGTATTTTTATAAATAAACTATTAGATTTAGGTGAAGATTGAGAAAAAACAGTTTTTATATTTATTCATTTGTTATGATATCTGAAAATGCAGATTTAGTACAACCATAGTTGCTTCGAAAATGTAAATTTATTCAGTATTCTGCTACATGTATCTACATTTTCTACATTTATGTTAATAAATCATTTATTCATATATATCAAATTATCGTGTTTAATTAAAAAAGCTGTTTGATCCGATTTTATATCAAATTTTGTGCACGTTTTTAAACGATGGTTATGCTTAGTATATGTTTAATAATGGACAAAGTAGTAGTTTTCTCAGTCAATTAGCCAACTTTCAATGAAAAAAAAATTATGTACAATATTTGTTAACAAAATAAACGACATGAAAGGGTACTGCGTTATTTCGCCTCATGTTAGAATTCACCCCTGACATCAAGACGGGTATGGTTGTATTACGATTTTGACATCGCAATAAATAAAGGTCATAATGTTCAGGCAAATTACAAATAAACATGTGTACGTTTTGTTTGCTAATATTTCTGAGGTTTGCTTTGTTTACAATCGATGAATAGCATGTGGGTTGTACAACTCCAATCATTTCGGGGACGAAACCAAACGGTTCCTTTTCTAAACATCCCATGATGCCTTTTGGTTTGTTTTTTCCGTCTGCCAAAAAGGAAATTATTTTTATTTACTTTGAATATTTGTAACTTTGAAAGGAGACCGATTCTGCTGGTGTAAATAGGAGAAAGTCCAAAATTTTCTAAAACAAGTGGTTTATATTGAAAATTATTTGATACTATGATAACAAAAAATTGGACCAAGAAGCTTTAAGATAAAATTAAAGACAAGTAAAAAATATCATTGATTAAAACCGGCCATTACAGAGTCAACTGTGCAATGCTAAAATGTATATAACACAATCACTTTAACATCATTTTATCCATTAAGTATCATTCAATTCTTCATCTAGTATGTTAGTAGCTCGCCAAATAATCGTCGGCAAAATTCATTATTTGCCGGAGAGCTAACAAAGCTAGAATATTGATGTCTTGTCGAAGCTCCATTTCTCTCTCGTAGTTTTTGACAGGAAGTATGTGAGCACGAGGAAGGCCCACGAGGTCCGCTGCCTTGTCGACCAGATCTCCGATGGCGGGAATGGAGAAAGTCTTGGAGACGTCCCATTGCAAACCTTCGCAGATCTTGTCAATTTGTGTAAGAAGGACAACTTGTGGAATTCCTACGAAATATTTTTGACAGTAAAAAAAATATTCTAAATTTTCTTTAATTACATTTACAACTGCAAAATCATCAGAAATAATGTATTATATTTACATTTATAATTTAAGCTTAAATCATTTAATTAAAGTAACGAGTATTTGAACATGCTTTTCAATTGCAAATTACCGCTAATTGTCAGAAAAAGGTAATAATAGTTGTAATTTTTTAAAATATGTGTATTTTTCTAAATTTAATTATATGTATCAAAATGTAACTAGACAACATTGAGATGGTGACCATCTCAGAGGGCCCCGCTAAAATAATTGACAAAAGAATGAAAAGCATTTCAGAGAATTTTGCTTTGACCTTGACCTATATTTAGAAATTTTCCAGCTGGTATAAAACTTTTTATTCAATCTCATCACCCCTTACATTTATGTTCAACCTGAGCAAGATAAAGCAAATGGGAGATAATCTATGGTCTGAAACTGATTTTAAAAGAAATCTGGTATGTCCTTCACATTGACTCGGTTCAAATTATAAAGTCACTGCACACCAATAACCCAAAAACTCTGTAATGTGAAGTAGGAGTCAAATAGGGCCAAGTCGCCGAGAGTATATTTATTCTCTGAATAAAGAATTTTGCAAGATCTAATATGACCTTGACACTTGACCTACAAATATCATTCAACGTCACTGCACACCCTGTTATCGTAGGCACTCTGTGAATGAAGTTTGAGCCAGATTGGACCAAAGGGGGAAAAATATGCTCCGGACAAGAATTTTTCATTTAATTCTGCTTTGACCTAGAAACATGGTTCAAGGTCACTGCACACCCATTACCCAGAGGCTTTCTGTGGGTGAAATATGAGCCAGATTGGGTCAAGGGGAGAGAAGATATTCTCCGAACAAGTGATCTCGGACGGACAGACGGACGGAAGGACGGATGGACGGATTGCGGAAGGGCAGACTGATCACTATAGGGTGCCATATCTCAGGAACAATCTTACGTCATTTCTTAGGAAAGTTTAGTGACCATGCTTGTTAGTCATCATTGCTATATGTATGTAAATCACAACTGATATCATACCTTTCTGATTAACTTTTGCTTGCAGTGTTTTTATTTTATCAATTATCGCCTGTGGGAAAATGTCTACACTTGTGGCATCCATCACGATGACAACGATGTGAATTTTGTCTTTGAGTAATGGAGTTGCTACATAACCAGGACTATCAGAACTAAACTGCGTTGAAGAATTAAACTGAAAAAGATCAAAGCAATATGGATTAAAAGGTTTATCAAAGTAACAAAGTCATTGGACAATGTCGCTGTTTATCGTATATTTTTCATGAATGTCATAAACCAGCACATTAAATGCACCAATATTTTTTTATTGATATATTGATGTCAATTTCAATTATGAGAATGCATTTTTGTAACCCGATTATAAGTACAACATGTTTTGTCATCATGGAGCTCGGTAACTTTCAAAATATGACGTCACCATGACGCACGCACAGTTTCTCAAAATATCATAGTTAAGCTTAGCTACTATATTGAGTTTTCATCTCTCATTTTTAAACGGCTCTTAACAACTTAACATCTTGTTTGCTTAGCACTTTTTGAGAACCATAAGTTAAATTTTCAACGATATCATCATTTTCTGTGTATTTCTTCTAAGTAGGGTAACTTTAGTACGTTGGAGTTTAAAAATTTATTTCGACCAAATAATTATTGAAAATCTTTTTTTATTTTATGCTGTTTGATGTTCATGACTTCATGACACTAAGTTTTCACTTCTCAAAAAGTATTACATTTGAAAACAAATGTTTAAACAACTTTTGACAAATCATTTGCATCATCTTGCATTTTAAAAGCTTGTTTCTGTTCTTTCCCGATATTAAATCCAAACCGCTATCACTTGTCGTTGTTCCGTGTTTTATCATTTGTTTTATCTGAATTCATTAAAAACTATTTGTTTTAGTAACTGATTACCTTTCAACAAAATACTTAAAAAATATTCAGTCATAATTTTGTACATAGAATAACATGATAATTATAGTCAATTTGATGTTTCAATATTTTATAACTTTAGGCCAAATCAATTGAAATTACTTTCGACATTATAATATGTTTTATTATTTACAGAACACAAAATTTGGCCGTGCACCATTATTTTAGCGATTTTGAATTGAAAAAAACCTACTTTTAGTTGAACAATAATATATTTAATATTTTGAATATATCAAATGCATTGACATTTTTGGAATACACGCATTTTGTATTCCAAATTTAATGATGATATGACGTTTAGTTAAAAAGCAATGGAAAAAGTCTTCACATTTTGTTAATAGATTTCGTAGAATAAAATTTCTTTTTTAAGAAGGGAACACAAACTATTCTATCAATCTAACGTTTTCATCTACTCTACCGGTAAGCCTTGTAAACAGGATGCTTTGAAAAATTCATCATAAAGTAGATTTGATATGCAGACCAAAAATTAGGGATAGTTTTAGAACAAGTCACAACACATTAAAACATAAACACTCGTTAGACAATTTTAAAGTATTCTTTTTGATACCAAATACTTGTCCGGCATGTTTCCATCGAGGATGCAAGAGAATTCTGCGGGATCTATCCCATCATCAATTTCCAGACCCTTCGTATCGCACAACTTGAAGTTTAAAGGTGGTCCTGATCTTCCCTTCTTCACGTCATAGTTTCTAAACTGCATTGACGAGTTGCAAAAGTCAACTATATTATCATTCCTTTTAAGCAAAATGTTATTACAACGACAGAGGTTAAATATAAATGCAATGCTATGAAAAATAATAATAATAAGACAATTAAAAAGTTTCCTTACTACATTTATGTGTGAGCACATATCTTCCAATTTGAAATCTACTAAAATTCCATTTGATTATATTGTACCTTTATCAACGTTATAATCGACAGAATTCCCATACCACCTTCAAATCATTTTTGAGCACTTTTATATTACACCATTTCCTTAAACTGTTACCAAATATTTAATGCATTGATATAGCACGCGTAATTGAATGCGATTGCCTTTATACAATACTGATCTCCACCTTGGTTGTCAGGCTTTTCCCCGTTGATCCAGACGGAGCCTGACTTGATATTGCTCCTTTGAATATTGAGATGATGGTGTTGATGAAACTAGACTTCCCAGCCTTCACTTGACCGGTAAGAAGCACTTTGACTTGCTCTACCCCAGTTTCTTCCAACGGGGTGTATTCTTCCACATCTCTTTTCAACTCTTGCATGTACTATGTGATGAACAAAACAATAGAATTTTTGGAAAAGGGAATGAACATGAATTAATATTCAGATCTTGTGTTAAAAATTGTGTTCTTTCAGTACTGTACCATTCATTATTAGGGTATTATACGTTTGTCATTTATCGTTTATTTATCATAGATTAATGTGTGTATTGAACATTATTCCAGACCAATCTTTAAGCCCCTTCACAAATGAACCATGTCCGTTTTGACATAGAAATGAAAAAAAACTGGTATTACTCAGATTATTGAGAAATGTCGAAATACAATCCTTTGTTTATTTTGAATGATAAAGAAACAACCCACTATAAAGGAGCAATCTCATTTCGAAAAATATCCTGTCTTCGTGCGAATGTGCACTTCAACGAACATGACTTGTATCACACAGTTATTCAGACCTCGCAATGTTTGATCTAACTGACTATAAAGTTAACAAGATTATATAAATATATATATAATGACTAATTTTGGCTAAAACTTTCTTGTGATAAGTTTCAGCCATCTTACCTGGTTATCAAATTTAGATGTAACTCTCCAGGAATGTGAAGTCAGTTGAAATTCTCCCTCTTAAAAGAACAGTGAAAATTGCGGATCAAAATGTTCACATTTTGTTCCTTATAAACAGTTTTTACTATACAAAGAAATGTACTGTTGTCGTGGCCGGTTATAATTTTCTTATTAGTAGAAACAGAAAATAACATAAAGTTTTGGATAAATATCAAAATGTTGTACTTGTTGTATACTCACCATCGACTTTGTAAACTTCAATGTCGTGCACTTCCAGGCTATCATTGGTAAATGCAGAAATATCAGTACTTTTCATATCATAAACAGTGCCTACTTTTGCGGTCGTTAATGTGTAAACTCCGTTTGACGGATTTATCTTTCCTGTAAAATACGGCATGTTTGGATCTCCTCTTCCAAATACCGGCCCGGAGGAGTGACAACAGGCAATTGCATTTGCGTACTTATCTGCTTTGATTGGGAACTTCTTATTTACACTTTTCTCATTATATCTAACTTGAAAAAGGAAAGCTTTTTCATCGTGTGCACCGAATTCGGCTCCAGCACCCAACCAGCTCTGTGACGTGTAACCCCCGTACACTGTACCCTTGGTGTTGTAGATTACTGTAATGGTTGGTCCCTGGGAGTCACACTTGGTGTGAAAGGTCCAGGCGCTACCTCCATCTCTGCTGACTTTGTAAAGAAGCGTTAATCGTAGCCTCGAGCTCCCACCAATCATCTGCTTTAAAGATTGTTGTTCTTCAGGCTGTAGGGGTATTGCCATGTTCTCCTCTTTCACTCTGCGAAAGTCTTAAACTGTATAGGACTGTATATTACTTTCGTTTTATTCCGGAAACTAACGGGAAAACCTTAATGGGCTACTAAATTTAGATTATTGATTTTTTATTTGCAAATACCTCTTAATGTTGTTGCCTGTTAAGAATTTTATCAAATGCTTACATTATTTTTTTAATAAGATTATTGACTTGGATATTTTTATGCTATCAAAATGATTACTGCGAGAACCCAATATTTGATGTTTAATGAGTGTGGTATTAAAACGTTGAAATGAACTTTAAAAGCCAACGATTTATCTATCAGATTGATAAGGAAACCAGGTATTTCACATAAAAAATTACACGTTCCGGTGTTATTTCGAGTTTAAAGAAGCCCACGTTTTTAACCTTCCACTTATCAGGACAGATAAGAGTGATGTATCTGCGAGAAAAGGCTCTAGAAAGAATCTAAAGGAAAGTGATAACGCGCACTGGGCAAACAAGAGTTGTGTTTCAAAATTAAATTTGCAATTAATGAATACATAACAATTACAATAAATGAATTTTTTAATTTTTTAATGTTACACACACACATTTACTTTTCATTCGGCTGATAGATTTGATACTTAACCAGATTACATTAATACTGAAAGCACGGTTTATGAGTGACCGTGAAAGTTATTGTGTACAGATAAAGGCATTCGATACCTCTATTTCGTGTAGTTTAAGGGTTCCATCCACCAGTCCATCTTTGAAGATATAATCATGTCTTATGTTTTATAATTTTTGTTTTGTTGAATTTAAAAATATTTTTTTGAAATAAAGACACTTTTGTTATTCTTAAAAATTGATTAAACCGGATTTTTAAGGTGTTTAACATTCTACTGAAAAGTTTGCATTTATTTCCTGGTTGTTTTATGTTTGTTTGAGTGAAGCGAATTAAAACATAAATTACGCATGACGGTAATGATGCATTTTGTTTTCATAAAGAAAATAATCTTAAAAATTAATAAAGTTATCTACTTTTTTATTTACCGTCATCATTGGCGTTTCAGATATCGAAATATATATCTGAGTTATAACAAACATGTATAAGTCAATAACCACAGGTATTTGTAAACATATATATACTGCCATGATGATCGTGATCATTCGCAGTTGTTAAATTTAAGAATTTCTTTAAGTCTTATTATCTAGAGTTATCACTCTTTTTTCTTTTTTAGCTCACCTGAGCTGAATAGCTCAAGTGAGCTATTCTGATCACATTTTGTCCGTCTGTCCGTCTGTAAACTATTTACATTTTGAACTTCTTCTCATAAACCGCTTGGCCAATTTCAACCAAATTTGGCAAATAAGAATTTTTATGGGATGGCAAATATAAATTGCAAAAATAAAAGACTGATCTTTATTCAAAGCGGAGAATTCCTCGAAACTGTCAAAAAGGGGTGCATTCTTAAAAATCTTCTCAAGAACAACTGAGTCAAATTCAATGTAATTTAGCATAAATAATCCTTATGGAAAGGAACATATAAATTGCTAAAATTATGGGCTAATTCTGTTTCAAATATGTTTTTTTACGAAAATAATAATAAAGGAAAGGCGTGTTTCAATCAGTTATAGCTTTGGGTTCCATGAGTCTTGGTAAAATGGGTAGGCCAACCCGGGCCGGAGCAAAAAAAAAGATTGGCGGTTATTAATCTGCCAGTATCATTAAACTTATCAGGATATGTTACGTACCAGTATATATGTATTCTACGTAAATATTGCTGCAAAACAATGCGTTGTTTGGAATTAACGATTGCCGATCAGCCTGGCTTTTAATTTGCCCCGGCCGGGTTTGCCTACCCATTATACAAAGACTCGTATTCCATACTTCACTTCTAAAACGAGGTTCTTTGTTTAAAGCAAAATACATTGGTGCAGATTTTGTAAAGTAAATTGAGGTTAAATAATTCAATGCGAGGACAATTTTCACATATGACGCTGGTGTTAGCTTGTTTTGATTTTCGTTTCGTTTTCATTATTTATGCTTTGTAATCTGGGAACTAACGCCTGTATTTTGTAATTTTTACGTACTAAATCAGAGACTTTGGTAAATCAGTCAGTAAACTGTTCACCTGCGCAAATTAAGCAAAATCTGATGTAATAAAAAAGTACTAAAATACAATTCATTCTATCGGTTATTCGGTATGATCATTTGCGTAATGGTAGATTAATGCAATATGTTTTTTCGGTTTAAATAGAGTTTAATATTGCTGACGGAAATATGTAGGTATATATATGTTCATTTTGAAAGATAAATTGTGCTCTTTATTTGTTATAGTGAATGTTTCTTATGTTTAATTGTTTATAATTTCTATTTACTTACCATATATGAGTGTTAAGCTTCGAATTATAAGCAAGATACAGAGATTACTCACAATTCTATGTTTGTACATAGATCTGAGACCATTCTTTTTTTCCATTTTAAATGCTGAATAGAATATACCAATGCAAGTTAAAAATCTTAAGCTGAATGTAATAAACTCATGTGAACAAAATATGACTCAAGCCTAGCAGAATGGTGAGCTCTTTATCTTGCTTATAAATCTACGATTGACGCTGAAATTTTGGCTGATCATTAGAAATGTCTCACTAAATATTAAATACTTGTACCAAAAAATTAAAGGAAGATATGCTGTATATCTCTGGGGCCCCCTCTTTATACAATGAATAATATGAAATCTACATCAATTTTGATAGTTTTTCAGACTCGAGTAAATAAAAACGACACACGACACCGTTAAAGCAGTTTCCATAGTTCTGACACATTTCTGTTGCGGGAATAAAGGAATTATCGCTATTCCTAAGAAAATATTACAGCAGAAAATTATCCTGGTTTGTAGCCGTTTGTTAATTTTGAATAAAGATGAAAATAATCGGTGGGCCTTAGTTAAATAGAGTGATGTGCCTGTCAATACTGTAACTTTGATTTTATAGCTCTTTAACATGTCACGTGACAACATTTTTCATTCCAGTGTATTCATCAATCAAGTTATAGTAAGTTAAGGTAAGAGTAAAGTCACACGAGTTTACGCCAGGTTAAAAACAGCAATTTAATCATAATGGACAAGCCAAATTAAATTTTTGAATGGTTTTTAATTTGAGGATTTAAGCGCATTGAGGTACATTTTTTTCTCTACATCTATAGGATTTTTTTAAAAATTTTTTAAACAAAATACAATAACTAGTAAGAAGTTGAGGAAGAAAATGTACCTATGCTCTCATATATTTTGATCGCTTTATAAAGTGGGGGGTGGGGGCAGAATGAAAATATAAGGAATTGGAAGTTAACAGTGTACCCCTACCAAATGTTAGTTTTATATCTTGCGTAGGATTTTCTTATTCTTGGTAAAACTAGTATTCCATAAAGAAACAATGTCAAAGTTTACGTGTATGCGAAAAAAAGTAAAATTCGAATACTTTACAACATTTATTATTTGTTATTCTACCGAGGGGCCATATGGCACAATATCTTTTGAACGCCCATTGTCGCTCAGGTGACCGTTGTGGCCCCATGGGCCTCTTGTTAATTGATATAATAAGTCTTCTTATATAGCTGTCGATTAGATTTTGAATCAGTTCAAGAATTTACGTTGATATTTGCATACAAAAAAAGAACAAAAATATCTCAGTTATAATTCAAAGGCGAATCTACATTACAATTCCTACAATAAAATTAAACTTTTTCATTGAATTCAACATATGTAAAAATAGACAAACTCTAGATACCTATAATAATGAAGACATGTATGTAGTATCAGCACAAGAAGATGCAACGAAAAGTCTGGTTGATAATTCTTAGATACAGGTGATTCGTTAGAAAAGACTAAATCATGTTCGGGTTACATATTCATAACTTGATTGTTTCCGTTTCACTCTCTAAGTTCTATAATCTTTTAAACGTTTAGAGTTTCTTCTCTAGTTGTCAAATTTCAAGATTTAGCATACAGACAATGACACTGTTTTAATTGGGTGTTTATTTACGATTACATGTAATTTATGTGGATATTGCATAAAGTCAAACCATTAGATTTAAAAGTTTGAAATTACACACCTACAAACAGGGACCGGGCACTCTCTCTCTCTGTCTCTCTCTGTCTCTCTGTCTCTCTGTCTGTCTCTCTCTCTCTCTCTCTCTCTCTCTCTCTCTCTCTCTCTCTCTCTCTCTCTCTCTCTCTCTCTCTCTCTCTGGGGAGAGGGGTGAGGGGTTGCGTTGTATGTATCATAACCATTAAAATTAGTACCTTTGGCATACTTATTGTAGAGCAATACTCTCTCAAAAATTCTTTGACGTTCGTTGATACCTAAATAACACTAGTTAAACAACGATGCAAGGTATGTGTAATTCTTGCTGCGCTCGCCAGAACGGTGGCACCGTAAAACATATTAAAAAATAAATAAATCGTTTTTCTTTAATTAGATCACCTCTATCAGAATGGTTACATACATGATTCTAAACATTAAAAGCGTAGTAGATAGTTAATATGGACAGTATTTTAATTAAATACCAAATCAAATGAAATCGCCCATCGTTTTCCTTATTCACATATAGGAAAACAAAAGAAACAATAAAAGATGTTCCCGTACACGTATGACGACTATAAGTTTGATTGTGTGAATAAGAATCCTAATGGCTTGTCTTAGATAACAGCTTTATGAAATGTTTAGACATCTATCAAATAAAACATTGTTTACGAACATAATTAAAGTTGTGAATTAGTAAGGTGAACTTTTTAACTACGTGTACATATACTTAGTCAATGTTTCTATATAAAAGATTCAAAAATCCCCTTTTAGCATGAATTTGGGATTTTAGGAAATTGCACGTAAAATATATACAGAGACAACACATACACGTGAATATAAGATTTATGTTTTCTTAACTTGCAGTTTACAAGAAAACACGTGTCTTTGTACAGTGTATTGCCCTGACAAGCACACGCATAATGACCAGGTCAACCTCGTTAGATTACAAAAAAAAAAAAAAAACCCAAAAAAAACAACGAATAAATGCTTCAAGTGCCTGCTAGTCTACATGTCAAACCATCATAATTATTTGCTTGTAATTATCTCTTTGAGATATCTTGAGGTTGTTTTCGTTTTTAGTTTAGGTATAAAAAAACTTGTCTGACATTTAACTAATAAACTTAATCATGGTACTTTAATTACAAAAGTTTATTTTTCCATCTTACAAAATTTGCATGGCCGTTTTGAATAGGAATTAGTAATAGTACCAAGCTTGAGAAAAAAAATCCCCTTTTCATGCGTACATTTTTACATTTGACAATATACCATATTCATTTTCCTTTAAAATTTCTCCCTTTTTAATATTATCCAACTCTTTTTTACACCATCATGTTCAAATTTAGAGATAACAAAATCCCCATGAAACGTCACAGAATTCATGTTATCATTTCCTTTTGTACATTCTAAGTATTTCTGTGAAAGTCTATATTTTACAGTATAATATGATTAAGATAAAAATTATTGAACACAAGTTTTAAGTCATATTTTAACTTTCATTTCTAATGGACCTTTTAACAGTATGATGATGACTAAATCTTAGATTAAAGTAAGCATACGATTTATAAAAACACCCATCTGCTTAGAAAACAATTAATCATCATTTTTATGACCTTCGAAATTAAAGGACTAGTTTCTTACTGAATTCTCAAGCTTCTGGCCAATCTATGAATTATTTTTTCCATTTAAATAAAAAGAAAACTTTAACGAGTTTTGGTGGTCAATGAATTACTCATCAGATTTGCCTTAAAATTTAAAATATGTAATATTTTTGGCAATAAGCTATAATTATCTATACCAAAAAAATAAAAATATTTGTTAAGATTTGAACTTCAGACATTTTCCTATACATACATCTCTCTGCAAAACTCTTCATCCAAAAAAGGAATGATAAGGTTTCAAATGGTCATTGCCATGCAACACCATTAATGAGGCTGGCTGGTCAACAAATATTCTCCATCAGATCTACCTTAAAGTTTTACTTATCGTACTTTTGATCATAACTTGCTATTTTGTACATAGAAATCTAAATAATTAAGCTTTAAAATTTGAATGAGTTTTATATCATATACATCCTTTCTTTAGAAATTAAATGATAAAGTATATAATGGTCATTGCAACACAACCTTTATAACAGATTAATTAATGCTAACATTTGTTCTGTGTATGTAATTACACACAATTAAGGCAAAGCACTTTGGACTCGAATGTTAAAAGGTGTCACAGAAACGACGCATTAAAAGAAAAATGATACACAAGGTGAAGTAATCTCCAGAGCGAATTGACAAATTAAATATGCGTAAAGACCTCAGCTGAAACCCATTAACGTTAACATAGCCTGTCCTGTCAGATGATGACTTGTTGCGATGGTTAAGAAAAAAGGATACGTCATAAAAATTCCCGTCGGTACCAATCGCTCAGCAAGAAGTCCATACATTCCTTGCTTTATATAGAGAATGTTTATAACTCTGAACGCAAGATTTTAAAAATCTGATAGGCAAACTTAATTTTAGACATCAAGAAATACACTAAAAGAGCTATAAATATTACTATTCTTAACTTTTTGAAATGCAACAATGAAAATAGAATGATTATTAAACAACTTTATTATCTATGAATATAGAATAAAAAAATACTAGTGCGAAGAAAAAACAAACTTACGCTACATGTATGTAAATTAAAGAAAAGCATATCATTTTTCCTATAACAAGCATGGATATTTTATGCCATCTATCTTAAAAAAAGACATGATATGATTATAAAAATGTTCACTATGTTTATTAAGAAACTTTTAATATTTTTTAATTTTTATACGGGATATTCAGTGATCATTAGTGAACTCATAAACATGTATAATTTGATAAACATTTCATATTGCATTTAATTGTATAATGTTCGTATGCTAATAAATGGTAATAATTATTCTAAATTTCAGGAACATAATACAGTTTAATTAAGAGGTCGCCGTTATGTCTTACATGTCTGTAAGATCCGTTGATAATAATCAAGAATATCGCTAAAGACCATATACTTTGATAATGGTGCCTTAGCTTTCTTGACTCTTGTCACAAACCTACTTCATTAACAGCCTATTTGAAAACATTTATTCGGATCAAACTCACGATATGGTCAAAGTATTGTCAATTTCTAAGCAAGGAATTACATAAAGGAGGGAAAAAAATGAATAAGAATTTCTATTATGCGAACATATGACGAAATTAAGTCTGATATTTCATTGTTTTAAAAGAAATGACTGACTTCGAGTGTTAAACACCAGTTTGACATTTACAAATAAACAAATACTAGTTGCTCAATGCTTAGGAAAAATAGTGCATTAAATTTTGACCTCTAAATAGGAATAAAGACTTGTGCAAGAATATTAGAAATTAGGAATTTCCAATTGAATTGCTTGATATTTCGATTAAGATTAATGTTCATGCCTTGAACAACACGTCATACAACCTCTTGGCAACGGATGACACAACTTCTTCAGATTGTTTCATTAGCATTGGATATTTTATGTACAATCACTGCACCAGAAATGTTTATTAGAAGTTATAACCTTTTTATTCATTTATAGAATTCTTTTTTCATGATATTTCCTAATTTGCTTTCAAGTTTTCATGACTGAAAAATGTCTATTGTAAAGCAGTTTCGAACAAGTATGAACATTAAAAAGACATCGAAAATGTTATTTGTGTGTCATCTACGACGGAAGGATCACATCGTACGTTTTTAATACATTTTTAAGCAGTCATTTAAAAATCAAATATTCTTTTATAATTTGTTCTTCATATCAAATTATCTAGATTTTAGATACTGTGGAATTATTAGAATTCGTTGTGGCTCAATTTGTGTGGTATTCGTGGGAAGTCCACCCCCACGAATTTACATACTCAACCAACAAAACTTTTCAAAGAGTTAGTTTTCCTACTGAAGCTGAAAACCCACGTATCCACGAAATTATATCCCCACGAGAAAAGCAAAAAACCCCTTAACCCTAAAAAATTGCCCCCCCCGAATTTAAATGATTCCACAGTATTTAGATATTGTAAGATATACATTGTTGTATATATACATTGTTGTATATATTATTGTATAATAATATTAAACTAAAATGAAACTAAATTTTTCAAATTATATGTATATACAGTCCTTTTTGATGACCCTGAGTAATGCAATCAAACAAACAGTATAAAAATGCAGTCCACATAACAATCTTACGACATTGATTTCTTGTGAATAAATAAATTACAAAGTTAAAAGGAATGCGAATCTATTTAGAGTACAAGTTTAAACATCTCTACCTTAATTAAACCACAGAAAACAACGATATAAAAATCACAAAAGACGTATAAACTTTATGTATGTGTCTTGGTTTGAAACATCATATATATCTGAAGACATTATCAAAACCTATCATACCTTTTTTCACTTCTTTGAATTTATACAGTTAATTTGAACTAAAATAGATGTGGTTTATACAACAATTTGATACGAATAACAATGTTTCATTCGTCATGTATATTCAATACATGTTTAAATTTTATATGACATTTTTAGTACGTAAAGTACATTTTCTGTAAAAGGTTGTTAATTTTTTATTAACTATAACTATTTTGCTTTAAGATATTGCAAGATTAATGGCATTTTAAAGTTTTATACTTCAAAATAATATAATATATATTTATGTGAAACAAAGTGTTTTTGGTAAATCAATAAAGTTGTATTGTATATGTAATGATACCCGAGTTCACTAACTTCCTCTTATTAAAAAAGATTGTTATTGTTTACATGTAAATATCTGCAAACAAATGTGAGTCAGCGCGATGTTTGTTAATTTAATGTATGAGTGGTCACAAATGCTATTAAATTAATATACATAAAGTATCAAATGAGAGAGATAAAATTTAAAGTGTAAAACAAATTCCATCTTTAATTATAGATTAAAACATTTTGAAAAAAAAAAGAAAATAAAAAAGGAAAATAAGAAATACAAAACGCCTGCACCAGAGTAACAGATTACATCACGTGTGAGTTGATGTTCGTAAGTTATAATTAAATTTTACCTGTTAATTAATTATTGAGAAATGAATTAAAACCTAACTTTTATTTTCGATAAACCAGCCCGAAATGAGACTAAGGTTGGAAAACGCTTTGGCGGATCTATGTCAGTGGGAATTTGCATCAAAATATATGCAGGCTGTGAAATATTATTGAATGACTATGTAAAGAGTGAATATATTTCATGCGAATTTTTTTAGGGTATGCATAAAAATTAAGATATGACATATGTTTAATGAATAAAATGGGCCAATTCGTTTCTTGATTGCACGATTTTAGTTTTGATGGATAGAACTTTTTCAAAACAGGGTAACAAGAAAAATGGTAAAGGCGAAAATTGTTGAGAGAGTTAATAATCGGATTATAACCTTGGATCAGTCAACTTTAATTTTTGATAAATGTATGCAAAGAATGTGTATATACTAATGTTTTCAAATACATACTCTTTTTTGCCACTAAAGATTGGTAGCAAATCTTAAACATTAATTTGTGAACCATGACCAGATTGTGTTAACAACTCTTTGTCTGTACATGTATGACTAGATGGCAGTAAACATAAAACAGGGTAGTTGAATTGAGTGGGGGGGGGGGGGGGGTGTGACGATGACTGTGTTTTATCTAATTTTTCTTTGGAACATGATAAAAGTTATATTGAGATTTGACCCAATAAACATCATTAAGAAAAGAGATACGACACTATATGCTTTTAAAAGTGTTCATGTAGCTACAATTTAACAGATATTAATCGAAAGACAATTAATCTTGAATGGTCTTTACATTCATTTGAATTGTTAACATGAATACTACTTACTTTTCCTTATCTTCCTTTCAAATATACTTAAAACCAATTTACAACCATTTATTATTGAGATTATTTGCTTGAAAAAACGGTGCGTAAGACCCGCCCAATAAGAATAGTGTTTGTCATAAGACTCCTATGTATAGAGAAAAGTAACATGACCACATCTGTCCAGCTATTTCATGATAGATGTTATTTTTAAAAACTATTAACATAATTAATTTTGTGAAACTGACAGCCAATGAGCTGCCCAACAGGTATGGTTATCGAAACAACAAGCGTTTCAATATGTAATTAAATCGAGCTAATTAGGTCAGTAAAGAATTAACCAAGTCACCTTTCGCAATTCATCTTCTTTCATCAATTGACGTCCTACAAACAATCGTGAGAAAAATGTTCAATATATTTAGTTAGCTAAGAGGTTATAAAGAAAATAAATAAATTAACGCGCAAAAAGTGTGGTTTTATACATCAGATGAATGCAGTTATCAGTTGTATTGTGAAAAACCAAAACAACTATATTTTTGGTTGATAACTTGCAATGTGAGCTTTATCTAGTACTGTATCTTTTCTTTACTCTTATTGTAAAATATTTTCGTGCAGTGTGGGTAAAACGACAGTTGGATCAAAGTAAAATATACTACTGTTTTCATGCTATTGTGTATTAAGTAATCAAATTAAGTACTCATTTTTCTTTGTTCTAAGTAAACACAATAGATATGTAACTCAAGGAGACGATAGTTACATGTATGTAAGTTAAGACGATTGCTATGTTAGTTAATACAATAGTTAAGTAAGTCAACTTGATAGCTACATGTACGATTTTGTTGATCATCTCATAACGTTATAACAATCCCCTTTAATGATGCTATTGGCGTTTATGTTCTTGAACACGCACAGATACGAAATTCATTATAGTTTTAATAGTCCGATACAAAACGTTCTGGGCTTTGTTTAAAAACTTATCTGGATAATTTTTAATATGTATGTTTTTTAAGTATGTCGGTTTGATATTTTTCGACCTCTAATTGTCGTGCTATGGTTATCAATAAGGACTTTTGATTCAAATCTATTCTGGTTACAAACATGCATATGTTAAATAAGAAAACAGCACTTACTTTACTTTGAATGGAACTGTTCTATGGTATTTATGAATATAGCTGTATGAATGGAAGAGTATCTATTTTGTTGTCAATCAACTATATGACAAAGATAATGAACAGTACATTACAAACAATCACTAGTCTTTCAACTCTTGATAGCTAGGAACCAGATTTAAACTTTAACCGCAAACGTTTCCTTCTTATCAAGTTTATTGCATTTTTCTATAAAACACAAAAAAGAGAAAATAATCAAAAATGTTTAATTTTAGAAAGTTTTAGAATATTGTTACATATGCATGTATGGTTTTCTGTTCATTATTCAGACATTGACCTTGTCAATGTGTCAACCAATAACCAAACAAGTATTAATAACCACTGTGTACATTTCAGGATAATGAAATTACAAAAGCAGATAAATTGATTGAAAAACTCCAATTTGGTAACTTTGGGACTTGGATTTACTTAACTGTTACTCTTGTTAAAAACAAATCTGGTAGACTTCTTGTCTATAAGGACACATTTTCATTCATAATCATTGTATCATATTGAGACAGTTATTACATGCTTGGACTACACCGGACTTAAACCATAGGACATTTTAACAACACTAACGATGTAAACGCTCATTTAACTCCAAAAAAGGCAAACTTTTATTGCTGCTTTTTGTTCAAATATTTAAATTCTAATGCATATACACATGTGTACATGTATTTCTATATTTCATTTTTAAAAAGGTATTTTGGTTTAATATACAAAATATATTGAAAAAGAATGTTGTATGAGGTTAGCTTTTACTTAAATTATGTCATCCCCTATTTAGGTCCTCTTCCGACAAATCTATGACAATTGTCGGGTTTACAGCAGTGTTAAGTTATATTGTTCTCTTTAAAGACAAAACACAAAATATTTATTTGAATAAATATCCAAGGTTCAGTTCGGGAAGATTTGTAAAGACTATGTGTATTTTCATTTTCCTGCATATCATTTTCTGCTGTGTGTTTGTAAACTAAAACACAAACTCCTGTCATTAAGAAAATGAAATAATAGTTAAAATAAATATTGCAGCAAATGAAAAAATGCAAATAAACAGATGAAAAAGTTTAGAAATTGACAATAATTGAAAAATAAAAGTGAAGAGTTGTTTCAAAAAACGAATGGGGCCTTGTTGTACAAACAAGTTTTAAGGAAACAATTGATGTTTAGTCATCAATGCAACGGATAAGAGAAAAATGTATGCTTGACAATTATTGCCTGCTAATTCATAAGATTCATCATTTTGTCAATAAGGTTTATTTCTACATAAAAGTATTTCCTTGTATATAATTATCTTTCATTGTACGTGTCGATGTGCGCGAAACTCATCAAAAACCCTTTAACGAGAGAAAACGTCAATGTATGCTCACACTTTGTAAAACTTTATGTATTCACATTCATATAATTCATCTTATTCTTTATATTGTCACATTTGTTTGATTCTTTGCACGTTTTATGAGTAAAACCTTATCTACGGAATTAAAGCGTTGAGAAAATTCTGTTAATATAAAAGAGAGTTAAGGACGAGATGATAACTGTCATCAGCAGAAACTATTTTATGAATTATTGTTCAATATTGTTTGTTTCATCCATGATTTTAGTCAGACTGTGTTAAAGTGCGTCAATAACATATAAATCTCAAATTAGAGAGAACGTATGAGAAACCATGTTATAAGCAACATATTTTTACCCACGCAAAATTTACTTAAAATAATATGTAGACTTGGATAAATGATCTGCATCATAAAAAAACAATAGAAAATACAAACACGAGATGTCAAAGTTGTTTAGTGAAAAATCCTAAAATTATAAGTAGTTTTCCCCCATAAGGTTAAGAAACAGGAGCAGGAAGGCTGAGTCATATATCCTTTACATGTTGAGTGTAGGTGTTTTCATGATAAGCAAACTTTTAATCTGGATACGCTCGTTAATCTAGGTTCCAGAATAATCACGTTTTATCATCAAAAAATGATAATTAATGCATTAATTAAAATAAAACGAAGGACAAAGCAAGGATAACATGCCTATATAAATCGGGTTTTGTTAAACCAAATAAAATGGACTGATGCATTTAACTAAAATGAAATTTCTCTGAAGACTAATTTTGGAATTCTAATGAAATGGATTATTTAATTAGCCCTTTGAAAACCATCTTTGTTCAACAATATCATGATAATTAAGGCACTGAATTATGATTCAAATTTAATTCTGGACCTTAATTGGATGTAATTGGCGAAGATTTTACAAGTTAATCTAACTGTCAATAGATCGTCTACAGTGAGCACGGTTTACATAAATTTAATGGTTGACTGAACGCTATCATGAAAACGCTTTTCTTTTCTCATTTTTGATGTGAGTAGTGTGAAAGGTGGACGTGTTTTTTTTTTGGAGTTTACGCTGACTTCTGCCTCTTAGATATGGACAAGTGCTATTTGCATGAAAACCTTTGGATACAATTATTGTGACCAATAAATCTTAAGAAATTCCACTGACGGAGAATCTTAATTAATCCATTTGAATTAATTAACTTCACACACTTTGTGTCATTCTCAAGACTAGACAAGAAGGTAAGATGGTTTCTTCGACTCTAAATTCTGTTTATTTTTTTTTATTTGGTGAATGCAGCAAAAAGTTAATGGTAAATACTTAACAAAGATGAAAATAAAAAAAAACTATTTGTTAAATGCATTTTTTGACGTATTATATCTTTTTGACTATGTGCATGTACCAAAGTTTTATGATTTAGCATTTAATTAAACAGTTGTTAAATATAAATACAATGTTAATTTCATATTAGTCAGGTTACTTATATGTATGTTTTATGATTTTTTTTTTAAACGATGAATGATGCCGCACTTACGATGTCATTTCAACAATATTAACTAACCCTTGAGTTTGTATTTAAGTAGAACATTTCCTACAACTACAATATTTCAGTTATTATAAAAGCTTTGGTTTTAGTTCTAAAACATGTATCGGAAAAGCTATAAAGACGAGCACAAACAAAATCAGTTTACACTTACACAAAAATTAAATTTTGTAGCAAAATCCTTCAAAATATCTATAGGCATTAATATTGCTAACATTTTTAAGATTAAAAAATTCCCTATTTTCTTATTTCATTTCGAATGCAATCATTCTTCAGAGTATATTTAAGACGTGAGTCAGTTTACGCAACGAGTAATAGGAGAAAAACGTGATTTTTGTGTCATCAGGAAAGTAATTTATAGCGGCAGTTGACATTGTAAATCAAAAACCACTGAAGACGCTCACAGCTTCTGTGTAAATGAGTGTCACCTCATATTAAAAAGCTAATTCAACTTGCATCTGCATATAACTGTGAGTTCAAAAGGTTTAATTGAAATTATGACTTAAAACAGAATAAAATTTAAAACAGAATTGTTAATATGAAATACAAATAAGCTATTGCAGAATATGTTTGAAGATACAGACATGTGTAATTAAAGTGCTTTAAAGATCATTCTCTTTAAAAGACATTTTTATAAACAAAAAGTTAGAAATATATTCTTGATGTCACCCCTCGAATTTACTACCTTGAAAAAATGCTTTATATTATGCCGATGGTAATATTTTGTAGATGGGAGCTTGTACAATGAAGTCTCTTTTTCTGCTTGTCTCTTGGATAAACTTGGCCTATTCAACACACCAACATTTCGTTACGCCGGATCAGAAGTCGGCTATGCTAGGTTCTCTTAGCAGTCCTGAGTTTGCTGATGCTGCAAGTCCCCAACGAGTGGCTGTAGTGGACAATGGGTATTATAATCCACAAAAAACTCTGACATCACTTTCGTCGCTTTCAAGTTTCAATAGTGTGGTAGATAATATTCAGCAATTGCCTGATCAGATGCCTTATGATTCGTATCCTGGGGACCAGGCACCAACGCAAACACCAACGGATCCATATTTGATCCAAAAGCAACCTTTTCAAATGACCCCGGACTCTTACCCGCCGGTATCAAACCAAGGACTTTCAAACACAAACGGCAATGTACTTAAAGGATCGAACAGACACAGTCCATTGAACAAAGACCAAATACCGACCGAAAGCAAAATTAGCGTTCAAAGTGTACAGGCGAAAGAACTTAACATAACTCCAATAAAAAAGAACACGTTAGCAGATAAGATTGACATCACTAAACAGGAAAGGGCTTACACCATTGACCAGCCAACCATTAAGAAAGCAGTCAACAGACAGAAAATTGCAAAGGTCTCAGATACTACCTCTTCTATGTCAACAAATAAACCAAATATTCTGAAACCAAAAGCCATAAAATTTAAGAGTGGCGATACCGTTTATAGGCTTGGTCAACAAAGTGCGTCTTATCGCTTTAAAGGGACATCGTTTACCAGATCACCTAAAACAACTGCTAAAACAACCTCTGAACCACCGGTAACAAAAACTGATTTCAGAACCACTCAAATGGAAGAACTAAGAACAACGTTCCAAAATTCCATACTAGGCGGTTATTTTACAACAGAATCCCCGGTAACAATGTGGAAGCAGAGTATTGAAAAGGGACTCTATGAAACAACAAAAGGATTCAGTGTACCTATTTCGTCTAATCAGAATACGCCCAACCCTACAAGCCAGCCCCCAAACCCACACGATCAAAGATACTCATTTGTCAATCCAACAGATGGAGCCGTTATTGGTGGTCATATAGTCAGTGGAGAAAAGCCGCCCTCTGATATTATAGTCAACCACCACGAAATGTCTGTTTCTGATAGAAATAAATTGTTCCAGAGAAGACAAACATTACAGCAAACAAACTGGAACCATAATCAAAGACAGCAGCAACATAACGCATTAAGCACGTCATTATCTAACATGAAAACTCCACAAAAACCAAGACAATCCCCTGCAATTAAACCAACTGAGGTTCCTTCATCTGCACATGTAGTATCAAACACTGAAAATGTAGCAGACATCATAATTGGTGGAAGTCAGCAAGGGTCTCTTTCCATGAACACTGAACCAATAATGCCAAGACCTGTTCAACACGTTGTTGATAACTCTCATCATCAAAGTGTTCATACACAGATACAAGAAGTAAACACCCACATACCTCAAAATAAACCTCTGAATGAAATTGTAGATTTTCAGAACGGAAGAATGGGATTAGGAATGGGATCTCTCTCCAATTTCCAAAATGCTGAATCTAATAGTAATCATAACGAATGGTTGAACGATAAACGATTTGCAAATGAACTCGGATTTGGTCAGCAACCAGTTTCATCGCAAGTACCGCACAGTGACCAGGTTTTACAGAGACAAGATAAAATGAGTCAAAGATTTGGACACGGTAATATGGCCCAAACACAAAGCTCCTCACAATATGTTGCAGGAGGTAATACAAATACTGGAAATCGCAATCATTTATCAAACGATATGCATGCCAAAAATATGGTAAATGCTCTTGAAAAGAAAAATTCGCATCAAAAACATGTTCAGAATTTTCATGGACAACGGCAACAACGTAAAAAACATAAAGATCCTAATAAAAACACAAGGTTAAACAATCAGCAAACGCTATCAAATGTACATCAAAACAAACATATGGCTGCAGTGAATCAACAACAGCTTCCCCATGCCAATCATCAGAATCAACAGCATCATAGAAGCCAACACGAACCAATTAATCATTCTCTAGGAGGGTCGCTTTCTAACCTAGGTAGAGCCAGTCTCCCAAGTACCACACACGAAAAGAAAACAAAGGCTAATCAGCAAAGAAATCCCCCCAAAACCATGAATCATCAAAGGCCACCGGTTGTTCCAAACCATCAGAATGGTCAGCATTTTAACCAAAGGACACAACAAGGTCATTCTCAGTTAGGTAGTCAGCAAAGCACTCATTCAGAACCAATAAACCAAGGCAGTTCCATGCAAAATAATCAGCAATCATCAGAACCTATGCGCCAGCAAGACCGCGCATTCAACAGCCAGCTAGGAAACCCTTCAGAATTCTTTGATAGACAAAATCAAATTCAGACTCAAATGCCTGGTGCAGAAAACGTTCAGTACAATATAGTCAACATGCCACCATCTCCAGCAGAATATTTTCATCAAACCGTTGAATATATCCCAGAACCTACAAATGTGAAAAGTGTTCAAAAATTACAATCGTCTAACACATTATACCAGAACAACAATATGCAAAATGGCGGAAGTCCATCGAGAGTAGAATATAATATAAGGAATGATAAGATAGAAACTAATTCGTATAATGTCATCAATGAAGTTCCAGCAGGCCAAAGGTGGAGACATAAAGAAACACATCCAAATATGAAGCAAACTGGTTTCGAACCTGAACCCATGGGGAAAATGACACAAAATATGTACCAAGTTGATACTTCTTTGTATGGAACACAGAACCAACAACTAACTCCGTCTAACAGTCTGAACTCAATCACACCTAAACTTAATCAGCGGGATATCATGGACACCTCATTTAACATGCCTAGAGAAATTATTAATAATCCTCATATCCAAATGCTTAACATAGAAAATCCGCGACAAAGTGACTTCTCCTTAACTAGTACAAACATTTTGGACATAAAACCAATTGACGGGTTGTCTTCAGATATTGTTCAGATTTCAGAACTAAAGAACAATATTCCTATCATAGAAATTCCAATTAATTACAATTACTATGAGACGACAACCGTGCCAGTAGTGGATCATAAACAGAATCTACACACGACATCTTCTCTAGCAGCCCAAGGATTCGGCATCCAGCAAGCCTTTACAAAAGCACCCGAGATGTTTCAGATGACCACTAAGAGCAGTAAGTTAAACTCATTTTAGAAAAAAGAAAGATTATCAATTGCTTTTATTTCGACAGATGTATTTTCTCACTGATGGCTATTTTGATTTTCGTAAAAGTGTCGCCCAACAACTGGTGAGAAATTAAATCTTTTAAAGAAACGTGATACAGAATAAATCAAACGCAACAAGATAAACATATAATAAAAAATAAGTGTTTAATTAACTTTTGCTGTGTTAATATAGGTAAGTATTTCTACAATACGAACCCAATCATTTACATTTAAAATTATTTTCTTAACAGCATGTGGTTACGAAGTCAATCCGTTCAACAAAAACGAGTACGCTATGAGCAAAGCGGAAGCTCAGGCTGGCCGGTTTACATCAAAATGTCCCGCGGGTTTACATTTCCGCGTAGACAGATGCCGCTGTGATTGGCCACAAGCCCAACCAATCTCCAGTTCCGGTTCAAGTTTGACATGTGAGTTGTTTCAAGTTATAACTTCCTGTCCAAAAATCCTAGAATAGCAATTTGGTAGAATAATGAAATATCTTTCTTGGAATGTTTTTAAACTGATAAAGATATGTATTTCAATAGAATTCATAGATATATGATAATTAGAATTATCAATTGTTATAGAGACACCAATAGAAATGATTATTATGCGATATGCATGTTGCATTTTAAAGATCCTTTGTATTTCATCAATTAATGTCATTTGTGCAAGAGGTAAATTTGAGAAAGAAAAAAAAACCCACTTATATTGGACCATGCATATAGATTGAAAATAAATGACATCCTATGAATTTCTAATTTAACTTTGGATCTTTATCTCTGACGTTGATAATTAAGGTTAAGCGATATATACAACATATAACGCGACCATTTGACTCTTAACACTGATTAATGCTGGTCACGTTAACACAGGCACGAAAGGAACTCTGTTGACTTTACTGGAAAAATTAATTACCGACTTTGAGTGATTTAATGTTTGTCTTTGTATCCTGAGGTCTACCAAATTAATCAAATTTTCAATTTAATTATTCTAAATTAAAAATCCAAATACATAAATGTGACAAAAGGAACACACAGGTTTTACATAAAAATGTTTTAGTTCAGTAACGCAATCAGAGTGATCGAATAAGTCCAGTTGACATTAGTCCGTCTGATATAAAAGTTTGACTTTGGTTGAAGAGTTATTTAGAAGAACAACATTGAATATATAATTATTTACAAATCTTTTGAATGAAATTCGTTTTGACAAATATAGACACGTTGGTGGTTTTGGTTTGTAATGTTAAAAAAAGTAGATATGTTGTACGCTTATCACTTACAAAATAACAGACAAACATTAGTCAATATAACAAAGGACATTTTTTAATCGTGTAATTTGTGTTTGAAATGTAGATTTTTTTTCTGTCCTTTTAGCTTGCCAATATGTAGTAAATCCAGCCAACAGGGGCCAATATGCCAATAGTTTACAAGATGCCCAGGCGGGCAAACTGTTTGACTGTCCAGCTTCTCTTCATTTCGATGAGCAGAAATGTCGGTGTGATTGGCCATGGCCATTAACGGTAAATACTTTTTTAAAATACGTTTAAGCTTAACCTGAATCTGAACATCTTAAATAACTTTCATGAAAATTATCAATTTGTACAACTTTGATGCTGCATCCAATACAGTGAACATTTTTTTAAAAGCAGATACAACAAATGAAAAACTGTACTGTAGATTCCTAATTAAACGCGAAGAGACAATACCCGCGTAAAATCGCAAGAAGCACCCCTCGCAGATTTTCAAATTTCGCATTAATTTCTGAGAGTTGAGAATTATAAGAGATTAGGAGCAAAGTTCCGCATTCGCGATTTAATATTCTCGCGTTATGATAGATAACAGCGGGATCGCTGAATTAAGTACTCGCGTAATATAAGGAATCTACAGTATATACTAGTCATAATACTAGTAAGCTAGACGAATAGGAGACATAAAATATCTAGATAGAATGTTAATTCCATTAATGATTCAATTTCTTCATGGTATGACATGGCGCAGTAATAAGAGAAATGTCACCAGCGCGCTAATTCCTTAAATTTACATAAGCTTTTTGTAATTAAGGTAAATATTTCGAAATTTATGATAAGAAATTGACAAGAATATTGCCAAAAGATCTCGACAGTTTCATTAATTGCCTAAATATTATGGAAAAATAATCCGATCGGAATGAGATAAAATGTATACAACATGAACTTGTCATTTAAATGTCATCTCAAGCTTGCAATGTTGGTACATAGTTCGAATTCCAGGCGATATGGCTATTCAAAATGTTTCATTTTAAAATTATATTGTTACAAACAGAAAACAATCAGAAAAAAAATCAAGAGTTACTTTCTTTACATCAGTTTACAGTAATGTTTTGATATCAGCTGTATCAGATTAAACTTCACACAGTATAGTTATTCTGAAGTTATATATATAAAAGTTTTTTTTTAAAATAAATATTTGACTTTAAAATATGAGAAATGATATCACTTATTTCAAAATAAACATAATGAATAACGCACAGTCAGTTTATATATGACTTTATGAATTTGAGAACTGATATCACTTATTTCAGAACAAACATAAATGAATAACGCGCAGTCTTGTCAAGTATTTTCATTATAGTTAAAAAATTTGATGGGTCTCCAAAATAGAACGTTTTCCTCCATTCGTGAGATGTGCATCATTGTAATTAACCCCGTCCATCAGCCCTGCCAGTCGTTCTGTGTGACATGAATCTAAATGAAATACGAACTGTATATTTTTTTTATAGGAAAGATCATTAAAAGACTGCTTAGTATAATGGGCGCATTGTAATAATGACTGCTTGCATAATTCTTTCGAAAGAGTGTACGTGTTTATTTTTAAATCAGTAGTGGTTTTTATTGCGTGATGATGTATGCCGCATTGTTGAAAATAGACTTTTAAAGAATGCAATTTATTGTTATGATTAAAATGTGCTTGACATTATCTCTCTGTCATTTTTATTGTTCTGCTTTACTTTTGTCGTTAGAAAAATAACCACGGTCTCGTATTCGAGACAGACAAAATATTTCAAATAAACCTGGAGTATATCGCAATGATCTTTAACTTTAAAACAGAATAAAAGCAAAACAACAAGGACAGTTTTTAATGAAATAACATTTATTTTTTGTTTTATGTAGGCTTAACAGGGGTTCAACACCATAGATGAAGATCTAACCAGAATTTCAAGAGGGGATACGCCGGGAAAATACATAGGGCACCATTTATTTGAGGTCCCATAAATCAATTTTACTTCCGGTGAATAAACATTCAATGAAGTTCAAGCTGTTGTGATATTATTATTTATGTTGAAGTTCAATGTATATATTGTATATATTTAAGTGCTTTATATGAATTTTAAAATGTTGATTTTTTTGTTACTTGTATAAATGGAAGTTTGGTCCATTCATTAATTCGTCTCCTACCTACCATTACCATTTGTATCATCAGTTCATCAATAATTCAATTGTCATAAAAGTCTTAAATCTCTTATCTTGTTGTGTCATTTATTAAAAGATATATCATGTATTTTGAATCACGACCTATGTAATGATTGATGAAGAGTGTATAGAAAAAGCGTTCAACATATTAGACCCCCCCCCCCCCGCAAAAAAAAATTAACAAAAAAATCAAAATTTGGTGAGTGTCTTCAAGTAAATTTATATCAGTTTATCATATTCGAAATTCGCTCTATTTTCTAATGTATAATTTATTTTTTAGTCATATATTATTTCACTCGGTCGAAAAACTATTACTAATTTATAAAGATTTGAAAATCTTATTTGCGCTTTATAACCAGCCTTTTAATCAATATTGTTGCAGAAACATTAAAGAAATGTTACTTGTTCCTACTTGTTAAAAGTATGAGTATGAAATCCGATAAAATTTCTTTTTTCATCAATAAAACAATAAGTTGTGTAAGTTGATGTGTCTTAAAATCAAATAATTAAAATAAATGAACGAAAACATATAATAGAGAAATGGAAAATAAATGAATTTTGTAATTAAAAAAATTGAATTCTAACAACTATCTATCACTAAGAATACTGTAAATTGTAACCCCTTCCTGAAAAACGAATAAATAACTAAATCGAAAGTTCCAAGGAACATTCTGAAAGGATTGCTTAATTGTCTTCCCTAATTTGTTTATTGGGTTAGTTTGTGTTTGATTTACGCGACATAAAGATTTCGACAAAATAGAACATACAAATGTATGTAATGTTTGTTTCTTTTCTTTGCTTTATTTCATATAAAGGCACTCACTGAGAGAGAGAGAGAGAGAGAGAGAGAGAGAGAGAGAGAGAGAGAAAGAGGAGAGAAAGAGAGAGAGTGAGAGAGAGAGTGAGAGAGAGAGAAAGAGAAAGAGGAGAGAAAGGAGAGAAAGAGAGAGAGAGAGAGAAAGAGAAAGGAGAGAAAGGAGAGAGCGAGAGGTGTGGTTGTAAATTACCTTTTCTCCAAGGAAGAAACAAGGTTGAACTAGAAGGGTTTTATTGATTTGCATTGATTAAAATTTATACAATTCTACAGTTTCAAGATATTAATGAATTTCATTCCTTTCCAATTATTACATCAGTTCTATGAATGTATTGTAAACGCAACACAATCCACTTTAAAATCGTCATAAATAATTCACATTGTATATATCAAGGTTCAAAAAGCTTGAATAACAAAAAGCCTCGTTCAATCAATTGACTTGACAGTTTTCTCCACAAATAGCACAAATGTTACGACTTACATTAACCTGTAACATAATTTACAGAAATGGTTCCTTTTCCTGTACTTGAAAATTAACCTATCATACACTACTGATGTATGTACAATGACGTAGAGAGCAACCGTAGTACATTTACTTAACATCTCCTTGTTCTGGAATTATTGAGATAAGTCTTTATAAAACAACATACATGGAACTCAATTTATAAACTCTCACTACCTGCTTTAAACTTTGTTGAAACATTCTCAGATGTATCGGATTGCACAATATATATATATATATATATATATATATATATATATATATATATATATATATATATATATATATATATATATATATATATATATATATATATACATATATATATATATATTAAATAAGAAAACACGAAAAACGTTCAATATAGCTTAAGCGCTTTCATTTTTGAAAGCGCTTAAGCTATATTGAACGTTTTTCGTGTTTTCTTATTTAATTTTTATCTATAACTCGCCGACCACTGTGGATTTTAATGTGTTTCAATATGTATATATATATATATATATATATATATATAAAGTACAAGGAAATTCACTTCTTATTGGGGCTCCACCGCCGCCCCGACCGAGGCTTGAACTTCTGACCTCTGGAACCCATTCTCCTAGCGGTGAACGGCCACCGCGCTAACCACTCGGCCATCTAGGCAAGTCAAAAAGTTTGCTTTCGATGACAAACGGAACCTAGCGCGCTGGCTGTGCACTAAACAGTCGTTTGAGATACCGGTAGAATACAGTTAAACGACAATTTGAGAGGATCGGAACGATACACATTGCAGAGATAAATACATATATAATAAGCACAAACATTGCAATAACTCTCAAATTGACATATACCTGCCCATAATGAATTATAAAGATATATATAAAGCACAAGGAAATTCACTTTTTATTGGAGCTCCACTGCCGCCCCTCTGGAACCCATTCTCCTAGCAGTGAACTATATATATATATATATATATATATATATATATATATATATATATATATATATATATATATATATATATATATATATATATAAAGAAAATTTTAAAAATGAAAGTCAACACAGAGTAAAACGTTAGCGCTTTCATTCAATCTTCAGACGTTAAAAAACGTTGCACTTTTGACTTTTGGATCACTGAATAAAAAAATCCTTGTAACTCAGAATGAATTCAAAATTTCGCTAGACATTTGCTTCTCATCTAATGAAGTTATCGCTAAGATATGACATTATGCCTAGATCAATATTTGCCAAGTGGCATATGTAAAATTGCATGTACCTCAATCAATATTTTTGGCAATCAATTCACACAAACTCCAAGAAGTTGTTGGTGCTTGCGTAGCCATAAACACAATTGTTTCTTTACATTCAGTAGTTTGTGTACAGCGGCATTGGTAACTGCATTCTACAAAACCATATTTCTTTGCTATATCTTTTGACACCAACTGGCATAGTGCCAACTGTTCCTGGAAGTCTTCCTTCGAACCTTCTCTTTGCACTGGATGATATACCTTTTAGCAAAAGAAATTCGGTTAATACATGCTTAAAATCCAAAATTACAGTAACATTTTCATCACACTTTCTTTGAAATAATGGAAAATTGAATAAAGATAACCAAGTTGGTAAATGATTTCAAATAATAAAACAAGTGGTATAGGGGAGGGAATCAAATCAACTATGATTTCAACGCGTATCTAGCAGCAAAAAATCATATACAAGATCTTGACCTTAAAACGTATTTAATTGGCTTGAAATTAATGTTTTAAGAATGTACAGAATAAAACCTCTAGAATATTGCAGTTTCCTAAATATCTTTAAAATGTATTGCATAGTATTATAAAAATATATTTATGCTAAGGGCAAGTTACTATGAATTTTTTGTTAGCGTACACGTATAAAAATTTTACAATCTTAAAACATCGGTTAATTATTAAATGAATAAATCTAAAAAGAATAATATCATAAAAGCAAACCTGTAATAGCCTTTCTCCATGTGATTTGCAACTTATGTTATATCCAACGACTGTGACATTGTAAGGAGTAGATGATATCTTCAACCACATTGTATTAAGTTTCATCAAGAAACATGGCGGCGAGGTTCCCTGATTTGGAAGTTCTAGACATGACGTGCGGTTGCCGTCCACAATTCTGCTCAGTTGAGATGAAATGTTTCCAAGTGTGTCAAGTAAAAGCAACGGGGAGTTCAAGGAAAGTTTAAGTCCAGCCACACAATTTAAAAACTCTACTGTTATAAAGCCAGTGTGTCCAAAACTACCAGTTCCTGAAACAACTGTTAGATGGATTAGCACTAATATATCTATGAAGCTGTCTTCTTTGTTTATAAAGTGCAACGTAACAAAAGCCATATTTTGACCAAATTCATTATCAGTATCGAATGATGTATTTAGAGATGTACAGAATATATAATCATTTTCTTTGTATACAGATACGTCTTTGATGATAAGGAAACTGTTTTCTCCCCATACCGCCTTTGTAGAAATATGTATATTTAAAACATCCGATCGCATTTTTGGAACAGTTATTTCGAGCAGAACAAACGTTTCACTGGTTGGATAAAGTTTCTCTACGTTCAATCTGCGCATTTTACAGATGTATTGGGCAGTCATCTGAGAGGATATCAATTACAAAGTATCATAATAAAAAACGTCCCCATGCAATTCATCAAAGAAATTCCGCATTGAAAGCCGTGTAACTATTATTGACCAGAATATATCATTCTTTCTCTCCCTTTCTCTCTTTCTCTCTCTCTCATGGTCGAGAAAGTGTCTGAGAGCGACTTAATAGCTATAAAGAATATGTGTATAGTAGAAAAAAATCAGTCCATGTAAATTTGAAACGAGTACTGGTCTCAATAATATTTGTTGGTATCAATTTTCGAGGATAAATTGAAAATCAGAGTTTCAAGACACTTAAATTCGTAGCCAATGATTTTATCAATACAACATGTTAGTAAAAATTGTACTTCAATAAACATTTTGATTAACTTAAAAACAAAATCCATAAAAATTGGTATGTTGATGAAACCAAAGTACCTTTTTTTTCGATGGTCAGCCAAAAAACAATGCTTTGTAAAAATTGAATAGAATTTAAGTGCATTGAATATGTGCCCAAAATGCATAGTCGTGTATATAAAATATATTAATATGTAAATTCCTCGCAAAAAAAATTGTAGAAAACATGGTACTTTGAGAAAATATTTGGTAGCAGAATGTTCAACTTTGATGCTATTTGGTTTTTAGCCGGGTTCATTAAATTGGGTTTAATCATGACGGTTGGTTAGTGTACATAACATCACATGGTTATCCTGTAATATTTTAAATACTTCGAGTTTGCAATATAAACTTGTTGGGTGGCGAAATACATTGTTTATTAGGTCATTCTAAGATTAGCAACCCCGATATGATACTGACTCAGGTTGGTTAAGGAAACGCAACCTTACAATTTAGAATTTATACACAAAATCGTAAGGTTACACTACTGTTTTAAATCAGAAAAAAAGCTATTTTAGCGATAAAATAGATGTCACTGCGATAAAATCGGGTTGTACATTGCGCCCACATTAGTGAATTATCAGGCGATATCTACAATGTAAAATTAGTTAACATATATTTATTAACATCGAATGAAATAAAACAACACTATCCCGCGGTTTCCACAAAACAATGAACAGAACAATCGTAGTTTAATAAAATCGTCTGCTTGAATCTTAAGGCCTCCTCAAATAAATTAATATTTGTCCAGTTCTTAAACCTTGCTAACTTTATACAGTTTGTGTGGCTCCATCAAAGCGACACAGAATATTTGAGTAAGTAATCAGTAATTTTCAAGTCCAGAATTAATCTAACCTTTGACACGTGTTAAATGTGAACTTCAAAATAAACGGGATAGTGTTTTAGCTTTTTTTGAATTTTATATCATTAACAACGCGGAGGAAAGCCTCATCGATAAATTAATGAGGCTGGGTCCAATTTGTTCTGCCATGTTTTAATGAAATTTTTCCCATGAATTTCTACAGAAATAATTATTATTTTAAGATGAAAAAACAGGCATTTATCACATCGTATGTTTAGGGGGTCATCTAAAATTTGATTGATTTTTTTCATAGAACCCTATGGGATTTTGCTTGAAATGTATCGGTTTTGCACATATTTTTATTATTTTCTAAACTTCTGTCCTAGAGATTTCTTTTTCTGTTTTACATATGAAAATTATTGCTAAAAGACATCAAATGGTCAATTAAAAATCCTTTTACCTCCTGGTTTGTTCCTAGGGTCTTATCAAGTTGTTTTTTGTTTGCCCAATTTTCCAGATTTGTCAGATAATGGCTACTTTGTATTTGACAAGAAGGAAATTATGAACTTTTTCAACTAGTACATAGATATATAGCATCACATATTAAGGGTTATTGATATAAAATGCATGGTAACTGTCTTGAAATACATGTATTAGGCCATTGTTTGGCCGGGTAATAAAACGTGCTGAACCCGTTTCACGTTTTAAACCCAAGCACAAATATAAATTATACTTTAAGACATTTATGCAAATTCATTTTACAATGTGATATCAATTTTACGCCTTAAACGAGCTATTTTCAGCAAAGAAGAAGGTACAGTTTCTTTTAATATTTGCCCTAAAATTCCAAAGTTGTTTAGATCTCCTAAACACATATAAAATCTTGAACAGGTGTGTATATAAAATGCCAAATTATACATGTACATTTTTATCTTGTTTCAAAAAAAAATTATGACTTCAACATTTTGGCACATATCTAAGATTTAGTCAAAAATGGTGAAAAATTGCACATTTTGTCATAGCTTTCTGAAAAGGAAAATGTGTCCGCAGCCGTCTCCCACAACAAAATTAATATATTTTATGTGTTTTAACATGATACAGTTATAATGTGAGTTTCATCGTGGGCGATGGCTGCGGACATAGTTTTCTGTTCAAAAAACCCCAGAGGAGTTGGTGTCTTGTGCTCAGTTTTATGAAAATTACGGGAAAATGCACTGTTTGTGATGTCACAATCATCCTTGTGAAAGTCTAAGCAGATAAATATTTATAGATTCTTGTTTGTGGGTATTTTTGTGTAAATAAATGTTTCATATCTGACCCTCTAACGATTCATTATATATACGATACCAATTTTGAATAAGTATTTATACAAACTCATTGGTTACAATAAAGGGGAAGGAAAGTAAAAAAAAATTCACATCACAAAGTGGCTTAAATTACCACTTGAATTTTGCTGTAATGCACGTTTAAAGAGAAATGTTATTTGCTGGAGGTTGACAGGATAAAGATCTCTTCTGTTCTGAAAACCAAGAAATAATTATATTGACGTAACATCGTCTATTCTAGTCTTCAGTAACCTACAAAATCGTTATATACTGAAGGTTGACATGACGGAAAAACCTTTTGTAATTAAAGCCAAACAAATAAATTATTTTGACGTCACACCATCTATTCCGGTTTGGGTTTCCCTATGTAATGAACACGATGGTATGAAATAAACGCTTGATGATGCCTTTCTGTTTCTTAAGTAATCAACTAAGTAAAATTAATAATGATATTTATGTTCACATGTAAATCTAAAGATTATTATGTGCGTGTATAAACTGTATATAAATTTTTATAGAATAGATGCCAAGTCCGAGTACAACTGAATAAGACTGTTATAATTGTAATCAGCATATTTTAAAAATGCATTCACAATTCTCTAAATTCGGAATTACCATGATAAAATAACGACAGCCGACACTTCGTTGCTTGGCATATGTTTACGATTCCTTCAACTACGCGATCGGATATTCCACTAACACTATGACAATCATGTGCCCAAATGTATTCCTCAAGTCAACACATGTTCCTTTTATCATTGGTTTGTGATTTAGCAGAAAGTCAAAAGCTCAAGTCGATATTATTCCATATTTTTCACAACTCTAGTTTAGAGCAAATATCAAAATTAGCTAGTACATGTTTAACTGACCAATGCTATGTTGATAAATCTAACCGAAACGGATGTGTAAAGTCATAGATTTGAGTTCAATGGCAGCGCTCAAAGAGGATCGAAGTTTAAATTAAGCTATCGATATTTCTTGATTAAATTATTATTTAATGTTTTATGTTTAATTGAAAATACATAAGATTTCCAAACACAACGGATGTTAGTTATTTGATTTATTGTACTACATGTACATATTTTTAGTTTCCTTCCCCTTTTATAATAGCGCAATGTGTCATTTAATGAAAACGTTTTCAATAATCATCAACTGAGCCCGGATACCTGTAAAGAAACACCTGCAATTTGCATTTACTTCCAGTAAAGCCCCGTTTAAAAAACAATTTTACAGGTATTGTACCTAGCATGTGTATTATATGACTGATACACAAATGAATTTTCATTTTGATTAGTGTAGTAAAGTCTTAACTTCGAAAAATGGAAATTGTAATGTATTATTGGTTACTTGGGGTCATATGGTGATGAGAGTATCGACGGGTAGTACTTGTACTTGGTCACAGAGATTCGCCAACAAATCGTCGAATTAATGCTAACCGTTTGAAATAGGCCTGCCAGCAGGTGACATGTCACACCTCACACCTTGGTGGCTCTGATAATGCAATGCCAGCTGAGTGACAGGGGCAAAAAGCGAGCCTCTGGCGCCTTTAAATAACTGAAATACGTGGCTTAGAACAGAAAGCCATTGGCATGTAAAAAGTCTAATTTGATCACAAACCAGTGATGCTGAAATATCAGCACCTTTTACTAGATATTTAAATTCGATCGAGCCCTAAAGGAAACGGAAATATTCAACGAGATGGACAGGAGGTGGGGCTGGAAAACTTGCCAATTGTCATCAGATCTCTTCAAAACTTCCCAAACTGACTGTTAGCATAACTGTGAATCTGCTACTCACCTATAGAAGACAGGGAGAAGGAAGAAAATAATTTCTTTTATAAAGAACTGTAGAAAGTTTGAGTAGAAACATCTGTGTATGCTTTCAATCTGATTAAAATAAGATCTTTGTAACGCTCCGAAATTCTGATAGTCGCTAAACAGTCTTTGTGTAGCGACATCAGAATTTGTCGGAGCGGATCAAAGATCTGATTTTAATCAGATTGTGTATGCTTTACTCCGCAAACATGTATTGGGTGTTCTCAATGCAAAATTAGGCAAAATCAACGATGTGAAAATTAAATTACAATGAGAAAACATGGTTAGGGTATGATGAAAAACAATGGTAGTAGACCGCTGCTATAAAGCAAGTTAATTAAAGGCGGTATTATCTTCTAACACAAGTACATTCAAAAAATTAACATTCACGAGATGGTCACATCCATTACCAAATTGATCAAAAATAGGAGACAGGGAGGATCAATGCAGAACGTTAGAAAAGTAAGAGGGGATGATATATGAACCAACAACGCACTTGTCCTGGTAGAATTGAAATTTGAAAATTGAGAAAGATTAAATAAGGAGGAGGTCAATCATCCCAAGTAGATATAGATATTACATTCATGAAATCATATGTCAGAGATAAAAAAACAGCGTTACTACCAAAAGATACAAAAATTAACTCGACATTGAACAGTTCAACACATCACTATTTGAATCAGAAAAGAAAAAACATGGGTTGGAAAAAAAAAGAGAAAGAAAAAAGGAAAAATAAATTACACCAGAAGCATAGGAATTGATAAAGGAATAAGGAATCATTCTTTGAGTATTATGAGGGATAATTTTGATCGGGTGAGGTCAAATCCAATAAAGCCCAAAGGGCTTTATGATAGATTTAGCCACCCTCCGACCACAATAATAACCTCATAATATTCAAATAATATTTTCTTACATTATTTTAAATTAATTATAATAAGTACACTTTAGGACAACATCTTAAAACCACCATTTTTACACGAAGCACATGTTATGTATTACTACGCGGCGCAGCCAGTACTGTTTGTCGGTTATGCTATAAGACACGCCTACTGTGTGCCGCTCTTCAATGTAAGTATTGAGCCAGATGCTTCAAAATTGATTCGTAATGTTATCATAGACAATGGCACTTGAAAATGCAAATATTAAAAAAAGATACTGAAGAAAATACTAACAACGACGCCATTCAGACTAATAGATAAGCTGCAAAAAACATAATCAAAGAAGTTTAGAAAAGTGCTCGGATTGAAAAGAGTACATGTAACTATTGCTCTTTACTTAGATCATATCGATTTTAAAACAGGAAGTCTAATTCCATTGACAGGTTGTTTACAATTTGAGGGTGTTTTATTCATTTTCATATATTTTTTTAAACATTTTGTTACTGTCAATCTACTCATCTTACATTTGATGACACGTCTTTGGCCGTCATGGTAAATGTCGAATACCAGGCTTCCGTTTCATTCATAAGCGTATTAATTCTGAAGGTATAGTTGATTCCTGGGGACGCCATCTCTGATAGAGTAGCTCCCACTTCAAAGTAAATAGCATCCTCACCCGTGGTATTGTTAGAGTAATGATAACCTTGGAATACAAATCAAATGAATTTTTGATTTTTTTCCCTAAAGAAAACATTTGTAATGTAGTATAATGAACTTGATTCAGTTGATGCTGCTGTCCGATATAAAATGACTAAGAATAAAAAATACTGTACTCTTTTTGAATAGCTCTTAATATATCAAACAACTCAACGTTATTATGAATTGATTTTGTTATTCAGTGTTATGTTTAATTTCCTGCATTCTTCGATGGTTGTCAATTTATTCTTATTATGATATAATCAGCTTGAATGAATAATACAGATTTACAATTATCAGATACGTGACTGTGCACTAAATTATATTTTCTATGCATCAGTGTCATACATCTTTATTCACTCTCTCTCTCTCTCTCTCACTCTCTCTGTATCTGTATCTGTCTTTAATTATTTCTGTGTGCATTGATTTCTCTGTTCGGTTTGTCTCTTTGTGGGTCTTTGTTTCCGTGTATGTTTCTCTGCCTGTCTGTCTGTCTGTCTGTTTTTCTGTCTGTCTGTTTCTCTGTCTGTCTGTCTGTCCGTCTGTTTCTCTGTCTGTCTGTCTGTCTGTTTCTCTGTCTATCTGTCTGTCTGTCTGTCCGTCTGTTTCTCTGTCTGTCTGTCTGTCTGTCTGTCTCTGTACCTGTTTATATTTCTGTGCGTGTCTACATGTGTGTTTTTGTTTATACTTTTGTATCCTCCAATCTCTCTTAATGTCTCTATCTGTGTTATTCTTTCTTTTGTGACTGTCTTTTCTTATATGTTGTTTTTAAAATAACTGATAGCATATAATATGCGTGTTTAAAGATAATTTACCTCTATTAACCCACGAGACCGATAATTTCATTGTTAAACCACCATACTCAACGTTAGGAAAATGGCAATCGCGATTAAAATCCCACCAGGTCACACCCTGAAAAACGAAAACCACAATGTTGCAATGGATACAATAGTTATTGCAAACCTTGTTGCATAAAAAGAAGCAGGTTAAACAAAAATCATTGTTTCTCTTTCATTAATGGTGGCCGTTCTTTTTTATATCAGGTATGAACACTTCCAATATAGTATGCTCTACCCGGTATATATATTTGATAATTATCGTTTATCTAATAGATGAATTATCTATATTTATTTTGTTTTGTTATAATGGTAGAGTGCCTTATTAGCCAATCAAATTGCATAAAAAATTTAAAAAAAATTATGAATGAATTCTTCTTAGTTAAAAATCAATTGTGCATAGCCTTTATAGTCCCACTGCTGTCAATAAATAAAGACAATTGTGAGCCCTGAAATTTCTAAAGGAATATACTTACTGGAAAAAAATGGTTACCAACTGCGACGATTTTTAGGTATATTGATATAAGGGAATTGTGCATCATTCCAGATTTGTCGCTAATTGTGACTGTTAAAAGTGGTTTATAAAATGGGATCCAATGTGAAAATTGAACTTTTGTCACTCTATTTTTCTCAGCAGTGATGAAAGTAGGAAAAGACAAGTCCACATCAAAATAAGCCGTCTTGTTGTTTTCCTGTTAAAGACAGCGTAAGAAACATCCTACATTGTATATCAAACATCCTACATATTTTTGCTTAAGCATTTTGACGTCTAGTTTGTTGATATATATATATATATATATATATATATATATATATATATATATATATATATATATATATATATATATATATATATATATATATATATATATATATATAAAGCACTAAAATGGCTAACGACACGAACAATAGAAATTGTCAAATTTTCGGGACAACCAGTCCCTTCTTCAGGACCAAAAAATAAATTACATGAGTACAAAAACAAAGAAAACAAAATCTAAAGCTACTACTAAACTACTTAAGAAACTATATAATAGACTATATAATAATAATAATAATAATAGACTATATAATAGTGACTGTAGAGCGATCGGCGACAGTAGCAACACCTTCTTGAAGAATGTGAAAAAATATTTATAATGTAGCTGTTCTTTTTTATAGTTTCTTAAGTAGTTAAGTAGTAGCTTTAGATTTTGTTTTCTTTGTTTTGTACTCATGTAATTTATTTTTTGGTCCTGAAGAAGGGACTGGTTGTCCCGAAAATTTGACAATTTCTATTGTTCGTGTCGTTAGCCATTTTTAGTACTTTCTATATTCAGTTTACTGGCTTAGTATCTATATATTAGATCCGACACTTTAAAGATGGCTAGTGTTGTTGATTCTATCCAGTGCTTATATATATATATATATATATATATATATATATATATATATATATATATATATATATATATATATATATATATATATATATATATATATATATATATATCTGTGTGTGTGTGTTTTGATTCGGACAAGAATGTCTCGACGTCATTGGATTAATAGCGTCACGTGATTGCCTTATAAATTTCTTTACATAGCGAGCGTCAAAATTTATACGGCAACATGGCGGACGTAACGTTATTTGAGCTGATTTTTTACACAAACGATCAAACATAATTTTTAAGCCCCAAAATATTTAGAGTAACCCCCTTTGCCCGTGACGTAATATTATCAACCTACAATATGGCATCCACGTTTGCAAGGTAAAAAATTGGAGAATTAAGCTATGAATTTTAATGTTTTGTTTTATCTTTTGTTTGTTTACATATCAAACTGTAGGTCCTCGACAAAACCAAACACTTATTAGGTTTGTTACTGACTGTGTACAGAAATTTGTGGGATCGGTAGAGTCCATAGTCTATGGACTTTACCGACCCAACAAATTTCTGTACACAGTCAGTAACAAACCTAATAAGATATAATATATATATATATATATATATATATATAGAGAGAGAGAGAGAGAGAGAGAGAGAGAGAGAGAAAGATAGAGAGAGAGAGAGAATGAGAGAAAAAAAAGAGAGAGAGAGTTAAACTGTACCGGTAAAGAAGTTCTCGCTATAAATGATATTATTTGTTTTAAATGTTGAGTTTCGTTCTTTTCTGATATAGTTAATGTCACTTCAGTGGTCATGTTTTGTCCGTCTTTGATATTCGCTGCATTGTGGAAATAGAGATTAACGTTGCAGACCTCTGAGCGTTCCTCAACAGTATGGATTCCAGATATGTTTGTGGATAATCTTAAGCGACCAGTCATACGATTCCGAGTATAACCAGACTACAAAATCAATGGAAGTATAAAATTGCAAAATTAAATTATCTTAATATTTCCTTATAATGCATTCATCAAAAGCAATAAGTTAAGAATAAAAAAAACCCAGAATAAATAAATAATGAAATATTTTTAAAAAACTTTTTAAATATATACACCTTCTAATCAGTAAGATAAAAAATATTCAAAAATTATTTTGGATGCTAATGGGAAATTTTACAGTCAAGTAAATTAAACTTTGACCGATTATCAAAAACAAAGAAAAAAATAAGTATTACATGGATGTAGATAAGATATCAAAATTTCAAAGGCTAACACTTGACTTCCTCAAAAGAGTTAAAAAGTGTTAATCTGGTTTTATATATTTTGAAACGTACATATTTTAATTATTGTCTTAAAACAGAAAACATCTAATCAGGAAAGTTTTCGAGATAATCGTTTCAAATATTTCACGTAAAAAAACAATTATTGAATGTCTTTTGCAGAATTATGTAAGCTTTTATGAATAAAGGCTGTTACGAAAAAGAGTTAAGAAACAAACTATTTCTCATGCATGCTATTTGTATACTTACTTTACTCCAATTATAAGTTACTTAACATTATTTATCTTCAATTAATTAACAGCCTCAGCCGTAAGACCTTTAAACGTTTTTGAAATCGTTGTCGTAAATTATTAAAATTACCCTTATATAAGGTAACAGACAAAAAGCAAAGCATATGAAGGATAACCTAAGTCGATATTTTTATGAACATTATATTGGAGGGTACATTGAATTTTTAGATGTTCGATTTACCTTTTTATGGATGAAAAAATATAAATTTGTTAAATATGCTATTTTGAAATCAACACTTAGGTAAAAGGATGCCATCATCAGTGAGTTTTTATTAAACATGCGCCATTTAGAAACAAAGGAAATTTCTTAATTTTAAAGTGTTTGGATTTATTTCTACATGTACATGTAACTTTTTGAGTAGTCAATCATATAAAGAAAATTTGAAGAAAAAAGTTAAATTACAGGTAATATAAGTTTTGTCTTTGGATACAAATGTATCCAATTTTTTTCCCATTATCTTAATAGTGTCTGTTTGGTAGGGTAAAAGTTGAAATTGACATCCCTCGAAAACCATTGGCAACCTCCGCTTTGCGTCGGTTTACAATTGTTTTCTCGGGATGACAATTTTAAAAGTTACCATTCCAAACAGACTTATTTAATTTATTATACCGAATGTCTTAATTTAAAAAAAAAGATTACTGCTTTTATATTAATATGACATGAATTCTACGGCGATCTGTACGTGCATAATTTACGCGCATGTAACAATTCGTCGTGTTAACCGTTGCTAAGTGTGTTGTTAACCTAAAAGGAAATACAACGGAATTTCAACTGTGTCTAAACCAATCAGATATCAGTATTTAACAGGAAAGTATAATAATATGTATTAACAAATTAGAATAGAACTATTATTATGTTTCACGCATTAAAAACAAACATGTGTTATGAACAAGAAAGGATAGATGGCACCTTGTGACAAGTGTTTCTTTAGAGCATCATTTAAGCATGTTATATGTTACACAAGTTTAAACATATTTTAACATGTTTAAACATGTATTTATGCGTTTAGCATGAACAGTTCTAGAAAAATATATTACATATATACAGATGTAATGAACTCATGAGTAACAGGAAACATTTAATATACCTATTTTATACACATGAATATTGTCTGTTTGAAAACATAGACTATTTTAATGTTTATACTTCCCCATTTTCAATTTATATAAATCTCAGTTTGTTTATTATTCCATTGCAATGGAAAAGTTATCGACTAAAATGTAATTACTATACATTTTCATGAAAAAAACCAAACACACCTCAACTTCACTTGGAGCAGTTACCAGACGTACAGAATCACTCCGAACCCCCTTTCCATGGGAGCAGTCTGGATCACCTACATCTATACAGGTGGTCAATGCGTATGTTTTGAGTAGAATTTGGTTATATGTTCCTTTCGGGTAGGCTGCTGTTAGCACAAAATCAATTCGCATGCCAATGTAGAGTTCTCCCGAAAAATCACCATCTATTGAAACATGCAAGCTAGGACTTTCTAAAAAAAATTGACAAAGAGCTTGTAAACTTTGCAATTGTTAGTTAAAGGATCCTAAAAAAACAATTTTGTAAATTATAATTTTTTTTTAGCTTTTTTAACAAAATAAGTTTTGACATATCATTGTTTTAGACGTTACAATTTGGAAAAATTGAATGCAACCAATTTAAAAAAATAAATTCTCTTTGGTTTAAAGCAGTATTCATCGCAAATTGGTTGCATCATGTTTTTCAATTCTAATTCGTTGCACTTGTGTGACATGTCTTAGACTAACATGTTATTATCATCATTACCTTTTGCTTCCATGGTTTCGGAAAGTCCATTCGTTGTCTTTGGTTCCACGGTTGATATTTTATTCTGATAAACAGCTGGACTCCTTTCATACATGTGATATGGGGTAACAAATTCAAAAGAGAATGTTCCGCTTTGGTTGGTAAACGGTTGTGATATATCTATTGTCTTTTGGAAGTTTGTACCAGTAGAACGTCTAACAGACGATGCAGTTGATGTTGAAATGATGGGCCTTGAAATGTTCTCCCCAGTGTGTGTCATACAATCAGTTGTGAAAGAAAAAAGGAAATAGAGTAGCACTGTCAATAACAAACATAGTCAATTCAGAATTGCAGCAATTCACTCAAAAAAATTCTTATTGATACGCTCAAACATTCATGTTTTTATTTTTTAAAATAAATTATTTGTATTTTTCAGTTCAATAAACATAATGTAAAAAAAAGTCAAGCCAGCATTTTTCTAACTACACAATAATAAAAACAATCAATGTCTTTACTTAACATGAATATTTTCATATGCAGGTAGTCACATCTAAAAAATTAACATGCATATGACTTAAGGATATATTATATAATTGATTTGATGGTTATTTGTTTTTAACTTACCATGGAGAGATACAGATGTTTGCGTTAATACACGCTTATCCATTATTTTGATTGTAAAAGCTGGGGGACGGTGCGGCAATTTATGATATCAGACTTGTCCTGGTGTCAATTTAAGAACACATATAAAGGATTCAGTTTTAGTTGTAGGGCCAGGAAACTGAATATGGGGTTCAAAGATATACTGCGTAAATAGGCTCTACGATATATTCCTTTTTTGTCGAGTTAGTGTGTTTTCTTCAAAAAAGAGTCTTACATCAATATATCAATATGATTGCATCAATATTGATGACTTATCTGCCTTAAATTAGATTTTTTTTTAGTTTTACTTCGTTATAGATAAAGACGGTAATACGTTTTATCAATTTGTATCAACAACTTTTTTATTTTACATTAGTGAATATTCAATTAGAATGAAATAATGGAATATAATGATTAAATACCATTCCCCCCCCCCCCCAAAAAAAAAACCAAAAAAAAAAAGCAAACCAAAAATCAAAAAACCAAAAAAAAAAAAACCAAAAAAACAGCCTCAACGCACTGGAGCTTGGCATGATAGTATCAAAATCCACCAACAATATAAGCAAACATGTTACAAAAAAGCATAAATCTATCTACTAAAAGTTTTCATAGAGTATCTATTTTTTTTTTTGAGTTCCGTGTTTCCTCTGATCATGATCCATAGCGTTTATATTTGTGTATGCTCAGATCCTAGGCCTGCTATGTATTTTTTGGGGAATTTTGATTTTGAACCGTTTTTGTTATCACTATGTCATTATCTTAATATGAATAGATATAACACTAAGCTGTTTGTACCTCTGTTATAACATTAAGAACCATTCTTTTTACTGCTCTATCGCACGTGCACATTTGTGATAAAACAAAGAAATCTGGTCCCGGGGCCATATAAGTTAGACGAGCTCACTTTCGATCTCAGTCTCACTTTTCCACTACACATTCCTTTTGTAAAAGTGAGACTGAGATCAAAATCGAGTTCGTCTAAGTTTCATGGTCCCCAGGCCCATATTTTTCCGGCCCATTAAGAATTCTTTTTTCATTAAGACAAAAAACCATTTTTTTTTCTTGAGTTTTGCAAATTAAATGCATTGATTGTTTGATTCGGCTTATTTGTTGAGAAATATGAGAGAAATATATATTTATGCAAAAAAATATACCAAAAAGCAAATCTTACTTATGGGATATCTGATATTTTGTTATATAATGATCATTGACTTCTGAGTGTATATATAAGATAATTTATTTCTTGAATATAATATTACCACCACGCTAAAAAGTAAATATTTTACCTGTTTTGATGATGAAAATTAGCAAAACAATCAGACGTTAATTACGTGCTATGGATGGTTAACCGCCATGATAATTAATTTTTATTTCTTATTAAGCGTCAAATGTTACATTTAAGCAATTGTAATTATTTTGAATTCAGTATTTTAAAAGCAGATCGTTAAGTAACAGGTCATCCAAGAATCATGCAAAAATGAATATATATGTGATAATTCAAATAAAACTAAATATATATTCCGTTATTTTTCAAGCAAAAAAAAATGACTTTTTTAAGCCATCTCACAAAATAATTGCTAGTTCTGATGTAGAAAGAAATAATACACGAGGTTGAAGTTTTAGGTTTAAGTTCCCATTTTTAAATAATTATATAGCAGAAATAAATTCTTAAATCTCAACTTTTCCAAACAACAGTGTAACCAAAAATATAATGCATATCTTTCCTCAATTTTTATGACTTTAACGTGTATACCTGCAGAATGACAGGCCTGACAAATATAAGCTGTGTGGGAAATTTTAATCTAAATCTACACTTAATTTACTGGAAAAGTTATCCTCCTTTGCTTTTTGCTCGAAACTAGAAGCAGAGTTATATTTCTTTGTTTAATAGGCGACACTGTACCCAAAATGGTAATCTCTTGAGAAAATTCAAAGATCTAGTCTTTGTTATCTTTCTTTGGGGGTAATTGTTCCCTTTACTAAAAATTGAAACACGATTTAGAGGTAGTGAAACTAGTAATTGCAACATATGCCTCAGATCACATTTTGCTTGGGATTTTGTGTTGGTAAATGAATAAATAAAAAAAATAGAAATTTGATAAAAACGTAAACATCTTACAATAATCAGAATTGTTTCTCTAAAGAGTGATACTACAAATAAAAGGGAAAATGGGGTAAGGGGAAAGGGCTGGGGCTACTAGCACTGAGGCAATAATTGTCAATGATTGATCGGAAAGAACACGTTATAAATTTTTAGATTAATTTCATCTACGTATTTTGTGTTCTTATATACGTGTAAGTACATATGTTCATGTCAACATAAAATGTCATATCTAAGTAAGAAAATTAAAAGAAAAGTTAAAAAAAAAACCATCTCTATAAAAATGAATTTTTATACATTTTTCCTTATCTGTGATAGAGATATTTCTCTTCAGAAGTAAACATAAGTTTAACAGTAAAATTCTTGCTACTTTCTGTAAAACCAGATACCTGTATAAAATATAAAAAGATATTGTTTAATCAAGTTTTTGGGTGCTATAGTTACTAGAATTTGTCATTAGTAGTGACGGGCGTATTAGGTTACGCCTCATATGCAACAATGTATGAGGCGCCGGTATTTCTACTGGTAAGAGGGAAAAAAATTCATACCCCTATCATAGAATTAAAAAAATCTTTTATTCATGATTTGATTTTTTAAATTTAATTTCAATTATTTTCGTTATAATGAAAGCTCAGAATACCTTGTGTTTTGCTGCATTTCTCATAAAAAAGTTAAAAGAAAGAAAAAGTATATGCTATCGCTTTATTCAAATTTCTTTCTTCTTTTATTTTTGTTTTAAAAATGCAAACTTCAACATTACTTAACCACTCCCATCCAAAAGAATTATTAAATTGGTAGATAAAATCCCAGAACATGTACTTTCAACTTATATCAAAACTAATTTATTTAACATAGTTAGAACATCAAAATAATAAACATCATTCATTCCTTTATTTTTAAAAAAGGATTAGTGAAATACAGTCCCAGTAAATTGGCTTAAAAAAATTATGATCATAGTTTTTGGATTTCTCTTTTCATTTTGCATGTACTTACTCTTTTAAATATCCATATTCTTAGAGGGTCTTTTTTTTGCCGTAGAAAATGCAATTACATGGTTATATAAATCTTTGAAATACAGGAACACTTTAAACTATATTTTTCTCCTTTATGCAACCGGGCATTGTATGTTGTCAAAAACTGTCTTTATGTGAAAAAGAAATCCTTGATGCGCTCAAATTGAATTTTTAAAAAAATTCAAGAGTCCAGTGGCTCTTCCCCATTATAAACTGAAAAACACTTACCTGACGTAACCTTTCATAGTTCACAAGTTTCTCGTTTGTGGCACGCGTGTCACGTGACATAGATTTCGCTAAACGTGTTCAACGTGCCATTACATGACATCTACCCTCCTTTACAAAAATTCATAATTTGTAAGTTGTGTTTTCAACGTATTTAATTTCTGATTACTAAGTTTCTTACCAACTGGAAGGGATCGGGCGATAATCAAAGTCACGTGATTTGTAAACTAGTCCAACTTGAGGTGTTGCCGGTTTTTTTTAATCAAATAAAGGTTTAGTTTAAAGCTTTATCAGTTGAAACGATGATTATTATTAAGCTATCTACCAAGTTCTAAACGTTAGTAGCAACACATCTGAACGAATCGCGTTAAATCTCATACAATCTGATCAGACTAAACCCAACAGAAAGTAAATCCCAACTAAATCCCGACTTAACTTTCGGGGTTTACTCTGGGTTTACTAAAGTTCACCCAGAGTAAACCCAGAGTTAACCCAGAGTGAACACAGGGAGTAGAGTGGACACATATGTTAAAAAAGCAGACCCAGAGGAAACCCAAAATAAATCTCGAAAGTAAACTCAGGGTTGATCGGCATTGTATTTAAAAGTCACCCGTATTTCCACTGGTAACAAGTAACATAAAAAGTTTGGACCCTTACCATGAAATAAGAAATCTTTTATTCATGATTTAATTTTGTGATTTAATTTCAATTTGTTCGTAATTATAAAAAAAAACCCAGCATATCCTGTGTAAAGACAAATAATTAGGAACATTAGCAATTCGTATGATTGCTGGTTTTTTGTTGATTTTTTTTAATTGCACTATCGTTTCACATACCCAAAATTCCATATTATTAAGCCACTTAAAATCAATTTTTCTATTGGTTCATGAAATCCACGAAAATGCGTTTTCAGCTATTACGGATGAAACCAGTTTGTTTGATATGATTAAGATATCAAATTCATTTCTAAATTCTTAAAAAAGAATAAATTTTTTCGTAGTTATTATTTTTATTAATGCCGAAATGTTTATTTTTTACAAAAATTGAAATTATAATGCAGATTGTAATAAATTGATATTCAAAGAGATCTTCGGTAGATCCATTTCGACTGTTTATGAGATAATTTTGAGACAATAATTCTGAAAGTTTTAATGAAGTTAGTTAAGCATTGAATCATTATTTTTTGAAAGATATAGTCTCATAACTGCAGCGGTGTGTGCATACAAATTGAGTAACGCGCGCTAGCGCGTTATGAAAATTTGTATGCACACACCGCTGCAGTTATAAGACTATATCTTTTAAAAAATAATGATTTAATGCTTATATTTACATTTTTTTTTAATTTTGCCTTGTCTGCAAATGTGATTTATAGGTCAAAATTTCTTTTTTATCCTAAGGGTAAGTTCAAATTAATGGAAGAGCCACTGTAACAGCCGCAAGCGTGAACTTTGATTCTCGCTTGTGACGTTCAATTTTACAGCGTTCAACGTTTGTGACGTCATAATAAACTAGTCATTCTAACCTTTGAGTACCTTGTGTGTGTTACGGTCTTATAACTGCAGTACCTTTTCACACACTTTACATGCAAAAAAATATTTTGAATGTAAATATTAAAGTACGAACTTTTAACCACTGGGATTATGTATAATGATTTCCTTCTGTTATTGGTAGGCACTGATGTAGCAAGACAAAGAACCTGTCATCTATGTTAAAGCCACTTTTTATATAGCGACGGTGTAAAAATGATAATCCTTACAAGTTATAGGAGACAGATGCATATGAGTGAGATTATCTTAACTGTAAGATGAAAGGAATAAAACAACCAATCAACATCGCAATGTATTTTCAATACCATTTTCAAGAACTTTTCTAAAAGGTACTTCGAATCAAATAAGGATACTTTTTCAGAAATCAAAAATATTTTATTATACTCTTACTGTATCTACCGACATTTCATTATCCATTGGGCCAAATTCATACAATCAAATTATGCCTTGTAACAAATCTCGTAGGTGTCACCATAAATAAAAATAATTAGATTTTCAGAAATACAAATCGCCTGTGTTAAATAGATAAATTTGCTTGACATTGCATTTCTTAAATGGTGAACAACGTAACGTCAATTCATAAAACAATACGAGTTTTAACATAACTAAGTTGTAGAAGACTCAATTAAAATATACTAACACCAAAGTTGGCATACATATACAAATGTAGCATTGTGGCATCTAAACAATCACTGCATTACCAAAAAAAATACTGCATCAGAATAGCAATATAACTATGAACACCCTTTTTGTAAGAAATTTTTGTCTTTAGCTATTAGGTATATATATGTCAATAAAAATCATTACAATCATAGTTATATATATATATATATATATATATATATATATATATATATATATATATATATATATATATATATATATATATATATATATATATATATATATAATGATATAATAAGAAACAAGAATACATGTTGCAAAGTAAAAATTGCTTTAATTTCAGTTTTAAGCAAAACAACGTTTCTTCTATATCGTTGTCACATTTTAAAACAGAAATGTTTGATAGTAATTCTCATGTTTCATTAATTGATCAGATACAAAAAAGAAACACTTCATGACAAAACTATTAAAATGTGTTTTGAGCTCTCAATTCGCATAACCTCCAATATGTGCCTTCTTCTTGGTTTGCCATAAACAAGCTTATTTCGTGACACTCCTGGTCTTCTGTGCAATTACATTCATATGTACATTCCACGAAACGACTTACATTTTGAATATCTTTATACAAGAACTCGCACAGAGAAAATGGCTTGCTTTTTTTGTTATTCAAACTGAGATTAGCACTCTTCACTGGATAGGTCACCTATGAAAATATAATGATTACAAAAGAATTATGGAAGCCAATTGATATTTCAACATACAAATAGAATGATTATTTGATATGATTATTGAACATGGTGTACCATACTGGATATCTACCTGTATTAAGTTCTGTCCATGTGGTTTGCATGAAATCTGATCACCCACAACTGTGACTTGGAACGGTTTGGGTGCAATTTTCAACCATAATACACTGAGCGTCAACCAAAACCAAGGTGGCCTCTCGCCTTGTCTTGGAAGCTTTATACAAGAAGTATAATTGCCATCCACGATCTTATTTAGTCCCGATGAGATTATCCCTTCTGTATCGTGTAACACCATCGGTGAGTTTAGTGAAACTTTGTATTCAACTGTGCGATTATTGCTTTCAGCTGCAACTGCATGTATTTTTCCAAATTTCGTGTTTTTATCTACTCTCAGATTCACAAGAAGGTACAAGTATTCAGGGGTATCTGCTGTGTTTACGAAGTCAACTATAACATATTTTCTATACTGATAAAAATCGGTATTCATCTGAAAGGGTTCATCGACCGAGGTGCATAGTACCCCATCAGATGTACTGTATATAGACACACTTTCGATTACTAGAGAGTTGTCTTCCGTCACAGCAAATGTTGAAACATTCAGATATATAGGATTAGAAAACAGACTTGGAATTGTTACTTGAATAAGCACTGCGGCTTTACTAGTTGGATACAGCTCGTTCAAAGTTGGACGATGCAAGCTTATGTTGACCTGAGACATCATCTTAGGAAGAAAAAGAAAACATGAACAGATTACATAATTCTTGTATGTTTGAGTGCAAATGTTATAATTAACAATTATATTTTGTTTCACTTTTGATAATTAAAAAAAAGCCTTATTATTTTAATCAAGTAGTTGTGGAATTTTGAAAATAGACATTTTAATGATTTTAGTATAGCCAGTGTAAAGCAGAAAATTGACCCCTGTAGAATAATATGCAGAGGAACATATAAATATAATACACAAAAATACCAAGCATCCCTTAGAATCCTGTATTAAATAACAAACCATACTTAAGTAATTCAGGGACATAAATTTGTGGTGTTCAATTTTTTTTATCGTGAAAATAGGCTGAGTATATAAATTTTTCCGTGATATATTCGCTCTCTCACTTCTAACATACTCATTTTTTCATTCCATATTGTAAAACTTATATTAATAAAGCGAAGTGTAGTTGCTTGTGATATTTGTGAAACAGAATGCCTAAGCAGTAAACCTACAATTCATGAAACAAAAAACATTAAAAATGTAAGTTTTTTCAGTTTATTTATTGTTTAAAATAGTATCTATAATATTGTAATTGTTATTGCAGTAAACAGAAAGTAACAGAAATCATAAACCTTATTCAAATGAACTTAGTAAAAGAATGTGTATTTTTTAGAAAGGAAAAAATCCTTTCGTTTTAACACAATTTTGGCAAAATGTACCAAAGTTTAGTTCTCATCACAGCAAGTAACTTGCATCTCATTATTAATGAAAACACATTGAAATAATTTTAAGATACTAGTCACTATATAATGGAATTCTTCTATTTATTGGCGATGAAAGAATAATATACTATATATTGATTGTGAATTATACTTGCAATTACGTTTATAATTCCCCCCTTCCTTTAAGTACTAGGTATGCATGTGTAGCGCCCAGAATTAATTAAAAAAACCAAATTCATAAAAGGCTGCTCCAGCTTTAGGAATTCTTTCTCGAATGATCTATCCATTAAATCTTAAGCTCTAAAATACCCTTTCCGTTTTACTTAAAAATACATAACACACTACACTTCAGTCCGCTCCTACACAGTGATCACATACATGAACTGTGTTTACTTTTGATTAAAATTGCAATTGAAACTTGCGTTGAGTTCTTCAACAGTTTTCTCTATTCTCATCTCTAGTGTAGACAAAATAAGTTCAAATGAAAGTCTCTCTTTCTCACTTTCTTCTGTGCCAGTTCTTCTCAGATAATTTATGAACTCTTGAGTCTCTTGTTTATATTTCTTAGAGAGTGTAACAAGATTTTCTTTCACTAGAACAGAAATTTTCTCTTTATTCTTGGACTGTAGATAATATTCTATTTCACTGTCCATTTTTCTTTTAATCTTACTTAAAGATGCATATCTGTTGTTGACATTTTCTTCATACATATTCTTAAAAAATAAAATTCTAAATGAGGACTATGTAATGCTACTCTTTTTACCTCACAACGTTTCGAGATTTATTATTTCATTATAATATATTCGATCAATCTAAAAAGTAACGTACTCTATGATCAGCAAATACAACATTACAGCAAATTTTTAGAATATTCACGTATACGTAATGCGTGAAAAAACATAAAATTAACGTAAAAATAATTTAAGAGTCCGTAATAAGTATAATTAAGTATTCAGTATCCTACGCTCGCTGTCTTCCTAATCTTTTTAAACGAGAATATAGGTAATTCATCCAATGACAATATTTTTATATATGGGATATTCAAATATCTATTCTTGTTTATAAGACGGGTCATTTTTCGACAGGGTTCTTTTTCTTCATTTTAACATGAAGAAAAATTACCCCTTGATCTTTTTTCTTAAAAAATCCAATTCTTCTTCTTTACGACGAAAAATGACCCCTGGTCATTATTCTACGGGGTTCATTATTCTTCATTACACCCGTTTGTCTGCTATGATAGATATTTTTGGTATTACAGAATTTCTGTTGATAATATCAGACAATATTGGGGAATCTATTTTTTTTTATTAAATATTTTGTACAAGAAATATTTAGGTATACTTTAAAGTACAGCCATGTTACACCTACACATTTTCACTAAAAGGATGCACAAGTTACATCGTTAAATTTGAATATGTGTTTGTGGGGTACACGCTTATAGGCATTTTTAAATAAAAAAAATACAACTTTATTTACATATACACAATTATCACTCTAATTATAGTAACATGTAAACCATTTTTATTTATTTCTCAAGATTTATTCACTATTTCATTCAGTTGTTAAGCCAAACACAGTTGATGATAGAAATGCGAATATACTTCATAGAAATTGATCGTACCATTGTAATACTTGGCTATAAGTTTGAATATTAAAAGAAATTTTATTTTTATTATTCATCATTTTAGTTTTTGAATATTTAAGGAAAAAAACCCAAATCTGTCTCACATCTGATAATGAGGTATCCGTTGTTGTCATGGTAACACTGGAATTCCACACTCGTGTACTCTTGATCATCGTATCAATTCTAAAGGTGTAATTCACACCCGCAGGTGCGGACTCGGAAAATGTAATGCCTGCCTCCAACTCGAATCGATCGTTAGCTGTTGTTTGTTCCGTATAGTAGTAGTCTAAAATATTTAATATCAGATAACATGATAAAGGACAACGTTATATTTTCATGTATGACACCGGCAAAAAATCTTTAAGTATAATGCTACACAGTGCCGTGTGTAGCTAGCAGATACATACATGCATATTTATAAATGCCCAATTCACAGAGAATTGTCGAAAAATGATACGATTTTTAACCAACAGATCTTTATTTTTTAAAATGCAAAATATCTCATATATTTATTTTCCAAAAATTACCTACTTCTATTGACCCAATGGGATGGAAATTTCAAGGTTAATGTTCCATTCTCAAAGTCTGGAAAATGACACGCGTAAATTAAATCCCAATATCTCACACCCTGGAAAAGATAAGTAATAACTCAATCACATTGATTTAAGTTATAGTCATTCTAGTGAATAATTTTCGATATTCTTTGACAATGTAAGTCTTAAAAATAATTATGTCAAATATTTTTAAAATCAACTTTTGTATTATAGGCCTATACAATATTCAGTATATAATAAGATAAACAACAGTCGCCTTTCTACAGGCGTTTACAATACAATGGAACACGCTTATAACTATGCACCAGGAAAAGTTGATTCAGTTTTGTTATAAGCGTAATTTGTTATATCCGTCAACATGTTATATACCACGTAGTAATAAAAATCACTCTGCTGTAAGCGTCAATTCATAATGAGTGAGTTCGTCATAACCGTGTTCGACTGTAGCACTCATAACACAAGATATTATTCTATTTATAGCAACCTATTTCTGAAAGGTGTTACATAGGCTACTTACGGGAAAAAAGTTGTCACCAACTTTGACGACTCTTATATACATGGAGGTAATGAAGTTGAACATTGTTTCTGATTCACCGTAAATCACAACTTCAAGAAGCGGTCTGTAATATGGAATCCAATGAGTGAAATTGATTTTGGTGACAACCGTTTTTTCAGCAGTGATGAACTTCGGGACCGAAAAATTCACATCAAACATAGCTGTCTTATTTTTTGCCTGTTGAAATAAAGCAATCTTTAGGCAATCTGGCCGGTGACTTTTTTTTATAAGTTAATACTTAATTACATCAAACATATAAATGATATAACTAAGTTGGGGACAGCCATTTGTGGCATTCAAAAATTTAGTAAAGTAAGGGGAGAGTATAAAAAAAGAACAGAATGCAACTACTCTACATGTAAATGTAATTCATGCTTTGCATGTGGCAGCAATCTTCTGCTCTATTTACCAAGATGAAGATGGAGTTGTGCAGAAGTTAGAGAGGTTTTCTAATTTTGACTTCAAATGTTTTATTTCTTAACAATGGAACATAATTTTGGCAGAAATAAAATATCGAAAGGTTCAAACTTCTGCTTTTTGATGTCATGTGACTCTAAATTTGTTGACCTTGTTTTAATTTATTTTGATCATAATGTCTCTAAACGAAACGTAGACGAATGAAAATGATCCGTTTTAGTCAGATTTAAAGTCATTTTCACAATTATAATACTTCAAATAAGTACTTTAAATAAGTATAGTTCATATAAGTCAAATCTTAAAATTCATAAGAATGAATTTGAGTGATAACGAACAGTGTTCAAACTCAAAATTTCAAAGGTTAAATACAAAACTGGAGCAGAACAAACACGGACCCCCTATAAAAGTTAGAGGTAGGATCTGATGCCATTGAGGAGTGAGTATCCTCCGCTGACATTATTTACCTGCTGTGTGCTCTTTGTCGAAAACATTCTATTCAAATAATTGATATTAAGTAAAGTAAAGAAAAAATTATTTACCCTCATCAAAAAGATTCTGCTTTTTTTTTTTCAAATGATATGTCCATGTTATATTGACCCACTTACAGGGGTTGATGTTTTTGCTTTAAATGTCACGGCCATGTTATATTGACCCACTTACCAGGGTTGACGTTTTTGCTTTAAATGTTATATTTGTGGCTAGATACGTCCATTCGCCCCCCTTCAGCATTGTAAGATATGCGATAGTGGTAATAGTTTCACCATCCATTACGCTTTCTCCGTTGTGGAAATACAGAGTTACGTTACAGACGTCCGTTCGGTCGTCCTCTGTATATAATCCAGATATATTGACTGAATGGCGCAGGAACTCGGTCTTCGGAATTCGGAAAAAACCTGACTGAAATATTCAAAAGAGGTAATATCTTATTATTTATTTGTTTTGTTTGTTTTTCTGGGTTTTTTATGCGCACACTGACCAAAGGAAATTCGAGGGAGAAATCCAAACAGTCCTCATTGTAAATTCAAACTTATCAGATGTAATTTATATATGTATTTTGTTCATTAGCCGCAAAACTAATAAAACCAAATACAAAAGATATGTGGGGGGGGGGGGAGGGGGTAAATCTTATTCACAAATTAAAATTAGTGATGGCCAAAAAAAAAAATTTGCCAAGAAACAATACGTAAGAGTTGTCTCTGACCAAAACACGCTCATCTACCGAATGTTAGCATAAACGTATCAGAACAGCTGATTTTAACGAGAATGGTACATACAGTATACACTCAACAAAATTCCGAATTGTTCACACTTGTAGAAAGAGCTATTTGAAATTTAATTATGAAAAAAAAATGACAGCAACGATTGAAATCAATCACCCGTGAGGAAACGTTCAAACATTATATTGGTAGTTTTCTGCGCATGTTTGACATGATTGCCAACATATTTTGTGATTGATATGAGTCTTTAGTGATAGTTTAAACAGAAAAACAATTAGTTTAGCCAAATTGGTCTTTGAGAAGAACCGTTTGAAAATTGGAGTCTGTGTTTTTCTACACCAATTTGGACGTACTTTATATTAGCTGTTTATTTTGTCATCAACATTGTTTTAAATATCAAGCAACCCAAAAGAAATGCCATTTTGAGATAACTTTTCTCTTTTATAAGTGTAACGTTATTTCCATCGGCAAGTTAAAACAATCCAAAAGCTCTGAACATAATTAACGATACCTAAAGTGTTTGTGATATTAAGCACAGATCAAGGTCTCTGGATCGCAATCTGAGGTCAAGGTCAATACGTCGTTTTAACAATTTAAAAGTTAACTTGAAGCCCGGACGACAAGACAAAAAAATTATTATTTTATTTATTAATGTGTTTATTTCTCATAGTAAATGCATAATCCTGTGTGAACACTTGGACGTTTTGTTGAGTGTGTGTAACTTCGTGCCCTAAATAAAAGATATAATTTTAATAACCTTTGAGTTAAGGACAGTCTTGAAAGGTTCGTTCCTTGCACTCTTAATATCACTTCCCCCTGAACAGAAAAGGCTATCAACATCTACACAATCGCATTCTGTTTCAATTCGGAGTCCGATAGAGTCGTAATGTCCTTCCGTATAAATTGCTTTCAGGACACCTTCTGCTTTCATGCCAACATGAAGCTCTTTAAGTGAATTATTTCTCATCTCGATAAACAATCGGGGATATTCTAAGACAATAAATGTATAAAGATAAGTGGGCATAATCAAGTAATGGTAAACTTTTTTGGAATAAAAAAAAGAAAAAAGAGTTATATTAATTTTGTACATGTAATAACGATTTAGTGACCCACACGGGTTTGATTATGCTTATTATCACCTTTTCATTTTACTAATTGATTAGACTTACAGTTTCACTGACTTATGTTTTAATTATGAGCCAGTCAAAATCTATATACATGATCTCTCTTTTTTTGGAAAAAATCTAACTATTGTGCTTTAAAATCAAATAAATATGCACTTACGCAACTTATTGGCATACTACATGATAAAGAAAAGTTATATATACAACCTATTGCTGTTTTTGTATGTGCATGTGGTCCACTTGATGTCATGGGTAACGCATTTGATGCAATCGATGGGTATTCATTTATATACTTTGAGGTAACCGTGTGGTATTCTAGTTGTGTTGAAGTTTCACTCTTGTTGGAGTCCACCATTGGAATGTTGGAAGGATGTACTACAGTTAAAGCAGTGTTTTGCACGATCTGCGTTGTGAAGTTTTCATCAGCCTGTACTTTGCCAGCAGTTGATATATAAAGTGAAAAGCATAGTCCCACTACAAGAGTAGGAATTTATTAACAATCTATTCAACAATCAACAGAACGTATTGTTAAATCACAATCGTAGATAAATATGCATTGGAACAAATATCAGTGACGTAATTTATGATAGCTATCTTTTTTAAAGCGCTAAGCATAGCTCAGCGCTTTATTGTCGTTAGACTTCTACTTCCGGTGCAAGGAATAACCGCCCCCTATGAGCAGAAGTTTACATCATTTAAACTGGTTAGGGAACCAGTTTCAGGAGCTGCACGGGCTAGTACGGGCTACTGTGAATTTGATGTACAGGGCTTACATACATCATTGCAGGGGCTGCCACGCAGTGATGAGGAAATATATCGCGTATACAGAAACTAAAGTGTTATATACATACATGTATATCTTTTACAAACAGAAGCTGGGTTAGCGCTTTTCAGTACTATGAGTACTTTGATTAATTATTGCAAACAATGGAAATGTGTGGTAAAACTGTAATAACAAAAAAGTATAAACAAATTTCATACAGTACATGGCATTTCAAAATGCTTAATCATTTGTTTAAATTTGATTAAAAATTTCTCTACAAGTATATTTTAACGCTTTTAAAGCAATATGAGCTGTATTTTTTATAATTTTTTTTGCTGCACAAACCTGCTAGTATGATAAGTCTACATGTAACTTAAACTTTTATGATAGATAAGATTTAAAAAATCATTAATTTTTGTCAGAGGAAAGATTTCTCTTCTAAGGAAATATAAAGCAGATCAGTTTTTGTACAGGACGGCAAAAATTCAATTTTGCTACAATTAAGGCTTTTTAACTGCCTTTTGCACAAAAATATGGCTAACAGAAATTTAAAAAAACATGATATTTTTTGTCATTTTAGTAGAAAATTACATTTTCGTGAAATAAATTCCAGCCTGAAAATTGCAGCTCATATTGCTTTAAATTAGAGAAACAAAAGGTATTGATCAAGACTTTCTTTTATCTTCGTTTAATAATGATGTTTCGACTAATTGTCAAAAAATTAATAAGGGTATTGAGAGCAAACCTTTACTTGTGTTTGATTTTTATGAGCTTGACCATTAATCATACCATAAATTAATCGAAACTTAATTAATAAATAATAAGTGAAATGAACTGAATAACTAGACATCTTTCAAAGAATGTGAAATTAAAATAGAGTTGTAGTTTTGACTTACCAAGAAGATATATATCCTTACGAAATAAAATATTTTTATCCATGCTAACAAATTTTTACGATATAATTTGCAAAACAATGCTTGGTTATTCGATAGAGGTGGTTTAGAAATGGATACACATTTGTGCTTTGATTCTGATCAGTTATTTCATCGTATGATATAATCCAAGTATATTTTTTGCTCATTGTTTTATCTTATTATGGAATCTAAAAGTGTTTTAATATTAATGATATCGATTTATTTATCTTTTGTTCAAATCCTTTCTTCAACCTTGAAAAGATAGGTCATAATGATCACAGAAGTAAGTTATAAAATCAATTAAGACATTTTATGTATTCTTTTTAGAAAGGCATACCAGTATTATCTTTTTAAGTATCATCTATTATAATGGCTTTGTGACTTTTGGAATACATGTATATCATTTTGTTGGGTTAATATATACTGTCGACATTTTGCAATTAAATTGCAATTGCGGTGTTATTAATCGACAGTTAATGCATTAATCTTTTGAAATATTGAGTTATCGATAGCAGTACACCGCATCTGAAGTGCATAAGTGTTAAACAAATCGAAATGCTGAATCCCAAAGGGATATTTTTTTTCATTACATAAGCAATGTAATACTATGAATATGTATTTCTACAGTTCAGGAATGGAGATGTTTCTTAATGAAACAAAATAGGTCCAAAATTTTAACTCATAACTCCTCGCACAAAAATAGGTTTTATACGTTAAATACATACAAATAGCCGCAGAGTTTACAATTTAATATATATTCCATTCTGAAACCATCATCCTGTCTCATTCATTGTTTATCCCTTCTATCTCATCTACTTCTCCATTCTATATCATCAGTTAAAAACTAAAAAAGAAAATGAAAACAAAACCCGGTAAAATCTTTGCATAGTCTTTTTTAAATTAATAATGATGAATGAAAAAACCCATCAGTTTTGGTTTAAAATAAAATGTAAAATTATATTTAGAGAAAAAATGTGTCAAACACAAAACATTTAGATTTTATGAACGCAGGTCTAGAAAATAATCAAACGAAAACTGGATTTTTATTGCCAAATGGGTGCAGGGAAGGATGGATACGACAAATACAGTCTTTATTTATTAATCTGTATCCTGCATCCTGCGGCCCATCTTATCCTATCCAGTGTTTAAGTTACCTGTATGAATAGCGGATATGCATGTATATCTTCAGTGAGAATGGCGGTTATACATGAGTATCTTTAGTGAGAATGGAGGTAATACATGTATATCTTCAGTGAGAATAACGGTTATACATGTATATCTTCAGTGAGAATAGCGGATATACATGTATATCTTCAGTGAGAATAGCGGTTATAGATGTATATCTTCAGTGAGAATGACGGTTATACATGTATATCTTTAGTGAGAATAGCGGTTATAGATGTATATCTTCAGTGAGAATAGCGGATATACATGTAAATCTTCAGTGAGAATAGCGGTTATAGATGTATATCTTCAGTGAGAATAGCGGATATACATGTATATTTTCAGTGAGAATAACGGTTATACATGTATATCTTCAGTGAGAATGACGGTTATACATGTATATCTTCAGTGAGAATAGCGGATATACATGTATATCTTCAGAGACAATAACTGATGTTATACATGTATATCTTCAGTGAGAATAGCGGTTATAGATGTATAGCTTTAGTGATTCTATTTTAAAACTGAATTATTCACATTAAAATATACACCCCTTTAAATTAACGGTAGTACAACACGTAAATTGGTGAAATATAGCTGTGTAATCTACTTTATTATGGAGTAATCGAACTTTGCCAAGATCTATTAAGTTGGCCTATTAGAGGACAGTACCGAGAAAAATGTGCAAAAGGTACTTTAAATAATCAATTCATTGTATGTTTTTAGAATTAGATTGTTCAAACCGAAAGCCGACATGAATTCATCAATATATATGAATGATTTCTTTTTTCTTTCTGACTACCATCATACTGATTTTAGATTTTAATTGCTATTATAATTGCTACATATTCTTCAAAGGAGAGCCGGAGCACTATTCAAGATCCCTTTACAACAAGCATTCAATTACCTGAAATCTAATATGTTATGCATTAGATTAAATGATAGCTTGAAACGCATTTCGAAGAAAATGTGACAACAACCACTGCACTGCTAAGGAATGTGAAATAAAAAAGAATTCAAAACAGACTAAATTCTAGGTTCATGTATTTAAAAAATCCTTGACCACCATGATCATTGAAGAACGTCTCCATTTGTCATACTGTTATACATGTATACGAAACAGACACATTGTAGGTGGTAGTGCATTGGCAGCACATGGAAATTGATAAAAACAAAACGACAACACGTTGTTGCTAGTAGTTTCTTGGATTTATTATCACTTATTAACTGCATTGGAACTGCCGAACGCGGAGCAGTAGTGAGTCGCCAATAGAATCAAATTTCTTTTAGGTCGTAATCATAATAATGTAATTCTGGTTGTAACGCAGCATTTGGTTGGAGAGAAAAATTTAATTAAGGTACTATACATGATATAAGTCAAGTGTGTCCCCATATTTCGCCATTTTTAAAGTGTTTCGGGTAATAATTCGTTGTTTTATTTTTTAGAAGAGTTGAAATAAAACATGTTTTTCACTTAATATATTTTTATTCATATGCCCCACTGGCAGTATATGACGTCAGAATTGACGCTGTTTTTAGAGTTCAATCAAAATCATTAAAAATTTGCATTAACTTTAATACCGATTTTCGAATGGGAAATATAGAGCAGCTCTTTGAACAAGAACGAACTTTTTGTCACTTATAAGTACTGGAGATATACATCTTTGGTTAAAATATATTTTTTGTTCATGCAATCGCTCAATGTTTAGTTAAAGAAAAACTGCTTGAAAACAATCCGTTTTATGTTAAATATGCGAAAATGGCGGAAAAGATAAACTTTATGATGACATATTCTAAAATTGTGGGCACTTAAATCGAAATAAAATTTATGATGTAAAACTTCAATTGTAAATATGTACAAACAAAACAGTTACAGTGAAATGACAATGTTCATTTAAAGGGGCCATTTTAGGCTAAAACCGTATATAGTTCTTTGTATTACCTGGTTTCAACGTCACAAGAACGTCACAATGCACCAACGTCAATATCGTTCTAATTCGTTTGACGTTACGTATGAATTTTGAACAGATTAATATCATTTCAAAAAGTATAATGCATTTAGTAAGTACAATAAGTTATAGAAATTGCGGATTGTAAAACGTAAACGCCCCAACCAAGACTTGGGTAATCATTGAGCTCATTTCTTAAAAAGAAATGCTGAAGTTTTTAAATGATACGAAATTCTACTAAGTCGAGATATTTTTCCCGCTGGTTTTTTGATATTTGTTTAAACACATAATTAACGTAACAAGCGTGAGCATTCATAGCCATTTCAACGCAATTTAAAATAATGCAAATCTGTCCATTTCATAAATCTACAATATTACAATTTTTCTAGTCATTTTCAATTTTTATTAAAGTATGAGCGTTTGAATGGAACAGGGTCGATAAAAATTGGATTGTCATTTGAAATCAACATGTTATTGACGAATTTAAAGGAAGATTAAAGAACTTTCCATTTTCGTTGCAACTTAAGGTCAAGATCTAGTAAATGATTCCAGACTGTCTTTTTGGTGCCTGAACCATTTTGACGTCATAATTGATTTGATGAATCTTTTTCCGTATTTTACGGTTTTAAAGGAATTATCTTGAAAATAAAACAATATTTTGACAATCTACTAAGAAATGAAGATAATAATTTTATTTTAATAATTTTTCTATTGATCGACGTATAAAAAAAAAAATTGACCGGAAAACGGTACATTATATTAGAAATACTTTTGCTGGTTAAGAATTTTTAAATTTTATAGCATTTGATCAAAAATAAAGTTTTAGAAGATTTTGGAATGGTAACAATTTTATACACCCAAGCGGGATTTGAACTCTTGACTTACAGAATGGTACTTTACTCTCTAACATTTCCGCCACACTGTAAATTTTACAATATAGGCAAAGAAAACACATCATAAAATCTTACTTGATATGATTATTTATTTTGATAGGTAGCATGTCAAAATATGAAGGTGCTCCATGTCATCTCAAACGTATACAATTAAGATATCAAAAATGTTCTACAATTAAATGATTTATGTTTAGACTTTGAAGATACAGGAAATTCCATGCATTATAAAGTTTTATTCAAAGCAAGCTTTAAAAAGATAGGCATAAATACAGTCTCACTTAAAGAAAAAAGTGTATTATTTCTTTCTTTTTTTTTTTTTATTAGAAAGGACTGCTTTTTGATATGTTAAAAGATAATATAAGCACAGGTTCAAACAATATAAGTCTCAAACTACGTTTCTCGCAGATATTTCACATAAACTCCATGGCGCCATTTTTTCTTGGTTTGCCATGAAAAGAATCATTTCCTGGCAGTCATTGCCTTTGGAGCATTGGCAATGGTAATCACATTCCACTACACGTCGATTAGAGGTAATGTTTGTTAAAATGCAGAATTCCATGCGGTGTTTCAGCTCATTTTCGAATATTGGGCTTTCCAAGGGATATGCAATCTTTTAAAGAAATAATATAAAGATATAAATATTTCAGATATATAATCTAGATTTATAAATGAATATATTATTTTTAGTACGCTTATATATCCAACGTTTTGTTTTTCATTGCTTTTCTTAATACCATACTGTCAGGTTTTTTCTTTCTTTCACTAACTAGGATTAAGTAAACGAATCGTTTTAAGAACACCTTAAAACGATTCAACGATTCGTTTACTTAATCCTCTGCGTAATATACATTTTGAAGTATGATACATTGAAACACGTAGTGAATGGTGTGCATTACAGGATACAATATTACACGAGAACATTGTACCAATTTCTTTTGTTGTTGATTTTTTCAATTTTTCAATTTCATGATAGAAAAATGATAATTGCATTTATTCACAAGATCATGTTGAATTGTTAAATGTATTTTACAACTATAACATTCGACAAAATTTGTGAAAGCAAAGGTGCTCAAGGACTTTGATTATATTTTGACAAGCTTATAATACAAGATTTCCGCTATCATAAATGTATACACCGTAGTGTATCTCTATCGTTAACACGTAATCATGAATCTAACCTGTAGTAGCGTCCGTCCGTTTGGCTGGCACGATATTTGATTGCCAACTACTCTAACGCCGAAGGTTGAAGACGATATGTTCAGCCAATTTGTATTCAGTCTCATCCAAAACCATGGTGGGCTCTCACCTTGTACTGGCAGCCCAACACAAGTCGTAAAGTTACCGTCAAATAGTTTGTGAATTTCTGACATAAACCGCAAATCTTCATCCTGATAAATGATTGGTTTGTTAGTTGGTACTCGGTACTCTAATACTCGATCATCATAGACCACTGTGAATGAATACGTTTCTCCTATTGTTACAGTTGTTGAATGAAGTTTGTATTTAAGGAGCAGGTACACGGTGCCAATTTCGTCGTCATTAAGGTTAAAAAGGTAGAGTGTCCAAAACGCTTCAACCGGGAACAACGATCCTTCATTGTAATATGACACATTTGGTGATTCATAAATTATATCGGTACTTACGTTAAAGACAGACAGTTGTTCAATTGAAAGGGAAGGCTTACTCATGTCTCTGTGCGCCTTTGAAGATATAGTTATGTTAATGACATTTAGTCCTTGTTTTAGTAGTGTCATTTTCAGAAAAAGTTCGGATTTCGAGTTGGGAAATATCTCGCTGTTGCAGGATTCAACAGTTTGAATATCTATATTGAATGTATTATTTAAATTTCCCTGTGAGAAAAAAAAAATTAACATTTAATAAAAATGCTTATCAAACAAATATTTGGTTTGCCATTTGGTAAGAAATGCATAATGTTCAAATAATCATCAATACTAAACATACACTATCTGAAAAATTACACGCAGATAATATTGCAGAAGAGTTCCAGACTTGAGTGTTGTGAAGCAGAACTTCGATCCCGATTGAATAGTTTACACATGTTGTAAGAGAGGCTGACATAACTACACCAGCCTCAAACTCCAGAAGATCAGCATCACTTGTTTTCTCTGTGTAGGGATAACCTAAAACATTAATGTGTCTTTTTTTGATAAAACATTATGGTATATAAAAACGAAAACATAATCACTCCGTGGAACAAAAAATCAAATCCGTTTGTCCATGTGTGTTTTTGTTTATGAATATATTCTTCCCTTCTATCATTCATTCTACACAAAATCCATAATTTACTTTTAAATTGATTTTGTCTTATGTAATAATTCTTCATTTCATATTTCTATTCAAAAGTTTTAATATCATCCAACAAACAATAAAAACACAGCCTGGACTACATTGCTCACCTGAACATTATTTCTTGTATCTCTATCAATCTCAGACGTATCAACTAATCAATTTATAATCAGAGGCATCAAGGTATAAAAGATGAAAAAAGGAAAACGAATAGAAATAATATTACATTATAATAAGTTAACTTTTGCTTTAATATGAGGAACCTTACATTAAGATAATGATATCATAAATTGCACCACTGAAGTTAAGAAAAAGATTTTCAAAAACTTCTTCTACACATTAGTAAAGAAACAATAATTCTAGCCCCTCTTGTGGTCCAAATGTTGTGTCAATGTTTTGCAATCTAGAATTCTTATTATCTAAAAAAAATTGTCTTGAAATTCCACAAAATGTAGCTTTTAGTTCTTGAGAAGAAAATTTTAAAATAGTTTCCTCACACATATATATAATCAACTTTGAATTCCTCCATTGATCACATGAGGGTTCAATTAAAACAATCTTCTCTCTCTCTCTCTCTCTCTCTCTCTCTCTCTCTCTCTCTGTCTCTCTCTGTGTTTTAACGGCTAACTATCAGTTGATTGAATCGTTGAAACACACATACATTAACATTACCTCTGTTAACCCAGTGGGTTGGAAACGTTAATTCCAGGTCATTCTGGTTTGGCTGGTCGAAACGAGCGACTTTAGGTAAACGTTTTATCTGTGCACCCTATAAAATAAGATTTCACTTCTAAAATTCAAGACACAATTTAATTATTTGTAGTGGCTTCCAAATGAAAGAGAGGAAGAGTCTAAAAATATGATGAAAGATTTATAGTACATGTAACTATATGTATTTATTTATAAACCAGTCAATCTTTGTTATTAAGAAATGTGTTACTAATCTGTTTGTAGCATGTCTTTTTATAGTGATAATAAAAACAATTTTCTTGTAAAGATACAATCAAAATTTCCCCACCACACCATAATATCCAGAGAAAAAACAACTCTCAGTATAATTGTAATAAAACTCATTGCCAAGAACTTGTATGTACAATAAAAATCGAAGTAAATATATTACAAAGATTTTGATATGTATGTATTGATAGCTATAAATGTGATTTTTTTTCTGTGGGTTTTGTATTTAAAAGTTAAAAAAATAATAACGCAAATCATCTCCTGCAAACAACTCTTTTAGTAAAATTGTCATAAAACACAGGATAAACCTCTGCCATTCAGTCAACTGAAAGGTAACTGAAAGGTGTCTGAATGGCATTTCTATGCCATTCAGTAAGCTTTCAAGACCATTCAGTTATCATTCAGTTGACTGAATGACAGAGCTTCATCCAGTGAAACTCATTGCAGAAATTTTGAATGTATAATAAAAATTAATATTTATTCAAAGATATTGATATGCATGAATTTATAGGAATGTGTGTGTTGTGTTTTTCTCTCTGAGTTGTATTTAAAAGTAAACAAAAGATATAACGCAAATCACATAGCAAATGCTTTTCTTTCATATTTTATATTTAAAAAAAATGAAATTGTTAAATCATTGATAAAAACATGAACTCATTTGTCTCACGTTCTGCAATGATAATTAATTCGAAATTGATTTTTTCGTCTTCATTGAAAATTCATATCATGACGCATCTGTGCAATAATGGCTTTAAAGTACATGAACTAATTGAAAAGCAAACTTCAAGCCACAACTGTTATTTTGTATTCACTAAGACATGCATTACAGACCTTCTTTAAGGTCTACATACTACATTGTAACAACATGTCTGACATCAGATTGAAGCGCCATTTTGTTTCGCATTGATAACATTCTGTCATGGTACAATATAGCTATACAACGTTTAAGTGAAATCTTCCAATGAGGGAGATGGAATATAAATGAAATCACTAAAATGATTGGTAAATATGAAGCTTCCAACTGAATTGATTATCAGCTAATTTTAGTTGTTTTGTACAAAAACATGAAATCTAAGTAATATACTGTTTCCCCTCTATTGACAATACATTTTTGTCATGTCATAAGCATGCTACAATCATAAATAATTTATTAACTATCGAGTCCGATCTCTTGAATTGATTCTCATTTCTAAAATGTAAAACATTTGCACTCAACATACTCCTTAGATATTGAATCGTAAGGAAGAGGATATGTTTAACATTAAACTAATGTTTTAATTCAAAATAATATAGGTAGAACAGCAGATATTTCCAAACCAAATGAGTGAACAAAAGAATTCTGATAAAGAACATTTTTTTCATTACTACACGTACATGAGTATTACTTCGGACAACTAATGTATGTATCTAAAATAAGCGTATGGTTGATGTTTATAATTGCTGTTATACATTAAAGGGGCATTGTCAGGATTGTGTTCTATTAAAATTCCCCCGAATTTAATGTTTACAATGCTCCAGTAAAACATTTTAATAGAAAACAAACATTTGAATGAATTTCGTTGAGTTTTAAGCGAGTTACAAAGCTTAAAATTCTTTTTTTTTATGTAAACAACACTTTTGTATACATTTAGAATGTTAGCGTGCAGTTTTAAACCAAAATGAATGTGTTAAACGTTAAGAACTGTTTATTTATGCTTCAAATGATAAGAAGATGGACAAATCAGCTTGAAAAAGATTTTTACCGGCATATCATGTAATCAAAATAAGGGCATGAGCCTTGTTTATGTGACAAATAATTGTGAGCCCTGTATCGTGCTATCAGCTCTACGACTGACTCTCAATTTAATTTGATCATTAGAAAGGCGTTCCTAAAGCATTGTAAAAAAAAACAGAAAGATAAAATTTGACCAAAATCTTTACCATGACCCTTTAAACAGTAAAATGCAATTTGATTACTAAAATTTAGGTTTAAATAGTTGGATAAATGTAACGCATTCATCAAAATATAACTTGTCAGACTCAAACATTATTATAAGCAGTACTAACCTTATATCTACAGATTTAACACAGACTTGTTTTGTATAATTCTAGTAATTTTTAGAATTATAATTCATTTCTTATAAGATAGCTTATTTGATAAATGCATGCTTCCATTAAATAATATTGTTTCGTTAGGCAGGCTTTTTGGTAGCTATTACTTGTGAACACAACTATCACTTTTTTTTTTTTACAAAACGAAACGGACAGAGAAGCAGAAGGAGTTCAATTTGAACGTGAATTCGAATGCACTGATCTCTAATACTGCGTTTGTGATTTTGATCAGGCTTGTTACATACTAGTATATAAGAGTCAGAGATTTAACTACTTTGACAAATTGTGACTGTATTTCAAGAATACTTTACTACGATGTCGATCCATAAACGTGACCATACGTGAATCTTAAGCCTTGATCAATTAATGTTACAGATTGTGAAAATGAATGAATAAAACTTCGTGTAATAAAATACAGATAAGTTTTATATCTTTATGCTTAAATTGTGTTTTTATTATGATATAAGATGTGTTTAAGTGCAAGTTGGTAAGGTTGAGTACATAGAAAAAGTAGTGATCTAGATTATTAACAAGCTTCTTTGACGTTCTGACCCTGGATTATGTTATGCATGAAAAACGTCGGATTGCGCAAACAATGTCAATGGAATACGTTTGCAAGTGCAAATATTTACAAGCAATTTTCATTGGATCTGATAGAATACTACAATTATATTTTACATACTTACTGGCGTGAAATTTTCTCCAAAGCTCTTTAATCTTAGATAAGTAGTAGATATATCACTTCGCAGGAGTATTTTGATATGAGGATTATAATATGGAATCCAACATCGGAAAATTATTTTCTTCAATTCATTTCTGTTTCCCAGGAGAACTGGTAGAAACGATGATTCAATCTCAAACACGGCTGATTTATTGTTTGGGTTCTAGATACAAATAAAATATGTATTAGATGCACTGTATTTAATTGCAGCTTTTAAACACAGTTAAAATGTACAATGTATTGTTTCTTTTGTTATTTAACTTATGATAAACTTGAAAGAAACTTTCATATCGACGGTGCTTTAATGTTTCTGATGCAAATCAAAAAGATAAATAAATAAAATTAATGATAATTCTGTACCATTAAACAAGTTTTATAGTATTGTATTAAAACTTGGCCTAAATTAATGAGAAAATTTTATTGAAATGAATACCATAACAAATGTTCTTGCTAAGAAAGTAACTGGTTTCTCAAAATATAGACTCTCCTTCGGTGAATAAACCGCTAAAGTCGCTAAAAGGCTGATGTTTTGCTTGTCACTTAGACCAGCTGAATTGTGTAGATAAACAAGGAAGGAACACTTTATGGTTCGATCTTCTTTATCAAAGCCAGTCACGTTGACATCCTTGCGAAATTCGCCATACTCTGTAGACCGAAAGAAGGTTGACTGTCAGAAAAGATGGAAAGGTCAAATATAATGAGTTGTTTTATTTACTTATTACTTTATGAAAACGTGCTTCAAATGCAGAGAGAGAGAGAGAGAGAGAGAGAGAGAGAGAGAGAGAGAGAGAGAGAGAGAGAGAGAGAGAGAATTATTCAAATATTATCAAGAATAATTAAATTCCTGTGATTGCCCCTATTTTTTTAAATGGCTAAAACATTAATTATTATTGCATATTAATATAACTTGTTTCCTATAAAAAAAAAATGCCTGGTGTCAGGCATTTTTATTGCAAACGTCTCAAACAAAATAGTGTCATCTTTGTAAAATAATTTGGTTCATTATCAGAACATGGTACCTTTAGCGAAAATCAAAAACACAAGGAATGAGTTTATTATCTACCAATAACAATGATATAACAACTCGAGACAGTTTACATTTTTTAACTGTGATTTATACATGTTAACATTTTTTGATTCATTAACCATTTAACATGAAAGAGTAGGGTCAAAATAAAATTACATGAATACTGAGTGTTTAACATGCATTGCATTAATAAATAAAGCATGCAATGTTAACTGGGATTAAGTTGGATAATGTTTTTTATATAATCAAACTTAAGATGACTGGTAATGAAGTATTATGGGAGTATTATGGGAAATTATTCAGTATTTGGTCTTACACATGAACATGCGTTGGCTTTATTAATCAAACAAATTAATAAAAAAAAAAGTATTTTAAACATTATTTACAAATGCACTTTAAATTTTGTTTATGGTTTTATGCTAATTAAACTGAGCCATAAATTCGATATATGATATTTCAACTTGATCAAACCCTCATCCCAACAAAAAAAATAAACCCTAAAATTCCAAATAATACGAAAAAAAGCTTTTTCGAGTGGAAACTAACCTCTTTGTCAACATAATTAGACTGGTGATAATAAATTGAATATTGAACTCCTCGTCCTAAAATACACGTGACGTCTACTACGTCAAAGTTTTTATCGGAAGTGTCGTCATACAGACTAATCCCAGTTAAGCTGTAGAGACCGTTTGGATAAACTGCTACCAGGGTGACGTTCAGTCTCATACCGACTTTCAACTCTGTTTGTTGTTCAATTTCAGAGAAAAACTCGAAAGTTTCTGGTTCTAAAAACAAAAGACAAATGCTGTAAATCTAGTGGCTAAAAATTACATGTTATATTAAATGAAGAAATTTAAACTCATCTTTTGCTTTGATGAACATTATACTAATATCCCAGTAAACACGACAGCTTCACAAAAAGCAAAACATGTTGTAATAGTTATTAAAATAGTCTGAGAATTTTCGACTGTAGTCTACAGTTTAGGAACTGTTACACATAATACTTAACGATTTTTCAAATTTTTATAGGTTTTATCTTTAAAACCATACATAACTTTTTAAATTGAGATATGCTAATCTACGTTCATGTACGTTCATTTGTAAGTAAATACATGCATGTCGACAATTTTGCCGAAATATAAAGATATATGCATCTGCAGACTTTTAGTTAAATATTTTAACTATGGCAAAAAATTGTTTATCATAATTTTACCAGTTGTGAACCTACATATATCAATTATATAGATTTTGTTTTGTTTATCGAAAAGAAAAATTATTTTCAGTGTTGATTATGCTTAAATTTTTAAAACATATTTTATCGTGCAAACTACAATTTTCAGATGTGAAAAAATGAGTTAGCAGCGATATCTATATAATCTATAACCGATAAACCTTCTTTTAAAGTTCAATTATGTTTAGTTTATTTATGTAAATCGTGTGTGCCATTTATTTAGGGCTCCAAAATACAACAGTCAAGCCAAAGTCCAATGGACAAACAACATTTTAACAGTCGTGCAAAAGTACTTTTGTTTGCTGCAGATACACAAAATGGCGAATTGAAACGCCAAATCTGATAGTTAAGTCAAAGTACGCCCTTGGTAGTTTGCCAAAACCTGTGCTCCACGGTACATGTATTATTCGATTGTCTGTCGGGTAAAGGTCCGATGTTACTGGCAAAATTGAATTTGCAAAGTAAATTAACAGCTGAAACATTGACGGAAGGTAAACATGGCAGGTTCCGCACAACACTGGGTTCACTTAGCCTTCATTTGATCAGCAATATTGTCATTTTCCGAATTATTCACTTTCCAGTGGTACAAATAATTTGCAAAAAGTGATTTTCGCCAAGTTCACCAAGTCTTGAGTTATTCTGTACATATTTCCAGAATTAAAAAAACCTTTTTGTCAATTTTGAAAATCTCCTTAAAGTGCGGGAGGGGAGTAACGAATATTCAAAAAAGTTTGTTATTTAAACAATTTAGTTAATAGATAATAGTACTAACAAAGTCTATAACATTTTTCATTCCAAAAAAAAGGTAAAGGATTCTTCTTTTTATTCACCATGATTTAATCCATTAACAATTTCTTCTTCGTTTAAACTACAATTTTGATAAAGCAGTTGACATTAAGTTTGCTATACGCCAGGCTTAGATATACACAAACAAACTTTTTGCTGTATTTTTTTGAATTGTTTACATATTGACGCTCTGAAATCTGTATCGGTTGACGTCAAAATTCCTCACTGCATTACGGTAAGCAAATGATCGATATGCATATTGAACTGTCAAAGCCTGTAATACATCATATTGTATGCAGCATGTTTTCGATATATAATATAGGTTGCTTATAATCTGGCAGTTTCGTGAGAGTTGTTAAATGGTTTAGGCATTACAAGGTATATATAAAGCTACAAACAATTGATTTAGCATGGACTGTGGTAATAACATGTATTCGCTATTCACAAATGTGGACCTTGTTCTGGAATTGGAATCTAAATTTGATAATAGATGGTAGAAACAAATGAGATCTTATTCTTTCGAATAAGTTCACTCTATACTCACTACAGATAACGATAACTGATGTGCCCTGTCGCTAATAGAATTCCTTTCCATTTAATTTAAAATCCTGATAATAATTAGTTGTGGATACTTTTGTAAATAATTTATCATATGGCGGTATATTATGTTTTGCTAATCTAGATCACTTTTTATATTTAGCAAATAGAAACGATTTGTTACTTCTGTTTCTAAGCAAACTTTTGTTGTCTTTATGTTTGGTGTAACCGTATCAATTGAATGCTGCAGAATTAACCCACCTGAACCATTCCCAGCTGTCAAAAATTGGTGAGTGGTTAGTATCTCCTGGGTTGCTGAATCGTACAACGTTGTGTCAGGACCATTTTTGTTTTCTACAGTGCTGGCCGTGCCTGTAGAATCGGTAGTTGTCACAGCTGACGCAAGACTTTCTGTTATGAATACTCCGGAAAAAACAAAATAGGCTAAAAGTAAAAATAATAAAATTCAAAACCATTTACGTTAATATGATATAATGTTATATACATTCCTGCATTCACGTGTACTAATACTGGATAGTTTGCTGTTTAGTTTTTTTTAACTGGGTTCTCTACCGGAAAAATCCGTTTATTAAAATGGTGAAAATGGCGGGCGGGCGGGCGGGCGGGCGGACGGCTGCAATAAGAGTACCCTCATTATACGGCCCACCCGCCAAAACCTGTTACAGTTTTCAAGATAGGAAGTTGTTCTTTTGCATATCAATCGTATATATATTAGAGGTGTGCATATTGCTAGGATTTGATTTCTGATAATTTATGAAAAAAAATCCAGCTTTTGAACTAGACATTTTTATGCAAAATATTGTATATAGGGTACCCCCATTGTACGGATAACTTCTCCTTCAGATTTCAAGATAGAAAGTTGTTCTTTAGCATATCAATTGTACATATATCAAACGTGTGCATATTGCGAAGAGTTTGATTTCTGATAATTTTTGAAAAAATTCCAGCATTTGAACTTAGTCTTTTTTTTTGGGGGGGGGGGGGGGGGTAAAATATTGTATAAGGGTAGCCTCATTGTATGGATAACTCCTCCTAAGATACATGTAGGAGGTTGTTCTTTTGCAGATCAATTGTACATATATTAGAGGTGTGCATATTGCTAGAATTTGATTTCTGATAATTAACGAAAACAATTCCAGCTTTTGAACTTAGTCTTTATTTGGCAAAATATTGCCAATATAGAGTACCCTCATTGTACGGATAACTCCTCCTACAGTTTTCAAGATAGGAAGTTTTTTTTTGTAGATCAATTGTACATATATCAGAGGTGTGCATATTGCTAGGATTGTGATTTCTGATAGTTTATGGAAAATACCAGCTTTTGAACTTAGTAATTTTTTGGCAAAATATGTCATATAAGGTATTCCATTTCACTGGCCACGGTAAGTAGTGTTTATCAATTCAGGGTTGACCTGGATAATGGATACAGTTCACATAAAAGAAAACCCGGTTTGTTATCATATTGACAGCTTTTCACTTGTTTTTAGTTTCAGATTGTTTAATGAAAAATAGTCTTAATAAATAAACGTGAAATACATAGTTGTTCAAAATAAACTTAACCATTCTTTAATTGAAACTTGATTGTTTAACCACTTAATCAACGGACTTTAAGATCGGAAAATAAAATAAAAATAGCAGACACAATTACAGCTTGGATAAATAATATTTAAATCTGATCTTGGGCATATATCATAACTATTATATCAATAAGTATGAATGAAACTGTGCAATAAGAATTGGATGCACGCGCAATGTATGTCAAATAAATTAGATTTCTGATTAATGACGTAATATAGAATAGATAACAATGTAGAAAGCAGTAAACCATAGGTATTATCGATGTCAATCCCTCCTGTATATTGTTACAGATCCTCACACTTTGAACAACAGATGTTTAATCGGTAAGCGTATACGCTAAATGCGTTATGTCATTCAACCAAAACTATTACGCGACTAGGTACACTAGGTAGCTTTGCAGAAGGGCTGATAAATCAAGGTATTGAGAGTACCAAAATAGAGCTACTGAGTTTTTTCCAAACTTATGAAACAACATTTTTAATAACAACAAATAACTCATTTACCAGATCAGTACTTTGAAAGAAAAAAATAATTCGAGAAAAGGAATATTGTAGTTCATAAACATTGCTTGATAAAATGAAATTTTCATTTTGTTTTTTTTTCTTTGGAATTAGGATCATTTTGAAAGTATCGGTGATTTTGAGATAAAAGTACGCATACCCAATGATACATTTAACATTTCATAGTATAAATCCTAAATATAATTGTTTGACTAAACAAATATGTGATTGCTACTCGTATACACTACAGTTTATACCCTCCTACATTCATATAAAATGGAGTTAATGGTGTTTTTTTTCACACGTGGCTTTTTTGTTAAGCATAACGAAAGATTAAGTTTGCTGGATGATTGGATTCGCTATCTTTTATGTAAAACCTTCATAATTATACCCCCACTCCGAAGGAGAGATGACTATACTGGTCTATCCTTTGTTTTTTCGTCTGTCTGTTTGTTGGTAGCACATTTTTGTCGCATTTTTTTTCAACCACTGATAATCACAGATGCTTCAAATTTTACCACACTCTTTGTACCGCACAGTACAGGTAGTGGAGTGCGTGATGCTGTGTTAGATTTCCGCACTTTAGTATCGATTTTAATTGTGATCAAAAGTACATCATACAGTCCATGCTTGAACTTCTGCACAATTTTAAGTTGTTGTCTCGAAACTCCGAAATTTGGTTAACATTCTAATGCCATTCATCTTTTTTCACTAACCTAAATACAACTTGTTGAACTTTTGTTTATTTTGAAGGTTTTATTTACTTGTATATGAATTGTGTTTTTCAAAGAAAAAACCATATGGACTTTAAGACTTGTCTTTACAGTTTACAATATAAATCAAATACAAGACACGTTTAAGACAGCTTGTTAGAAAGTCGAGGTGCACCCTACCGTGTTAAGCGTGTTAACTACAACTTCACAATAAAAACTTAGAACTTAAACTTAAAAAGGAAACTTTCATTGGAACTCCAGTGCCTTAAAATGAAATATTTAAGGAATAGGGAATCATTTTTTGAGTATTCTGAGGTGAATAAATACGGTTGGGGGATCTATGTATTCCCAACAACTTGACAACAACCTTTTAACAGCTTTCCAGTACTTTCAGTACTTTGATTTTCTTTGGGACCACATGAATAAGATTGTTTAACAGAACGGAAAAATTCACTCATTTTAAACTACAAGATGAAGAAGCAAAAGAGCGAATGGTTGAGGAAATTTATAAATATGTTCAGGCTACACGTTTTAATCCCACATTTGTTCATCCAATAGATTAGGTTGAATAAGTACGTGAACCACATTTATGTGAACGATTTGATGAAGACAAAAAAATGTTCAAATCACAATTAAAGTGAATGAATGGAAATACTTAACCCGGTAAAAGGGATTTTTCGAAAGTATCATTTAAAAAAAAAACACATCTTGAACTTATATACTTTTAAAATATAAGTTGTACATGTAACAAAATATGTATGAATTACAGACCCTGAAACGTGCTACCACACCTCTAAAACGAACCGTACCGTTCCGTGCAAGAAACGAACCGTACCGTTCACAAAACGAAACGTACCGTTCACAAAGCGTACCGTACCGTTCAAAAAGCGTTACGAACCGAACCGTGCGACTGATGTAGTAGCACGTTTCAGGGTCTGTAGTAAACGAACATAATTATTGAAAAGAGTTGTAAGAAGAGAACATTTTTTTGTGTTGCAATAAGTTTGATGTCCCTTTTTGCGGTTTGACTGGCGAATTTGATAATAAATTGCTATATAAACGAAACAAAACACAATAAACCTTTATTAGGCAGAATGGGTCATTTTCAAATATACATCACCAAAGAATGTTTTTTGGAAACACAATATAAATTTAAAGGATAATTTTTTTGAAAATAATTGCCCGGCTCACTTATAACAACATGTAGGGAATTCATATGCGTATGAACTGACGTTTTAAAGAACAAAATACTGTGCAAGGCTATCTTGCTTTGAACGAAGAATAATCAACATAAAAATGGCATACGAAATTTGATACATAAGAAATGAATACTTTTTTTTATCGGAAAGCTTCTGTATCTACTGTACATCTAGTCATGAAAATTATATAGATATTTGTTTCAACAATTTTAGTTCTTTTGTGGATTTCTAATTATATCGATATTAGTATCAGTTGTTAATTTAAAAAGATACCATTGCGTAATCGATGATAGTTTCTGTGGTTCACAAATCTCATTTGGTTAGAAAAAATATATTATAATTTTATTTTGAAATTACAATGATTCTTATTTGAATTAGATATGTACATAGTTTTCACTAAGAATTTTTGTTGTTTAGCTCTAGCTCCGGGATCATGAAACTGTCTTAAATCTTAAGTCAGACTTAAGTCAATAAATTTGCACTTAAATTTTAAGATTGTATTTAAAGTAAATCACAAAAAATGACTTAGGGTTAAGTCTGAAATATTGTCTTAAATCTTAAGACTGCTATTAGGCAGACTTCAGTTTTTAGATTGTTACTAAGTAAGTTCAAAATGGCGACACTCGTTGGATTTTTAAGAAGAAATGATCAGCATAGAAGGCGGCTCCCTCGTCCTTGGGTTTTCTATTTATAGTCTAGGTTTTCCCCTTTGTGGACTTGCTATTAAAGTTATTTTCCTTTGTTAAAGTGAACGTGTGTAAACACGTCTGTATAATGACTGACATGTTATCCAGTAAGAAACTATGCTAATATTTTTACATGTGTGAAGCATCTTTTAAATATAATTTTTTAAACTTTGTGATATATGATAATGTTTATGATGCAGCCGATAAGAATCTTCAACCGAAGAAGAGTTCCACTTTTAACAATTTCTGTCGAACAATTACTCGAGTTACTATGACGTTTAGCTAAGACAAATCTTAGTTAAGTTTTTTCTTAGATCGTTTTGTGATCCACTTAAGTAAGCAATCTTAACCAAGTCTAAATCTTAGATTTAAGACAAAATTCTAACTTAAATTTAAGACAGTTTCATGATCCCGGAGCCGAATGTCTATGATCTAACAGCATATTTGCCAATATATAGATGATCGTATATAAAATTGCACTTACCACATAGTCCTAAATATTTCTTAAAATGATACCAAAATCGAAATGCAATCATTTCTAGAGGACAGTAACGTACAAAGTCCAACAGCTGGTAATCGAATGAAATGTTTGAAAATATGAAACCAAGCCATTGTACAAACTCAAAGAATCCATTATAATTGACTTTTAATAATTTTTACATGAATGATGTGATGCAAACACTTTACTTCATTAGGCTTTCTATTCTATAAATCTCGCGATTAATTTTTTTCTTCTATTTCGAATCCCATTTTTGTAATCAATTTATCACTGATGGTTATATTCGAGTTTGTTTCTGAAAAACGATAGATGTCAGTTTTAGTGAATATTTTCACTTGACAGCACACATGATTGCATTTTTTTTTAACTGTGTTAATAATTAATTACTGGGTTTGAATCTGACTGAATGCAAGAATCTCGATCATTGAAGTTTTCGATATCAAAATCAATGTAAAGTTGAAAATGTTTTATGATTATTAACATTTACATCTTTTTTAATTTAACGGCATTCTGTAATTTTAATACTGACCTAACAGTTGCTATATAATGATTTATAATAAAGAAGATAATTGTATACGCCCAAAAGGTTAACATTAAGCAAACAAGTGTTAGTAATGAAGAAATAAAAGCGGTTGTCAATGACAATGTCTACTTTCTTTAGAAACCTAGAGCAAAGAGCGATAACTCATAAAAAGAAATAAATTTTATGTCTGAAATATAGAGTGTGTGTTTCTTTGAAAATGAATTTTCGTATTGAATTCACGACAATACGGAAATTTTTATCATGTTCTTAATTGTTTTCACATGCAAGAGTCCTGTGTGCCTAGCAAAAATAGTTGTTGATGTGTTGTTTTTGTCATTGTGACTTTTGGTACAAAAATGGTTAAGGAGGATGTGCGGCCATCTTGTACTATTGAGGGTAAGAATGTAAACATATCTTGAACTACATTGTTTCTGCCAGAAACTGACCAAAACTGTTTCAAATAGATATAAAATCAATAAGTATGATATTCTGCATGTTTTTGTCAAACTGCGCAGCTACACACTTTTTTTGAAAATTAAATTTCTATACAGGTTTCAGCATTTCAGGCTGATTAGTGTTTTAGATGAAGATTTTTAAACATTTACTACATATTTTCCTATATAAAAAAAAATTGATCCTCAATTGGGGCGTCGCCCCAACCCCGGGGGTCATTATTTTAACTACTTTAGATCTACACTACCTGATGATGAGTCCACACAAGTTTCAGCGTTTATGGCTGATTAGTTTCTGAAAAAAATATTTTTTAAATATTAACTCTTTATATCCCTATGTTAAAATGCACCCCATGGGCCATACCCTACTCCCAGTGGCTATGATCTTAATAACTTTAAATATACATTACCTGAGGATGCTTCCGCATAAGTTTCAGCTTTCCTGGTCGAATGGTTCTTGAAACGAATATTTTTGAAAAGTTCTAAAAAAAAATTAATAATTCCTTTATATCTCTCATGAAAAATGGTGTGGTTCTTAATTTTGAATCACCTTTGCCTAAGAGTGCTTACTTTAAAGTTTGGTTAAAATTGGCCAAGCAACTTTTGAGAAGATGTTTAAAATGTGAAAAGTTTACAGACAGACGGGCAGACAAACTGACAGTCGACAGACAAATATGATCAGATAAGCTTAAATATGATATGTTCTGTGTGAGCAGACTATAAAACAATACATTTGAAACTGCGGCGCTTTAAAGCTAATTTTGTTGGGTTTTTTTAATCAGTACAGTATATTCGATCTTCAATATCCTACTTATATCTTTAAATTGCATATCATACATGTTTCTCATAATGATCTAACTAGACCTGAAAAAAGACCGAAACGGTAGCTATATAGAAGGTTACCCACATGTCAATTGAAAATGGCAACTACTTGTAGTACATGTAAGACCATTTTTCAGTTTTTTGATATGGGAAATTTTCTGTATAAGATATCAGCTTATGGCCATCTCCTGTTTAAACTCTTAGTGCACACATAAATACCTCTGTGGTCTTACAATGAAAGGTCTCAAATTACAGACGTCTTTTTACTTTGCTTTACTGAATATAATTACCATTAGTTAAGCAAATATTATTCCTTTTTATCTCAGTCGTATTGATGCATCATAGATATCTATTCGATTTAAAGTTGTGTAGTCATTCAAACATTCACGATCTTACATAAAACAACCGTACGTTTTAAAACGTTTGAAATTATTGTTACGAAATTTAGTTGTTGTGTAGGTTTATACTTTTTTCTAATTTACATTACAGGTTGAACTATGGAAAAGATCTAAATCACTCAATATATCATAAGAATTATAGTATACATACTTTGATGAAAAAAATGAGAACGTATTTGCTGATTTATGTTAACTGGCTCTTTTTCATATCTAAATCAAAGAATATTGATATATATGTTGCAAGTTTGCTTTTGTTTTAACATGGCCAGAAAAAGTACTTGCGTTGATTCTGCAGATTGAGAAATTTACAGGATGGTTTGAATTTCAATATAGCTTGCATTTATTTTGATTCCGCGAAAGTTAAATAATCATAATATTCTATCAGAATATATTTTAAGAGCGTACAATAAAGCCATCGTGGTTTGTCATTTGGTACAATCTAAAGATTTGAGTAATATGAAATTTAAACGACTTAAGTGTATCTTAAACAGAACTGAAGACAGAAAAAAAATCAGAATGCTTTTTAAAAGTGACCCTAATGGTTTTTTTAATACTATACATCCATTTCAAATTAGTCAGTATCCATAGAACAGGCGTCATATACGTCTTATTTAAATACCTTCGTGAATATATGAATAGTCTTTGATGTCCTGGGTGCACGGTAACAAAATAAAAAAAAAAATAAGTGTAAAAATAGAACATAACGGTCTCCTTTTTTTGAAAGGAAATACCTAGGGACTTAAGGTTAACTACCTCTCAAAATACTTTCTTAAACTTTTTTGATATTGATAGCATAATTGATTAAAAGTATATGTTAAATAGCAAAAACTATTCAGTCTTGGATAAAATATAATATTTTTTAAGTTATATTTTCAATTCCATATTATATAAATGTTATGGACATATTATTTAATTAGGGTTTGAGTTCTCAATTTCAAATTGCTATGAAAATCAATGCCATGAGTAAAACATGTTCAAAACACAAACAATATAAATGAAATGAATAATCATTGACACAACTTTCGATATTTACTATATCGTAAAATTATGCTCACACGAAATTGGACTAATCGGACTAAATTTTAAGATTTTGCTTTTCACTAAAATGTTTTCGGCAGCATTACATACTTATAATTTAAGATTTAAATAGGTAGTCAAAATTACTTGCATATTTTTATTGGTTTTTTGTCTTAATTTTTTTCTTACGAAAAACGTATCGAACACACTACAAACACTCTGAAAAGTGCTTACAAACTATAAAAAACATCATATTTCAAAAGTTTTATAATTAACCTCACATTAATTTTAAGCCAGCAGAATAAGATCGTAATAGTAGTAATAATAGTTTAATATTCTAAATGTTTTAGTATTAGTTTTTTTATTTTTTTAATATTTTGTAAAATTGAAACGATATTTGAAAAATAATAGAAGAAATTCGGACTGTAATATTTATTAAAATTGGCAATTAATTAACAGTAATTCATTAATAAAAGAGTTTAGCAATTTGAATTATGTTCACAATTAAGATATTCTCAATCAAAGTATAAAGTATTGAGGGATTTTTCTTAAAAATGTTCAAAAATATTTAATGGCTATTAAATCAAAATGTGGGTCATTGGTCTACTATTTTGAAAGTGAAAAATAACACATCAATTTACTGAAGTACTGTTGGGAGTTGATTTTATTGATTATTATCAATTTTGAAATCAATGATATGTTATGAAAATTTTAAAATATGAATTCTCGAACTTTTCCGACAAGAATTTCGAGAAAACCCAATATGAATCATGTTGTGTACTATTTAAAGATAGAATTAATTCCATCAAACTGTGTATCAATAATCGAAATGTTTCTAAAATTTAAAACTGTACACGTCTGGATCCAAGCAATATTGAACTCTAGACTCTTTCAACAAGACGCTCGGCTGTCTCCGTTAATCTCCGACTATCAGGAGAGACTCTCTGCTTGTCGGAGATTTACGGAGACAGCCGGGCGTCTGGTAAAACGAGACTATATTGAACTCTAGCTTAGGAATACATGCAACTACAAAAACAATTGAATTGTTCGTACTATATAAAATCTTACTATTTTCAATGTATTTATAGATACTTTTCAACTTAACTTAACAATGGTACAGCATACAGTACACCGAATTAATCTATTATTTTCAAGATCTACGTCTTGTCAGCGGTGATGATTTGTGCTTAGGACAAAACACTGTTTCACTTTCGGTTTGCCAAAGTAACTGCATAGGAGAGTTGATTAAAATCAACTCCCAAAAATAAGTACGTCTTATGTGGCTTTTACATGAAAGGAAATGGCCGGTAACAGTATCATACTAATCACAAAGTATAAGTTCACGTTAGTTTAAATGTTGATTGACTTAACACCATCAAGACAGTAAGTTCCTTTTTTTAAATTCATATTCTAGAGAAATGGGGAATAAAAAAACTTACTGGTTTTTTTTTTAATTTTCTCCTTGGAGTGAAGATAACATTTATGAACTGTTGACACAAACACAGACCAAATTCTGCCATTTAGTTTACTGAGAGGGGACTTTCAGGTCATCGTTAGCAAAACGTAACTGAATTGCACAGCTATATATGTTTGTAATGTTCTCTTTCTGACCATTCAGTGAACGATCGTTTGACTGTTAAGCAAAATTTCATTCTGTGATATAGTATCCCCATCACCCAATACCCATTGTACCAAAACATACACGTACCTGGTAAGTGTTTTATTACTAGTACTTGAAAATTGACGACTCCCACCTCTCATCTCTCAGCTCTAAACTTAATGAAGGGGCCATCTTGATATCAGACATGATCCTTATATGAAGAAATTAATGCCATACAGATCAGTGAACCAAATAATTGAATGTGTTTAATCAAATTTGACCATCTTGTTTCCCCATTAAGGTCAGGTCATGGTCACTACCTTTTTTTATCAACTTGATGATAAAAATAAGTGTCGTTATCTGCAGTTATGTAGACATCTGTTTGAGATGTGAAGTTTCTATTCTTCAATGAAATGATAGAATATCAGAATGTCTACTGAATTGAAATTAATATGTGAACTGATAAATATAGGAGAGAAAATCTGATTAAAGTATTATTTTAACCGTAATCAATTTATAGAATGATTCAAAAAGATTAATTGAATGAAACTTGATCAGCAAATTATTTTTCAAAACACTCTGAGACCCACATATCTTTTAATAAGTTTACAATAGATGAACAAATCCTGCATTAATGTTATTGTTTTAAAAATGCTACATGAACTCATAAATCTACAGCAATTCTGAATTGCAAAAACATGTGATCTTTTCCAACGCCAATGTTCCACCAAAATATAATCCTTGTTAGATTCTTAACTTTGATTCATATTCATATGCCAAGTTGCATAATAGTAAAAAATAAAAAAACAATATGACATTTTAATTTCCTTTCATCTCGATTTAATGAACATTTAAAAAAAATGTACCTCTGACAAGTCGAAAACCAGAGAAGACTCCTTCCTTAATTGAGAAAAAATTATCAGTTTTCATTGTTTTGAAATTTCAATCGCAAAATGCAGTGAAATAACAGTATTTTTAACATAGTGTTGCATTTCAACATTAAACAAACATATTTTATTATCATATTTATCATATTTGCACCAAAAAAATTCCTATACACTCTGATGATTAAAGTACATGTATATTTGTTACAAATTCTTTAATTGTTTGCATTTATAATTTATCATTTTGACTTTTATGTAAACTATTTTAGAGAAACAAATGTAAATATGCCTTTCACATTGATTTAAAAGGCAGCATTTTGAACAAAAACATAAGTAACGTGGACAAAAAGAAAAGATCCCGAATACCGGAAATATTTTATAATAATCTTCAAATACCATTTACGAATGTACTAAACCTGAAAATAAAATCGGCCCCAGATAGGAAAAGAACGAGGTTAAGGTATGTGTTTCACAGTAACTTTGGTGTCAAATATACCACAATAATAAAATTCAAAACAATCGGTATACTTCCAAAAAACGTTAGACCCACAGACACTAATATTGGCTTTACGAACCATTAACAGAAAAGTAAGACCTGATTGCTGTTAGCTCATGACATTTTTCTCTATCTCAGTGTCTACTTGTTTGCAGTATTCCCTAGTAAACAGAATCGAAAAAATGAGCTCGTGTATATTACATAGGTTCGTTGTTTTAAGTTCTTGGAAAACATTGATATATGTATTTTTTGTCTTTATATATGCTGTTGTTTTTCGATGAATTGTTTAAAATGGAAGACATTTTTACACCAGTTTCATGTGTTTTATTAATTTTTGTTAAGCCATCAAATTTCCCTCAAAGGTTTAGATAGCAGATTTTCAACTTCACAAGGACGATAGTTAAGAGAAACAAAACACGATCTTTGGGACGTGTATTTTCTCAAGTAAAAAATAAATCATTTTACTAATTGAAGCGATAATTTGTTTTTTCCCATGAGTAAAAAGAATACCGTACGATTGACTTACTTTTAGTGTGGAATTTTATTTTGTAGTCGTTTTCAAAACAAATTGCAAACATAAGTTGGAGAATAAAAAATGCATAACTATTACATTAATTACTTTAAATAACTTCTAAAAACCCAAAAATTGAAATGCACTAATTGACAAGACTAGCTGATAAACACATTTTAGAACATGTAAATACTTATTATACATTATTGTGAATGTTATCAAATGCACAAATGCTATTAATGTAATGCTGTAAAGATACAGAAAATTGCTATTTTTGTTTTATGAAACTCTGAGTCAATCAATTCAAAAAAAAAAAAAAAAGGAATGCAAGGAAACTACTGAAATAAAAGTTTGTAATCGTATAAAATAATTAGCTCAAGCTAAAAGAATTTTAAAAATTTTATCGTTAGTTAAAATTACGGAAGTTATTAATTGTAAAAAAAAAATAATAGTATTGTTAATGCATACGGTTCAATTAATTTACTTGTCTATTTTAAAACATGATTCTGAATGGAAAAGTTCCAACACTTATACTCATAGAACAAAATGTGACAATTTATGTGACATCTTTAAACTTTTAGCACTTGGTGATAATAAATGTTTGTATAAACAGTAATAAACTGCATTTAAGCTTTTTAATATATTTCCTTTTATGCTTCAAAATATCTCATTTGTCATTTTGAAAAAAAATATAGCCTATTAGTTTACTATGACGGTCAACTTTTTACGTTGATTCCCACTGTGACGTCAGCAAACCCGCGAGCTACGTTTAACTCATGTTCTAAGTTCTATGCAAAATGGCCAACATACAAAAGGTCAATTAAACAAACTTTTATTATAATAAGCGTGATAGTAATGTTTTATAAACATAAATGAACTAGTTTAACTGCAATCATTTTATTTTGTAGTTGTCGTTTTCAAAACAAATTGCAAACATAAGTTGGAGAATAGAAAATGCATAACTATTTCATTAATTACTTTAAATGACTTCTAAAAACCCAAAAATTGAAATGCACTAATTGACAAGTCTAGCTTATAAACACATTTTAGAACATGTAAATACTTATTATACATTATTGTGAATGTTATCAAATGCACAAATGCTATTAATGTAATGCTGTAAAGATACAGAAAATTGCTATTTTTGTTTTATGAAACTCTGAGTCAATCAATTCAAAAAAAAAAAAAAAAGGAATGCAAGGAAACTACTGAAATAAAAGTTTGTAATCGTATAAAATAATTAGCTCAAGCTAAAAGAATTTTAAAAATTTTATCGTTAGTTAAAATTACGGAAGTTATTAATTGTAAAAAAAAAATAATAGTATTGTTAATGCATACGGTTCAATTAATTTACTTGTCTATTTTAAAACATGATTCTGAATGGAAAAGTTCCAACACTTATACTCATAGAACAAAATGTGACAATTTATGTGACATCTTTAAATTTTTAGCACTTGGTGATAATAAATGTTTGTATAAACAGTAATAAACTGCATTTAAGCTTTTTAATATATTTCCTTTTTAATTTATGCTTCAAAATATCTCATTTGTCATTTTGAAATAAATATAGCCTATTAGTTTACTATGACAGTCAACTTTTTACGTTGATTCCTACTGTGACGTCAGCAAACCCGCGAGCTACGTTTAACTCATGTTCTAAGTTCTATGCAAAATGGCCAACATACAAAAGGTCAATTAAACAAACTATTATTATAATAAGCGTGATAGTAATGTTTTATAAACACAAATGAACTAGTTTAACTGCAATCATTTTTATATAAAATCAGTGTTCAAACATTGTATACTACTCAGATGTTAAACTTCTCTTGTCTTATTGTATAGTATGCATCATAGAATATTTATAGTTCGTACCGTATAAATCATTATTTGTATCTTAATAAATTGTAACACATTTTTAAAACAAATTGTTTCTCTTTATTAAAAATGATTTCGTGGGTGTAAGTTTTGCCCAACACAGCTACATAGTATAACATATGGTCGAAATTGAAAAAAAAATACCTTTACCTGTTCTAGCTTACAAATATATTGTTTCATTTTAATGTGGGATTTAAAGGTCATTTATATATATTGACAGTATCGATTTTCAAACAGCCATTGGCACAGTGGACTGTGATCACAGAAGGTGACATGTCGTGGATAGTTCTATACGCAGTCCTTCATCTCTATGTTACAGTTATCCATTCATCTGGAATAACCCCGCATCCATCTGTCAAGGGTTGGTTGTAATAAAATCTTTCTAATAGAGAAGATTTTGCTTAAGATGAAGAACCCTTTATAATATTTTTCTAATTTCATAGTATTTACGATGGATTTCATACTTATACTCCCTTGCACATTGATGAACACTTTTGTTTTTTTGTTGTTTTTAATCAATGCTATTTAGACTGTTATTGATGATTCAAAATTAACGCTTTTAAATTTACTGATACAGCTTAATGATATTTATACATACGGATTTAATTCATTAATAATTTTCTTTTTCAAATTTAAGAAAAAATGTTTTTGCCACGCAGAAATCAAAATTTGAGCTTCATGTAATAAAAAAATCATTAATTGTTTTAAATACACTGAAGCTGAGGTCGGTTCTTTTCTGAAAAATGCACCCTGGAAACACACGGAGATGACGGGATCTTTGAGTGGGGGACCAATGGTTCTCACCGTGAAGTTCAAGTACAAACTTGATGGGGAATTTGTGTTCTCTAAAAAATGTATGTCATTTTTTTCCTGTAACGATGTGATTGTAAACAAAGAAAAGGTAAATTTTCCACAAGAATAGTGATGGTTTGCATAACAGATAATTGTTTCTTTCGTTCTAAATCAGGTGTCTTTATTGGCTTTCATAGGTTAATTATTGTTTTGGATATATTATTCATTTAATCTGCCAACAGTCCCTGGTCAAAAATTCAAAGACTGCTCAGATATATTGAAGAAGGAACCGTACAGACGGAACAGAGACGGCGTGTACACAATATATTTGAGTAACGGAGTCAAGAGATGGGTGTTTTGTGACATGACAACAGACGGAGGGGGTTGGACTGTGAGTATGCATTGATCTAATCGTTTTATGAAAACAATGGTACTTTTTGAAAACAATAGTAAATATCAAGTAATAGATATGTGAAATGTAAATGTATTATAATCAAAATAAATTTAATACAGCAGGGATATTTTATGAGGTCTCAAAAATTCCATATAAAGTCTCAATGAATTTGTAATTGAAGAAAATTGTTTTTATTTTATAAACTCCTTTGACTTAAGGTAATACAAAGACGATTTGACGGAAGCACAGATTTTCAGAGCAAATCCTGGCAGAAGTACGCTGAAGGATTCGGACATCCTGGTCATGAGTACTGGTTTGGTAAGTTTATATAGTTTTTAAGGTATTTTCAAAAATATATAAGATGTGAAACAAACTTTATTATTGGGGTGCGTTAAAAATGAACACTAATTAGAAAATTGATTGTGCTAACTTTCAGCTTTTTTCATTTTTGTGCAAATAAAATATTCAATGAGAAGGTAAAATATTTTTGAAAACAAATCAATCGCATAGTCATATATAACATTATTTAAAATACATATATAGTTTTGTTACATATAAAATCATTCACTATGATCATTGACAATTAAATCAGGCCATTTCAAATCTAGATAATTAGCACTATGATTTTTTATTTGCCTTTAGATTTTTTTTTCTCTGTTATGAAAAACTATACGTTATTAATATATTACTTACAATATCTTGATAAAAAAATTAGAATCTTATACCAACTCAATTGTTTTCTTTAGGGTTTTTTAAAATACTTTTTTTGGGTCCTTTTTTGTTTTCAGGTAACAACGCTATTCATGATCTAACAAAGTCTGGTCGTATGAAATTAAGAATCGATTTAAAGAAATTTGACGATGATAAAGGACATGTACAGTATTCAACATTTAAAGTGGGGAGCAAGTCTGACAAGTATTTGTTGACTGTTGGAGGTTTTAAAGGATCTCTTGGCATGAGTAAGTTCTTAACAATTTCCATTTGTAATGCTTACGTTTTGTATCATTAAGAAACTTAACCGCGGCTCTCTTACAAGCTTTATTCTCAGTTTGTCCAGTGCATCGAAGATACCAAAAATAAAAAAAATCTATCATAAAAATGGTATATTTTTCTTCGTTTTTGATTACATACATTAAGAAATAAGATTATATAAATGAACGATTAAATTGTTGGAAGCTTTCTTATAATTTTTTTTAATTGGGTTTTTCATTTCACAACATATGTACATATATAACAAAATAATGATTGGAACATTTATATAAATATATTACATAATCTTTAGACTATTTCTACTTAATAGTACAGTTTTGTATATTTCATATGAAGTGAAGCTGATTTTGAGAGAGAGAGTGAGAGAGAGAGAGAGAGAGAGAGAGAGAGAGAGATTATGCAGGTGGATTACAATACAAGTATAGACTATGCTATACTGAAAACGAATGAAATGATATGAGGGTTCACAGCGATCAAATAAACAAAAAACAGAAAATTAAACTTATCTCTATAACTACAATTTTTCACAGATATTCTGCCAGTGGCTTTCGTATTCCTCAGAATTACATCTTTTCAACAGCAAATATTTTTCAGTTAGGATTCTTTCTGTTATGACCTTTTTCAAGGCATGTATATTTGGTGTTGGATTACTTTTATATTTTCATGAAAAAATATCAGGTTAAAAAATTTATAACTTTCTTTATTTTTATATTTTCCAAAAAGAACTGATTGAATATCAGATGTAATCGAGATTTCAAACTGTGTAAAAAAAAGCTTTCTTATAATTTTTATAATATTAAAAAGTAGCCAGTTGCAGACTTTGAAATAAAGGTGTTTTTTTTAAATTAAAGATTACTTTATATACACAGGGACTTTATTGAAATCATAGTTTATGTATTGGATTTTCTGTTTGGTAGAGAATTTTTATGTTGATTTTTTTTTCATATAAATCATACCTTAATTCATTGAATTAGTTTAACATGTAAAAGTCATTAAACATATGTTCATATTTACACGCATTAACATTAAAGGTATAACAACAACTTACATTGTATCTATTGAAGAATATTAATTTCGAACCTGTCCCTTCAAAAAAAAATTACATTAAGCAATATACAGTCTTTACATTAATGTGAAAAAAAGATAACTTATTGAATTCGAACTGTTTCTTGTACACCAAATATTGAGATAACTTTCGGGACAGTAAGCATTTCATAAGGATTTTAAGTTTGTCAAAAGCATTCCAAAACACCCCTTGACGTCAAGGTAAAAGCTTGTTAAAAGTCAGTTGTAATGCTAATAATATTTATGTTCTGTTATGAAAGTGTAATAATGAATCTATGTCTAAATGTACTGTTGACGAATATTAAAACTAATTATGTGATGAATAACACTATTGATTGTATTTTGATAAATAGAAAAAAGTATTCGTGCCGTTAAGCAGCTTATACACATAGTTTCATCAAATAATGCACTTAATTTTGAGATTGTATTTCCTTAATGAGTAATAATATAGACGACTTTAAATCATTAGAGAAGAAACGTTATGCGACATAATGTTCCTTTTTTATTCAGAGGATTCCTTTTCTTATCACAATGGAATGAAGTTTTCGACTAAGGATCGCGATAATGATAAAGCTGGAGCAAACTGTGCAGCGGCCAATGGAAATGGATGGTGGTTTAATGCATGTCACCATTCTAATTTAAACGGAATATACTACAAGAAAGAGACCTCTACATCAGCTGGTATGACATGGTTTTACTGGGATAATGCGAATAAATGGGTGTCACTAAAGTCATCTAAAATGATGATAAAGCCAAAATGAATAATATAGAGCGAAACAGAATTAATAAATAATCCATTTATATCGTCTCTTTGTTGTTACTTTTATAGTTTACATTATGGTCAGAGTCAGTTGGCATTGATATATTACTGATATTCTTTAAATCAGCATTACCAAGATGTGTATTTTATTTTGGGTAACACTAACAACAATGATATTTGGGGATTTTCCAAGTAATTTATAGTAATAAATGATACATATAAATTCAAAATTTTAAATGATGAATTACTACAAGTAGCACTTCAAAGCTGTAACTTTGATGCCTCGTAATTGATCTTATAAAGTAAAACTTGGTTATATATCATAGATCTTTTATAATTAATAAACTGTAAGTTGTGTTTAGTTATGCTTTGGTCTTACTTCATAGCCAATAACCAATGGCATGAAAGTGCATGGTTATATATATATATATAAAAATGAAAGCATTCTACAATCCAGATTTTTGAAGGAATTTATTCTTAAGGGAATCAAACTCGTACTGGGAAATATTAATTTTTTCTTTGATGACAAATATTTCCTACAGACAAACAAAGGATGAATCTCTGCTATTCAGTGAATTGAAAGGTGACTGAAAGGTAACTGAAATGTGACTGAATGGCATATGTGTGCCATTCAGTCACCTTTCCAGACCATTCAGTTATCATTCAGTTGACTGAATGGCAGAGGTTCATCCTGTGAAAAGGAACACTCATGGGAACAAAGATTGCCCCCACTTATGCTAGTTTGGTTTTTGGTTTACTTGAAAAAACTCTTTTCAGACTGCAAAACTTTTTTTGGAGAAGAATGTGCCATAAGCATAAAAAAATAACGGGAAACGTTACCTAGACGATTGTTTCATTTTTTTTTGTTGAAAAAATTACTGGAAAACTTACAAACTATCCTCAAAATACTCAATTCTCCACACAGCAGCCTACAATTTACAATAGAAATAAGTGAAAAAGAATTACCATTTTAGACATTGAGGGAATAAAAACTAGAGACGAGCTCGTTGCAAGCAACGATTAGGTCTTCCGTCGTAGCTGCGTCATACCTGTGACGTATTACAAAAAATTGATAGCTGACCATGGTACAATATTAGATGTATAAACAATGAGTAAAAGAAACAAAGTATTATACTATATGATTATAAGCAAATATAGATCCTTTAAACACGTTGTCTATAGTTTGATTCGCCGCATTTTATTCACAGAGTGGGACTGTGGTTATGCCCGGTATGAAGGTAAAAAGACCATTGGCAAACATTTTACACGCATTTTTATCGAACACATGCGCCAATGAATCTTTAAGTATATATGTGGAGAAATTTTACAGGGGGTTTTGAAGAATAATTTTGGTTTTCGAGGAGGGGGGCATGCACGGATCAGAAAAAATTTCCGGGGTGGGGGTTGATCATGAGGATCTGCCGGTTATTTGAGTTTGCCAAGGGATGTCCGAGACATATTTTTGGTAATTTTATAATGTACACGTAATTGAAAGAAATTTTGCGGGGGGGGGGGGGGGGGGGGGGAGTTCTGTAACCCTTCCCCTTCCCTTCTAGATCCGCGCATGGAAAAGACCGATGCCGGTTATTTTACTATAATTTTAACCATTTTTATTTATTTATTCATTATCAAAATTACTTGGTATATCTAAAACTTCAATTTCCCTCATAATTTCTTGATTTTCAAACCTTTTTTTACATACTCCCAAAATAGGGGGGGGGGGCAACTCCAGGATAATTCAATTTTTTATAGGTAAATTAAAAAAAATTAGTTGCTGCGAGAAAGAGTGGGGAGGGGGGCATTTTCTATATACCGAATGAAAGATCTCGGTAAGACAAAGAACTTTTAAAATACATCTTATAACAAATCATTATCAGGTAGAAAACTTAAACGGAAAATACGCGAATCTATTAAACACATAAACTGTAACAATGTTTTTATACTATTCCCTCCTTATGGCTTATATAATATATCATATCATAAATAACGCTTACAAACGTTCATTAGCAGAGTTTACAGTTATTGTGTCTTTGTAATTTTCAAACAAAACTTTTCGCTTATTGTGAAGGTTTGTACACCTTCTGGTTGATAATTAAAGATTCATTTCAATAAAACCGGGACTTTGTTAGTTAATTTTTTAAACATTGGATACAAAACTATTGAAGAAATTGCCTAGATGTCTACATATCTAAATCGTTTTTTATTGTAATTTTCATCATCGAAATTGACACTCAATTTGATGGAAACAACAAGGATTTTTTAAATACTATAACCATCCTAAATTAAAATTGATAGTTAAAGAAAAAATGGTCCAAAATGCAGTCATAACTTTTAACCAATACATATTTTGGCACCCAATGCATGATGAATGCTTTTGAATGGAGTTGAGACTGTCTGTCAACATTGAAACTAATGTGCACTCATGATGTTGAGATTTTAGGCCGATAAAAATGTTTGATCTTGACAGATTTTCTTATTCATAGCTAAAAAGTAGAACACAAGAACTAAAATCATGTACACGAACTCTGGAATAGCTATAATGCACACTATTATGTTCCGATTCTCGGTTTCTTTGTCTAACGTACAATCTGCATCATTTCCAATGCGAAGAGTATTGTAGAAAAATGACAGTGGAACAACTGATATTGCCCAGCCAAGTGTATACCAAATGTATTTTCGTCTGTTTTTAAATAATACCTTGCCCCATTCAGTTATGACAAGATACCTATGACAGCCAAAAGGGAAAGTCTGATACAATGATACTATCATAGGCGAAGAGGTAATAAGTATTGATACAAAGCAAAAATCTCCATTTCTTGAAATACTTTCAAAACTTTTTCTGATACCGTTGAAGAATGTACTAAACCCAAAAAGAAAATCTGTTACAGAAAGTGACAAAACAAGGTTAAGGTATGTATTTTGCCGAAGTTAAGGCGTCGAATACACCACAATGATAACCAACACATTTAAAACCATTACAGTGATTCTACAAAAATAGGTCCCATGGACACCAAAGTTTCATAGAGCGCGTTTTCAAAAGAAAACTCTTTTACAGAGGAGTTAGACAAATTTCCACTTAAGTCACTACATTTCTCAACAATATATCCCGTCTGTCCATCGTCTATGAAATTGCAGGTTTTATTCAGAGTCGAAGAAGCAAATATACTGTTCGTATTGTTTTGAACATTGTTTTTGAAATGTTTAGTGAGAGTTATATTTTCAGCTTCTTTTTCAAATATATATTCTCGTTTTGTGCTGCGAGTATTTGGAATGGGTGTCCCTTCTGTTAGACATGTAAAATTGATCTGAATAATTGTATGGTCACATTCTGACGAACCATTTGTTCCCTGTCCACGCCGTTCATTTGCCGCCCCCAACTGCATAATGATGACAGACGTCAGAATCATTAAGTACATTCGACAGTTGTAGTTCCTTTGGATGAATGGAGGAATCATCCTAAAGGAATATATCTTTTTCCTTCTTTAAGTAAAAAGTATCACACATTTAAATCTCCAGGTTTATTAAAAGAATGTATTTGCTAAATTTTATGCTTGTTGTGTATCATCAATAAGCATATTCAGGAAAATTAACATTGTTTTTTCTGAAACAGTTTTGAATTTAATATCAGAGAAATATCACAGAGTATAGGAAAAAGTATATTTATTTAAAGGAAATATAATTATTTTTTTCTCCTTAATTTCAAAAATTATTAGAAAAGCATGCAATTTAATTATGCTTGATCGGATTTGTTGATTGACTTACTTACTAAAGAAGTAACCGGTTTCCCCCAGTAAACAAAGAATCAACATAATTCACAAACATACGAAATGAAGTACGCTAATATAGTCTTACTGAAACAGGTGTCATATACAGTACATTTCACCAAAAGAAAGATTTTCATAGATTAATGTATCAAATAGATTATTTGATAGCAAATACAGTCATTTCGTGCATATCTTTTACAATTTTATGCTAAGCTATGGTATACGATTTTAATTGTATGCTATGAGATTTGTATGCTATGCTATGAGATTTGTATGCTATGCTATGAGAAATTGAAATGAAGGGCTTAATGATATCGTATGCTATGCTATGCTATGGTATGCTATGAGATTTGAATAAAAACGCCTCCATTCCCAAAAGTCTAGTATGTGAATATTTTTTTTTTCAAATAAAAACATTTAAAACCGAGTTAAAAAATGTTGTATGCTATGCTATGGTATGCTATGATATGATATGACGAATGCGATTCTATGAGATTGTATGCTATGGTATGAGATTCCAATGCTATGCTATGAGATTTCAATGCTATGCTATGAGAATGCAATGCTATGCTATGGTGTATGTTGTAAAAGATATGCTTGAACTGACTGTACCTTCTTTTGATCAGCTAAGAAAAATAAAAGCAAGCTTTGAAGAAAATTGTCGTAAATACGACTCTTACCATATCAGATTAGTTATAAAACCGGTTTGTCAACATACTTTGCCTGATCGTGTATGAGAAAACAATAACATGGAGATTGTCTGGTGTTACCTGTTTTATCAATCCGCTCTTTAACCAATCAACTCATAGAAGCGATCGCGAATCGATGGTCAACATATCTTTGCAGGTATTGCTTCAATGTCTTGTTTGCTTTGCTTTTAAATAAAATTATTTACAGGATAAACATTTTTTGTTCTAAAATTCAAAATCAAGAATATAACTGTTTACATTTTTAAGATATTATTTTAAGATTTTATTTATACCATTTATGATATAAGATAAACTAAACAATTTACTGATAAAAAAAAAATATATTAGCTTTCTCAAGAACGTTTTATTTTTGCTGTATTTGTTCTCTTTGTTCAGTAGAGAAACTTCCTAATTATTTATCTACGATTTTATCATAATTGTATCTTTGTATTAGTACGTTATATCCAGCAAAGTGCAAATTTTGTGAAGTTTTATATCTTGGGGTATGTATGTTTAATTAATATACGGTAGAAAAAAGTGCTTCTAAGAAATAACGGTAAAAATTATATTGTTAATTACACATTAAAATGTAAGAAAAATGTAAAATGTAGTTTTTCAACAATTTTCTTTTAAGTGCGAATTATTGATATTTGCTCTATATCTTTATAGTGAATGTACATGCGTTTTTATATGCCCAATAAATAAACAAATCACTTTTTTTAAATCTTGCAAATGCATGTACGCTACATCCGGTGTATGAAACATAACTTTTTTTAAATTAAAAGTAGACCAAGTGGCTTTCATGTCCGGTTTCTTTTTTTACAAAGCATGATAAATTTCCGGTTATAGTTTTGTGCACATCAATGATCATTTAAGATGAAATGTATTTGATTTAAATTATTATACAAGTATGGATCTTTGGATTTAGTACAAAAACATTGCTCACATTTTTCAAAACAAGAGAAAAACTATGAAGATGTAAAAAAAAACTTTGTAAAAAATTACTTGCTGGAAAAGAGGGGTAGGGATATTGTTACAATTGTTTCTACTATTTTGCCAGCTAGGACCAAAATGTTAACATTTATGATACAGTTTGAATGAGTACATAGTTTTAGTGACTGTTATATTACGTTTATTTTGTATAATTTAATGTTTTCCAATGTTTGCAAAAAAGACCACACAATACAAAACTAAACAAAAAACAAAAACAAACAAACACAGGATGACATTTTGCCATTCAGTCAGCTGAATGTTAACTGGAGGGTCTGGAAAGGTGACAGAATGACTTAGCTATGCCATTTAATCACCTTTCAGTTACATTTACTCTCATTTCAATTGAAAAAAAACAAAATAATATTTTATCCTTCAATGGGAAATTTTTCTGTCACACACAATATACTTGAATGATAAAAAAGCAACTTAAATTTTTTAACCTGAATTTTATTGAAATGAATTTAACTATTGAATATTAATGTTTAAACAAAGCAACTTTAAGATGTAATTTATATCTTTGCTGTAAATAACGGATAAATATGGCCAATATATAATTTATTAATATAAAGTGCAAAAACTACAAAATAATAACTATACTTTTTACTTAAATATCAATCTTAACTGCGACGTTACATATGAAACATTAGCGATTCTTTAAACTCTAATTTCAGTTGTTGTCTTACATTAGTTGTCTTTTGTCTGAATCAAATTATTCAGTTAGTGGAAGCCTAAGTTTTATGCTTTCCGGGTTTTTTAAAAAAATGAAATGATCAACAAATGCACTACTTAACTAATAAGGCATAGACACATGTAGGAATTTACGGTTTAAACACACTGATAAAAAAAATATTTAAAAAGTTTTAATTTTTTAAAATTCAATTTGGATTTGAAAATTGCACATGAAGAAACATAAAAAAAAAAATAAAAAAAAATTCTCTTTCGTTTGAACTATTGGTGTAGTTCATTTAACTTCTTGGTCCCATCAATACATGTAAGGCAGACAAGTGATATTTTATAACTTGGAATATATAACAACTTGAATTTTTCTACACGGCAAAATGTGAAATATATGTTTTGAGTCTTCACGTATGCATCGCTGAATACAAACATGTGCACATCAAAATGAGTTACATAATTTAAAATATCATCGCAGCATATTATGATATAGTTAAAAAAACATGTTGATTTTTTGCATGCATAATTATTCTAATTAAATTAAATCAAATTGATTTTTGGTTGAATTGAAATTCCATAATATATGAACTCACATTTAACAATTTAGGGAGACATATGTCACTGAGTGTGTCATAGTTGATTAACTGCATCCAGCAGTTAATGTCTTTCTATAATCTTGTTTAAAAAAGGTTTTAATTAGCATTGAATAAGGCTATAACTTAAATTAGACGACTTACTGAACATTAAAGCAATTTTTGTATTATAAAAGCATATAGAATTAATAATGTGTGCAAATGAAAGACTTACTCGATGCTCTGCAATAAGCTTTGCTCCAGTTTCTTTGCTACTTTCACTTATTAACTTTTTATAGCTTAAGATATCTTCAGATCAACAAATATTTTAAGCTTTCCCTTTTAGAATTTATTAGCCAAAATCAACTAAAACCCGTTAGCTGCTGAGTAGAGCTCTTTCGGGAAAATTATGTTCAATATATATTGGGCATGTAGAGAGGTCTAACCTACCCAACGTTAGTTTTCTGAAATATTCAATAAATGTGTGATTCATCTACTGCATTTGGGTCACTGGCATTTTCTTTACTATGCTTTTATCATCAAAAAACAGGGGCTCTTTTTTAAAGAACACAATGATGTCCGTCGATCGAAAATCGTCTTTCCATCCGAATTCTCCCAGTAGGTTGACTCTGTTGCCACAGGCAATTGCATGATGACATTTAAAATGAAAGTGAAAACAAATGCTCAGTATTCCTTACCTTTGCTTTAGCTATAAAATCGCCTGCTTCTTGCTCTTCTGCTTCAGTGATGTAAAAATGTGACGTATATTTTTGAACGACAAAATTAAAGTCAAAATAGAAAGTACATGCCTACAATTAATTTGTAAAATCAGTTACACATCTATTCATTACTAAATGTATTGTTTAAGCCATTCACAGATGTGTATAATTGCAAGGTTTTTCTTCACATTTTTTCCTCATGTGGTAAAATTACGAATGAAATACATACGAACATCACATTATAACATATGCGTAACATATAGAAAAAGTAACATATGTTACACATGTGTGTATGTTTATATGCTTTATATATACATGTTAATCATGTTTTTGAACTCATTTTTAACATGTGTTTCCTTGAAAAATGACGCATGATTCACATATGATACACATGATTTTTATGTATGTTTGATCACAACATATGTGAAACATATGTGGTTTATTTTGCTGTGTATGTAAAGGACCAATTCACATGTTAAAAATCAGTGAATTCATGAAAATAGAATGTCAAAATAATAAACATGATTTCAATTTTTTTTAATGAACATCTTTTTCCACAACCATTTATTTTGTTTCTTCGTATTTTGAAAACTAACTTTCTTAATAGACTTTAACTGAAAACTTTGTCAAAAATAAGCATGAAGACACTATGTTTAATTAACATTCTGTAATTATGTTTTTTAGCTTAAATTGCTCTGTATTTTCTGTTCTTTTTGAGAAAGTACGTTACGTTGTTTTTTTTTTTAAGAAAACACACTCCCATATACATGAGTATGTTTAACAAAAGCAATTCAGTTGTTCATTAAAAACATTATCGCATATCGACACAAACAAAGAGATCCTGCAACATATCAGTTGAGAAATTAAGGGAAATAGTTGACCTGAATATTAACTTTATATATCAAATACTTCCGTTTCGATAGCTGACTTAATAGAACATACAAACCTATAATTTTGAGAAGACTAATGAACTATTTAGTTTCATATCTTCGTCTTTCAACCTTATAATTAGCATTAAAACACATTCATTAAAATAGAACTGCATAGGAAAGAATTGAATTTACTGTCAATTATGAATGTTTTGTGTCATTTTATTTTACTTTATTTTTATATCTGAGAATCCAGAAGCACTTTTAGCTTAATGACTTAAATTAGCGATGTACTCTCAATGATCTTTTTACGACATTAGACTTAGAAACATAGAATTGTATTGGTATGTAATTTGAAACTATAAATTATACAAAATATATATGGTATAGACTCCTCGTTATTCTGTTGATACTATTAAAGGGGCATGGTCACGATTCGGTCAGAGATCATTTTTCCGATTTTAATGTTTACAGTGCTTTAGGAAGGCAATTTTAATAGGCAGCCAAAATTTAAAACTAGTGTTATTCGTCGAGTCATAAGCAAGTTACAGAGCTTACAATTCTTTAACATGTAAACAAAGCTTTTGTTTACATTTTAAATGCTAAAGCGAAAATTCAAGTTGTAGGCATGAAATGAATTTGTTAAACGTTAGGAACTGTTTATTAATGTTAAAGTTAATAAGAAGATTGACAAATCAGCTTGATTTTTTTAATTGTATATTGAACTTATGTGAAGAAAAACAGGGCACGATCTTTTTTTACATGACAAAGAATTGTTAGCCGTGTATCTTGCTCATAACAATACGACTGACTCTTAAATTCATTTTAGCAGAAGAAATGTATTTTTAAAGCATTGTAAATATAAAAAACAGGATATAAAAATTTACTACAATCATGACCTTTAATTGGAAAACAAAAATCGTCAAACATAATATTTCAGGTTTCTCAGCAATTAATAAAATAGATCGCATAGAATTATGAAAAAACAAAAAAATAGTAAACATTTACTGGAAGCCTTTATATATCTTTGTTTGTAATGATTTTTATTTAGCTTTGGTATTCAATACAAGTAATTTCAAACTCATTTTTGTTGTTGGAAATATTGAAAATATTATAAAAGTGACATTTGATTTTAAAGACTAGAATCCTTCGAAAGCGAGCTATGAGTACAAGCTTGATTGCCACTTGCCGAATTAAATCCAAGTTCCTCTAATATACAATTTATATTACGAGCCTAACAAACAACGATAGTGTTGTATTCTGTTTGGTCAGCTTGACCAAAACAAACTGATTGGGTCATAATTGGATAATTGCGCTGATGAAGAATGCCAATTGAGCATAAAGATAGCCAAAGTTAAATTACAAGCAATAGTAATAACACACTTGTTTTTATGTATTACAATTATGTATCAATTGTATTGTTTACTTGTAACAGCAATAATCAGGAAAGTAGCGAGATATTTTTTGAGAAATCGATAACCAAAAAATTAGTGATTACTTGGCCGATATGAAGGTCAAGCAAATGTTGCTCTTAGACAAATTAGACAAATATAAGTACAAAACCCAAATATCTTTTTATGTATCTAAAGAAAAAATATAATCTGAAATCCTGTCTTAGTGGTGGTATGGTGATAGTGTAGAAAAAAGTACATTGTTTCCTGTTTTCTAGTGTAAGATGAAGATATTATCTGGATGAATACAAAGTAAGTTGTGTATTATAAATGAAATAAACGAATTCATTTACATGATAACACCTATAAAATTGTGGTTTTGTTTGTTTTTTTAAAGGAAGGGGGTTGGATTAATAGTGAAAAGAATCATCATGTTTTTGATAAAACTCAATTTGCCTGATGCTTGATATCATCCATATTTTATAAAAAGGATAATATATGTCAAGTAGAAGAATAATTTAGTAAGTTACTTGAAAGCTTTTGTGCAACTGTTGCATATTATGAATGCAATAAAATATCATATTTTGTATTAAACAGTTTCCTAAGTATAAGATTTGCAAAAACGCAACATGGTATAAAGTATATGATAAAGAATATAAAAAAAACATATCATCGTTCTAACTATCATAGATAATGTTTCAGTTTAATGGTTGATTTGAATGGGGAGGCCATTTATTTTGACGTTACCGATGTTCAGACAGCCATTAGTAGAGCGTACTCTGATCACAGAAGGTGACATGTCGTGAATAGTTTTGTACGCAGTCCTCCATCTCTAAGTTACAGTGATCCATTCATCTGGCATAACTCCACATCCATTTGTAAAGGGTTGGTTGGAAATTATTTCTTTAATTATAAAAAAGTTAGATAGAAAGGGAGTCATTTTTTATTAATGATGATTTCATTCTATCAAAGATACATTTCATTTGTCATCTTAGTACCTTTCCTGACCCTCGATTTTTGGGAGCAAATTTTCACAAGTAAAGTCTACCAGACAACACTATAAAATCTACTATAAAGATGAACTGGCGTTACAATCGCTTTTTGCAGAAGATTTCATTGACATCGTTACCTAGCGGACGACATTTAATACTCAGATGACTTAAAAAGATGACTTCTTTTTCAAAATTCATATAGTGAAGAACTGTCAGAAAAAAATAAAGGTGAGATAATACGCGAATATTTTTTCCTCTATTTTTAAACTAGTGACTAAATAAATTTATCAGCAGTTAAAGTAATTATCTAATCTAAAAAAAATATTTATAATCAGAGAGCAGAGAAAACTTAAAATTATACGTAAACGTTTGTCCGGAACATTTCGGGAAAAAATTAACAACCTAGACATGGCTGCCTCCGATAATTCTGCACTTACTAACATCCGGGATATTTTATGGCATATCAGTAATGGATATCATGCCATTTAAAAGTGGGGTAAATTAAACTGAAACATTCAACTACAAAATTAATGTATTTACATGTATTACTTTTGAATATCAGTTGTTACGAAGATTATAGAACCAAGGAGGACTATATATCTTTTCGTGTCATGCAAAGTGAAACGATCTACTCAAGATGTAAAAAGAAATTGTTCAGTTCTGATATTTACAAAAATGATTTGAAAAACGTAAAATAGTGACTTGTGAAAATCTACAGTTTTGCAGGACAACAAAGATTAAATATGGATCAACTGTATGTAAGCGAAGCATTAACATGATTGAGCAGAGGTTTTTTCAGCATGTATACCTATCATAAGTGTAAATTCCTAGCGTTTAAAATAATATGAATGTAAATTGTCAAATTAGTGTCAAACAATGTACAAAGTTTGGAATTATTTGCTTTTTAAACAAAGTTTGATACATGTTTGCGTAATACATATACGAGTTTCATTGGCGAAGGATAATTTTAAAAAGAAATCCTGTTAAAATAGCAATAAACACGATGGCCAATTTGCAGTATATAATTTGTAAACAAAACATGGCATAACAATTTGATTTGATTTAAGTGACGGCGGTCCCAATTCACCTCTACCATGGCGATTTTTATTAAAAAAAATTGTGTTAGAGTTACTAAATATATATCAAAATCAATTCTAAAAAATATAAAAATCAAATTAGATTTTAATTAGGGGCCGTCTCAAAAATTGTGTGTGTTATTTTCTTTTTTAATTGAACATACTAGGGAATCGCGTTTTTGTAAGAGAAAAAAATAAATTGAAAAAAAACTTTGCAATAGAGTTTCTATCCAAATTTCAATGTGACACTTATGATGATTTTGAATTTGTAGCATTTAAAAACGATCATGTCATCCAACGTGCGATGTGGCGTTATTTTTTTCAATTGTTCGTCGAAAGTACTGCGCAAACTCTATGAAAAGGGACTTCTACTTCATTTTGAGTTTGATTTATCAAAGCATAAAACTATAAGAGTTTGCTATACACTTTGTTTTATAAAAAAAAAAAATTCATCAAAACTTAAGCACAGAGACGATGTGCGAGCATTGATGAGGTTCGGAAGGTAAATGGTTTGCTGACTGGCTCAAACACTATTTAATAAGCCATGTAGATGATTATAAATCAATTGAGCTAATATAAAACACACTACGGAATTTTGAAAAACACTAACAAAATTTGTGCATGTTAAGTTATTTTGAAAAGTATATTTCAGCATATCAAATAATAGCAAGGTTACCCACTATATAAAATATTAAAGTGTGTATTGATGCCGTCGAAAGGCTATATAGTGCGTCAAAAGCGATTTGTTCATTGAGTTTTGGAGATTGTGACGTAAAATTGAGAATTCAATGTTCGTAACAATCAATATTTTTACGTGTGTTATATATCTGCGCAAAGCAAATTCGGTCTGTCGTCCTTAAGACATTTGCAATATTAGGATCCGCACGTCACGTGACTACGAAGTACATATGACATCATAAATGTTTTAGATATAACGCTGAATTTCCTTGTCAATCATGTAATACAGTTTTAAGGAAATACTCTCTATCAAAATATTGTTCCGTTAATTCAAAAAAATGTCTTTTTCCAACCGTTTTATAGCCCCGGGAAATACTGTGTAGCCGGGTGTTAGATATCTCATTTAAACACATTATTAAGCTGAAATGATCCAACAAAGCATGGTTGATTGATAACACAGAAATATACTTTAATGTAACACTTTTAAAAAAAACCAACATAATGCAATTAATAAATTAGTTATCCAAGCTGACATGTTTGCAAACACCCTGATGATCGAAATGTTTATTAAAAATCTTTATATTTATCCTATGCATTTCATGTATTTATATTATAGATTTCAGTCAAAAAAGTCAATAAGAGGTTTTTTTTCAAATTATGTTTTCTTTAAGTATGAAGAACATGTATATTTCATTTACACATGCCAGCTGTGTGATGTACATAGTGAAACTTAACACGTTTAAAAATAATTGTTCTATTTTTTAGGAGCAGGTCAGTCACTGTTGTCAAGTGATATATATCAAATTTATCTTTGAACAAATGGCGCATTAACGGGTATTTAACTAAACATAATGATTTTTAAATATGGTAAAAACGGGCCACATGAACAAATACCAAATTGGGCGTGGTTAAAAATCGAACGCTCACACATTTAATAATTTCATAAAATCAGTTCTTGCCATAGATTTATTAATTTTCAAATATTAGCAATGACTTTAAAATGTAAAACCGGGAAGAAACAACTGAAATTTGTTTTGATATGATGATGTCAAGTTTATTTTTCAGAAAAGGATAAAAAATTAAAAAAAATCACACACGGAACAGAACATTACATATAAAATGAATCATGTAAAAGGCAAAATATTTACAAAGTGAAAATCATACATTCAATTCAAAGGTAAACAATAATAATTTAAAGAAATGCAGCAATCATTTTCCTAACAGCTAAAAACTGTGAAATGAAACCGTTGTTGTTCCAATAAAACAAAAGTGTGTCTTTTTGCAAATTGATATGATTTGTTTCTCTTTATGTATCACTTTTGTGTATGTGTCTCTTTCGTTTTCTTTATCCGGTCTCGGCGACCAGATATATTAATGGAAACACATATCAACAACTTTCGTCTTCATGACTGACATTCAGTTTGTTGGAAATAACAAGGTAAACAACTCATTTTATTACATTTTCAAATAATTGCTGAAACGTTAAAAATAGATTTCCTCAAATTTTCCAATGACATCTTCATTTTCTGCTGATATCTACATCGTACTGGCTGTTGACGAATCAGACGACTGTGCCCTGCTGAAAAGACGCTTCAGTGCTGTTTTAAACTCAGCAATATTTACGAAATAAATCAATGGATTTAAGAGAGAGTTGATGTTTGCTAATGCAAATGTTAAGTATAATACTAATTTTGGTAATGGTTGAACTAAGTCAACTACATTGTAGACTAAAAGTGGACCAGAAAAAATTAACAACACAGCAAGAAGAATGCTGACTGACTTCATTGATTTCAAATATTTCTGACGTTTGTTGTTCAGAATGCTGGTAGACACGTTTGATGGCGACGAGTTCAGATATCGCCTTTTAAGACTACACATAGCCAAGCAGTAAAATACTACAACTAATACCATGTAAACGATCTCTGGAACAATGACAATGCAGACTGTTATGTACCGAGCCTGTGTTTCTTTGTTTAACGAACATTCTGCATCACTTTCAGTGCTAAGAGTTTTGTAGAAAAATGACAATGGAACAATTACCATTGACCAGCCAATTATATACCAAATGTACTTACGTCTGTTTTTAAATAATTTCTTGCCCCATGCAGATCCAGTTATGACAAGATACCTATGAAAACCAATGAGGAAAGTTTGGTACAGTGACACTGCTAATGGCGAAGAGGTGATTAAAATTGATATAAAGCAAATCTCTCCATTTCCTAAAATATTTCCCAAACTTTTTCGAAACCCATTAAAGAGCGTACTGAACCCGAAAAGACAATCGGTCACAGAAAGTGACAATACAAGGTTTAGGTATGTGTTTCGCCGTAATTTTGGCGTCAAATACATCACAACAATAACTACCAAATTTAAAAGCATAACAGTACCCCCTACAAGAAAAAGTCCAACGGACACCATAATGTCGTAGAGCACGTTTTCAAAAGAAAAAGAATCCCCAGAAGAGTTAGAGGCATGTCCACTTACATCATTACATTTCTCAACAATATTTCCTGCCTGTCCATCGTCTATGAAATTGCAGGTTTTATTCTCATTCAGAGTCGAAGAAGCAAGTACACTTTTTGGATTGTTTTGGCCAATTTTTTGGAAATGTTCGGTGAGAGTTGTATTTTTAGCTTCTTTTTCTAATATACTGTCGTTTTGCAGCGTGTTGCGAGCATTTGGAATGGGTGCCTCCTCTTTTCGACATGTGATGTTGATCTGAATATTTGTATTGTCACATTCTGACAAACTATTTGTTTCCTGACCGAGCCGTTCATTTGCCACCCCCAATTGCATGATGATGACAGACGTCAGAAGCATTAAGTACATTTGACTGTTATGGTTGCTCTGGAAGAATGGAGGGGTCATCCTAAATGGGTACTTCTTTTCTTTCTTTAAGTAAAAATTATCACACATTTAAATTTCTAGATTTAGTCTAGTCCTAATTCCTTATACGTTTTAACGGCAAATAACGGCAACTAATTTGGTCCAGCGTGGTTTTTTATCATAATTAAAGTATGCTGAGTCTGAAAAAATATGCTGGTCTTCATGAAAACGGCGTTATGTAGGTCAAAATGGCGATTCAAAATGGCAGACAGCCAATCTTCAAATTTTTCTCTTAAAGTCCCTTCAATGGGAAAAAATAATGACAAACACTAATGAATTGATCCATATGATGTCTTATATGAAAACGGAGATACAATCAGGTACTTAGGAATAGTGTACGACATTAAGAACTATTCTAGCATATGTCTGTCTCTTCCTTTAGTACCTTTCTAGCAAATAAATCTAACTTATATATCATCATATTCACTGGAAAAGCTTGTGATTCAAAATGAGCCGAGATCAACATATCGTCCAGATTTATAAATAGTAATAAGTACGCGAATTATGTTTTGGGCAACCAAAAGAATTTTACTCATTTTAACATAACTAGGGACAATTTATATATTGTATAAGGAATCAAGCTGTCTATGTTTTCGTTAAAGATAAAAGAACCTCTTGCAAAATTGTTAACATGTGTTTGGCCAAATGTGCTGAGGAAAGTATATCAATGCGTGTCCATATTCAGAGGAAAAGTTGAGGCCTTTTTTAGACCATGCCAGCGTTAATGTGCAACATATCCTCACAACAACGTTTGCTGATGGATGTATGAACCTCTTTAAAGCCGATAAACATCCCTATCAATGATGTTGAGCTTTGAATTAGCATTTTGTTCATTTCATTCACTGATATGGTGTGACACAACTTCTTATTTCTACATCATATCGAAAAAACCGACATTATAAGTGAACAGAAACAGGTATGAAAAAGGGAATTAACTGACCAGAAAATCAAAGAGTTCGAGAAGTTCTTTAGTTATATGGATAACCAAGACACATTGCCCATTGACACGGTTTAATTTGCTTTCTTCCTAAAATCAAAGCCCGGGAATATGTCCCAACTTAGGATTTGCCTTACGTTGCATATGAAACAAACACACACAAAGGTAATGATAGGGAGACATGCATATATAAGCATGCCCATATTACCATGCCCAGCCTAGATGGGATAAAAAAAATTAAGTGATGGTTGTTTGTTGGTGGAACTAACGACCTTCTGATCTTATACCTAACGTTTTCTTAGCTTTGATAGCTTGCAACTGCCCCACAGGTTTTAATTTTATGTGTGAATGTAAACTGTGCCTACTTCCTGGGTAAATACATTTGCAAATTTCAAATCGCAATGTTATCATTCAAAAACAGAATGTATAAAAAACATCATTATATACTGAAGCTTAATAAGGGAAAACGGAAATTTTCTTCCTAAAAAAAGCTGGTGGATTTTTTTTTCTATTAATACAAGTGTTCAAATTTGATTGTCAGTTACATCATCAGTATTGAAATTATGATATTCAAACACTTTTACACATTTAAGAGGCCTTTAGTAGTCTATATAGAGATTAAAGAAATTTGGCTGCTAGTATACACCAATTGGAATTGCCATTTTGACAAAATCAACGTCATTTTCATGAAGACCAACACATTTCATCAAACTTGGCACAACCTAATCATGAGAAATATGTTTGCTAGACCAATTCGTAATTGCGTATTATTATTTTTTTCCATTAAAGAGACTGTGAGACGAAAAATGATGAAATCTCGCTGTCAACTATTTTTATCTATTTATCGCGATCAACATATTTCATTGGACTCAGCACACTTTAGTTATGATAAATGCTGTGCTGAACTAATTTATAATCGTTTGTAACCTGAATTTTTGGAAGTTGATTTTAATCAATTCTCTTATGCAGTTACTCTGACAAACCGAAAGTAAAACAGTGTTTGGACCAAAGCACAAATCATCGCCGCTGACTAGACTTAGTTCTTGAGAATAATTGATAAATACAAAAAAATGTATGCTAAAGCATTGTTTTTCAAGGAAACTTCTTTATAAATACCTTGAAAATAGTCAGATTTTAAATGGTGCGAATAATTTTATATATTTTTTGCAGTTGTGTGTATTCTTACGCCAGAGTTTAATATAATGATATTATACTAATATGATAGAATACTAAACTGGATCATTTCAGTATTGTTTTTCAATAGTAAAAAGACTTTTAGAAAAAAAAAATATAAAATTTGATTGTCCGCCATTTTGAGCTACCTTACGTCATTTTCATGAAGGCCAGCATATTTTTTTGGAATCAGCACACTTTAATTATGTTTAAAAAACCATGATGGACCAAATAATAATTATTTGCCGTAAAAAAAAAATTTCCGACTTAATCGGACTAGACTAATTTACTTTCAAATTTATTTTTTATCGTGTATCATGCTATTAGCATAATTAGAAAAATTGGCATTATTTTTATGAAACATTTTTGAATACGATATCAAAGAAAGATTACAGAGTATAGAAAAAGGTATATATATTTATTAGCACATATAATTATTTGTTTTTCCTTTTATCAGCAAAGCATGCAAATTAATAAGGCTCGGTCTGCTTTGTTGACTGATCTATTTACTATAGAAGGAACCAGTTTTTTTCATTAGAGTGAAGATCAGCATAATTCAGACACATATGAATAGAAGTACGCCTATATGATCTTACCGAAACAGGTGCCATGGACATTACATTTCATAAAAAGAAATAGGACTTACCAGATCAGATTAGAAATGAAACTTGTTTGTAAGCAAACTTTGCCTGATCCTGTATGAGAAAATAATAACCTGGAGATTGCCTTGTGGTATCTTTATATCAATCCGCCCTTTAGCCAATCAAGTCACAGAATCGCACCAATGATCAACATATCTTTCCAGGTATTGCATTAATATATGTTTTTTGTTTGGACGATCATATTTTTCGATATTAAATAAAGCTATTTGCAGGACAAAATCTTTTTGGTCCTAAAAATCAAAATTATGAATGTAACTGTTGACATCTTTAAGATATTGTCTTGAAATTGTCTTTTCTCCATTTATAAAATAAATAAAACACTATTAACACTTAACTGATAAATAAAGATATAAGCTTTTCCAGGAACATTTTAGTTTAACCGTTTAATCCCTTTGTTTAGTAAAGAAACTTCCCAATTATTATTATGATGTTATGAGAATTGTATCTATATATTAGTACATTATAATCAAACAGATTTGGTGTACTTTGATAGTTTAAGGTAATTAAGCTGAATAGATTAACGGTAGATTATAGTGCTCCAAACAAGTTTTATTGCTCATTACATGTACACGTTGAAATGAAAAAAAAGGAAAAATGTAGTTTAAAAAAATACTATTTTTTCAAAGTGCGTATATTAATATTTTCTTTTTATCCTCATAGTTAATGGACATGCAAAAAGAGGGGTGAGGGGTATATCTGCACTTATTTTCTTAGTTAACTTAGTTAGTTGTTGGTGTAGTTCGTTAAACTTCTTGGTCCCATCAATGCATGCAATTCAGAAAAGGATTCATTTTATTATTCAGAATAAATAACTTGTATTTTTCTATGTCAAGAACCGATTCATTTGATTAGATTTAGTGTATCCCTGCAAAAATAATATTCAAATAATTAACAAGATTTCAAAAGATTAATTGATATTAATATTTTTACCAAACGATTCATTTAGTTTTTTCGGTTTTTTTTTTTAACTTACTTTCTTAACAGACAATAACTGAACGAAAAGTCTTAATGATTGGGTTATTCAAAATATATTCAAACGTATATTGTTTGTCACAAAAATCAGTTTTAGCTTTAGCGAAAACAAGTGTAAAGGCAATATGTCTAATTAAAAGTATTAAAATTACGTCATGTTTTCTCAGAAAATACACTATCATATGTATGAGTATGTTAAACAAGAGCAACTCAGTTGTTCATCAAAATAATAATCGCCCATCAACAAAATCATAAAGAATATCTCAATTAAAAATTAAGGAAAATAGTTCATCTGTACTGTATCTATATGTCGAATAATTCTGGTTCGATAGCCGACTTTATGGCAAAAACAAGCCTATAATTGTGTGAAAACTAATGAACTATTAAGTTTCGTTACTTTTAGTAACCAGGCATTAGCGTAACAAAGTTTATCTTATTTATCTCAGAATCCAGATTCACTTTTAGCTTAATGACTCAAATTATATAGCAATGTACTTTCAATGATCTGTTCACAACAAAAGACTTAGCAACATGTAAATTTATTGGTATGCAATATGAAACGATGAATTAATGATGTGCTTTCAATTACTTTTTTAATGGCACCAGAATTAGATATAGATGTAATTATATACATGTAGGTATGTATTATGCTTGGTATTAATATAAATATGGAAAAAGGTCTGCTTACAATTGCGCACAATTGGTACCCATGGAATTTCCAACATATTATTTGAAGACCTGGTTATTTTGAAAACTACAAAGATGTTAATCAGAAACGGAAGCATCTTCAGAGTATTTAGTTACGCAGGTTGTGTAGATTATGGTTTGCTCAAAACATGATCCCTGGGCCTAAGATGGGGCCTTAACGGGGGTCAAATTTTTATATAAGAATATAGAAAAAAAAATCTTTTAAAATCTTCCTCTCAACAAACAATTGGCCAGAAAAGCTGTAAGTTGTATGAAAGCATAGTCAGATAGTGTAGAATCAAGTTTGTTCAACGCATGATCCAACGGGGTAGGCTGGGGCAACAATAAGGGGTCAGATTTTTCACACTGAAATAAATAGAAATTTTTTTTTAAATCTTCTTAAGAACCATTTGGCCGGAAAAGCTTAACAAGTGTGGAAGTATCCTCAGGTAGTGTAGATTCAAGATTGTTCAAATCTTGAATCTCGCAGGTATGGTGGGGCCACAATGGGGTGGGGGGGGGTTAAAATATTTACATAGAAAATTGCAAAGAAAAATCTTCATGAATCTTCACAAAAATTAATCTGCCAGAAAACTTAAAATTGTGTGAAAGCATTAGCAGAGAATGGAGATTCGAGTTTGTTCAAATTTTGATCCCCATTGGGTATTGTGGGACCACAATGGGGGTGAATTTTTTCATAAAGCAATCGGCAAGAAAAGCTGAAACTTGTGTGGAAGGATCCTTAGGTAGTGGAAATTCAAGTTTATTCAAATCATGATCCTTGGAGGTATGGTGGCGCCACCATCGGGGCGAATTTTTACATAGGAATATATTGAGAAAAAACTTTTAAAATCTTCTTATAAAAAAAAATTGGCCAGAAAAACTGTCACTTGTATGTAAGCACCCTCATTCTAGTTCGTTCAAACCATGATTCCCTGGGATAGGGTTTGGGTTATCATGGGGGTCGAATTTTTACATAGGAATGTAAAGAGAAATATATTAATTTCGACAATCAATTAAGCAGAAAGCTGTTACATGTACTTGATTGGAAGCATCCTCAAGAAGTGTAATATACAGTAAAAAATATAAACATTTTAAATAAAAAGGATTAGATTATAAAGGGCCGTAGTTAATTGTCACATAGGAAATAAATTTTATCATTCTAAAACATAAATAGTTTATAGTATTTCAAATATGCAAGGTTATTATCAACATTTGTTGATTTTTATTGTTTAGATACTTTTTGTGCAACAAAAGGAGCTCAAAGTTTGATGTATATATGAACAGTTGTTAAAGATATTTTTAGAAAGGCAATGCTCATTATGTGATATAACTATGAAATCATATAGTTACAAAAGGGCTCAACAAAAGAACACGTAGACAAAATTTTGAGTACAGGATCCATTTTACTTACCATTCCTTGTCCCGATTTACACTCCTACAAAATGGTTTTCAAACACAGGGGCTTTTTGACTATATAACAATTATATGACTGTATAACTTTTTAACTATATTGTCTCTCTTGAAAAGGTCCAAGATGTATCAAGAGATGATAATTACACGGATTAAGAGAGCTGATTGATCATAATGCAAGCAAAAATAAAATTATCATGTCGATGATAGTTTATGTTTTGAATGTGACCATTTACTTCTTTTCTGATTTAATTAAAGAGTGGTGTTTGGTTTTTTTTACAAACAAACGATGTGAAAATCGATTCAAATGCTCTTCAAATCATTTATCATAATATTTTATCATATAGGCATTCCTGTGCACGCAAAGGCTCTGAAACGCCCATAGCATGCGTTACAAAGTCTCAAATCTTGAAAATAGATGCTTTGAACGTTGTCCTCCGAGTTTTATTTTTACACTTACCTCCCTTTAAAATTAAAAAATATTAATTTGAATTTTGTGCTTCAGAAATGCTGATTTTTGGTTGTGTTTTTGTCTCGTAGCTCTTTACTTTAAAATTTTACTTCTTTTCTGATTTAATTAAAGAGTGGTGTTTGGTTTTTTTTTTACAAACAAACGATGTGAAAATCGATTCAAATGCTCTTCAAATCATTTATCATAATATTTTATCATATAGGCATTCCTGTGCACGCAAAGGCTCTGAAACGCCCATAGCATGCGTTACAAAGTCTCAAATCTTGAAAATAGATGCTTTGAACGTTGTCCTCCGAGTTTTATTTTTACACTTACCTCCCTTTAAAATTAAAAAATATTAATTTGAATTTTGTGCTTCAGAAATGCTGATTTTTGGTTGTGTTTTTGTCTCGTAGCTCTTTACTTTAAAATTTTACTTCTTTTCTGATTTAATTAAAGAGTGGTGTTTGGTTTTTTTTTTACAAACAAACGATGTGAAAATCGATTCAAATGCTCTTCAAATCATTTATCATAATATTTTATCATATAGGCATTCCTGTGCACGCAAAGGCTCTGAAACGCCCATAGCATGCGTTACAAAGTCTCAAATCTTGAAAATAGATGCTTTGAACGTTGTCCTCCGAGTTTTATTTTTACACTTAACTCCCTTTAAAATTAAAAAATATTAATTTGAATTTTGTGCTTCAGAAATGCTGATTTTTGGTTGTGTTTTTGTCTCGTAGCTCTTTACTTTAAAATTTTTTGCTCTGAACACATACAGAACAAAATATGTGCAAAATATCAAGGGCTTTCACTTGACACCATTGAAAAAGGGCTTGATTTACTAGGAATAAAATTTTCTGTAACTCTAGATGAGATGTCTAGTATTAATTATGAGCCTAAACTGTCAGATATTAAAAGGATTTTAAACCAATGGAAATTAAGAAAACTAACCCCAATTGGTAAAATATCAGTAATAAAAACATTGATTCTGCCCAAATTAAATCATCTGGTGCTCTCTTTACCTAACCCAGACTCTGATTTTACAAAAAATTTAAATAAGGAAATTTACCAATTTTTATGGGGAAGCAATATTCACAAAGTAAAAAGAAACACTATTATACAGGAATATGGATATGGTGGTTTAAGAATGATAGATTTTACAGATTTTAGCTCTGCTCTAAAGTCTAGTTGGATAAGAAGAATGATTTTCTCAGACACAAAATGGATAAATCTCTTAGAGGCAGAATTACAAACAAAAATTAAAAACATGGGTTAAAGGTATGGACTTTACACCTAATTTATGTAAAAATACAAAAAATATTTTTTGGAAAGAAGTTTTTAACAGCTGGATGTTAATCGTAAAAGCAACTAGACAAGAAGTTATGAATGTTCCATTTGAAAACATTTGGCTCAACCCAAAAATAAAAGTTAATAACCGTTCTTTTTTCCTAAAACACTATTTTAATGCTGGTTTTATACATATACAAGATCTTTTTGATAATGAGGGTGTTTTTCTTAGTCTAGAAACAATAGAAAACCAAAATATAAAAACAAATTTTATTGAATATGCAAGCCTAAAGAGAGCAAATATTTGAAAGATTGGATAAAGACAATATCAATGAAATCAAATACAAGTCTGGCCCAAGTATACCCAGTCGAATAAATATCTTCTTCACCAATAAAAAAGGTTGCAAAGATATGTATAACAAACTTATTAAGGAGAAAAGAGATCCAATTACATCTGTAAATAAATGGCTAGAAAGGGGCATTATTTTTAACAACAAAGACTGGAACAAAATATTTGAACTTCCGTTTAAAATTACTAAAGAGTCAAAACTACAATGGCTACAATTTCAAATTTTACACAGAATAATACCAACAAATGATTATCTTCACAAGATTAAGGTTAAAGAATCCCCAGTCTGCTCCTTTTGTAAAAGAGTTAATGAGACTATTGAACACTTATTTGTAGATTGCTATTGTGTAAAAGAACTTTGGGAACTATGTGAGGAGTGGTTGTTGGAAATTGGAAATGCAAGTAACATATGACAAAAACTCAATTTTATTTGGAAAATATAAAGAGAGAAATTTGTATAAAGTACATAATCTTTTAATTCTAATAATAAAACAATACATATTTGTAAGTAGATATAAAGAAGTTCCAAAGCTGAATTTTGGTGCACTCGAAAATATAATGAAAAACAGAATATCCGTGGAGAAATATATTTTGCTTAAAAATTGTAGATTCTCAGAGTTTGAAAGGCACTGGCAAAAAATATGTGACTTATTATTATGATATACTAGCTATATTTATTAGATTCAATAGGTTATATAATGTACTACCCCCCCCCCCCCCCCCCCCACCCCACCCCACCTCGCACACAAACACTTTTCTTTCATCTTATTCTCACTATCTTCTTTTTTCAAGTAGTATACAGGTACATTTGTAAAGAATTATATGCATAATATATAGACCTACATTATGTTCTTTCTCTTTAAGAGAAAAGCTATTACATTGTGTACTTGTATCCTTTGTATCTCTTTCTGCTGTCTTTGTCTTTGTCAAATAAATCATGAAATTCTAAACAAAACAAAAAAAAAAATATTTTATCATTAAATCCATTTATGTTTGCTCAGCTCCTGGTTTGTATATTTCCATTGGGTTTTTAATTTGAACACTGTTTATTATGGCCACAGTTCATGAAACACTGGTACTGCGACCAGGTCTCTTAACTATTCTCTCCTTCATATTTGATAAAATTATGGTTACAAACGTTAAATGGATTTACAGAACTTTCACTCCTTTAGCCTTTGTATGTATCAAATAAAGCATTTTGGGTATAGTGACGGACTGAATTATTTCTGGTCGATTACGGAAAAGTAATTAGAATAAACTGAGATCTTTATTATTTCGTTTTTAAATATTTAACGCAGCATGAATTAAAATTTTTGAAATTAATTTTCTCTTCTTTAACATACATATCCTTTGTGAAGCATATTTTAAAACTTTGGATGGACGATTCTGACTTATATCTGCATTGTTTACTTTTTCTAGCTAAACAAAACAATTTTTCCTTATTAAACTAAGTAATCAACTACCCACGCTGATCAATAATGCTTTAGAAAATGTTTTCTGTTCTTTAACTGTCAGTATAATTCTCAATTTTTTTTCCAGATTTTCTATAAATTATGTATGCAATCTCAATAGTTTCAGCAAAATTTACTTTCAAATAAGTTTCTTATCTTTTTGTAATCATTTTTAAAAATATTTAATATAATCATTCTTAGAAATATCCAAGATTATGTATTCAGTAGTGTTATTTAGTCATTTTTATTGATACATAGTTTTTGTGGTGAACAATATTATCCAGTGTTTGATTGCTTGTTCATCTGAAGAAAGTGGAACACAAGTGAAGCTTTGTGAAAAAAACCACCTTAGTATTGATCAGGCTTGGGGCGAATTACATTGTAAAGTAATGCATTACATTACCATTACTTCATGAATTTGGGAATTAAATTACCATTACCATTACTTGATTTTCTTGAAGTAATGCATTACATTACCATTACATGAGTAAAGTAATGCATTACCATTACCATTACTTTTTTTTAAAGTAAAGCTACCGGGTAATAAAGAGTTTTTGCAAATGTTATAAATATACAACATTCTCTAACATATCTTCAGCTTCATGCTCAGTATCAGGTTCAAATTCGATGAATAAACAAGAGTCATTCTTTATTTGCTCAATATATAATCATATTGTGGCAATATGAACAACATATCACATAAGTAAAATGGTACCCTAGGATATATTAAGTGCAATAATAAATTAAATACATAAATCTTGTATTTTCTATCAGTCCAAACTAATGTACAGTGTAATTATTATACAAGAGAGAGAGAGAGAGAGAGAGAGAGAGAGAGAGAGAGAGAGAGAGAGAGAGAGAGAGAGAGAGAGAGAAAAAATAAGTAAGATTATTTTCAAATAGGTTATAGTATTGGAAGTAATACTGATTTTCATCATGGATGGACAGTGCATTCATTTTGCTTTTAAAGGTGCATGTCTGTCTTCTATTCTATTGTGACATAGCGAAGGGAAGGGGATTGGGGTGTTTAGCACTTCTTATAACAATAGATTGTTTTGATACTTAGATTATCCGGGGGGCATAGTGTGTTGTTGACACATTTCTTATTGAAGTGCAAACTAATTGGAGTAAATTGTTTAAATGATTAAAAACTCTTAATAACAACACTCTTAAAAATGTTATGAAATTATGCTGTTATCTTTAGTAATATAAACAATTCAAAAATGAATTTTAAAAACCTATTTTAATAAAACATGTACAATTAAAACGTTTTTTTCTCAATTAGAATTATTTCTTTCTTCTTTAAAAATTAATATAATCAAATTCAATTTCAACTATTCATTTATTCATCATATTTTTTAAAGTGAACATGCATAAATATGCATAGTAATGCAAAGTAATACATTGTAATGCCAGCATTACACTAGATTTTGGAAAGTAATGCATTACATTAGCATTACTTGTAATGCTAATTTTGAGGCATTACACATTACTAGCATTACTTTGAAAACATGTAATGCATTGCAATGCATTACCATTACATTTAGCATTACAATTTACGGTTTATCACCGTTACCGTTGTCACAAAACTCACAGAGTGCCTAGAAATTGAAAACGTATCAAATATCTAACGATCTATACTTTCTACATTATTCTGCATCGTGTAATCAAGATGAAAAAAATCATTGAATTACGTTTCCATATCAGGTTAACCAAAACTGAGTAAACGGTTCAATATATCTTTGTTTAATAATATAAACAAATTATATACCATGCTTTCTTGGGTGATAACTAAGCATTCTCATGAAACTCTGAAGTTCAAATAGTGAAATGAATATAAAGATCTAGTCAGAGATTGATTAAACAAACAATTGTAAAATCACGCTGTTTTTTTATATTCACAATTGTCTATAAATAGTGTTGTTTAAATGAAAAAAATGACAATAACAAACTGTCAACCATCTCAAAAATCCCTAAAACGAAATACAAATTTAAAGCAAAGCAACACAGACCTCTTAAAAGATAGAGGTAGGATCAGGTGCCATGGTATCAGAAAGAAGACAAAATCAGGTAAGTAGCAATATATTTTTATAAAGAAATCGATAACCAAAATGATGATAACTTGGCCAATAAAAAGATTAGGCAAGCGCAGCCCTTAGACAAATAAGCCAATTTATGTATACATGTTCTGTTCCTAAATATCGTTACATGTACATAAGCAACAAAATAACATGTAATCCTGTCTAAGTTTTGTGTTTTGTGATATGTAGAAAAAAAGTACACTGTTCTATTTTTACTTATAGATGATGAAGATCAACTGGATATATCCAAAGTACGCTGTGTATTTAGTTTGTTTGTTTTGTTTTGTTGGGTTTTTTTTTGGGGGGGGGGGGGAGGGAGGGGGAGTGGATGAATAGGGAAATGAATAATACTTTTGATAAATCTTGTTATGCTTGACGTTTGATATTATCCATAAATTATAAAAAAGGATAATTTAAGTCAAGTAGGAAGATAACTTAGCAAGTTTCTTAAACGATTTGTTGCAACCATTACATATTATAAATGCAATAAAATATCACATTTTGTATTCGTGAGTATAAGATCTGCAAAAAAGCAACATGATATAAAGTGTATGAAATAGAATAAAAAACAAAACATATCGCCGTTCTAGCTTACAAATATATTGTTTCATTTTAATGCGAGTTTTAAAGGTCATTTATATATATTGACGGTATTGATTTTCAGACAGCCATTCGTACAGTGGACTGTGATCACAGAAGGTGACATGTCGTGGTTAGTTCTATATGCAGTCCTTCATCTCTATGTTACTGTTATCCGTTCATCTGGAATAACCCCACATCCATCTGTAAAGGGTTAGTTGTGAATAATTCCTCGAATTATGAATACTCTGACAAAAAGACAATTGTATTAATGATTAGTTCATTTTATCAGATATGTATTTTCTATTACGTCGTTAGTTATAACATATTGACCATTTATTGAAAATGACCAGATTGGGTTGGAGTAGGAGTTTGTCTTGAAATAACTCAAACTTAAATGATGATAGAATACGCTCTTAAAGTTACTGGTTCATTAAACATGTGTTATCTTACTTCATATTATATCAATTCATCAATTGTGTATAGTTTTGTTTTTAAAATTTGAGAAAAACGCGTCTTTAGTGTGATAACTAAAGGAATCTAACATATGTGCCAAATTTTTGAGTATCAAGAATTAAAATTTAAAATGTAATATATCTGATGTACTATAGATGAGGTTGGTTCTTTTCTCAAGAACGCACCATGGAAACACACGGAGATGACGGGATCTCTGAGTGGGGGACCCATAATTCTCACTGTGAAGTCCACGTACAAGCTTGATGGAGGATTGGTGTTCTCTAAGAAATGTGTGTGGGTTTTGTCTTTAATGGTTTAGCTATGGTAAAAAAAAAAGCTTTTTATTCAAATGAACACTCGTTTTTAATATCAGTTATGCATAAAATCAAATTTTCTTGAGTATACCATGTTTTAGGTCATTGTCTTTGTGAAACAAAATCAGGCTTTTAATATCTCTATGGAATTTTGAGAGGTTTACTGATGTTTAAGTAATGTTATAATTACTTTAATTTGTAAGTCCCTAGTCAAAAATTCAAAGACTGCTCAGATATATTGAAGAAGGAACCGTACAGACGGAACAGAGATGGCGTGTACACAATATATCTGAGTAATGGAGTCAAGAGACGAGTATTCTGTGACATGACAACAGACGGAGGAGGTTGGACGGTAAGATCATTTTTTAAAAAACCTTTTTCTATCTGAACAAATACAGATAACTTGTATATGGAATAGAGACAATAATTTTTGTTACTGAATAAAATATCACACGTATATGGATATATTTTCTTATACAAACTTCATTTATGATTAAAGCGAGCGCAGCTCGCCGGCGCGCAGCACCGGCGCGAAGCGAAGTGAGCTCTACCGGCAAGGCGTGTGTGAATAGAAAATTCGGACTAGTTGCACATTCATTCAACGGATTTTTTTTGGCGTCAGTAAATCGGACCAGTAATGCCTTGTTTTAATCGTCCCAGTTATTCCCTGTAAATATGGTTTCCCATTTTACACTCTCACGAGAACAAGATAAAAGACTATGTACATCATTATTCATACATTGTAAATAAAATAATTCCATTACATAAGACTAACAGAGTTGTCGTTCCTTCGAGTGACGTCACAATGGATTTCTTGCACATTGATCCCACAGAATTTTTGCGGCGTCAGTAAATTTCGACCCACAATGCAATTTATCAATGTCGGACGATCTCACTAGACATGCAATTGATTCATTCTCGCGAGAATCAAAGTAAAACCTTTGAGAAACAGATAAATTGTGTAATTTCAAGAATATCATGCTTTTTAAGTAAACAAAACAGTATATTTCACTTAGTTTTTTTCCAGTGTTTTTTCAAAGAGACAGACGACACTTGACCGACGTGAACTTTGACGTCACAATAAGGGGAAATTACTCTAAGTAGTTATTGTAAATCTGCTGAAATATAAATACCAAAATCTTCTCAAAATCTTGCAAAGCTAACGAATGGGGATATCTTTTTTTTTTTTTTAAAAGGAAACAGTTGTAGCTTGCTCTCATTTGGATGAATGCTCACATTTATTTTATTCACTATATATTTACAGTAATTTCCAGGAACGTTTTTTAAGAGGGGCGCGGCAGCATCATTCAAAAAATATTTACAAGCAAAATGAAAAAGAAATTCTCAAAATCAGGAAAATTCTAATCCGGGTGAGGAATGGGGAGTGTGTAGTATGCCTTTAGCTCTTTAACTGCTCAATGGTATCTTTATTTTCACATTTATTACATCCTCCCGTAATAAGTCAATTTTTTATATGTAAGTTTAAGAAAAATGTCTGCTGCAAGAAAAGAGGAAATAAACTGCAATAAACATTATGTTAAAATCTTTATTATTCAACAACATTGTATCTGAGATAAATTCTATTTAAATAAATAAACAATCTTATAAATTATGAATAATGAAAATTTATTAGAAAAAATAGGCATGTTTATATTTTATTTTGCATTCAAATTCATTTACGTTACGTTGATACTTTTATTTTTATTGATTTATCATAATTCATTATTTGATCACATGCTGCGCTCGCCCCAACGGTCGCATCGTAAAACATATTAAATTGACATTTCGTTATTAAGAGATATCAATTTGGATATACGTTTCGGAAATTAATCTTCAACATAGTAGTTATCTGCCATTCATGTACCTTAATGTTGATTAAAGGAATAGGATAGGTGACTGATTAGCAAGTAAATTCCATTCTGTAAATTTCTAGATAGTTTTCATAAACCTTTCAAAACTTAATCCTGTGCTCTAGCAGGAACAATATATTTAATGCCAAGTTCAATCAGTGTGCCAAGAAATTTTTTTTGTCGCTTTAGGTAATACAAAGGAGGTTTGACGGAAGCACAGATTTTCAGAACAAATCTTGGCAGAAGTATTCTGAAGGATTCGGACATCCTGGTCATGAGTACTGGTTAGGTAAGCGTTTATATTCAATAACTAATTTGAAACTGAAACAGAAATAAGAAAAAAGTTCTTTTTTCGATGAACATTTTAATGATCATAATTAAATATATTTAAAGCAACATCATCAATTTATAAAATATCATTCATAAAACAAGATTATACATTTTTAAGGAAGGAAATAATGGCAAACTTTTAAGAACAAGGATATAAATTGCATTTTGTTGATAGAAATAACAATTAGCAATTATGATAATTAATTCACTTTAATTATAGAGTTTTGAACTCCCTTTCCAGGTAACGACGCCATTCACGATTTTACAAAGGCTGACAAGATGAAATTAAGAATCGATTTAAAGAAATTCAACGGTGACAAAGGATATGTGCAGTATTCAACATTTAAAGTCGGAAGCAAGTCTGAAAAGTACAAGCTGACTGTAGGAGGTTTTAAAGGATCGCTTGGCATGAGTAAGTACTTAATAAATATTCATTTACTATGTACCATTTCGTTCATAGTTCATAGACATTGTACTATCTGACAAAACAAAGATCGAAGATACATGTAAAACATTTGATATTTTAGTTTGTTTGGCCACTTTTCTTTTTTTTTTTAATCAAACACCTTTGAATTATAATAAAAATAAAGCTTAACATTTGAAGAGAAATTAACAACGATTTCATTTTTTCTTTTTATTAAAACGAAAAGTATTTTAAAAGTGAAATGTTATTTTACAATGAAATAATAAACCTCTTTTCTTGACATGGTTCGCAGAAGAGGGGTTTCATTGTTTGACATGTGTTTGGTTTTACTGTCTGGTGGCAAAAACACTTTACATTTATTGCAACAAATATAAACTTAAGCTTTGAAAAAGAACTTATTTATTAGAGACTTTAAATCAAAATTCATAAAAGGAAAATAAATAGATTTTCAACTAAGAAGATGCACTTTGTTGTTCCATTTGTTTTTAACAATTTTAAACTATCGTCGTGATGAAGTCACTTAATTAGAAAGTGTTCCTTTTAAATAGTGCAAGAGCCGGTTTGGTGTTGATATAACTGATTGAATTCTAATTGCTGGAGTGTAATACGTTGGGAAATAAAGCATTATTTTGCATCATTAAACACAAAAAAGTCCTTTTGAAACCTATTTCTTACGAAATAAAATAAAATTACAGTTGCTGGAGATCTTTTTGATCTGCCTTAATTCCGGTCATGATATTTTCTAAGTTAAGCGTCATTACCACACTAAAAGTTTCAAGCCGTATTGACTTTGTTTCTTTAGTATCCATGTAGTCATAATAGTTTGTAATAAATTAATATTATCTTCTTAATAGAGGATTCAATTGCCGCTCAAAACGGAATGCTGTTTTCCACGAAAGACAACGACAATGACCAGTGGGGAGGAAACTGTGCAGCGTCCTTTGGGAATGGTTGGTGGTTTTATAAATGTCACCATTCTAATTTGAACGGAATATACTTTAAGAAACAGACTTCTACAAATACTGGAATGACTTGGTATTATTGGGAGAACGGGAATAAATGGGAGTCGCTTAAATCATCAAAGATGATGATAAAGCCCAAATAAATAACTCTGTATTAGTCTAAGTGAATAAATGATAACAATTGATTTCCGTTTCTTTTTTTCTCCTTCTGAAACATTAAGTGGCAGATTTAAAGGAACACACAGGTGTAGTCGCCCATCCCTAGAATTGATAAGTCAAATTCAAGATAAACTATTCTTCGTATTGACGATGAAAATGAAAGGTTTGTGCGTCCTAACTAACAGCGTTGTCGGAGCCGCCAACGGAATTTCTATTCATTACACTGCTTTCAAGAGTAAAAAAATCAATGTACTGATATACAGTTAGCTCGATTTTGACTGGTTATAAATGCAAGATAGGATGGATAGGAAAGAAACAGTTTGTTATCTATTATGTATTCTTTATCGTATATACGGCATTCTATTCAAATTTAAACTTTATAGAAAGCGAAACTGTAGCATGTTTGATAATGGGTATTTCAAATCAGGACATTGATAGGACAAACTGGAACCAAACTCGCAGAAGTGAGGAACATACCATGCAGCGGCCATTTCGATATTTGCGGAAGGGGAATGTTCAAAAAATATTTTTAAAAAATGTTCATAAACTCCTATTCGTCATGGCCTCCTATGGTGGTACATATGTCAGCAGTGTCCCTCCAGTGTTCCTCCAATGTGTCCTCCTTCGGTACCACGTCCTAAGATGACGGCTTCCGTCCACCGGCTTCCAGCGAAGTAAGTGAGTACTCGAAGGAGATTACACGGGTGGTAAAATGTTCAGTACCGGAACACTGGTGATTATGGCTGGATCATCACACCGAACAATACTCGCTCTACAAAACCGTTAAGTGTATCAGACCCCTTAACGTATCAAACACTGTCACAGTTAAACGAATAAGACCTCTTAGCATGCAATATAGTTAAGTGTATAAGACCCCTTAACATTAAAGAAGAGTCAATGTATGACCAATAACGCCGTTTAACACTACAAAATATAAACTCACAAATAAACTAGCAGACCACGCTTGTCACACAAAAGCACCATAACTCTACGGTAAATAAACAAGTATGTAAAACGTTAACCCGAAAATACTATCGAACACGTTTAAGAACAGTTACTTAAAGTATAAAGAAAAACGAACTTACCCCTAATGGAGATTGGTTACCGTAAAAAATACGCTTAGCTATGCATTATGCTACTACTGCAGTGCGTGCTAATGGACCCCGGCTCATTGACCAAAAGCATGGGTATTTATAGTATCATAGAAAACAAAAAGAACAGTCCGAGTATAGTCCACTATTGATCAATACCTGAAGTGAAAAAATCTGAGGCACAAAAAAGGATATGAACATAGAATAAAAGTCAGAGGTACCCTTCAGGAAAATTGTAAGCATGAATAAATCTATTGATTGTGACATAAATATTAAATCTTAAAAAATCTTCTCAAGAACCATTAGGCCAGGAAAGCTGAAACTTGTGTGGAAGCATCGCCAGGTATTGGATATTCAAATTTATTCAAATCATGATTCCCGGGGTAGGATGGGGTGTAAAAAGGAGGGGGTGGGGAGACAATTTTTTGCAGAGGAAAATAAAAAGAAATATCTTTAAATCTTTTTCTTGAAAACTATTTGCATAGAAAAGCTGTAACTTTAGTGAAAGCAACTTCAAATAGCGTAGATTTCAATTTTTTCAACTCAATATATTTAAGAGTAGGGTGGGCCCACATTAGGGATCAAGTTGTACATGGAAAACAATTAATTATTCATAAAATCTGAAATGTTAATATATATCCTTTTTTTAATGCAAGCATTTTTACATATTGCTGATTCTTTAAAAAATTTTAAACTTTGGCCCCTTGACGATTATTGAGCCTCACAAGCGGATCAGAGTTTGATGTAGGTTTATATATTGTGTAGGGTTTTTTTAGAACTGAAATGCTGACTGTGATATGACTACAAATTCATCCGTTTATAAAAGGGACTTAGATTATAAATATAAGAATATCCAGGGGGAAACTGATTTTTTTATACAGGATCTACATGTATCATAGCACATTGTCCAGATACTTTGTAATATGACTTCCTGCAGCTGATTTTATCATGCCTTTTGTTGCTCAGGTGAGCGATATGACTTATGGGCCTCTTGTTTATTTCACTAGTCCTGTCGATGTGTTTAAGTATTATTGTAAAATATTTGTAGATACTTTTATGTCCGATGATAGTGTTGAAGTAATAATAACAGAGCAAAGCTTATTTAATCTTTGAGGTGCAGCAAGGTATATAAGTTAAATCCCGTGTATTCAATCGGTCCTGTATATCAAATCAGTTATGCAAATTACCACTGACACCTAATGTACTTATCTAAGGAATATAATATTAACAAAGGCAAACGTAAAGTTTGTCTTGAGCAAACAGATACGAATAATCATTAATGGAGAAAAAATTGCCAAACACAAATAAACATTTTGAGCACCGATAACCGATATCCTAATGGTTGTAATGTAATTCTAATTTATTTTTCAGTGAAATGATGTATAATACTGGGGTGTATATCGAATCCTATCATATAAAGTGTTTTTAAACAGTTTTTGACCATTTCTTATCAACAATTCTATATTATATGTTGCTTTCCAGGTGAAAAATATGTCGTTGATCTATTAATTAAATGTACAAAGTAATGGATCGTTATATATATATATATATATATATATACATATATATATATATATATATATATATATATATATATATATATATATATATATATATATATATATATATATATATATATATATATATATATATATATATATATATATATATATATATATAATCACAATACTTTTAAAGACAATGCCATTGAAACAATATTGACCGTTAAACAAAGGATGGATATTTAGATACTGTTTAGCATGTGAATAAAACTTTCTTCAGGATTCATATGTTTGATATTCTTTACTATTTTTTTAATATTGCTAAAAGGTAACATAATAGGAGGTTTATCAGTATCAAAGCCAATCTTCACAACCTAGTACAGATCTTCTGTATTTTGTTTCTAGAGCGAAACGGTATTCTCTAGAGCTTCAGAAAGTATATTTTCTTACTTTATATCATAAATGCCTTTTGTTTGCTCCTCCAATTTCAAAAAAGAAACCCTTTTTACTGTAAAAAGGTCAATTTGTTAAAGTTTATTTCAAAAGATGAAATTTCACTGAATAAATTATACGGAAGCGGATGTATCGTCTTTTTGTTATATTAAAGATAAAGTTTAATATCACATACATTTCATCATATCAACTTAAAGTCGACGGACTTTATTCGCTATGCGTAGATATGTACCTAAAAGAGTGAATTGTTAAGAATATCGAATTCCCAATATTAAGTCACAATCACTAGAATTCGATGAAAAATTGCATAGGATGCAATATATAGCTGTTTTATGTCATCAATACACACTACGTAGTGCAAGCAGTGAATGACCTTGCTATAATTTACGCTTTTCAATTTTATTTAACATGCAAAAACTTCTTACGGGGATATCACAGTAATGTAGTGAGTTTTATATTAGCTCAAGTAGTTCATAACCATCTGCATAGATAGAGTTACATAATTAAAATGAGTTTGAGTCAGTAAAGAAATCATTAACATCCCAATCATTGTCAGTACTCGTATTGAAAAGTGAAACCGTCCCTGTATTTGTTTTTTTAAGTAATTTATCATAAAGAATAATTATGATGTCTCATAAATCAACCTCTTAGACTTTGTGCAGTACCTCTCTTGAAAAATTGAATAATAACGACACACAGCACTTTGGCATGTGCCCGCGTAAAAAAAAAAAGTCGATGGCATGGCCATTTTTTAAATGATACTTTTTTGAAATCATCATATAAGTATCATATTTCAATTTGGGTAGAAAATCTATTGAAGATTTTTTTTTCTCTCACAAGAACGCTTTTCCCCCATTATGTTTAATTGAAAAGAGAAGTAACGCAAACATTTTGTTAAAATGGTTCCTACTAAAACTCTGATTCGATTTTCATGTTATCTTTTGATCGGTTTTGATATTTCTTTTATACCTTTTAATTCATATAATTTTTTTTAAAATTACCATTGTAGCAGTGATTTGGGTCCGTCGTCCTTTACTTCACACAATTTGAATTAGGAAAGAAATTGGTGAACAAATAGAAAAATATCAATTTTATATTTAATTTATATCCAAAACATATACGGTTGAAATGAAACATCTACTGTAGTCTGTCCCAAATTATTGTTTCCATCGCTTTTTGATGATTTTAAGTAAAAATAAACATATCTGTGAAAGAAAAACAGATGAAATCGATAAAAAGGATAATATCCAAAATATCTTCCCTGACACTTTATCATTTTTCAGTCATAAAAGTTCACAGGAACGAAATCAAATTTCTTACGGAGATTTATAATGGGAAATGTTAACATATTGTCACTACTCATAACCCCCTCGGGACATCTCGCACAATTTTTCAACGTAATCATCTGGGCTTAATTATGGCTGATGCAATACAAAATTCCAGCATATTTTCTATTTTTGGTTGTGTATTGAAACGTAAAGTGCTAGAGGGCGTTTTGAAACAGATAATCTGGAATGTTTCATATTAGTGGATGAACCTAGTTTGTGCACAAAAGTATTTAATGATTATCAAAATATCAAGGGGAAAGTTGTGGAAGCAAAAACTCGGGACAGAGTATCAGCTAATCATCTCGTATAAATTCTCTTTAATTTTGGTTTGATCATCAACTCCAGTCTGATGTGTCCTTCCTGTAGAGCCAGGATATAGAGAGAGCAGTGGGAGCTTGCTTCTGCTAGTGCTTTCCGTTCAGGTTAGATTCAGATTAGGTCAGTGACAGAAGTTGTACCACCAGCCTCCTCCATACATCTGGACGCAATTCTCGCTATATCTGTCGTTGTCATTGTCGGCCGTAGAAAATGCCATCCCGGTATGATAACTTAAAGAATCTATTAAAATAAATTTTAACGCAGAAATAATTCTTCTTCATTGTTATGTGTCCTTTATAATTTAGATTGTTGATCAATGCGTGTACATTGTACATGTTTATACTCGTCTTTCTCCCAGACATAAAATACTTAACAATCAAAAATATTATTATTTCGAAATAAGTTTAATTATTATAAAAACAAATCTAGAATACATATTGAAACTTACTGATGACAGTGTATATGATTGCAGCGTAACCTTAAAAAACAAAAAATTTTGTATATTTCATTATTTATTTCCAATTTGATTTAAACAACACCCCCACCCCCCGAAAAAAAAAATAGAACTAGCAACTGATAAAGAAAATTATTTTTTAAGAGTGACCCAAACTTTCCCAACCAATATTCAAGTTCAGTGTGTCCAAATCCTTTTTTATATGCTGCCCGTGTTTGAGTATGAAAATTTGTGCTTATGTTGATCCGCCTTTGTATAACCTTAAGAATCATTCATATTAACATCGATGTCTTTATTAAAAGAAATCAAAACAAAATTCTGAAAACAAATCACATATATTGTAAATCTACATGTTGTGAATTTCATAATAGAATGTATTTTCTGTGGGGGAAAAAGTTATAAAAATATTATGTACTGTTTGAAGAAAAATATCTAACTGACTTGTTTTAACATAAGAAGTTTTTACACCCTTATAAATGAGTTCAGTGATGTTATAGCCAAATGATTCATAAAGATTTTACACTGGAAGCAAAAGAGAGCGGTTTGAAACATTACCTTTAAAAATACTCACCGTCAAACCCCCTCCGTCTGTTGTCATGTCACAAAACACCCATCTCAAGACTCTATTTCTTAGATATGGTGTGTACACGCCATCTCTGTTCCGTTTGTACGATTCCTTCTTTAATACATATAAGCACTCTTTAGGCTTACTCTTAGGATCTGTTCTAAATTGATTAGTATATGCCATAGTGTTTACTATTTTTCAAACATAATATCATTCAGAATGAGATATATAAATCAGACGTTAAATATTTCAGATTATATTTTTATGGTTGAAAAAGCGTGACTGTGCGGAGGTATATGTAACCCTCGAAGAAAAATATAATGAAACAGCGGCCCTTTTCACAAAAAATCTTACGACTAAAGACAATATTTTCCTTTTCTTCAAAAAGTATCTGCGCTGTAAAATATCACAAAAACTCTTATTTTACTTTTACTTTTGACAATATTGTAAATAATATTTTTGAAAAAAGTAAACATCTGTATTAAACGAAAACTTACAGGGTTGTGAAATTTTTATTTTAGTCAGTTTTTTTGAGAGAAGGGCCATTTGAGTCTATGTTTTACATTTATTGTATGATATGACACATTATCTAGTATTTTTTAGAAAAAAATAAGGACTTTTGACAAGTCTGATACACAGTTGGAGCTTTCATCATATTTATTTTATATATAGTATTTGATTTTAACAATACTTAAAGATACATTTGTGATTTACCTAGCATTAACTACCACAGCATGACACCTTGCACTCATTAGCAATCATTTTATGTTTACGCAAGCTAATATAGAGTAGGTAAATGTAACTTACGAAAGTTTTTTTTTATTGAAAATGGAGTCAGCGTTTTCCATTGGTTGCATGATAAATACATTATCTATACAAGTATATTTTTTTAGATAAGGACTTTTGATGAGTCGGAAACACAGTTGGAGCTTTCATATTTTAGTATGAATGAATTTAACAATACTGAAAGATACATTGTGATTTACCTGTAACCACCTTGGTATAACAACTTTCATTCATCAAATATAAGGTAAAAAGGGGGGGATGGAGGCCAATAAATTCATTGACAATAACAAACTGTCAACCATCTCAAAAATCTCTAAAACGAAATACAAATTTAAAACAGAGCAACACGGACCTCTTAAAAGATAGAGGTAGGATCAAGTGCCATGGAATCAGAAAGAAGACACAAAGTCAGGTAAGTAGCGATATATTTTTTTTAGAGAAATCGATAACCAAACAATTTATGATAACTTGGCCAATAAAAAGATCAGGCAAGCGCAGCCCTTAGACAAATAATCCAATTTATGTATACATGTTCTGTTCCTAAATATCGTTACATGTATATAAGCAACAAAATAACACGTAATCCTGTCTAAGTTTTGTGTTTTGTGATATGTAGAAAAAAGTACACTGTTCCATTTTACTTATAGATGACGAAGATTTGTATCAACTGGATAAATATAAAGTACGTTGTTTATTCAGATTGTCTGTTTTATTTGTTGTTGTTGTTGGGTTTGGTTTTTTTTTGGTGGGGGGTGGATGAATAGGGAAATGAATAATACTTTTGATAAATCTTGTTATGCTTGACGTTTGATATCATCGATAAATTGTTTTAAAAAAAGGACAATTTAAGTCAAGTAGGAAGATAACTTAGCAAGTTTCTTGAACGCCTTGTTGCAACCATTACATATTATAAATGCAATAAAATATCACAGTTTGTATTCGTGAGTATAGGGTCTGCAAAAAAGCAACATGATATAAAGTGTATGAAATAGAATAAAAAACAAAACATATCGTCGTTCTGGCTTACAAATATATTGTTTCATTTTAATGTGAGTTTTAAAGGTCATTTATATATATTGACGGTATCGATTTTCACACAGTCATTCGTACAGTGGACGGTGAGCACAGAAGGTGACATGTCGTGGATAGTTCTTTACGCAGTCTTTCATCTTTATGTTACAGTTATCCGTTCATCTGGAATAACCCCGCATCCATTTGTAAAGGGTTGGTTTTGAATAATTCCTCGAATTATAAATAATCTAAACATGAAGACAATTTTAGTAATGATCATAACCCCGCATCCATTTGTAAAGGGTTAGTTGTGAATGATTAATCTAGACATAAAGAAAATTTTATTAATGATTAGTATCATTTTATGTATTTTCTATTACGTCTTTAGTTATTACCTATTGACCATTTATTGAACATGATCAGACTGAGTTGGAGGAGGAGGTTGTCTTGAAATAACTCAAACTTAAATTATGATAGAATATGCTCTTAAAGCTACTGCTTCATTATACATGTGTTATGTTACTTCATATGTATTAATTCATCGAATGCTTTTTGTTTTGTTTTTCAATTTTAAGAAAAACGCGTCTTTAGTTTGATAACTAAAGGAATCTAACATATGTGCAAAATTTTTGAGTATCAAGAATTAAAATTTAAATATATCTGATATACTATAGATGAGGTTGGTTCTTTTCTCAAAAATGCACCATGGCAACACACGGAGATGACGGGATCTCTGAGTGGGGGACCAATGGTTCTCACTGTGAAGTCCAAGTACAAGCTTGATGGGGGATTGGTGTTCTCTAAAAATTGTATGTCAGTTTTGTCTTAAAGATTTTATTTTCGCAAGAAATTAAATCAATATCTAATCATCATTTCATATATGGGCATAAACGTACATGCACATGTATTTTTCTTTCAAGGTAAGACTGCCATGTTATAGGCTATCAGTCTTATTTTCTTAGATTATGAAATTATATTATGTATCAACATCTGTTTCTTTTGTTCTACTATTTCTTTTGAAAAGGGGTGTTAATGGGTGAAATAGATGTTTTTTGGTTCTCCTTATTTTGTTTTTATAATTATGATGATTTGAAATAGATCAAAAGTTCAAAGACTGTACAGATATACTGAGGAAAGAACCGTACAGACGTAACAGAGATGGCGTGTATACTATATATCTGAGTAATGGAGTCAAGAGACGGGTGTTTTGTGACATGACAACAGACGGAGGGGGGTGGACGGTGAGTATGCATCAAACTAATTGTTTTATAGAAATAATCGTACTTTGAGAGAAAGAAAAGTAAATTGCGAGTAAAAAAAAGATATAAAAATGTAGATGCATCGAATACATAATATTTATTTTTTTGAGATATGTTAATGAAATAATACCGAAAAAGTACAAATCATTTAATATCTATACGTTTGATGAGATATCGGCGCTTCCGATTGGTCGAAAAATTTCTTTGATACCTGCATCAATAAAAATTTTGCCGGATCTACTTTTCTCAACTGTTCTGATCAAACACTATTTATAGAACGGGAATTTCCAAGATAAACACTGTCAACAAAATGTAATGTTTTATTGTCAGCAAACAAAATGCAGCCTTATGAATATAAAAACTTGAAAGTTTAACCTTCAAAAATAAACAAAACACATTATTTGATTCAAATAGAAAATAAAGCGTCTTCTCACGATTTCGTCTGCTTGAGATCAATCAACATTTACAGCGAGGCTGGTTGTTCCTTTCCCAGGAATATTATAAGGAACATATAGGCCTATAAACTTTCACGGTAACACTGCTGTTCAAATTTGGTAACGATAATTTTTATTTTTTTTTAAATTTACACACGTACATGATCGATCATCATAATGAGCGTCGTAAAGAAAAGCTATGAGTATTGCATTAACTCCTTCGGCGCATTCCAAGCGGCAGATATATACCATTTAAGTACATCAATGGCTATCTAGTTACCACAACGTTTACAAAAGTCGCTTATATATACTAATCTTTGTCGACATATCAACTATTTTCATCCACGGTCGCATTTCCTTGGATGGTTATGTCCAGTTGCATATTCCAGCGATCTCACATGAAAACTCGTTTTATTACGAGTTTTTCTGCACAGTGAAAAATATCAACAGCTATCGCATGTATTTTCCGTTCGTTTTCATTTCAGCCGGTTCAGATTTTAACTCACTATTTGTGTTTAATGCATTAAATTCAGCTCAAAAGCTCTGCATCAGCTGAAGGCGCATCCATTTTTTCATCATTTTTTTTCATCAATTTTTTCATCAACGCGCATTGATGAAGTTTTCCGGTCAATTTTTTCTTTGATACGTCGATCAATAGAAAACTATTATCTTCATTTCTTAACTCAAACAAAGGACGAGTGCTTTTATGGGCCCCGGTAAAAATTGAAAAAAATGAAGATTCAAATTAAGCATAACTTTTTTACCTAACATCACCTATTGATATCCAATCTATAAGAATCAGCAAGTTTAAGCGCTGAATTTACTGTATATAAAAAGCACGAAGCTTTACAACATAGTAAGGGTAAGCCGACATTCGTGGTTTTGTATAGTGAATCGAGGCCGGGCATTCATTTCAAAGACTTTGTTTACTGTCAGCCTAACGGAGTACAAACTTGTGGAAAAGACAAAATATGCATTGCGCATTAAGAAAAGTCCTGTGAAAATAAGAAGTTTGTACTACATTAGTCTGGTACCTAAAAGATGGAAAACGTATGAAAATTTCAAGGTTTTTCCTAGAGCAAGCGAAAGCTATTACCTGCGTGACCCATGTTTGAACCCACGCATGGAATAAATTAATTCAAACAATCACGTGGGTTCTATCCAGGTAGAAGTTTGTCAAATGTGCTTATTGTAAAACATTGACATCAACTTGGTATGGTAAGGGATGTTTGTTTGATCACTATGGTAATATACAACTTCAAAGCTTCATTCGAGTTTTTTTCAGACGTAAAATAATTCATTAAGTAAAATTCAGCAAACGCGCCAATCGATCCACCAACAAAATAATGCTGATTTAAATGTCTCCTCCTTCTGATTTAAGGTCAGACGACACGTTCCTCGAGCATCTTTTTTGTATCTCCTCGTAATGAAGAGTTCCAATAAAATTATTACTTTTATAATTATTTTTAAAATGATTAGAATTTACTTGTATACGGATGTATGCCTAGATGGCCGAGTGGTTAGAGCCCTGGCCGCTCTCTACCAGGAGCGTAGCTTCTAGAGGTTGTGAGTTCAAAGCCCCGCCCTATATAGCGAATTTAGCTGTGGTATATTATTTATTTATTTATTTTTTATTTTAAATTTTTTAAAAAGTGTATTTTCAAAAAGATTATATAGGAAATTGCATATTCTAGTATTTTGCAAAAATGCCTGGTAAGGTATCCTAATATTTTGCAAGAAAGCTTCTCATGGTAGTAGTAAACCATTAACAAATTCCTGGAAAATGTTATATACAATTGAGGAACGTGTCGTCTGACCTTAAATAGACACAATTCAAGTAGGTTCGGTTCGAATTTTCCGGATTTAGATTATTTATAGCATTTAAAAATCCTGAATTATTTGAACTGTGTTTGTAAATTGGTAAATTGGTAAATTTAAGCGTTCATACATAAATCAGAAATATCCACCAGGGCTTAACTATTACGGAAAAAACAATTTGTTGATATTTTCTACATAAAAACGGCACTGAAGGGCCCATTCTCTTAAGTGTGAAGTGCACTTGATCTTTTCTGTTGATAGTAATATAATAGTACTGCATTTTTTTGGTTAAAAAATGAAATCTTTCTTAATATGCATATTTTATATTCTGTCCCAAGATAACACGGATGGATAATGTGCTTAATTAATCGATAATTATGAAAATATCAGGGTTCAAACGATGTTCATTAAAAATATTAAAGATAAATGATTTCTTCCCTAAAAACGCTCCCTCTAGCACATCTAAAAATAAACTCTTTGGAAGTTTTTCATTGCAACGGGCCTGAAAGTACATGAATGGTAACGGTGAAAAATTGTGTCTTATTAGTGTTTTCTGAATGTTTAATTATATCTGAAGTCCCATCTTTAATTTCTTGTTTTCGTTCCTGTGGGGTTTTTTTCTTGTTTTTTTTTTTGTTTGTTTGGTTTGGTGAAGTTTTTTTTTTTTTTTTGGGGGGGGGGGGGTTGTGAAAATGAGTATTTTTCAACAAGGATGTGTTTGTTTTATTTCATTTCATGGATTTTAATTGTACTCTCCCTTGAGCAGATTTTCGTAAGTAAAAAGAATTTTTAAAAAAAATAAGGAATCAGTATTATGAGGTGATAATTTCGGTCGGGGCGTGGTCAAATTTAATAAGACCAAAGGGCTTTATGATAAATTTGACCACGCTCCGGCCGAAATAATCACCTCATAATATTCAAAAAATGATTCCTTATTACTTCTTTTTATATTATTTTAAATTTCTACGCTTTAAAACAACATAAATTAAAACCATTATTTTCTCATGTAGCACATGCTATCTAGTATTACTATTGCTACGCGGTGCAGCCGATACCGTTTTTCGGTTATGCTATAAGAAAAGCCCATTTGATGTCGCTCATCTTTTTTTTAATTATTGGTTTATAGGCTTCACAATTTATTCGTATTGTTATCACAGACAAAGACAGTTGAAAATGTGAATATTCGCGAAAAAACGCGTTACTTTCGCAAATAAACGCGAAACTTTAATATGAATATTGTCTTTTCATACAAGAACCCCTATGAAAAACATATTATATATATATTGAATATTATAAATTGTTAAAAGAAATGCACTGTAAAAAGAATTAAACAGGTTACGTACATATCATTTGGGGTTTTTTCCAAAGTAAGTTTTAATAAAATATACATTAATAAAGTGATATTGAATCGATATTGATTGGAAAAGCACTAATTGTATCCAGTGCTGTTTAACTCCAATGCTTTACAGATTTGCCACGAATGAAAAGCGTTTATTCGCGACATTTTCGCGTTATATCGCGAAGGTAAAGCGTTTATTCACGAGCGTTTCGCATATTGCGAGATTTTCGCGTTAATTTGCAAAAATATTTTTTTCTTGAATTTATATCGTTCATATCGGGTAGAATCGTTCTTCATTGCATTTTATATCAATTAGCAAATTATTACTTATTTAAATTATGATTAAAGGTTATACAGAGGAGGTTTAACGGTACCACAGATTTTCAAAACAAATCCTGGCAGAAATATGCTCAAGGATTCGGACACCCTGGTCATGAGTTTTGGTTTGGTAAGGAAAAATAGTTTATAAACAAATTAGCAAAGCCTAATTAAATAATATAAGCATATTCTTGCATTTACTTTTTTTTAATTTACATGTAACACTTTTATACAATAAGCTTCCAACGGTACTTTTTTTTATCAATATCAATTATTTATTAAACAATCAGAAATCCGACAATTTAAAAAAAATTCAATGGAAAGTGATGAGAAAAGTTTCGGCTATTAATTTGCGTTTTTGATGATCTACATCTGGACTTATACATTTTAAGACACTAGGTCAGGAGATGGCGATTTAAATATTTTGTTGAATTGTTTGTATCAGTCGGTATGGTTGTATATCGTCATAGCTCAGTAGTTCAGGTATCAGGCGTGTGAACCAGACATGAGTTTGAATCCACCTAGGGTTTTGTTCGTATTTACTAAATTAAATTAAGGGGAATAAAACTGTATTCAAAGTTACGCATTTTTTCGGCTATTTGACTTAAATACTATTTATCTATTATGCTATCATAATCTATTTTTTGACGTTTTTTGGGAGATGATTTTAATCAACTCTCCTATGCTGTTACTCTGGCAAACCGAAAATGAAACAGTGATTGAACCTCAGCACAAATCATCGTCGCTGACAAGACGTAGATCTTGAAAATAATAGATAAATTCAGTGTACTGTATGCTGTACCATTGTTTTTCAAAAGAAATTTATTTATAAATACCTTGAAAATAGTCAGTTTTATATAATACGAACAATCTAATTGGTTTTTGTAGTTGTATGTATTCCTACGCCAGAGTTCAATATAGTCTCGTTCAACCAGACGCTCGGCTGTCTCCGCAAATCTCCGAAAAGCAAAGAGCCTCTATTGGTAGTCGGAGATTACCGGAGACAGTCGAGCGTCTGGTTGAACGAGACTAGAATTCAATATTGCTTGAACCCAGACGTGTACAATTTTTAAACACATTTCGATACACAGTTTGATGAAATTGATTCTATCTTTTTGTCGGAAAAGTTCGAGAATTCATATCGTAAAAATGTGCGTCATTCAAATACAGATTAGAAACTACTTGTCAGGCAAAATAACATATCGTTGATTTTAAAATTAATAAAATAAAAATAAAATAAAACTCCCGACAGTACTTCTTTACTTTGATTTTAAGTTCAAATTGTAGTGAGCCACCTTAACATCGAATAAAGTAAATGCAAAGAAATTGTCTAAAGTAACTATTCTAAATATTTTCATATCTTTTTTATAATCTATAATCAAATGCAGTTTTTTTTTAGAAGAAATACGAGATAAAACCTAATTTGAATTATTCACAATTTCTTTTTTGGAGCTTGCACAATAACATGCTCAAAAAGCGTTTAGTAGATACCGCCATTAGGTTATAATTAGGATATTGTTATAATTTTGCCTTTCCTTTAAAGGAAACGATGCCATTCATGACCTTACTAAAGATGGCAAGAAAAGGTTAAGAATCAATCTTAAAAAGTTTAACGGGGAGGAAGGACATGTGCTGTATTCAACGTTTAAGGTCGGAAGCAAATCTGATAAGTACAAGTTGACTGTTGGAGGTTTTAAAGGATCGCTTGGCATTAGTAAGTGACAAACGAATTTACTTTACTAGACAGAACACTTGCTATATGAAAATCACTACATATCAATGTTTCATATTAGATCTTATGTTCAAGATCACTTTTTAATCATCTTTAGAAATCAACGTTTCATATAAGATCTTACGTTCGAAATGCCAAATTAACGTTTTCTTTAATCTTTATGAGATCTTAAGCTCGGTCGTTTGCAAAAAGTGAAAAAATTTACATGATAGTTTTATTAAGAGAAAATCGAACGAAGCCTCTTTTGACATAACAAATTATTTAAATGCTATCTGATAACCTCCTATGATTTTTTTTTCTAAAAGGATTTTAAATGTTGCATATTTTCTGTGCTCTGAGCTGGTTTTTAAGGCTATTTTTAACACTTTAGATTCACGGAACTAGGTCATCCTAAGTCAACAAAAACTTAAATCTTATTTATAGGGGATTCCTTTACCTATAGCAACGGAATGATGTTCAGTACAAAAGACAGTGACAACGACAAATGGGGAGATAACTGTGCAAAAAGTTATGGAAATGGTTGGTGGTTTAATAAATGTCTCAAGTGCAATTTAAATGGATTGTATTACAGCAAAAAAACGTCTGCTTCGAATGGAATCACGTGGTACAAATGGGGAAACACGAATACATGGGAGTCGTTAAGATCATCGAAAATGATGATAAAGCCCAAATAAATATCAATGTATAAAGATCAAAGAGCGAATAAAGAATTCACAAATTTGCTTTTCGTTTTACATATTTTAATTGTTTTTCCTTCATACGCGTATGACGATGCATGATGCTTAATACACTGATTTTATGTTGTTTGCTTGCCGGAGTTCAAGCAGCCAGTTTCAGGTTTGAAAGCTGCATGCTGATTAAAATAAATAATAATAATAATCATTTTTATAGCGCCCTATATAATAAAATTATCACTCTAAGGCGCTTTACATAAAATGGACATAAAATGGACATTACAAAACATGGAATGCATAGCTATAAAACAAAAGGAGAAGTAAATAATATAGGCCGACAGATTACAATCATCTATGGTAAAAACTTGGATATAATAAAAAGTTTGCGCACACATAAATATATATCTTAAAAATTAATCAAAAGCCAGTTTATAAAAATAAGTTTTCAATTGTTTTTTAAAACATTGAACGGATTTGGCTTGACGGATACGCACTGGAAGGCTGTTCCATAAATAGGGAGCAGCAAAGCTAACTTGTCTTTCACCATATGTTTCAGTGCGCACCCTAGGTAAAATCAGACACAAGCTCCCGTCGGATCGTAGAGTCCGGTTTATTTGACGGATTGTATCTAATTCCTGTAAGTATTCTGGAGCGAATCCATGAATTGTCAAGTAGGTTAAAACAAGAATTTTATATTTCGGACGGAATTCAACAGGAAGCAAGTCAGCAAGAATAGGGGTGATATGATCTCGTTTTCTTTTTTTGGTCACAAGTCGAGCTGCGGTAATTTGGATTTTTTGTAATTTATCTCTATGGAGCCTTTGTTTATGTTAAAAAGTACACTATTTCCATAGTCGAGTCTTGAAGTTACTAAGGAATTTACCAATGTCTTTTAAGCGTCTGTTGAGAAAAATCCCCTGATTCTTCCAATGTTTCTGAGATGATAGTTACCAGTTTTAATGATGTATGAAATTTGCTTTCCATGGTAGGAAAACTGTCGAAATGGATGCCTAGATTTCGAACTGATATTACACTGTTAATGACGCTTTCTCCGACTTTTAGTTGTAGGACTGGCACATTTTTGGATTGGAATTTTGTTGAAAAAATTATCAATTCGGTTTTGTCCTGGTTTAATTTAAGTAGATTATTTGACATCCAGTAACTTATATCCTGCAAACATTTTTCGAGTCGTAGAAAGTAGTCGTTCCAGTTTTCATGGGTTTTAATTATCATGTATACTTGGGTGTCGTCAGCATAACAATGATACTTGAAACCGTGGTGACGACATATGTCTCCAATTGGTTTAGAAAAAAAGGCAATATAATTTTGGTCCCAAGACGGATCCCTGTGGAACACAAAACTGAAGATGGCAAGGGTCTGACGTATCCGATCACAACACGTTGGTGCCTGTTGGTATGATATGATTTTATCCAAGCCAGGGATTTTCCATGGATTCCATAAGTTGTCTCTAGCCGTTGAAATAGAATTGTGTGATCTATAACATCAAAGGCTGCTGAAAGGTCACGGAGTACCATTACACCTGACGATTGATTGTCCAAAGCCTCCATGATGTCATGATTAACCCTGAGAAGTGCTGTTTGTGTGTGTGACTGAATGTCTTTTCTGTATGTTTTTTCCTTGAAAAAGAAATAAATTATAAAAAAAAAAAAAGTGCTGTTTTCGTAGAGTGTTGTTGTCTGTAAGCCGACTGCAAGGAATCCCTTAACAGATTTTTGTCCAGGTGTTCGTCGAGGCGGTTTGCAACAACTTTTCGAAGATTTTCGAGATAAAAGGGAGATAAGATACAGGACGATAATTTTTATATACTTCCTTATCCAGACCGGATTTTTTCAGCAATGGTCTCACTAGTGCCTCTTTGAAAACTGAAGGTACTTCTGATTGATCGAATGACACATTAATAATGTTAGTAATGAATGGAACCACGGCACTTAAGGTCTTTTTTAAGATCGAAGTTTGGATTGGGTCAAGTTCACATGCCTTGTTAGGTGCTTTGCCAATAATTGCCCTCACTTCGTCTTTTGTTGTGTGTCGAAACCTCATTAACGGATCGCCACTGAAATGAATATCCACGGACAGCGATGTTTCGATGTTAAAGGTAGTAAGCTTTCTCAGACCATCTCTAATTGTTGTCACTTTATTGATAAAGAATTTAGAAAATTCATTTGCCATCTCCTTATTAGATGTTGAAGACGGTAGAATAGTTTCCTGTTTTCCCCCATCAGTGACTTGGATAGTTTAAAGAGTTGTTTGTTGTCCTTACCAGACTCTTCGATCTTTTGGGGAAAATAGTCCTGTTTTGTTTTATACAAGAGTTTTGCTGTCTTGGAGGATGTGTCCCTGAAAATTTGTCTATGAACCTCCAGTCTTGTCTAACGCCATAATCTTTCAGCTCTGCGTCTTGCGTTTTGCGTCACGGAGTTCTTCAAAGTACCACTTGGTGTTCGGTCGAAGTAACACAGATTTTTTCGTCAGTCGTGCATGTTTTTCTACAGCGTTATGAATCGTGGTATTGTAATGTTAAATAGAGCTAGCACTTTATTAACTTTTTCCATAAAAACATAACGCACTTCTTTTTTAAAGTGTAAATTTTGGAGTCCGTCATCAAAATATGTTTTAGGATGTAATAAGCAATGATTTTGCAAGTACTTTTAAGAAAATGGGTGCTCATTATGCATATACATGTATGTAATGATAGTTTAAATTAGAACGGCAGAATTAGAAATGGATAATTAGAAATTAAAGGTAGAAAAGGGTATTGGTATAGAATGTAATGTAACTTATTTATGTACTTTGGTACAGTGCAAGTTATAAATGTTTGAAATTAATGATTACTTCTCGTCATAATGGCTCATTCATAATTTTGCGACCCACGTTATTAATGGCATGCTGAATAGATATGACATGAAGGTTGTTTGGGTATCTATCATTTTTTTTTATATTTACGCACAGATCTTTAACATTTAGCTGGGGTAGAAAGACACAATATAATGCAAGTTAAGAGATTGTCAACACCAAAAAGCAAAAAAAAAAAAACTATTACTTTTGTTTGTTTCTAACAAAAAGGAAGGACTTTCCGACATCCCCTCTTACCTTTTTTCAATTTAAAATGTCAGGAATATTCATATTTATTTGTTTCCAAACTTTTCAACACATTAGTTTAACTATTTCCTAAATAAGAGCTAATGATAAATAAAACCGTCAACCATAAGTAATGCAATGTCAAAAAAAGATAACTCCAGAATTGTATAAAAAGATGTATTTTAATTTCGTTAAAAATATTCATAAAAAAATTATAAAAGTAAATACTTTTTTTCGGACCCAAGACTTGGTATGCTAGGAGTATTGATCCTATATACGTTTTAAAGCAGAGCGAGATAACTCGAACCATAATTTTTAAGTTGTCCTTTCCTCCGTAAACTATAAACCGAAAAGATTTTAAAAATCGGATGAAAAATTACAAGTTACAGCTAAAGGGCTCTATTGAACGTTGGCCACTGCAGAACCCTTATTTTTTAAAATAGTCTACTCGAAACTTGTCCGGTCTACAGACTTTGTGTGTCATTATACTGATGAAATGTTGTAACATTTACTTGAAAACTTTTGAGAAAATGAATGACGCGTGTTTTTTGTTTAACATTGAAACTCCCATAAACGATTTTCATCAACCTATAAAACCAGGAGTCAGTATATTTTAATGAAACTCGGAATGTATGTTCATTATTTTTATCTTAATAAAGTCTATACGTCATATAAACTTTTAAACGTCATTTGAATTTTTTTTGTTTTTTCATCCCCCGTTTTGTAAGGTTTTGGGCTTTACATCTCAAAAACGTTAATATAAAGAAACTTGTTTACGCTTATAATTTTGTACAAAAAAAACAAAATGGATTTATTTCTAAATTTTGGACGTTCTAACTCAAAGAATAAACAACAAATTCCGTTTTATTGAATTTTTACAATTTTCCTTCTAAAAACCAGAAGTACCAGAATCAGAAGACCAAAACCTTACATTCCATAGATTGATAATAGATTAGCTCTAAGACCATAGCTTAATAAAATCGATATTATATATAAATCACAATGACATAGAGTGAGTCATAATTGAAATATTGTTTTTTAGCTCATATGAGAACAATAATACTGATTAACTTAATCATACTAATGACAATCTCTTTACTGTTTGGTACACCATTTTTTATGACGGGAAACATAACATTGTGCCAAACAATTATATATTCATCAATTACCTGATATCCTGTCTTTTTAAAATCATATACATAAAATGTAGATTATTACTTTCTTGAGAATAATTCATAGTACTCAAGAATAGTAATAGGAAATAACACACACAAAAGGAAAACACTTCTATTTATTAGGAATATATTAGGAAAACGATTGAACTTTTCTTCTTAAGAATTACAATGCTCCAATGTGTGAGATAACACAAACGCAAGCATTCTCTGATAGCGTAGATTTTAATTGTTAAAACCATGACCCCCGGACCAATATTTGGGTTCAAGAGGGTTTAACATAGACTTATAGAGGGAAATTGCTTAAAGATCTTCTTAATGACTACAATGTTAAAATGTGTAGAATTACTATTCAAGCAATCTCTAACTATCAAAAGTTAAAAAAACCATTTTTTTTTTTGCACTTTAAAGAACTATATATGATAAGAGTTAAATTTGGCTCCCATAATTCGCTATTTTTTAAGTGTTTCGGGTACAATAAAATGTTAACTATTTTTTAGAAGAGTTGATATAAAATATATTTTTCATCTATTTATTTGATTTATTTGCACCCACTGGCAGTATATGACGTCAGAAGTGATGCCATTTCTATAATTCAATCAAAATCAGCCAAAAATTGACATTTTTCTTATCTATTTACGAATGAGAAATATAGAGCGCATGCTTGAACAAGGAAAATTTTTTTGTCACTTATTAGTCTTGGCTATATACATCTCTGATTAAAATATTTTATTTGTTCAAGAATGCGCTCTATGTTTTCGGAAGGAAAAACTGCTTAAAATGCATAAATGGCGAGAAAAGGTTGTCTTTACAATGTCATCTTTCTAAATTGCGGGCACTTGAACCAAAATGAATATCATGTAAATACATCACATACATATCTGTACTAAGAAAACAAAGAATGATAGTAAAATGATGATGTTCATTTTACGGGGCCATTTTAGGCCCTTATCATATATAGTCCTTTGTATAATTATTAGACTCTGGTTAGTATTCCATGACTTCCAATTAATGTAACGTTTAAAAAAAAGATAACTACAAAAGAACGACAAATTCATATATTAAGATAAATTAAGTAGTTTTTAGCTCAGCTAAGCTTAAAGCTCAAATGAGCTTTCTTAATCACATTTTGTCTGTCGTCTGTCTGGCCGTCTGTCTGTCCTTAAACTTTTCACATTTTCGACATCTTCTCATGAACTACTGAGTCAGTTTAAACCAAACATGGCACAAAGCATCCTCAGGGAAAAGGGAATTGAAAGTTATGAAAAAAAGGAGCACGCCTTTCTTAAGAGGGAGTTAACTACGAATAATTGAAAATTTTTGAGAAATTTTCAAAAATCTTCTCAAGAACCGTTTGGCCAGAAAAGATGAAACTTTTGTGGAAGTATCCTCAGGTAGTGTAGATTCAAAGTTGTGAAAATCATGACCCCATTGGAAGGGTGGGGCCACAATAGGGGTCGAATTTTACATAGGAATATATTGGCTAAAAAATTTTAAAATTTCCTTTTCAGAAACTAATAAGCCAAGAAAGCTGAATCATGTGTAGAACATCCTCAGCTAATGCAGATTTAAAGTTGTGAAAATCATGACACCCCATTTCGGGTGTAGGATGGGGCCACATTGGGGGTCGAGTTTTTAAATAGGAATATATAGAGTATATCTTTAAAAAATCTTCTTCTAGAAACCAATTCTTCAGAAATGCTGAAAATTGTGTGGAAGCATTCTCAGGTGGTGTAAACTCAAAGTTGTGAAAATCATGACCCCCGGGATAGGGTGGAACCACAATGGGGGTCGATTTTTTTTACATAGGAATGCATAGACTAAATCTTAAAAAATCTCCTCAGAAACTTATTAGCTTGTATGACAGCATGCTCAGGTAGTTTAGATCTAAAGTTGTGAACATCATAACCCCAAGGAGTAGGGTGGGGCCACAGTGGGGGGGTGTCGAATTTTTACATAGGATTATATAAAATAAATCTTTAAAAATCGTCTTCTAAGAAACTTATTACCTAGGAAATCTTATAGTTGTGTGGAAGCATCTTCATGTAATGTATATTCAAAATTGTGAAAATCATTACCTCTGGGGGAACACAGTTGGGGGTCGAATTTTTTACATAGGATTTTATACTTTTAGACTTAATATTTAAAAAATCTCTTTCTCAGAAACTTTTCAGCTGGGTGATTCTTTAAATTTGTGTAGACTTTGGCCCCTGGACAATTCTTGGGCGTCACAAGGGGTTTAAAGTTTGATGTAGGTTTATATCCAAATACATAAACAATTATGTAGGATCTTTTTGAGAACTGCAATGCTCAGCATGTGTTAAAAGGGTAAAGTTTAGGTCTTTCCTCCTTTCGGAAGTACTCGGGACACCTCGCACAATTTTTTAACGTTATCATCAGGGGTACATTCATGCAAAACTCCCGTAGAGTTTCTATTTGTTGGTAATATATTGAAACCTGAAGCGTTAGAGGGGGCGTTTCAAAACAAATTATCTGAACTATTCTAGTGAATGGATGCAGTTTGAACGCAAAAGTATTTCTGATTATCGAGTTATTACGCAAAAAGTGGTGGAAGCCGAAACTTATGACAAAGTATAGTTTACATTTCTTACAATTTGTCCAAAAAATTATTCAAAGCATATGATCTACTGCGCTATGTTAATGATGTTGAAACGATTGAATAACCAGTTTAAGAGAAACTATTTCTTAAAGACTGCAACATTATTAGATTGGTCTAATACAATTTTACACGAAACACAGGGGTGTGTTTGTAATCATATGTAAATAGGATAAGCTTTTGTTGTATCATATGATTATAATTATTTAAGCGTTGATTAATAACCCTTGCAGTAAATAGTTTGCATTTTGCCCCCTGAATTTGGTATCAATATGTATTTAATTTGTTTCTTTACTTTAAAAAATAACAACTAATTTTTCGAATTTTAACCCCCTAGTTGACAATGCAGCTAAAATTGTATATAGGTCAAGTTTCTCTTGAACAGTATTTATCAAATACATCAGTGATCAGAATAATCATCTATAATATCTGATTTAAAAAAATGCTGAAGATAGGTCTTTTGAATGAAGCAAAGTCTTCAAGTAGAACTTGAGGTTACTTTAAAACAGGTTTTTTGTGCCATCCAAATTTACAAGATATGTAATTATTGATCTATGAAAGCATTAACTGAGCATTCAAAATGCGTTTAGTCAGTATGTATTGAATGCTGACTTGGGAGGGGGGGGGGGGGGGGTTGGCGTTGAAGCACTACACCCGATAATGGATGGTAGGGTTTACATATGATTTGATTTGCTGCTTTTAAGGCTGTTACTTTATTAAATATTTTTGGCTTCGTAAAGCAAAAGATGCGTTTAGTTTTATTTTTATAACCACGACCATCGAATCCTTAAATTTTCATTATATATTAACTCACAATGACATAAAGTCATCTCGTCATTTTAATTGAAATATTGTTTTTAGCTCATATGAGCACAATGATACTAAATAACTGAATCAAACTAATGACAATCTCTTTACTGATTGGTACACCATCTTTTATGACGGGAAACATAACAATTTGCCAAACAATTATATATTCATCAACTACCTGATATCCTGTCTTGTCAAAATCATATACATAACATTCTTTTTTACAACATCTAGATTATTACACTTCTATTTATTAAGAAAATAAGTAAAAGAATATATTCAACACTAGTAAAGGTTTAATGTAGTGAAAAATACTTTTAATACATATATTGTTTCGAATCCACTATCCTGCACGTAAAGTTCAAATCATCATGATAATCATAATGTTATCAATCGATGTTATCCATGTAACGTTTATGGTTTCGTTGAGTCTGTGCTTCCCTGTCAAATAAATATAAAAAGAACAGTCTATTATTTAGTGCAAGTTTACGTATTGTTATCGGTACGTATTGATCCTCTTGCTGTTACTTTTTTCTTAATAAATTTCAAACAGTTTGGTCCCAATTTATACCGTATATCAGGTTTTTTCCGCGTCATGTTTTTTCCGCGATTCAGAACCTAGAACGGTATATACAATTTACGCGAATCAAATTTTCACTATTTCAAAGTCATATGATAGTAAAAATATATAACAAGATTGTTTAACCCTGTGAAGTAAGAGGGTAAAAGTATCTAAATTGCCGCTCTTTATAATAAAAAATTCGAACAAACTATTTACACGATATCCTTAATGTTAAATGATAACCGATAATTATTTTCATAGACGCAAACAGTCATAGATGAATAGATCATGTACCGTTACATATACCAGTAGTTTAGTTTAATTAGACATCGGTTTACGAAAGAAAAGTGACCGTTTTAATTAGCTTGTTAATGGATTATTAAATAAACTTTGAGGCTTACATACATGTACCTATTATCCTGCGCTTGCCTCCGATCCCGCAATTTCTAATCTAACTTACTGAACAAAGTTCATTGTACTTTTACATACCTGTTTACTTCATAAGGAAAGAGAACTATATTTTAAGAACAACACTTTGTATCAAATTTACGCTGATATATTTTCCGTGATTCGGAAATCGTCGCAAACAAAGCGGAAATTGGATACACGCGGAAAAAACCTGATATACGGTAATACTTACCAAATGTGCTGAATTCCAATAACGAAGACTTTTTCACAAAGCTCAGATCGAGGCTCTAGGACTGGCGATTTTCTTTCGTCTTTGGTTTCATCCCCATCAGAACCATTAGGCAAAGCGGACGCATTCTCACCCTGTCCTTCACTCTTTGAGGCCAGACCTCGGCTCAGTAAACCAATGACGATGTCCTTATTTTCAGGCGTGATATCTATCCCATATTTCTTCAAAACCTGTTTTGGTTGTTCGTCATCTAGATTATGAGAACGTTTGCAGTTCGGATAAAAAGCACATCTTCCTGCAATAAACGAACAGACGTGAAGATGTGGACAATCTTTAGGTTTATTACAACCTTGGATATAGTTATAGAAACTACATATTGAAGTGATGGTGACACCTTTTCTATAATTCAGGTCAGTTATAAGACTTTTTACCTCCTCTGGATTCAGATGTTGCATATAGTGATGTTCCAGTGCTTGGCGATTGTGATCCGCGTTCAGATCATGCCCGAACTTGCAATTTTCAAAACTGCATTCTCTTATAAAATAAAATTTACAGACATGCAGATTGTCGCAGTCTCCTCTACAAGATTGAGACGAACTTGCATGCTTAATGCAAATCTGAATATTTGACTGTGTAACTACATCCGGATCTGATATTTCGCCTTCCTCCTTTTCATCACTTGGATACTCTTGAATTTCAAATATATCTTTATACACATTCAGAAATTTCCGAAATGATTCCTTTAGCTCAAAGTCCATTGTCAAAGGTTCAGCGCCAAGCTTATTTTCTAGCTCCTTTCTTTTTATCTTTCCAGCATTGTCAAGCGAAACAGTAAAAACCATAGCCGCTAAGTTGTCATTCTCTTTTCTACTGTTTTTAGACGGAGGCTCTATGAGCCTCCTCTATTGCTACCGGTCAGCTCACACGTGACGTCGATAGTGGATTTGATGGACACCACCTAGCGGCAAAAATTGCAATATTCGTTTGGGATTCATATTTCAATATTATTATTGAAATAAATATCATATTTGCAATAACAATAAATAGAACTATACATATTGCGATCAATAAACATAATTTCTCTCGAAAATTTTAGTCCATATGTCAAATTCGAAGTTAGTATGAATATGCATGAGTTTAAGAATAGCAATGGTGTGTAATTGTTTAGTGGCTATTCATAATTTTTATACAGCTTCCTGTCCGTGCCGTCAAATAATGAGGATTCCCCAAGAACCATCTTGTGTTGACCGAAATATTGAATACATGTAATTATGAGATTCAATGGATAAACACGGCGTGATTCTTAGTCAGTATCGTATATTACTTGAGCATTATCAATTAATCTCCTGCGGAGATTTATCTTTCTATGTATAGCTACACTCCCGCCCCCGGCATCGGTACAGTAAAATGATTATTCAACAAGTTGAACCACTGCTATGTGAACTTGAGTATTCCCCCAATTAAGTACAGACAACCGTGATCGTAGCATGGCACGTTTTAGTTTAGTTTAGTTTTAGTTTAGTTTTACTTGGCATGAATACTAAACCTACTATAAAGATAGTGAAACAAATAAATTAAACATCCAGATTACACCCTTTAACGCACCCCCACACACATTCAGTGTGTGCATAGGTAGAGTACCCAGGCCACGTGCTGTGAAGCTTGATTTACCCTGCATTGTCTGGCCAGCGCTGTCGATTTCAAAAGTAAGTTAGGAAGTCAGTGTGTTTTTGCAAGCTGATAAGAGAATTTCGCGTGAAAAAAGTGTAAAAACATTTGACAGAATGTACATGTATATGTTCGGGGTATTACAAGATCTACCGCGGTAGATTATTTTAGATTTAGCTTTAAAGAGATATTACAGCGAATTCTCTTCATCTTGGATATTTCCCTTTTTAAACATAGTTAAATAAAAGAATAGAAGTCGTGCATATACTAAAAGATTGAATTGTTTTACAGCAAAAAAAGCTCGCAATTGCGTGTTAGATTTTTCCCGAAATTCTAAATTTATATCTTTAAAATTTTGTCTACACCACAAGCAAAATCTGTACAAATTCGTAATATTTTCATCCATTGCAGAAAGTCACAACAAAATGTTTAAAGTTGATGCGCTAAGCTGTTAATCAAAAGGCTGAGCTAGCAATATTTACTTTTTGGACCGCCTGAAATGATTAAGTCAACGGTAATTTTGAGCAAAATTGAGCAAAATGAGCTGTAGCGTCTCTTATATATAAATATTTCATCTCCATAACTTTTTGAAACGCTCAAAAATATATTTGATCACTCTACAATCGAATCGTACATTCTGCAAGAGAAAAAGAACAACTATGTGAGATTGAGATCATGCATGTATTACCTACATGTAACATGAGGGTTTTTTAAGCATGAACGATTTTTTTCATATGAAAAAAGTTCACTGTTCAAAAGTTTTTATTGATTATATATCATAAATGTTAGTATATATTGTGAATCATTAGGTATAGTACTAACTAACAAAATATTTATTTGTTTGTAGTTTTTTTTGCATATTCCATAAAGGAGCATGAATATGTTAGCAAAGTAGTTTCTGTCCTGTAGTATTTAGTATTGCAAACACCTAATTAATTCTCTTAACCTTCTATACCTTAAAATTGGAAGAAGAAAAGCCATTATTATTCTTTGGAGTTGATTTTTATCAACTCTCCTATGCAGCTACTCTGGCAAACCGGAAGTGAACCTGTGTTTTGACCTAACCACAGATCATCATCGCTGACAAGACCTTGTTCTCGAAAATAATCGATAAATTCGATGTAATGCATTCTGAAGCATTAAATATTATTATAGTTAAATATTGCTTGGATCCATATAATTTTCCTGAAATATTTACATCACTGATACAAAGTTTGATGGAATTTATTCTTAATTACTCTTAAAATATTACGCAACATGATTCATATTATGTTTTCCTTGAATTCTTAAAATTGTCGGAAAAGTCCGAAAATTCATATTATGAAAATATGCGTTATTCAATTACCGATAAGAAACTACTTGGCATGAGAAATTACATATCGTTGATTTTGAGATAAATATTAATCGATGAAATCAACTCCCGTCGGTACTTCATTACTTGGAATTATTAGATTAATCTCCTCCGCAATGATGCCTCCGTCTCTCAGTACTTTCAGTACTTTGATTATATGGTGTTTCTGTCCAAAGATTTTTCTCCTTTATTTCCTCATCTTTGTTTTCGAAATTGCCCCTTGAATCCTGGTCTCTTGATTTATATTCCTTTAAATCTACCTTTCTATCATGTTCTAATTTGTGCCTGTGAGATATAGGACCAATATACTCTGATATTCTGTCACATTTGTTGCCGGCCTTGATACTTTTAGTGTTACTATGACGATCTGAATCTTGCCTATAATATGAAGGACCATCTTCCTGTAAGTTTCGTCTGTGCATGCTGACTAACCCATGTTTTCCAACCTTAATTTTACTTCTAGGTTCTTGCCTCTGATAGAAAAAATCCCCTTCACAATGACCTGACCTACCCTCTTGCGACATTCGACCACCTGTTCCTACCCTGTTTTGCATTCGTCCACTTGTACCTCTGAATTCAAATTTGGCAGAATTTTTTTTCGATCAACTCCCATTGTCTGTTTTCTCTGATATCTGGATTCGTTTCCATGAACTTTTCTAACTGATATCCCCTTACTCCTAGCTTCCTCTCTGTCTCTGTTAACATATGGATTATATCGACCATTGTCTCCGAAGAATCCTTGACGTCCGTGGTATTTATTTGACCTTGACCTTTCGTATCCACCAAGTCTGCGAGACTCTCTCAAACGGTTCATTTTCATTTCTCACAGGCTTAAAAAACAATGCTGTAACAATACAAAGCGATTAATGTGGTTAAATAAATCGAATACATTCAATTCATCACTAGTTACGTACCAGGTTCATGTTGAAGAAAAACGTTTTGTTAACATTTATTTAATTGACCTTGTGATCTAAATAAAAGATATGATACCTACACTATGTTGTAACTTTGTAAATTTCATATCAAAGAACTGATTGCTGTCAGCGATTTAGGATATTTGAATTAACCTATTTACTTTATAGAATCAAAGTACTGAAGTACTGACGGCAGTTGATTTTATCGATTATTATTTATTTTAAAATCAACAATATGTATTTTTGCATGCATGGCAAGTAAATTCATATAAGTATTTAAATTACGCAATTTTTTTATAATATGAATTCTCCTACAGGAAATTCGTGAAAATCCAATATCAATCATGGTGTGTAATATTCAAAGAATTAGTCCATCAAACTGCGTATCAGTAATCGAAATAGTTATGAGAAATTGTATGGATCCAAGCAAAATTTCACTCTAGTCTCGTTCAACCGGACTCTCAGCTGTATCCGTTAATCTCCGACAAGCAAGAGTGACTTTCTGCTTGTCGGAGATTTACGGAGACAGCCGAGCGTCTGGTTGAACGAGACTATATTGAACTCTGGTGTAGGAATACATAAAATGTACGACTTCAAAAAATATCTAAATTGTTCGTACCATTTAAAATCTGACTATTTACAAGGTATCTATAAATTGGTTTCCTTGAAAAACAATACTTAAGAACTCATTATATCGAATTTATTGATTAGAACTAAATGGTGTCAGCGGTGTTGATTTGTGCTTAGGTCCAAACACTGTTTCACTTTCGGTTTGCCCGAGTAACTGCATAGGAGAGTTGATTAAAATCAACTCCCAAAAATGACGTTTAAATGAATGTACAACTCTACACATTGTCAAAAAATTTTGTAAGCGTTTGACCAACCACCTTTGCTCTTTTTACTTGATTACCTTAAATATTAAACTCTTCTTGAATCAATTGAACAGACAACCACTTACGTTCCTTTATCAAATCCAAACATAGAAGTGATATATGGTAACCAAATGACTATTTATTTTAATGATTCCATGAAAAGGACTAAATATGGTTTTAGCCTAAAATGGCCCCCTAAAATGAACATTGTTATTTTACTGTTATTCTTTGTTTTATTTGTACAAATATACATTTGAAATATTTTCATTATTTTCATTTTGATTTAGGTGCCCACAATTTAAAAATATGACATCAAAAAATTTACCTTTTCCCGCCATTTTCTAATTTTTAGCATAAAACGGCTTGTTTTGAGGCAGTTTTTCTTTAAGGAAACATTGAGCGACTGCTTGAACAAACAAAATATGTTCACCAAAGATGTATCTCTCCAATACTTATAAGTGACAAAAAGTTCGTTCTTGTTCAAAGAGTTGCTCTATATTTCCCATTCGAAAAATGATACGAAAAATGTCAATTTTTGATTGATTTTAATTGAATTATAAAAATAGAGTCACTTCTGACGTCATAGACAGCCAGTGAGTGCATATAAATCAAATAAATAGGTGAAAAACATATTTCATGTCATCTCTTTATAAAATATCACAACAAATTAATGTACCTAAATCATTTTAAAAATAGCGAATTTTGGGGGCCAAATTTGACTAATATCATATATAGTTCTTTGATTAACAATCCTTTTGTGTGATCCTCTTTAACAATCTGCCAATTAGCTAAGGTTCATCTTAGAATGTATACCTTACTGAAAAAAAACCTTAAAGGTTTACAGAAAGGGCAGCTTCCTTTGCTCATATTGTAAGCTCACCTGAACCGAAGGTTTTGGCTTCATTTTTAAAACCACTGGGCCAAACAGTAAGAATATGGTGTCTGTCTTTAAAAAACTTCTTCTCAAGAACCACTGCATAAGAAATGCCTCCAATTTATACAAAATGTTGTAAATATATAGTGAAGATTCTTTATTGTCAAAATTGTAACCCCGAACCAAAACTGGCGCTCCAGGTAGGGTTTAAAATTAAACATAGAAATATATAGAAAAAAAAAGTTTTTAAAAATTCTTTTTCGAAAGAACCATTGCACCAGAAATGCCACGATATATACAAAGGGTTGTGTCTATAATAAAGATTATTAACTGTAAAAATCGGGACAACTGGAAAAAAACTAGGGCCCAAGGCGGGGTTTAAATTTTAACAAAGAAATTTATAGGTAATAAGTCTAAAATTCTTATAAAAAAACTAAAATTCATCAGATTTTATTTGTTTAAATACGCATGTATCTCTGGAAAATGTAAATTACAGATTGTTAAAATTGAGACTCCCCGGACTAATACGCGGGGTTCAAAGTTTAACATAGAAATATACATAGAAAATGTTTAAAAATCTTCTTCTCGAGAACTACGATGCTAAACAATGTAGTTTGTGAGATTACTATGCAAGGATCCACAAATAGTTTAGATTCTTTACTATTAAAGCCAACCATAAACCCAGGACCAATAAAAGGAGTTCAAAGTTTAAAAAGAGTTTTTGTCTGACCTGTGGAGCCTTCCTAAAATCAATAAGCTGTATTTATCCATGTGATCTTGGATCGTCCACCGTCCAATGTTTGCGACTAAAAAGTGATGAATAGAATTTTGAAAATCATTGAATAATTCTGGAGGAGTGGCTTTTCACGGTAATATAGGGCGGAAGGTAGCACGTTTCCTTATTTTTGAAGATGGGTGGGTGAGTGTCGGAATAGTTGACTCAAATAGAGTATCATGAGTATTTTTTTACGTTGCTGTTTTGCTCGTTCTGTTAGCTTTTCACTTTTCATACTATTCAGCATAAACAGTGTTATCAGACTAAGGAATTTCACTACCAAATAGTGTAATACTGTAGGAAACAGAACATTTAAGTGTTTTGTAAAAAAAACAATGAAAACACTTTAACTTGGATTATAAAGAGGTCTCTAAGCACATAGTAAATGCAAATTTTTCTAATTGGTTAAAGAAAACTTTGTAGACATCTTGGCGAATAGCTCATTAAAGCAGTATAATCCGTTAATAGAATGCATGGTATGTATATACTAGAGTCATACAAAACAAGACTATTATTACTTTGACAGATTTCATATAGCAGATAATTAATATATACAAGAAACATTAAAACACTAAGAACGCCTTCTAGTCCTACACCTTGTGAAATTTTAAACAAATTGAAATTTGCAGCAATACGAAACGAAACGATTGCCGTCATTATACCAGTATCTTATAATTCGCCATAATCTAGAGTCAATGTTAAGATTATGTAGTTTATAAAAAGACTATTATTACAAAATCTGTCAAACGCTTTTTCATTATCTAAAATGCACCAAAAATCTAAAGAACCTTCATCTACATGATATTACGTGATAACGTATTGCTTCTTTTTAAACATATAGCAAGCTGGTAAGATATTATAGTCACTTCTAAACCTGCCTACAAACTGTGTGGAAATGATACATTGGTGTTAGGGAAATCATCAACAATTCTTGATAGAATTATTTTTTTAAACAGTTTGCTCACTACAGATGTCAATGTAATACCTCTGTAATTTGTAGGATTATACATGTACTTATTTTATTTTTACCTTTAATACATAGATATGATTTTTTCCAAATTTAAAAATTTCAGGTGCGTTTTTCACTCAAAATAACATTAAAAGGTATCCATAATTTTTCAGTAAGGCTACGTCCACTGTATATTATGTGTTCGTTTGTGAGGAAGTCTGGTCCAGGGGCTTTGCCTTTGGAGAGATTTTCAGTCTGGTGTTGTTGTTTTTTTCTCCTCAACTCGTGATTAGTTTTTCTGATAGTTTCGATTCTTATCGATGCTTTCTACAAACTCATTTATATAGTGTCTAAAGTAATTTGTCGAATTTATCTGGATAGTACTTCCACTACTTTTTGCTTGATATTTCGATAATTATCAATACATTTGTGCTCAAAGCACTATCATCCACCTTTATGAAACCTTTATTATCCAGAGATTATCTGTTTTGAAACGCCCCCTATACCGCTTTAGGCTTCAATACACAGCCCAAAATAGAAAGTCTACGGGGATTTTTGCATTGCATCAATCATAAAATAGCCCGATGATAACGCTGACAAATTGTGCGATGTATTACGATTGAGTACCGAATTGTAAAAAGAAGTAAACATTCCAAATGATGAATAAACGTGAGAAATTTTTGTTCCTGACTTGTTTAAAGTGAAAAATGATCAAATAAATATATCTTGGATATTTTCCTTTTATCAATTTTAACTGTATTTCCTTCACAGGTATCTGTATTTTAATAAACAAGAGGCCCGCGGGCCAAATCACTCACCTGAACAATAAATTTTGTATCTGTTTGAATATGAAATTTTTTTTAAATCGGACCATCCTCTTTCCAGATTGGTAAATAACCCAGCACATTTTGAGTGCAATTGTGACAACAGTGATATTGATAATTCAAACTAATGACACCTTCTTTACCACTTGGCACAACATCTTTTTGTGACGGGGAACTATGATAATTTGTAAAAACTTATTATCTATCTATCACCAACTACTACCCCATATTCTATCTCTTTCTTTATAACATCAAAATTATTACTCTCTGGAGATCAATCAGCCTTCAAAAATATTAGAACGAAATGAGACAAAAAAAGGAAAAATACTTAAATTTATTTTTTTTAAAATATGTCGAAGAAATATTCAACACTAGTTAAAGTCTGAAGATTAAGAAAAGAGTCAGTGACTAATATTTCTGAAAGGTTTATTGTTCGAATCCATTATCCTGCACGTAAAGTTCAATTCATCTTGACCATTATAATATTTCCACTCGACGTTATCCATGTAACATTTATGGTTTCGTTGAGTCTGTGCTTCCCTGTCAAATAAATATGAAAAGCACAGTTTATTGTATAGTGTAAGTTTATTGTATAATGTAATTTTATTGTTCAAAGTCCAAACGGTACGCATTGATTCTACTGCTGTTACTTTTTTCTTAATAAATTTCAAACAGTTTGGTCCCCATTTATAATACTTACCAAACGTGCTGAATTCCAATAACGAAGAAGTTTTTCACATAGTTCAGATCGAGGTTCTAGGACTGACGATTTTCTTTCGTCTTTGGTGTCGTCCCTATCAGAACCATTAGGCGAAGCGGACCCATTCTCACCCTGTCCTTGACTCTTTGAAGCCAGACCTCGGCTCAGTAAACCAATGACGATGTCCTTATTTTCAGGCGTGATATCTATCCCATATTTCTTCAAAACCTGTTTTGGTTGCTCGTCTTCGAGATTATGAGAACGTTTGCAGTTCGGGTAAAAAGCACATCTTCCCGCAATAAACGAACAGACATGAAGATGTGGACAATCTTTAGGTTTATTACAACCTTGGATATAATTATAGAAACTGCATATTGAAGGAATAGTGACTCCCTTTCTATGATTCAGGTCGGTAAGAAGACCTTTTACCTGCTCTGGATTCAGATGTTGCATAAAGTGATGGGTCAGTGCTTGGCGATTGTGATCCGTGCTCAGATCATGCCCGAACTTGCAATTTTCAAAACTGCATTCTCTTATAAAATGAAATTTACAGACATGCAGATTGTCGCAGTCTCCTCTACAAGATTGAGATGAACTTGCATGCTTAATGCAAATCTGAATATTTGACCGTGTAACTACATCCGGATCTGATATTTCGCCTTCCTCCTTTTCATCACTTGGAGACTCTTGAATTTCAAATATATCTTTATATACATTCAGAAATTTCCGAAATGATTCCTTTGGCTCAAAGTCCATTGTCAAAGGTTCCGCGCCAAGCTTATTTTCTAGCTCCTTTCTTTTTAGCTTTCCAGCATTGTCAAGCAAAACAGTAAAAACCATGGCCGCTAAGTTGTCATTCTCTTTTCTACTGTTTTTATATGGTGTTACTGTCCAACGATTTGTGTTCTTAATTTCTTTATCTTTGTTTTCGAAATTGCACCTTGAATCTTGGTCTCTTGATTTATATTCTTTTAACTCTACCTTTCTATCATGTTCTAATTTGTGCCTGTGAGATAAAGGACCAATGTTCTCTAATATTCTGTCACATTTGTTGCCGGCCTTGATACTTTTAGTGTTACTATGACGATCTGAATCATGCCTATAATATGAAGGACCATCTTCCTGTAAGTTTCTTCTGTGCATGCTGACTAACCCATGTTTTCCAACCTTAGTTTTACCTCTGGGTTCTTGCCTCTGATAGAAAAAATCGCCTTCACGAGACCCCTGACCAGTCATGCTACCCTCTTGTGACATTCGACCATCTATTCCTTCCCTGTGTTGCATTCGTCCACTTGTGCCTCTGAATTCAAATTTGGCAGAATTTGGTCGATCAGCTCCCACTATCTGTTTTCTCTGAAATCTGGATTCATTTCCATGAACTGAACTGAGTGATATATCCTTATAACTAGCCTCCTCTCTGTCTCTCTTAACATATGGATTGTATCGACCCTTGTTTCTGGAGAATCCTTGACGCCCGGGGTATTTATTTGACCTTGACCTTTCATATCCACCAAGTCTGCCAGACTCTCTCAAACGGTTCATTTTCATTTCTTACAGGCTTAAAAACAATGCTGTAACAATACAAAGCAATTAATGTGGTTAAATAGATCTAAAATATTCAAAATATCACAAGTTACAGTACTAGTTTCGTTTTGAAAAAAAAAAACTTTACGTAAACATGCATATACTTTACCTTGAGATTTAAAAAAATGTTAATTTCATCATATTGTAAATGTCATATTAAAGAACTGATTTATTTCAACGATTTAGGATATTTGAATTAACCTATTTACTTTTATTTTAGAAAAAGTTAAAATGAATACAATTCTATACATTGTCAAAAACTTCTGTTATAGTTCGACCATCTACCGTTGCTATTTTTACTTCATTACCTTAAATATTAAACCCTTCTTGAATCACTTGAACAGACAACCACTTACTTTCCTCCTTTAAATCCTAGCAGAGTTGTGATATGGTAACCAAATGACTATTGATTTCAAGATTACATGAAATGCAACTTTCGCTTTGTTACTCTATTTTGTGAACCTAACCAGGAATTTCCCGATCATAAAAATAGTCATTATTTCCATAAATAATATACAGTCATACATACTCACGTTTCCTTTAAACTTTTACATTCAGTACATTATCTCTTTTTGATAAGATTGTAATCTGTGCGATCAAAGTCCGATAGAGTCCACCTTGTCAGTGGTTATATGAATAGAAATAAAATATAAACTTTTGAAAGCAATATCCATGGGAATTGTTGGTTCAAACCATCATCATAAGATAAGATATTCTTCATTTCCTCAAAATTAATGAGGAATATTGCAATTTCAAAAGATAAACTCATATAAAACTCATATTGAACTGAAGCAGAAAGAATTTATTTATGTACATATTTATACTTGTCTGTCTTTAGCTCATAAACAATAACACCCTTTCAAGAGTAGGATAGGTCTTTTATTACAATAAATGATAAATGACAATAAACAAACACAATCTAATGATTCACATATTGTTAAAGTTATATACATGTAAGAATACAGACAATTTATAATACAAATTGCCAAATCACAATGTTTGCACCTGATGACAATAGATGTGTAATCTACATGTAACATTGTATATTTGGCAAATAAAAAGAAGACCAAAACATTTTACAAACCCGGAAAAAATCTTAACAAGGGTCAATAAACACCCATTTTAACAAGCAAGGCGGTATTTGTAGTAATGAATATCAAGTAATTTAAGTGTACAAATATAGGCTTGCTTGTTAACCCCCCCCCCCCAATCATATTTATGATTAACAATTATAAATTACGGCAGTCGATAGCAAAGAAACATCTGTTTTATACAACGTAAAAACAACGATGTTTCCATTTTTTATACAATATATTTTCATAGCAATTCCATAGAAACAGCCCATAAAAAATAATTTTGGATCTTGATTTTCAAACATAAAATATTCGTTGATATTTTAGTATTTCTAAAATTAATGTTTAAATCCCATTTTCTCTGTCTTATGAAAAGGTTAAACAGCTTAAAACAAGGAGCATATTATGTTTGTAGCCCAATTACACAATGAAAACGTTTTACAGACAATTTTTATTAATTAAACTTGTACTAAAAAATTATTATTAACAATCTTTTTAGGGATCCTCTTTAACAATCAGCCAAAGTTTATTAGGGCTTAACACAAAAACTGAAAGTATGCACGTTACTAAAAAAAAGACATATCAGGGCTTACAGAAAGGACATTAAGCCATTGTTTTTCTTCCTGTGTCCATATTGTTTTGATAACGTGTTGATCCATAATGTTTTTATAACCATGCATTTTTTAATATTCTTTTTTGTTAAAAACTATATAACAATTATTAGAAGAAAAGAGTATCACACAATTTATAAAACTTAGCTTAGCTGTTTGTAACAAGTTCTTGGTTGCAATGTTTTTCTCAGTTACATGAACATCAAAGATGAACCTATAAATCTCACTGTGTAAAGAGTTTTGGTCTGACCTGTAGAACCTGCCTAAAAATTTTAAGCGGCATTTATCATTATTATACTTTCATGTTTAATACTGAAATCTGATTGGTCAAGACGCAGTTGATAATCCGTTCTATTATCCTCAGCAATAGCAACAGACCTGACAACGGATAACACAACGAATTGTTACATGCGTGTAAATTATGCACGTACGGTTAGACGTAGAATTCACGTCATTTCTACATAAAAGCAACTGAGTTTTCTTTAAAATGAAAACATTCAGTATAATAAAATAAATAGTGCCTGTTTGGAAAGGTAACAGTTGAATTTGACACCCCTCGGAAACCATTGTCAACTGACGCGAAGCGGAGGTTGACAATGGTGTTTCGGGGTGTCAATGTCAACTGTTACCCTTCAAAACAGGCACTATTTATATAATGTAACCTTGGATGGTCCACAATCTAATGTTTGTGATGCTAGAAAGTGACGGAGAATATTTAGAATATCTTATGGAGAAGTGTCTTTGTACATATTCAAGTAGTTGCATATTGGTGAGTGTCAGTGAGGACCATATTTTACAGGAGTAGCCCCGCGGGCATTTCAACGTTTAAACAACATTGATTCAACGTCAGGCATCTAAGTTGAATCAACGTTGAAAAAAGATTGCATATGAAAGTTGAGGCAACGTTGAAAATGTAACGTTGTTTCAACGTCAAAATTCAACGTTGATTCAACATAGAAATTGTGTTGAAATCTGGTTTAAAATATATAGATATGACAATGAAAATAAGTTAAAATCAAGTGATTTTTTGCAAAATGTTGTTTATAAACATATCTTCTTTTATTACGTTGTGCTGTTTTAAGTGTTTTGACGCTTTATTTAAAAAAATCCAAATGTATAAAGTCGGCCTTTATTTAAATCCTAGTAGTATTTGAGCATATCCTTCGCTGAACAACTTGTGTATAAAGTCCTCGTGAAAAAGTTGAACTTGGCATTTCAAAATGTTTTAAGTAAGGCTGTAGGAATACGATCACAAAGAAACCACGTACATTCCGCCAAATGGTAGTCATGCTTGTTTTCCATGACATGAAACAAAGGATGTCAACACAAAAGTGTAGAATCCACAGTATTCAGTTCATCATTTGCATTCTGCACACTGTTTTAAAAAATAACTCCCAAGATACTCCAGTGTAAAATATAAAACAGTCACAAATTAATAGTCCAAAATCCCGGCATTTTACTGAACATAAAATCTGTGTAGTGACTGCACGAGGTGTACCTAAGAACTGACTTTCTTTGTTTACCAATAGCGTCTTAAGCGGTCAAGCTGACATAGAGCAGCCTGGTAAATTGCATAACTCCCTAGATCAGCAGTGCTTGCAGTAGTGATGGGTCCGTGCATCCCCTTCTCACTGACCCAGTTAAAATGCAATAAACCACTTGCTGTACGCACAGCTCAATCTCAAATTTCTTGTATGAAAACAATCTTTTTAAAAATAAAAGTAAAACCTAAATTAAACAAATGATAAGACGGTTTAAATTTGAAAATATGTGTTCAGTTTCATTTATATATTAAAACGTTGTTTCAACGTTGAAAAGTGGTTGATGTCTTCAACGTTGAAAATAAGTTGGGTCTCCAAAGTGGAATCAACGTTGAGTTATGGTTTGGGTTTCAACGTTGAAACCTCAACGTTGATTCGACGTTGAATAATGGTTGATCAACCATTTCTCAACGTTGAAACAACGCTGTGTGCCCACTGGGTAGAGGGCGGAGGGTAGCATGTTTCCATATTTTTTTAAAAGACAGCTTGGTGAATGGGGTTGTTGACACCATGCAATATAGTATAATGAGTGGATTTTTTATCTTGCTGTTTTGCACACTCGTTCTGTTTCTCTATCACGTTTTATCTTGTTATAAAACAAGGCAGCCATCATAAACAGTGTTATCAGACTGAGGAAGCTCACTACCACATAGAGTAATACAGTAGAAAACAGAACATTAGTGTGTTTCGTTAAAAAAACCACTTTTACTTTGGTTATAATGAAGTTTTTTAGTACATTGAAAATGCATATTTTTCTACTTGGTTAAAAAAACTTTGTAGAGATCTTGGAGAATAGCTCATTAAAGCAGTTACATCCGTAAAATGGAATACCTGGTATGTAAATAATAGTTTCAAACAAAACAAGATCATAATTACTTTCAGTTGACAGATTTCAGATACCAGATAATTAATATATAAAAGAAACATAAAAGCACATAGGACTCTTTCTAGTCCTACGTACACCTTGTGAAATTTTAAATAAATCGGAATTTCCACCAAAAAACGACAGAAAACGGTTGCCGTCATAATACCAGTATTCTATAATTCGTCATAATCTAGTACCTGTAAACATCTTGGTGATAAAGATGTGTGATGATCCCGTCATCAGGTGGATCCTCCTTTCTCGGTTGTTTCAGTGCTGTCCACGACAACCCCCAGAGGTGCGCCGACTGGGGTGGTCAGCTCCCAGTCCGGGACCATCCAGCTATCCACTTGTGTACTGATCTTACATGCACAGCTCCACTATAATGGCCTGCCTTCACGTAGACCAGATCACAACGTCAGGTCGCTTGTTGGTGGATACTACCACCAATTGGGAATTGCATTCTGGTCTTCAGGTCAGCTCGCATTTGCCAGTCTCCTGCCGTGCCAAGAAGTCCTCTACCCTCCCCAGTGCCGCCATTCTTCTCCCTCTCTTCTGCTCTAGTGACTTTGAGCCGCTTGTCCTTTGATGTGGTCTCTTTCTGGCTTTCACGAGAGAGTCTGCAAGTACCGATAGTATCTGATCATGCCGCCATGTATACCGGCCTTTAGACAATGCTACGGAAAATGATGACACTATGTATTCTAAGTTTTCTTGTTTTCCACAGAGCTTGCAATTTGGGTCATCAGATAAACCCCATACTGTCATATTTGTTGAGCTTGGTAGCACGTCATATACCGATCTGAGAAGAAACACCAATCTGTTTGGCTCCATCGACAGTATGCCATTCCAGGTAATTTTCCACTGCCTTGCTGCTTCCCAGTTCATCCAGCTTCCTTGTTTCTTCATGTCTATTGCTTTTACCAGTCCTTCTCCATCACTCGGACTACCTTTTGCACTAGATTCCTTTGCACCCGTTTGTCTGCGGTTCCCCATCTGGTTGATGTTACTGTTCTCTGTCCTAGTCTCCCGACTGCTACATTTCCCATAATGTCTACTTGCTTCAGGCGTATCTCTGCTTCCATGACCGTTTCTTGAACAGACCACTTCCTGCCTGCTTCTAGATTCACCCTGGCTCCGCGCACCATCTTATCTTTACTGTCTCTTAGTGTCAGATGTTGTCGCACTTTGGTGACCTTGCATTCTTCGACGAGAGATGATAGCGGTTATTGCAGTTTAGTCCCTGAACTGTAGAGACCAACGCTCGTAAAGCACTGTGGTATTGGTAGCCATCGGCGAAGGAACTTTGTGTCAGGCGCTCCATGGTTTCTACCCTAGACATTGGTGTATCGTACACCTGCGAAGGCTACAAAATCCGAGGGAGTACTCCGTGCTATAGTATGCAGGTTTTGTATTTTCCTGGCAGTCCACTTTTGTCTATCGACTCCATCCACTGTTGTAGTTTTTCTTCAGTGTTAGTTGTGTTCTGTGTTCTTGTGTGCAATATTAAGATTATGCAGTTTATATTGCCAATAGGGATGTCAACAAGTACTCGACTATCACTCGCTCACGCCGATCATCGACTAAAAATTGCTAAGTCGATTACTCGTTATAGATTGAAGAAAAGAAATTGAAAACATTTTTTTCCTAACGCAGCAATTTTTGGGCTTCAAAAAAATAGGAGTTTTCTTTTCTAGGCATTTTTGATCATGATACACTCTGCTCCATCGAACGGGTGTCCTTAAAGACTTTTAAATGCGTTTGATTTATGATTTGCAGAGAGTTAATAACTTTTTTAGCTTAATGGAAAAATGAAAACATTTTTTTTTAAATTTTCATTTAAAACGGGATTTTTCGGTAAGAGTACGTCCACTGGATATCAGGTTTTCAATATCTGTTTGTCACCATGTACATAATATAACTGGGTCAATTTCACTTAGTCATCAAGTCGAACACATCTTTTATCACCCGTTTGTATTCTTCATAAGGAAGATTAATTGAAGGAAGAAAACATCCTACTTAACGAAGATTTTGTCTGCGTCATAGTCTATTTCAATTCCTATAACACTCGATCATTTACTTTCTTTTACTTCTCTTGCAGAGGATGGATCCAGTAGACTTTCGAAAAAGAAAAGCAATTTAAGAAAATTACCCAACGGTCAGAACTTTGGGAATAATCTTTTTTTATTGTGAACGTTATAAATCTAACATATTTCAAAACAGTTGATTTAAGAGTTTGAATTTAGGATTTTTATTTAGAAGAAACGTGTAATTAATTATTTTCATAGCAAACTTTTATGAAATATGTTGTATTCAACTTTGGAATCTATAAATAATTAACTACGTATCTGCAGGCATGAGTCTGTCGTTGCTTTCTCCAAAAGCATGAAAAATCGTTCTGTTTTTCTCACCATGTCTACCTTTTAGATTTACAAAGAACTGTTTATACAAAGTTTGTAAATAGTTAGAAAGAAACGCTATAATAACGCCTCGTTTGTACCCAGTGCGAGTGTACACGGTGCTATTGGCTCACTAAACGTTCATGCAGAGATGTACTGTTGGTGAATTTGGAATCCACCGCTGGGAGGATTTGGTTGCCATCAGTGATTTTTTGTAGGCATTGGTCTTCAGTGAATTTTTGTAGTCACTAATGGTTTTCAAAGCGTTGCCATAAGAACTACGAACGATCTTTTTGTCGAATTCAAACTAATGGTAGTCTTTGATTAAACTTGGTTACCAGACGTAACGATCTGAAAATATAAAACTGGGAAACGTAACATTTTTTACTGTTGGTGAATTTGGAATCCACCGCCGGGTGAATTTGGTTGCCATCAGTGATTTTTTGTAGGCATTGGTCTTCAGTGAATTTTTGTTAGTCACTAATGGTCTTTAAAGTGTTGCCATAAGAACTACGAACGATCTTTTTGTAGAATTCAAACTAATTGTGGTCTTTGATCAATATTGGTTATCAGTCGTAACGATCTGAACATATAAAACTGGAAAACGTAACATTTTTTACAATCCAAAAATAGTTTGAACTGTTTCCCTCTAAGACAGTTATATTTTAATGATTTATTTTTCCAAAAAAAAGAGAAGAATTGGGCATTACAAATAAAACTTTTATCCCGAGATTATTATATCTTATAATTTTTTATTAAACCCTCCTGTACCCCCCCCCCCCCCCCTCAAAAAAACAAAAACAAAAGACTTCATCACAATCAGCCTGTGAATTACGTTCCTGGTAGTCAGAAGCCGGATTTTATTTGTGGGTGGAATGAAACCAAAAAACGTTGTATCATTTACCGTGAATACAGATCTAAATCACCTTTTATTGATACAGATCAATTTACATAATCTTTAACGAATCAGGCCAAGTTTTTCAGGCAGACATTTTGTGTAAAATACTACTAAGGTTGGTTTTTTTTTTTTTTTGGCCTTATAAAAGCTTACGTTACATAACTCATCTCTTAGAAATAAATGCTTGCAAAGTGTACTAAAAGGGATTACCGAGGAATCATTGTTTGTGGGGGCCAATTTTCATGGATTGCTTAAATTTTACAGGTTCATAAGGACGTAATTTTGTGTTTTATCTTACGTCTGAAAATGTAGCATGACTTTGTAACCCTAATTTATTATTTCGAGGATGATGTTTATTCGAATATCACAATTATCATGAAAATTGAACCAACATGAAATCTAATGATTCCACAGTATTGACTGCAAAAATAAAAGAAAAGGAGAAAGCTCTATAGTTGATTTGATACCATGACTATATCCGATAATGATCAGCAAATCATAGCAAATCAAAGGGAATTTTATTCATCTAATCTAAATCAGACAAGTTTAGTCACTCACAGTGTATTAATTAGCCAAATACCAGAACTGTAGTACGAAATCAAGTCTGCAGATCAGGGAACATTCATCATGGTCATACCATTTATTTTAGACCAACGGTCTATTACATTCAACTTGTATAAAAAGGATGAAAAAAACTGTGAGGTAGAATAAATATTACATACATGTGTAAGTCAATACCATTAAATGAATGACAGTTTATGAAGTAAATCAAAAGCTAGCAGATAGCATTTACAAACTATAATTAACAAGTAATATGCTTGGTAATGAAGTTTCTTCATAAGTGGGTGATAACCTATATTGTAGTTCTCAGCTGTACATCAGTCTGGGTTGACTAGTCCCCAGGACGACTGTGACAATTCAACTGGCTCAAGAGATCAGGTAAATTGAGAAAATTCATCCCAAAAAGTCTCCAACTATTTTCCAACTTCTGGACTATAAATACAAGTACATGAAGCTGGGCAACACTGGCTACTCCGTGACAGTTATTCCAGGAAACCCCATCAAACTTCACCAAAGTTAATGTGTCCCGTCGTTTTAGCATGAGCCTGAGCCTCACTCTGACCTGAGAGAAGTTTCTGACATACCAAGCACCTGATGGAGAAGTTTGCCACATCCGTAAATTGACGTGACGCCTTGGCCTCCGACGCAATCTCCATGGCTTGGCCAAGGACGGATGCATCACTGGTTGGGAATATCGTCTGGACTGGTAGGCTGGGGTCCAAAGGCTCCATGATTAGCGGATCATAGTGAATGCCGTCATATATCACAAATATTCGTTCCTTGTAAAACTTGTCTTCACCAAATCTGTCGATGCGACAACTCTGGGTGTCAACAACAGCGATTTCTACATTAAAGTACTGTGAGAGGATAGAGATTTCTATGGCCCCTCCCCAAGAGTCTGGGTTCATTATCCAGTGGCAGTAGGCATTATTGGTCTTTCCCAGAAACGCCTCCGAGAAATTAATAGGGTCACTCATCACAACTCCGGCAATAATCTCTCTCATGGCTTTAGAACAAGACAGATCTACAACTCCTTTGTTCATGAGAGCATTAATACTGGTAAACAGACAGGAATTGTCAGCAGGAACTACTTTTCTCATCAGGATTCCTTTAGAGTTGATGGACTGTTTCTGAATCACGTTGTCCATCCGCTGCTGCTGGAGTTCTTCCTGCAGCTTACGGTCGCCTTCCACAATCAGTGTGTCTCCAGACCTGAATGGAAGGGAGGACAATGGGCCGTCCTCTTCACTAATGTCAATGACTTTTGGGGGGTAGCCCTGGCGGACAATGAGGGCCCCTCTGGGTATCTTAGTGACCTCTGTGATCTTGTCTTTCAGCTGTCCAATCTTGGAGTCCAGGTTCAGCCCACTCAGAAGGTGCTGTCCTGTTTTGGTTTTGCATCTGAGCTGAAGGGGTCGAGCGGCCATTCTGAAAAATCAAATACGTTTTTCAATTAATTTTAAGACCGACACAATTTCCAGTAATCAGACTCACACAACATTTTACTCATATATCTCATGGTCACATCACCTCTCTCTGACATAACCAAATCAAAACGGTAAAAGTGGTTAATACGCTGGATGAAACAATAATGCTTGGGTATTAAGTAATATACAGTTGTGTGATTAATTATTCTACAGTTATAAATATTGTTACCATAAGTGGGGTGGGTATTTTACACAGTTTTATGCATACTGTGTAAGAAGTAAGTACCGGTAGTGTAATTGCAACTTCTCCGGCAGGCTCAGAAAAACAACTTGAATGTATTAACATTTCCGGATGTTATAAATAAATTAAAATGAAGTTGCTTGCTATTAAATATGTATCTGTTAGACAGCCTTGTATATGTTGCTTCTGTTGTATATTTTAGGGCATATCATTGACTTTTATGAAGTCTACCTCACATCTCAACAGAACGCAAAATGTGTTGAATTTATATCAAGTTGTATAAAAAGGGTAGTTGGTATGGAAGCTTATGAAATACATTTGAGGTGTTTTTCCGAGCCTGTCGGAAAGGCCCAAGAAGTTGAAATTGTAAGTACATGTAGTGTATTTAATTACCCCCATCTATTAAAAAAAAATATTTTAACAGTACATATAGGAATGTACGCAATATATACTTTGAATTTTATTTTATCTCTAACATGTCTAAAATACTGTGGTTTCATCAATATTCATTGAATACCAATTTTAATGGATTTCGTTGTTAAGTTGATCCACGAAATTAAATGTTCATTGAAGTGCAATTTCTATTAATATTTTGTATTGATAGGCCGGTTGGCCACGAATTTACGTATCCTTGAAACTGTGATTTTTACTTTATCCACGAAAATTGATACCCTCGAATATTAATGAAACCACAGTAAGAAAATTTCTCTCTGACCTAAATGGTTTTTTTCTAAATAGATTTATAAAACTACATGTATAATTCAAGGCAGAGCCACAAATAATATAAATGTTATTTATGTCTCTGATTAAAGGTTTATATAACCAGATAACTATACTGTTACAGTAACAGAAACAGTTGATAAATCAATTGGCAAAGTCTGCTGTTATTTAAATACTTAAAAGATAATCATGTAAAAATATGAAATTCTGAATAGGCAAATGCTGAACTCCCACAACAATATTACAGGGTATTGACTTCCCACGACTAAGAATAAACTGCATTCTTCTGACCCAAACTAGTTCATGCTCTGGCAAAACACAACCCTGGAGTTCGATAAGTTCAAGTTTGAACCAGACAACTGGCTTTGTTTCCATTGTTCAGAGCGTTGCTTCTATCTTAACAATCCGTTGTTGTGGAGCTGATTCCAATTCTTACCTGTGTTGTATTGTACCCAGGAAACTAAGTATTTGTTAAAAAAAAATATTCCAACATTAATATTCTGTTACTGTTTTAACGTTCGAGCCGGACCGGATTTGTGCCTTACGTCATCAATCGTTGTGCACATACAGGAAATAAGCATGGCTTTGAAAGAGAGTGTTCCTATGTTAAATAAAGGTAAGATGCGTTTGATTTAGACATTTGTCCCTCGTTTAAATTGCATGACAATCACGCATATTCTTGGTTTTGAAGTGTTCACTTCTTTTTTTCGTGATTTGTTTTTACGACAGAGAAAATTCGGGTTACTTTGTTATTTACAGCCTTAGTCACGTTGTACTAAACTTAAAAGGCATCATCGTTTGGGCTCATCATGATAAAATGTGTATTTTTGTTATAGGCGTTTTCAAATAGATTATGGACAACAGTAGTAATGCGTGGATCGGGGGGGGGGGGGGTCACATTTCTTATATTTTGCTATGGAGGTCCCCTCCCCCATTCTTCCTTAGCAAACAGTGGTATTCATTGGGCCTTCTTAAAATATGGATCCGCGCATGGCCCTGATTGATAAAATACAGCAGTTAAGCATGAGCACCATCTCTTAATCAGCTATTAATTCGATCAACTTTGTCCGCAGGTATAACAGAATCGATACTAATGGGAATTAAAATGCAAGATTTCTTCATTGACATTTTCATCTATTTTTACCCAGAGAAATTAACATGAATGAAAGCAAATTTCTTACCATTCATGCATGCTTACGGAGATTTATAATAGGAAATACCCTTAACATCTTTTCTTTTTTAAATTACTTTGGACACCTAGCTAGCTAGCTCGTACAATTTTTCAACATTATCATCCAAATATATACTCTTCATGTCTTCAAACTTCAATGCAAAATCCCCAATAGAGTGATAGACTTCTATTTTTGATTGTGTATTGAAACTTTAATCTGTAGAGGAGGCATTAATTGTTTAAAGAAAATCTGGATTTTTTCCATTCTTAATTGTTGATGCACATACAGTTATACCTGATCAGACCCATGCAACCTTACAGAAAGTAAACCCCAACTAAACCCAGGGTTTACTTTCTGGGTTTACTCTGGGTTTACTCCGGGTTTACTAGAGTGGACCCAGAGTAAACCCAGAGTGGACACAAATTAAGAGTAAACCTGGTGAGAGGTATACCCCTGAAAGCTGACACTACATGTGAATTCAGAATATACAAGGGACAGGAATTACAGGCAGTAAGATGGTTAGATAAAAGACGAACTCTGCTTCACACTTCAGTGCGTACAGTTGACCTCAAATAAACCCCAAAAGTAAACCCTGGGTTCAGTTGGGTTTTACTCTGATGTTACGCTGCAGTCTTCAAGACAATTTTTTTTCAGCACATGCCCTTCGGGCATGTAGACCCATTTAAATTTTTACATGCCCAACTCAAAATTCTTATATTGACCGGTACATGTATGGTGCATCCAAAATAAATAAATAGCTAAAGATGTACGTCTCGTAATTTAGCAAACCTATACAATAGGTTTAACTAAACACTTCAATGATTAGGATTGACGCTTATTTGATAAGTCGTACCGAGAATGTAGACTGCACAAAGCAAGTTACGCGAATAACTTGGGTAGGATGGAAGAAATGGCAAGTAAACAAATTGTTAGACTGGCAATGCCTCTCTGATATTCACTGTAAATGCGCGATATTTCGTACTAAGAGACTGAGGACCAGTCTATCATATTGTACGTTGACAGAAAATTTACACATGCCCTCCGGGCATGTAATTTGGCAATTTTTACATGCCCGCCTACAAATTTACCAGGTCCCGGGCATCGGACTCCCGGGTTATTTCGAAGACTGACGCTGGTTCTGATCAGTACTGTTGTTTTTGCACAAAGGTATTTATGATAATCAATATGCTAAGCAAATAGTGGTGAAAGCTGCATGCAGAGAAACCTTGAACAGTAAGAAGATATCATTTTTAAACTGGATATGATGAGGTAATCATATATTGTAAAATCTATGATTAACTTTATATGATTTGATCACCCCCAATCGTATTTTATCAGCCCATAATATACTCCTGACAGATTAGCGATGCATGGATTCCTTGATTATTTTTTAAATCAATGATAGGAGAAAGACTTAAAGTCTAACCTCTAATTTTTCAACGAACCTATTTACATTTGTACAATCAAATGTTAAATATTTATTGAATCATACTACCAACGATATTACGTCCCCAGGAACTAGGAAAATTTTGGCTACCCACGAGCATTGAGCCCCACGAATAAAAATATGATACCGCAGTTATTGTAAACGTCCCATCAAGGGGAATAAAATATTGTCCTCCTAGCTCCATGGAAACAGAGAATAAACACTGGCTTTTGCTTCTTCAGGGCTCTGACATATAGCAACTTAACTCTATCATCTTGTTACAACACTGTTAAGAAATTATCAATTGCAAACAACATGAAAGTACCTGAATCAGGGGATGAAAATGTTGAAAAAATTGTAAAATTATAATGAAATCATGTAATTAAAATCAAAATCGCAAAAAATTAACATTTCCAATATTTTTTTTTCCAAATAAACTGAAGTTTTAAGATGGAATTGGACATCTGGATAATAGTGCGGATTAAAGTATATTATCATTAAAATACTTTCACCTGTTTATTATTTTCAAATTTTACAATATTTAACCAAAAAATAGCTTTTAAAAATATTTGAAGAGATAAAAATTGTAAACCCCCCCAGCGGAATTCAAACTCATGAAGTACAGATTCATAGTAAACCCTCTAACCCATCGCTCTATGCTGTTAGGTGACAATATTGTAAAAGAAACTACTTGTATAATTTATACTCTTGGTTTTATTGTTTATCTTGATAAACAATACATGTAAGTCACAACATGGACCAAAAATATTTACTGTTACAGTAATAGTTCTTTAAATTTGTAAAATGCAGCCCTGATTTGATACCTATCTTTAATTTGATGTGTATACTGTATAGAATATAGAATTGTTATTATTAATAACATTTTTAACTTGTTGGAACAAAACATCTTTAGAGATCTTTAAAGAGGTTTTTGGCTTATACAGTACATGGCTTATGAAGCTGTTATTAAATAAGACTGATGTAATTTTAATTTAAAGAAAGGTTGATGGTGTTAAGACATAAATTTGTACTGTTATATATATATTTATATTAATACTTGTATTACATATGTGAAGCAGTAAAGTACAATACATGTTTGACATCCTGATTAACTTAATGGGAGTTTGAGATGATACATTGAAATTTAAGTGGTATATGTGTAATACATGTAGCTTAATATATATAAGAGTGTTCCAGAATATAAAAGTATTAACTAATATGAAACTAATACACTGAATGCAACCATAATTGAGGTGTCTTTAAAAAAAATCATGCACCAAATAACATCAGGATGCAAAAAGTCTACAGGTAATTATTTTCTTTCACTCAGTACATGTATTATCAAATATTTTGTCTGGAAACATCAGACTGCAGTGTAAAGCATTTTGTTGTATTCAGAGGCACAGCTAGACAATATTTGTTTTATTTTGATTTCAATTCCTTCTCATTCATTCATTCTGTCAATGAGCACTTGGCCCTGATTCCTATTGACTTGTATGTATGTTATGGCGGTGCGCCAGGGAGTCCGACTTTAGTGTGTTAATGAACGATATAAATAATCAGGGGTCGCACACACCACACATTGTCCATTATTAGGTGTGTAATCAGAGAAGTATATGTAAACACTGTAACTCCTACCATACAGCACATGTGTAATCTACCAGAATTAACTCCCTCAGGGACTCGTGTACATATATCATAATGGTTGTTTCACTCATCATATGTCTCTCCCATTTCCTGCCAACTGATGGAATCATGCGACGAGTGAGTGATATTTAAAGTCACAGTGATCTACAGACTTTATAAAAAAGTCCCCAAGGTGTACAGAGTCAATGTCAAAAACTCTGTGTTACTTTAGCATGGGCTGGTGAAGAGTTGGCCGTGTCCATTTGTTTATATACACTGTGTGATTAACTGATTTCTTATCCAGCTTTGTTGACAAACAAACCATGTGGACAGATAAACCGGTGTTAACAGTGTATTTTTTCATCTTGTCATAGATTCAGAGATAATTTACTCATACCTTTAACTGTTAAACCCAAGTTATCCAGTTTCAGGACTTCTGTTAAACCTTGATTGTTGAAATTAAACTCCTGAAAACAAGTGAGTTCAGTTCAAGTGGGATTTTTTTCTCGGAATATCTGACAACTTCAGAAGCTGACATACATCCAGGACGTTTTTCCGGAGAACTCGGGGAGTGCAGGGGCAAAGAGAATGCCATCGTTTATCACACCTGTCCTTCCAGGTAAAATATCAGAGATTGAACTTGGGGGTCGGGCCGTCACAATGTAGGGAGGTGAGGAAATACAGTATTAGCTAAATAATCAGTCTCTTTATACATGGGATAAAAGCTGAAGGTCCAAGCTTGCAGCTTTGTTTACATGAATGACAAAGGTTTTAAAATGTGCCACTGTATCACCTGTGCTAAGGTACAGAATTTGTACAGGTATGACTGCTTTGTTTAAGTTTTCAAGGTACGATTCGCCAATTTCCCATGCTGAGCTTATTTTTGGATTCCAGGTGTTCAAAATATTGTTATATACATGTATATGGATATTAAATAAGTAGGTAATAGTTTCTCTCAATATTTGCTCTAAAATTCTATAAAGTTGTTTAAATCACATGAAAATATTACACATTCTAACCATCTTGAACATGTAAGTACATAAGGTATCACTTTTATATCCTGTCATCAAAAAAGAATGACATCAACATTTTGTCAAATTTCTGAGATGTAGTAAAAATGATGAAAAATGGCACCTTATCTGAATATCTCATAGCTATTTTTTGATGAGGAAAATGTGTCCGCATGCAGTTGTTGCCTTCAAGAAAATTACTGATATATATATATACTGAAGAATTGGTGTCTTCTGCTCAGTTTTAAGAAAAATGCTTGAAAATGCTTTGTGTATGATGTCACAGTTACCATTAATTGTGAAAGTCTAATCAGGTAACTATAGATTCCTAATGTGTTAATAAATGCTACATTTCATTTTTTTTTTTTGATAGTTTTAAAAATCACCTTAAAACACCTATAGTAGGGCATAATGTGACTGAAACTCAATTTCAAAGGCATAATTTACAATAGAGTCTGACCACACTATTCCTATTGCTGCTTTTGATTGCTGTCCAAAAAACTCAAAATGTCAAACCATGATATAGTTACTGTTGTTAGGTTTATCTGATATGAAATGTCAAACAGTAATAGGTTTATTTTGACTTTCAAGCACTTTCACATTTAAATAGTTCAAAGGCAATCATGGGAGGCAACTCCCCTATTCTTATCTGTTTTCAGTGACATGATTATTGGGAGTAGCTAAGTAAAGCTGTCATATATTAATAATTATATCGATTTTCCAAGTACAGCTGCCCTGCTATATGCAATCTGAATGTCACCAGCTCTGTCTTTTAGTATAATAATGTACATTTTACATACAGTAGTGTGTGTATATTTTTATGTTATCAGTTTTTCATTCCTTCAGTTGCTTCCTATTATGAATTATACCTCTTCTTAAGAATAAATCGTGGAGCACGTGGCTCAATAATCATACACAAGCCCTGTTGTGGTCACTTGATGGTGTGTTTTGCCCATTAACACATTATCTACATTGTTTCAGTCCACCCAGCTGCAATTGGGTACTGGCTTTACTCTGGGAGTTAACCTATAATGGACTGCTGTCCCATCCTGGGGGAGTCAATGACTCTCTTTTATTCTAAGTACTACAGAAAGGGGGGACAAGCACAGGCTCTATGCACCTTCATGGCTCAGAGAAGGATCATATATAAACAATTAAACTCAGGGATGCTTGGTTGGGGTACTCTAACTTGATATATTTGTATATAATATGTAGTGCTCTCATGAGTACAATTATATGATAAAACAGAAAACTTATTTAAAGCATGTTGTAAAGAGATGCAGCAGTTTCAATGTATTCAAATTAAATGAATATTATGTAAATGAAAATTATGTTAATAAAAAGTTATTGATGTAGTGAAATGGAATTTTACATATATATACAATGTACCAATTTATGTTCTTTGCTTTATACAAGTGCAAAGGCATCATCAATTCTCCTAGGAAATCTTCAATATTGTGTCATAGTAAATGAGGTAAATAATCACTAAAGCTGTCCCTACATTGAACACATTTTGTCTGCATTGCCAAAATTAAGAAATTAATAATACACTAGCTGTGTGGCTAAAAATCAAACATTCCAATCAGGCTGTGTCTGTTACATGTATTACACTCGATTTTATTGACTGTGTGCAGCAGCCATATCATTGTCGAAGGTTGACTGTAAGCGTCTTGGATAGTGAATGATTTCTGTCTGGGTCAAAATCAAATTGAAAATACTATAAATATTTATGATCTAGTTATTAAAATTGTTCTTGGAAAATGAATATGTGACTGAATGCATTCTACATGCGGTTCTGTTCTAAGCTTAAAGTTGCTCAGGGGTATAAAGAAGAGCTTGATCAACATGATCAATGAATAATATTTAATTTGCATTATTTTGTGTGTTGTCCAAGTTGCATTAGTTGTGTTTTGGGTTTTTCTGGGGGTTTTTAACAAATCATGTAATTTACTGTCTCTTGAGTCGGGGATGGGAATGACAAATGAAGTTCACAGAAGGTCAAGTGATCAGAAGGAGATTGCTGAGGCCATTTAATGAAAAGCCATATTCTAGGCACATTGCAACTTTAGAATATACCGTATTTCACGGAATTTAGGTCGATACTTTTTCCCCCTGACCTGTGGACCTCGCCCTATTCATCGCTTCGCCCAATTTATGTTTTTTTTTTTGGTTGGAATTTTGCAAAAATTTATGCAACCCTCCAATACAATCATGAGTGTTTACTGTAATACTGCTTGAATTTCTGTGTAAAAATCGTATGGATTTTAATCAATATACTGTAGTAATTTATCATTTAAACAAAATTAAATGTAAATAGATTTATTTCTTCTTACATTTCTTACTTAGATCACTGACTGAATCATTAAATGCTGTCATGCATTTTGATCGTGTGCTTACGATAAACAGGAAATCGATTTCGCGCGGTAAAAGTAAAATGAGAACCGTACAAAGGGTAATTACGGGGGGAAATATCGTCGGGTAGAAATAACAAAAAAACAATTTGTTTTCATAATAGAATACATGAACAAGTCTTTTTCTGTATATTCAACATAAAACTTTCGATGAAATTTTAGCCGGGTGTCTCTGAAATCAGTCTGGGTAGCGCTGACTTTATTTATACACAGTTGAACTCTCGGCACGTGCTACTCATGCCTGCAGGCTTCAATAAGATCAGATTGACTCGTGTGTATATACACAGTAAAAAGTCACATAGAGACACAGGGTGGCATGTGCTACCGTAGTCATGCCTCCAGGCTAGGTAACTATCCCCCGGTTAACACCAGTTTGTACACATGGCAGGGAAGTAATAAAAAACGATCTTAAATTAAAACCGGCCGTACTGAATTATTTGGTTTGAAAATTTTGACGCAATTTCAGACATTTTCTTACGATGTTTTCAAGAAATACATTTTATTTCCCATTTGTTTAAAACTGTGAATTAAGATTAAAGGCTACTATATGATAACGTTATTGGTTTAAACCATTTATTCATTAGAACTAGCGGTAATTTTTCGACCAATTCTTCGAAGTCGACCTATTTATACTTTTTTTTATTTTATGGCTAAAAACGGCCTCCTTCGCCCAATAAACCGTATCGACCTAAATTCCGTGAAATACGGTACAAACTGTCTCTTCAGCTATTATGTTACTTTAATAGAGGGAGAGAAGAAGAAAGGTCCCATCAATAGGTTAAATCGATGATTGGTTTTTTTTTTTTTTTTTTTTTTTACCAATTCTGCAAGTCATGCATATTTTTATTTTTTTTTTTACAATTATTCATGTTAAACATGTTAAATCTCTGATCTTGATTGCATGGCTTAAGTTTGCGTGATGGTAATGAGAAATGGAATTTTGGAAAGTTTGAGTGATTGGCCGCGTGGAGTGGAAGCTATAGACATTGTGATTTGTAAGATATAAGGCAGAGACAATTTACTGTGCATTGAATCCACAGGGACCATTAGAATGATGGGGCTTTGTCAAGACATGTTCTGAAAACAAGTAGTGTTACCTAAAAAATGTACAAGAGAGTGGCCATCAGGGGTATATATTAACTATTAACTCCCTAACCCAGGAAGTTCAGAACATATTGAAAAGAGGAATTAAATGTCCAGCAGTACCGGTAATTGTTTTGCAGTCATAAACATACGTCTGAGTCTGACCTTGATTGACCTTTTATTGAATGTGAGGTGTATGTATCCTGGTATTGGAAATGAACTGTTAGAGCCTGACTGTATATGTGCATCGTTACAGTGTATTATTCATCCTGTGTCAAATCAGGCCACAGAGGAAGATGTGATTCAGTTAATTGTCTTTGCCAGGATATGGTGCGATTAGTTATGTGCAAGTATCAGCTCATAATCAGAAGTTGTAAATCAGAAGACAAATCCAGCAATAATCTGGAGGACACTTATAGCCCAGCTTTGATGTGTCTTACCTGTGGGTGTTTGCTTACCCAAATTACTGTTTAGACTGCATGGATTCAATAAAAATTAACACCTGAATTTTTAAAATGGAGCAGAATGGATTATATACATGCACATTACTATGCATAGGGGGGTGTGACTGATGAAATGTGAAGTGGGGCTTTTCCTGGTTGGCGTACGGTATATATATGTGGATCGGGAGATGTTTTTGTTTACATCCTGTGAGGGTGTTGTATCGTAAGCCAAGCTTAAAAAGCTAGTCTCTACAGGTGAATGAACAGGGGAAAAAAGTTTAACGTTTAAAAAAAAACCCAACATACACACTCTCTTCTGCACGAATTGATTGAGCAGGAACTTTATATACATAGAGAGAGAGTAAAGTGTGAAGTTTAAAACTGTGTTATTCATGATGGCCTGGCATGGAAATGGAACAGGTAAACTTGGAGATTTTATGTACATGCATGTGTATATGACATGTGCATTTAAAGGGTCAGTCTTTAACACTTTAATATGTATAAATTTGAAAATGCAGGTATTTTTATGCATGTATTTTGTTATGTCAGCAGATCTTTTGCAGCTTAATGTTCTTGTTTTCTGTTTACATTGAAGCAACTGATATTATTGAATTTTTATTTTATGTTAAACTTTGATTTTAGTATGTACCGGTACCTAAATGGGTCAAGCTATTAATTGTGAGAGCTCTTAACAAATTAATTGCATTATTAATTAACTTTGATGATTTTTAACCAACATATTTGCCTTTTAGTGTTAAAAAGACCAATCCAGTTTTCAGAGCATCAGATATATTATGTCAGCTGAGTTAAAAGTCTAAAAAAAAAAAAGAAGGAAAAATAAGAACCTTTTATATAGACTAAACAATCAAGATTTTGTTTATATCATGAATGATCAGTTGGTATGTTTACTATTTGATAAGAATGGTAAATAATAAGATGATTTATTAAATGTTTTCTAAACAAATCTTAAATAAATTAAAAAGTAAAGATTAACTGTATGCTTTATTGCCTTTCTGGGTAAAGAACATGTAAATAAGGACATGCTATAAGATATGGTAATTATTAGATAAATGCTCTAATTAATATATGTGATGGTATGTTAAATATAATCTGCAACCAACAGTGTTTATCAATAAGTGTTTGTAATGCATATGTTTTTTAAAGTGGGGGTGGGGGGGGGGGGAAACTTGTCCAAAAATTCTTGACCAGCAAAAAAAAAGAAAAGGGAAATAACCAAGTCACTGATATTTGAAATGAAAGTCAAGTAGGAATTTTGATGGCCACTCATGGCTGTAATAAAATTAGGAGTGAATACTTAATGAATGAATTTAATGTCTACCCGAGTTAATTTACGTTGTTGATGACGTTGCTGAATACAGAAGAATAGATAAATAATCATGATACGATACATAAAGATGTACAGACTGAACCTCATATATCCCAGTGATGGTATCTCCCCTCGTCTCTCTCTGATTCACTGATCGAACACAATCGGAGTGTTTAAAGTGTTTGTAGATAAATGCTGTCTTGCATTTTTTATGTAATGTTGACCTTTCCCAAAGGCAAAAGACTCCAATGAATAATTCATTTACTTTGGAAACTGTTTAAATAAAATTATCAATAAGTTCTCTAACCCATGAATATCGCGATACATCAATCCTTTTTTTGTTCAAGTTTATTACAGTTTTATTAACCGGGTTTTCCAACGGAAAAATCCGGTTATTAAAATGGTGAAAATGGCGGGCGGGTGGGTGGGCGGGCGGCTGCCAAAAGGGTACCCTCATTGTACGGATATCTCCTCCTACAGTTTTCATATATCCCAGTGATGGTATCTCCCTTCGTCTCTCTCTGATTCACTGATCGAACACAATCGGAGTGTTTAAAGTGTTTGTAGATTGCATTTTTTATGTAATGTTGACCTTTCCCAAACGCAAAAGACTCCAATGAATAATTCATTTACTTTGGAAACTGTTTAAATAAAATTATCAATAAGTTCTGTAACCCATGAATATCCCGATACATCAATTCTTTTTTTTTTTTCAAGTTTATTACAGTTTTATTGACCCTTTTTGTCATCATTTCCATTTCATATGTATAAAGTGTTCTAAATATTTTTTTCAGTGTGCCATCTATTACATGTGCATGGAGATATTACACCAGTCAAGTGAATGTTTTAAAAAACCTCAGTCTGCGTTCCTTTACACATACTGTACAAATTGTACATTCACTGCATTGAGTTGAAGTAGATCTTGGGTTAAATGGGTATTATGTTTAATCTTCCTTGTTGCAAGTTTGACAATATCTCATCTATAAGAGACTTTATGATAGTTAAAGAATTAAGTTACACCCAGAGAACCCCCTCCCCCCTGATTGATGATGCTTGTGTGGTTCCTTTATAACGAGAAAAGAATAGTACCTGTAATCAATAGTGGGTGTCCAATGATGGAAAAGTTACTTTTACTGCATATATACATTAAGGAACAAAATTAACATGAATATTAAATAAGTCCAAACCTGGTTTACCCATTTTTAGAATAATTGATGCATTTATGAGTAACCTGTTTTACAATTAAAGCGATCCATCAATCAAAATCTCAGGAACAGGTCTGCTCAAAGTTTCTTGAATATTATAGGACACTGACTATATACAGACAATATTAATATTATATATGTCACATAGACGTCGGAACCAGGGGAGGGGGAGCCCTTTACATTGCAAAGGTATACATAAACATACCAAAAACCTTTTTTTTTTTTGGTCAATAATTTCTTATAAGTGTAGCCCCCAGGGACTTTCAATTTGCTTCCGACGCCAATGTGTCACATTGTGTCACAATGAGAGTCCAACTAATCAATCGACCATGACATCTGAATGTTTATATATATATTTTCAGCATCATGTCCCAACGTCATCAACAAGCCGACTGTGATATCCATGGTCGGATTACCAGCCCGCGGAAAGACATACATGTCAAAGAAACTTACACGCTACCTGAACTGGATTGGGATACGCACCAAAGGTAGGCTCTACAATCTTGCTGATCTAGTGAAAAATTAGATGTTGAAAATGTATGAAGAATTGTTATCAGTACAAAGAAAAAGATTTTGATATAGTATCAAAGTAAATTAATTTGGCTATGATACAGCATTGTTGGGTGATATTGGTTACAAGGTGTTGGGTCTTGGTTTGGCCGCCATCAGAGATACGAGCCAATAGTTTCAGTTTGGTTTTTGCCATGTCATGATTGTGCCCTATATGAAGGCCAAATCAGCTTAAATTCCAAGAAATTCAAACTTACTGGTTTTTATTCTAAAATTAAAAAAAAACTTTTGGTTATAAATAAACCAGAGCTAAATTTAACGAGGCCGGGTCTAATTAGTTCTGCCCTAGATTTTTTAATGAAATTTTTTACCTGAATTTCTACTTATATAATTATTATTTTAAGATTAAAAAATAAAACATTTACCACACCGTTTGTTTAGGGGGTCATCTCAAAGTTTGTTAATCTTTAACATAGGACCCTATGGGATTTCGCTTGAAATGTATCAATTTTGCACATTTTTTAAACTTCTGCCCTAGGGATTTCTTTTTCTGTTCTACATATTAAAGTTATTGCTAAAAGGCATCAAATTGTCAAATAAAAAAAACCTTTTACCTCCTGGTTTGTTCCAGGGGTCTTATCAAAGTTGATTTTTGTATGCCCAATTTCCCAGATTTGTCAGATAATGGCTATTTTTTATTTGAGAAAGGCGGAAAATGTGATCTTTATAGTATTATTAAAGCATTCAGACATATTTAAGTAATAAAAAAATATATAACATCACATATTAAGGGTCATTAATATATAATACATGGTTACTGTCTTGAAATATATGAATTAAGCTATATTTAGGCGGGTTAAGAAAACGTGACAGAGGGTTAGGTCTGCTGAACCCTCTTCACGTTTTCGACCCGAGCCCAAATATAGCTTATACTTCGAGACAGTTATGTTTATTCCACAATATAACATTAATTTTACGCATTAAACGAGCCATTTTCAACAAATTTCGCTGAATATCTGCTGTTGAAACTATCACGCCATGGCGTCAACCAAGCAAAAAGATGACGTCACAATACAAATGAAACGCTGCGCGAAAGCGTGCGTACTCGTTCTGTACTCGGCCTCGTTAAACAGTCATCTGTAATGTGAAATATGGAAACTGAATAATTTAATGGTCTTTTGGACACAACCAACTTGATACCTTTGGAACTGAAACGATAGAAGTTTTAAAATATAGTAATTTTTAAAAATTTGTATTCGTTTTAATGCGTTATTCGTAGAACAGGTTTGATGTCACCTACACTAGTTCCAGTGATATATTTGCCCTCTCTTTTTCTCCCCAACAATCGCCATTTATTTCAGCTTTCAATGTCGGAGATTACAGGCGAGCAGCTTGCACTGATTATTGCAGCCACGACTTTTTTCGAGCAGACAATGTTGAAGCGGAGGGCATTCGACAGTAAGTTGATCACAGTCCCCATAATGTTTGATGAGTGTTTTATAACATTTTCAGCCTTTAATGTTGGGGAATATCGCCGAGCCGCCACAGATAAATATCGAAACCATGATTTTTTCCGGCAAGATAATACCGAAGCCCAGGCAATAAGACAGTAAGTTAGGGGATGGTGGGAAGTTTTATTTATTAAATTTTTTTTACTGGATTATTTTTTTTTCTGGAATACTAATACTATTTTTGTATTTGATTGTACTGAACTACTGATATATATCTTCACTGCTTGCCTTTGTTGCCTGGACAGTTTTAACAACCTTAACATTAGTAATGACCTTGAACTACTTGTAGATAGAAAATTTTTGCAGGAGCTTCCGTATGCTGTAGCAGTTTCAGCTTATGTGTTGTACATATATATTATTCATGTACTTTAGAGTTATATGTAATAATTTTTGCAATAAAATTAATTTTGAATGAATGATATTATTTACATATTCATTCATATTCTTTTGTTATAACTACTTTTAAGGAACACTGTTTTCATCTGCATTTTTAGATATATACCAGTGGTTTTTTTTTATTATAATATCAATAGATTTTTATTTATGTTAACTCATAACTCATACTGTCAAAAACATCTACTATCTTGATTAAAACAATAAAATACTCTCTTTGGCTATTCTAATGCATGGTAATGAAGTTAGTAAGCAACATTGCATGCTCAAGAAACACTTGACCGGCTTAGTGAGTCTCAGTGTATGTTTACTTTTTCTGCAATGGTTGCTGCCTTCATATCCCTGACAAGATATAGAGGAGAAATATTCAGTAGATGTAAAATATAAGTGTCAATGACCATAAGACTTCTGTATAAAAGGAATGCATTACAATACTGATTGATTTGTAAATAAGTCACAATACTTAATAAAAATTTGTCTCCCTTTAAGGTCAGGGTCTTTTATGGCTACTGTTTGTACATGTTTTATGGTCTTCTACCAAAAAAGCAGTGTCTTCTCTTCTCTTCCCCCCCCCCCCCCCCAAGGTTGTGAATTGAAATGATAGCTCATAATTAACTCACAGTGTGTCTATGGTCAAAGGGTGTGCAGTGACCTTGAATTAAGTTTGTAGGTCAAGGGTCAAGGTCATACAGGACCATGCGAAAATTCATTTTTCAGAGTATTTATACTTTCCACTTAGCCCTATTTGGCTCATACTTCACGTAAACATAGCTTATGAACAACATGTGTTTATTGACCTTGAACAGATTCTTAAGGTCAAATGTAAAGGTCATAGAGGAATTATATGAAAAAGCATTGTCCAGAGCATATCTTCTCTCCCTTTGCTCCAATCTGGCTCATTCTTCATCCACATGGTGCCTTTGATCAAAGGGTATGCAGAGACTTTAAATGATGTCTATAAATCAAGTGTCAATGTCATATCAGATCAAACAAAAATCTTTTTTTATGAGCAAATAAACACTCTTCAACAAACCCTTTTTGGCAAATACTTTACTTAAACAGAGCTTTTTAATGGCGTGCAGTTATATTGAACCAAGTAATTGTGAAAGTCATATAGCAGATCTCTTTATAATCAGTTTGAGACCATAGATTATTTCCCATTTGGTAAATCTGTTCAGATTGAGCAAAAATGCCTGTATATAAGGTGTTACAATGAGATTTAATTAGAAGTTGTATGCCAGTTGGAAAATTTCAAAGTTATAGGTCAGGGTCAAAGCAAAATTTTCTGAAATTCTTTTCATCCTTTGTCCACTATTTAAACAGGGCCCTTTGAGATGGTCACTATCTCAATGTTGTCTAGTAAGACTCCACTAGCTTTGGTGTACCTTAAGGTTAATTTATGACTTGATACTGAGCATATGTTCATAAAATTCAGCATCACTTAGTTTAATTTATAGTTGTGTTGTATTGCCTGATTAAAATTTTGTTATTTACAGGTAGATAGAACTGCTTTTTAAATGTATTAATGGCCCTTCAGGCCTTTGATTAAATGTATACATGTTCTTATGACCTGTGAACTTCAAATCTGTAAATCTGTTTGGTCACAAGAACATCAATTAATTTGTTGTTGTGTTAATTTTTGTGGATTATACAGAAAATGTTTAATGATTCCACAATTATAAATTCTTAAGCCCTGAATTATTATAGAAATATGATTGAAGAATGTCATCTATTGTGAATTTTAATTACTTTGTTTTTCGTCATTCTCATGAAGTTCTGTAGATTATACAGAAAATGTTTAATGATTCCACAATTATAAATTCTTAAACCCTGCAGTATTATAGAAATATGATTGAAGATTGTCATCTATTGTGAATTTTAATTACTTTGTTTTTCGTCATTCTCATGAAGTTCTGTTGCATGGACTCCGAGATTGTTTTAAATTTGCTTTTTTCAAGCTTTTGAAAAATTCCTCTCTAAGATTTAATGAACAATGCTTGGAAAACTAAGAAACGCAAAATGAAAACATTGACCTTTTGGTTGAAATTTTGATAATAACAAAAAGAAAAACTAATATATTTGTCATGAAAAAAGTCAACTATCATAAAATATATTGTTGAATTAAAACAGAGTACATTTTGCCTGCTAATTAATAGATGCTAACTTGCTCTTTAATGGATACTACAGTAAAACATGGTTATAGCGAACACGCTTATAATGAATTGACGCTTACAGCGAAGTGATTTTCATACCCCGTGACTATATTACATGTTGTAAACTTAACGGATGTAACGAATTAAGCTTATAACGAAGCAAAATCACCCGTCCCTGGCGCTTCGTTAACTTGCTCGTTAATGGATACTATGATTATTCATCAATGTTTCAGTTTTTTTGTTTTTTTGTTTAATGATGCTTTAGTTGATTTAATTTTAAACATAAATTTTAATTATAGTTTTTATGAATATACGTCCCAGCCCAGCCCCATTATGCAAAATTTTCCTCTGAATCCTGTAATAAATGTGTATTTGAATAAAAATATATAAATTTATGTAATTTTTAGATTTTCTTTAGAACATGAAAAGTTAATAAATTTTTATCTGAATATAATATGGAAAAACATCATTTCTTTTTAATTATAGAACACAAGCAAATTTTACATTGATGCCAAAATATCAAAAATTTTGATTATTAAAGTCAATGAGGAAAGTCTGAGGATAATTTTATGGACCGTTAATTGACTGGATTTCCTAGAGCACACTTGTATGTATACACTCCTTTGTTCTTGGTAAATGAATTACCCTGTCCTTCAGTTTGTTTCTACATCCCAGTGTTGTTTACAGGCCCTGAAATATGCTAATGTTTGCATAGCTGCAATAATGTAGCCCTCTCCGATTTTTTTATATCTAAAAAAAAATAATAAAATCGGGAGAGGGCTACATTATTGCAGCTAATGTTTGCAAAGAAACATGTCTCACTGGGTTTGTTAACTAAAGTCAGGGGTAGATTTGACTTTTAAGACCCGGTTTTTAAGCATAAACTATTGGTAAAATGATTTCTTAATTCATCTTTTTTTGTACTTTTGCAGGAAGTGTGCGCTGTTGGCAATAGACGACGCCTGTAACTTTCTACAGAATGGGGGAGAAGTAGCGGTAAGTATAAATCTCTCCACTATAAACAAATCGATTGTAACCAATATGCAATGGCATTAACAGGTTAAATTCAATAAACTATTCAAGGATTTGCTATTACATGTACTATCTGAATTGTTTTATGCTTTTCTCTACTTGTTTTCACTGTGAAATGTCATTTTCAACTAATCTGTAAACTCTTCGATAGATGTGCACAGGTTATATATCTGCAGAACCCCAAATCTATTGTAACTATTGATGTGAACCCTATCTTATTTTTCTTTGTCTATTACAGGTGGTCGATGCCACAAACACAACACGCGAGAGACGGAAGCTACTGTTTGACATCATACAGGTCAAGCACAAGTTCAAGCTGTTCTTCATTGAGTCCATCTGTGATGACCCGACCATTGTGGAGGCCAATGTTTTGGTGGGTCCCTCTACTACAAGACCTTTGGATAAGATTTGGGTTTATAATTGCAGGAGTTATCTATCTTTTTGTCAACATATCTGATGATGGCATGCATGTATTCTTTAAAAACTATTAAAGATTTATTTGAAAAAAGATGAAAAACTTAAGAAAAAAATGTAAGAAACATGAAATGATGTTGCAAGTAATATATATACTTCCAAATTGTTGTCAATAAAGGGAGTATATCACCATGTTTATGCATTTCGAGTACGTTTTGTATTGGAACCAAAAAGAATATGAAACATACAGCTTCTAATTGTTTTTTTGCATGTACATACCATTTACAAAGTTTGACATCACACTAGAGTTACTGTAACTTCCATATTTTATTTGAGCGCTAGTACTAAATTTTGCAATTCCGTTGTTTTGTATTAAATCACGAGAGCATAAAATGGCAAGCACTGATTTTTGTGTTATAATACATACAGGTATAATATACACTTATAAGAATATTTCCAACACATTAAGAACAACACAACTTAGGTGTGAGCCAGACGAGCTTTGCGGGCAGCTGGCCTTTAATGATAATACATCATCGATATCATGTGTACATAAAGTGTAACAAAAAATATAATTCCCCATGAATGACGTTAAAAACCGCCCAGGAAAAACCATAGATAAAATATTTGAAAAAACTATGGAAACCTGTGTCCGAACGCAAGTGTAAATAACGCCTAGGGGCGAATATCGGACTTATTCATACATTATTATAAATATTATTATTAATTACGGAATGCTATATAATTCACTAAATATAGAGACATCAAAAAACTTAAAAAAGAATGTAAGCTTCGTGCGCTGAGTGAAACTGGCTTGAATGACCTTTACTATTAACTCTGACCTTTTATACTGGCCTTCCTATGGCCCCGCCCTGTATTCCTACGCAAATCTATTCGAACACGTTATTATCATACAACATTTTCCCGCTATTCTTCGAAACGCGGGAAAACTATATTCTAAACTCTCTGAAAAATAAAAGCATAATTTTAAAATTTTGCAAGAGTTGCTTCTCCTGATTTTACACGAATATAAACTCCTCACATTAAATAGGGAATCTAAAGTAATAATTCATTATGTATAATTATATAGGAAGTGAAGGTCTGTAGTCCAGACTACATTGGGATGAATAAAGACGAGGCAGTGCAGGATTTCATGAGGAGAATCGAACACTACAATGACATGTATGAACCGCTGGACCATACCACAGACAAAGACCTGTCTTATATACAGATCTTCAACCAGGGCGAGAGATTTCTAGTACACAAACTTGCAGGTACTTTATCCAACACAGAAGAGGGTGCTACCTTCATTTTTGTCTGTTTTCCAAGTTATGAAGATATTAATATCAAAATTATAAAGTTTTGTTCCAGTTTTGATATTATAATATTGTCTTTCATTCTTAATTATGATTTTTGTATAATATTAAATGACAGTACATAATTAATGATAGTGCATTATCAATGATAGTACATTATCAGTGACAGTGCATTATCAATGATAGTACATTATCAATGATAGTACATTATCAATGATAGTACATTATCAATGATAGTACATTATCAATGACAGTGCATTATCAATGATCATAGTACATTATCAATGACAGTGCATTATCAATGATCATAGTACATTATCAATGACAGTGCATCATCAATGACAGTGCATTATCAATGATAGTACATTATTCTTCAATTTCATAGTAGATAACTTGTTATTAATGACAAGCAAGCAGCCCTTCCATAAGTGTTCATTGTTCAGTATGATGTGTATTACCCCTTCCTGTTGCTGTTAGCTCATCTGCCTAATTTTGGATTCAGATAATATGAAGACAACTTTCAATTTGTAAATTAACAAAATTTTTCAGTTTACAAGTGAGGGGGGTGGATTTATGAAGCTCAATTATATTTGATCTGGTATCACAAAGACACAACAAATCTAAATGTGAAAAGACAGAGATTTGAAATATATTAAAAATGAAGAAGTTGACAAAAAACATTCAATTTGACAATGTTCTCAGCTGCAATAGATAGGAATGGGTTTAAAATTTTAATTGTAGTATTTAAGGAAAAGGAGTACTTTATTGCTTTGTCTTGTATATTTCAGGTCATCTACAGAGTCGAGTTGTATACTACTTGATGAATATTCATGTATTACCTAGGACGATTTACTTGACAAGGGTAAGAGAGAGAGAGAGAGAGAGAGAGAGAGAGAGAGAGAGAGAGAGAGAGAGACCATGACCATTTTACTACTACCAAGCCAACCATTTTGAATATTATTGAAACAAACCAATATCTGTTTCTAGCATGGAGAATCTGAGATGAACTTGCAGGGAAGAATTGGAGGAGACAGCAACCTCTCACCCAGGGGAGAGGAAGTATGTAACATTATCATTTTGTGAAGGGAAGTAACTCTCAATCATAATGATGTCATTTTAAAATTTAATGTACGTAGTAATGGAAATACATTTAACTAAAATTGTTTGAAGGGACTTGATTCAGACACAATGATTTTAGACTTCTCTTGATGGAATACTGTAGATTCTTAAAAGATCACAAGGAGTTTTTATTTTCATCCAAATGTATATAAATGTCAGAGATACTGGCCACCAATTATAAAATCTGGCTACTGTAGATTCCTAATTAACCGCGAGGAATTAATATCCGCGTAAAATCGCGAGAAGCACCCTTCGCGGATTTTAAAACCTCGCTATTATTTTCTAAGAGTTCAAAACTATAAGAAATAAGGATGGAAATTCCGTGTTCGCGATTTTATATTCTCGCGCTTTGATCCAAAACCGCCAGATCGCGGAATTAAGTACTCGCGTAATATAAGGAATTTACAGTATTATTTTACTGACTCTTATTATTAAACTTAATGAAATAGTAACGAAAGTTTGGCTATCAGGAATTAACGAATGGCTGAATTTTGAACTTGCTTAAAGAAGGAATCTACTGATGCATTAAGGATCATGTAAAATGCCCTTCTGATTAATTTGCAGTATGCTGTAGCTTTGGGGGAATATGTGGAAAAGGAAAAAATTGCTAATCTGAAGGTGTGGACGAGTGAGCTAAAGCGTACCAAAGCCACAGCCAGACACGTGGATGCACCCGTGGAGAACTGGAAGGCCCTCAATGAAATTGACGCCGTAAGACAACGATTTTATAATTCATTTGATACAATCACATTTTGATTTAATGGTTTGTTTGCTGTGTGACTTAGAAATTGAAAAATATACTTTAAAATGAATTGTCATAAACTTTTCTTTTATGAAGTAATTTGATCAATACATAAGAATCCTAAAAAGTTATAGAGCCTTTTCCCATAATTTCGCCCATACCTTTGTTTGGACGGAAAGTACCTGTTACTAAAAATAGCTTCAGGTACCTAGCTGTCGCAATATTATTTCATCAAAACCTAGATACTGATTTTATAAAGGTGTCTGAAATAACTGATTTGTCATAAATTTGAGATACTCTGTGTAAAATGTCGTATAGTATTATGAATTGTGATATGTATAAGCAAAATGTGTAAATACTAAATAGTGTACATGTATCGTGTTGATAAAGAGATCTGTTTATATTGGGTCTGCTCATACTCAGACTTAATTAAACAAGCTAACTTTTAAAAAAAAATGGAAGATTAGATACATGTAACTAAATATCCCGATTCATTTTTCAATCAAGTAAAAAAAAATTATTTACTACTTGGTGGATTCGATCCAGCGACCGCAAAATCAGAAAGACCACTGCGTTACCACTAAGCCACACATCAGACAGTTTTATAAGATGTCTTTCCAATATATATGGCTATATACATGATTGTATTAGAAAAGATCTTGACACTTATTGAAATATTTAGCTAATTTTAGTATGAAGAGCACATTAAACCAAAACTAATTCAATGTTAACATATACTACAATACCTGTAAAACGTAATTATACCCCCGCAAACGAAGTTTAGGGGGGTATATTGGTTTCACCCTGTCCGTCTGTCCGTCTGTCTGTCCGTCCGTCTGTCCGTCTGTCTGTAGACGCAACTTTGTCCCCCCTATAGAATTTTTTATTACTGCATGGAACAGTTTGAAAATTTGTACATATGTTGAACACCATCTGAAGATGTGCACCTGCAATTTTTTTTAAGATCAGACAAGATTTAATGATTTTATGACAGTTTTCATTTTCCTTATTCTATGTATTGTACACTAATGTTGAAAAGTAAGGGAGGTAATCCTTACAGATTTTATTAATTAATTAATAGAAAACACTCTAAAATATATTTATATAAATACATCCAGATGGATTTTTTTTGTCTTTATGTCTTAATTAATAAAAAAAAAAATTATTTTTTATAAGTATTCTATCAATTGACAATGCAAAGTTTTTGTTTGTCAATGATAAATTCTTAGGAGCTAATGAGAACATCAAAGACAAGTGTGGCTGAATTCATGTGTCCCAAGGGAGCCATTATCTGAGCCATGGTTCAGATGGAGCATGTGTTTAGGGGAAATTGATAATCTGTAAAATTGGTGATGGTTTTGGGGCTATTTTAAAACTGTTTCATGTAAACCAAAAGGTCTATCATTATAAGGAAATAAATAATATAATTATTAATAAAGAAGTTAAACTATTTTTAGAGGTTGTTTAAATTTATTTGTCAAGTAATTTGATGAAGTGACACTATTGGGCATTAATTTAAATGAAATTCAAAATTACTGATATGATTGTAGTGTTTTGGCAATTTTAAAATTGTTTGTAATATTAAATTTTCTTTTTTACATATTTTTACATAGTATGGTACACTGTAATTATGGTAATGTTTTGGGAGTTTATTAAATTTAACAAGCTCATCAAAGAAAATCATAGTCCTATGGGATCAATTTTCTGATATGGAGTTCAATTGTGCCATAGGAGAAAGTGAGGAAAATTTGAAACAACTAATTGCATCTGTCAAGACTCTTATTAGAAAGATATTGAAAGTTTTATCAACAGAAGAGCATTGCTTGGCTACTGGTATTTCTATTCACTGCAAAGGGAGGGGTTATTGTCATTTTGTTGGTTTTTCTTTAAATCAATTAAATTAAAAAAATATATCATCAAATACATACATTTGTAAATGTATTACTGTTATAGATATGTATTTACAGTGAAATTCTGACAATTTTGATTTTAATTTTTCTTTGTTAACTATTTTTTTTTTTTTTTACAATTCTAGAAATTTTTTTTTGTATGTGTTCCAAACCTTAATTATTATTCAATTCAATTATTTGTCCCATTTGAAATTAGCCTAGCGGGGGTATTAGTCCCATTAGGACAGTTCTAGTTGTAATCGGATTTCTTTAGGTTAGAGGGGTTTAAATAGTGAAATATTCAATCTTTTATCATATACTAACTATTTTTCTACATGTATATATCCTTTTTTTCCTTTTTAATATCAGGGTATCTCTGAGTTGACCGCTTTTCCCTCCATTTCTGAGTTGACTGTTTTTCCCTTTATATCATATACCTAGTAGTGTATCAGTCCTGATACACGTGTTTTGGACTAGGTGAGACAGCAACTGGAAGCTAGGGCTGTATCGCCCTTGAGGCTGATATTTCTCTGTCTCAGCCCGTTGTCAAGGGGGTGTATTGCCGTCAAATTTAAAATCTCATTCCCAAATATCTTTGCTTTGAATTAAGACTAATTTGTAAAATAACGATAGAATAACAAATAAATAATAAAAAGCATCACCTTACACATCTAAATATTTTTACCGGTAATTATTGCTGAAAATTGAAAAATACTATGTCAAAAATAGGGCTGAAGAGTGATATGTATCTAAGCAAGGGGAGGTAACCTACACATCGGTTGTGTATTCAGAACAATAGCTCGCTTTATTTAATATCAATCAACATTTAAATTATGGAGGATATAGAGAAGAATGGAACGAAACTTAATCTTAGAAAACCAGAGATTAGACTGTAAAAATTAAGTGATTAGGCCAAAAAAAATTAATGATTTGTTTCTCAGGCACCGCCGCATCAGTAAAATCATCGCCGCATCAAACTTTTTTATCGTTATTTTTCCGGATTATTCATATCTTATCAATATCGGTTTTCTCTATTATAAAATCAAATTAAACAAACGCTCAAAATAAAGGCTTGTCTCTGTCAGTAAAAACGTTATTTTATCTGACACATCTACCCAGTGACCAACCTAGGGGCTACTTGGGCTAAATACAAGTTTATGTAAATATAAGTACTCACTTTATGGTCGGTAACTTTGCCAGAATTTCCTCAGAGAGGTTGAAGTTACCCTGTATTCTGAGTTTACGATTGTGAAAGTTAACCCAAAAGCAATAAAATGATAATCATCTAATTCAAAAGACATTTTTATAGCCTAAGTTAAATCCTGTTGTGATTAATAACTTGCGACTGTCTTATTTTTAGAGGTTATAAATACGGTTGATGCATGCTCATACTGTGCACTGAAAATTACAACCGATGTTTATAACTTTAGGTGCTGATATTACAATAAGTTGGTAACTTGTAATTAGTTAATAACTCTGCCAAGTTTGTGCTAAAATAATCATAAAACCGTTTGTCTACAGTTATCTTTAAAATAAAACAGATCCAACTATTTGACGGTTGTAATTGGGTCAAAGGGTTGGACTAATACCTCCAAAATACACTGAAACACATAGACTGATTTCATTTGTCATTTAGCCAACACAATTACGAAACATTTCATCTACAAAATGTATGGATACAGCTAATAAATTAAATTTAAAAAAGTGGATAAGATTTAAAAATTTTTAGGAGTTGTTTTATTTTTAATTGACTTGCTTTTAATCCAATTCAAATTAAGGTTGAATCTGTATATTCTATACATGTATTATCATTAGCATTATGCCATTGTCAAAGAATGGAAGTCTACCTGATTTCTCAAATTTCTCCCTATTTTTCTATGAGGGAGAATTTCAGAAATGAAGTCTTCCTAAAGTAAGTTTTGCTCTATGTTGGTTCCTGTTAACAATACCACTGAAATTTCTCTGTTATCTTAAGAAATTGAAGTCTCTGTGATATTGCCTAGTAGCAGGAATAAAGGACAATTCTATTGTTTGAGAATTTTATGATGAGTAATTTACTTTTTCTTGATTTCTGTCCTCAAGGCACTGGAGATTGATAAGAAAACACCCCAAATGAATGCTTTATTTGATAAATTTTAATATGGCAAATTCAACTAGTGAAATGCCATAGAAAGTCCCCTATTTCAATTCAGACTTGTGTTGTTACTGTGGAGGGGAAAGATGGGCCACAAAATGAAGCAGGGGCACAAACCATTTGTCATGTTTGTTCAATTGCAAAAACTCAACCTTTGAAAAGGAAACAGAAACAGCTAAAAAGAATAAATTAAAACAAATTTTTCAACTTTGCCAATGTATCAGCTTGATTAATATATGGTGATGAGTACACAAATAAATAATAAAATATGGGTTAACGTCATTGTAAATTTTGTCTAAAAAAAAAAAAAAAAAAAAACCTGCCTGCCTCATCGAAATTTCAAAATATTGGCCCGAGAAACCAATGATTAATTTTTTTTGGCCTTAAAGTAATGGACGCGCTTATGAACGTTCTCAAACAACTTGCTATGCTATAACAGTATGGATTTTTAAGAATGAAATCTGACAGAAAACTTACGAAATCCCATGCCAGTGAAGTAATTTGACTCATTACGACATTTCAAAGGATGGAAGTTTCTCGATTATTTTGAATTCTAGAAGATAGTGCTTCATTTAAATTGATAAACTACTGTATTTCAAACGACAATGGTTTGTCAACAAAGTCTGACAACTCAGAATAAAAAAGAACAAGTTTTGTTAATCTGAAAAAAAAAATCTATAGCTTCTTCATGATAAATTATATTCCTTATTTGGAATTTGAATTTGAATAAAAGTCTTTGATTTTAGATATATGATTTAATCAACATCACACTGTTGTTTTGAACTCGGCCCTGGTTTCAGCCCTTGGATAGTATTGGCCAGCGCCCTTCGGCTTTGGACGGATACCAACCGCTCGGGCTGATACCAGGGCTGAGATCAAAACAACAGTGTGAAATTCTATATTTATCAGGGTATCTCTGAGTTGACCATTTTTTCCCTTTATTTCAGGATCTGTGTTGACCGCTTTTTCCTTTATTTTAGGGTATCTGTGAAGGCATGACGTACGAGGAGATCCAAGAGATGCACCCCAAGGAGTTCGCCCTGCGTGACCAGGACAAGTTCCACTATCGGTACCCAGGAGGGGAGGTAACTACTCATATACATATACTACATATACTTAGTACAGTGCGTTGAGGTTAATTTTAACAAATTTAGGGTTACAATAAAATCATTTTCTTTCTTCATATGTTTATATGTATGACAAAGTTATCGGATATCATATTTGATTCTTTGCTTTGATAAATGCTTACAAGTTTTACTCTGTTTTCAGTCATATCAGGACCTTGTAGCGAGACTTGAACCCGTCATAATGGTAAGCCAATAGAATGTCTTTAAGGGGGCTGGATAGTCATGGTGTGTTTAAGGCTAAATTAACCTCCTTTTGAAGGAGAGCTCTATGAAAATATATAAGAAAACATTCAAATTCTTGAGGTAAAATATTAAGAATTTTGAAAATGACAAAAATTAGTAAAAAATGTCATGACTGTGTAAGATTTAAGGAATCTTCTGATGGATAATTTGTTTACCATCCAGCGTGCTTTAAATGTTTTATTACTTCAGAATCTCTTTCTGTGCTAGGTTAACATCAACATAGATAATGAAAATTTTTCTTTTTCAACACACACAAATTTCAGTCTTTCTGTATGTGCCCTGTAGCAAGTTTCAATTGTATTTTAGGAATTTCAGCTCTGACAATATTCCATTGATTAGTGATATTTTTGAAGTGGTTTATGGGACTTACTTGTATGTTTATTACCGATAACATTCCTCTCCAAAGATTTGTTGATATTTTTTTCAGGAGCTAGAGAGACAGGAGAATGTGTTGGTGGTCTGTCATCAGGCCGTGGCTCGATGTCTGCTGGCCTACTTCCAGGACAAATCCTCAGGTAATCCCCAAACCGTAATCTCTGAAACTCAGGTAATCCCCAAACCGTAATCTCTGAAACTCAGGTAATCCCCAAACCTTAATCTCCCAATATCAGGTAATCTCTAGACCTTGATAATACTTTAACCTTTATCCCTTAAAGCTCAGGTAATTCCCAATCCTCAAACCCCAGTTAAACCTTAACCTAAATCCCTGAAATCTCAGGTAATTCCCAATCCTCAAACCTCAGGTAATTCCGAAACCTCAGTAGAACCTTTTTAGTAACCTTAATCCCCATAAACTGAGTTATTTTCTTATTCTCAGGTAATCCTCAAATCCTTATTTTCTCCTGGGTAATCCCCAGATCTCAACAACCCTAACCTTAATCTCCAATACCTCAGGTACTAGTAATTCCCAAACCTCAGTTAATCCCCAAACCTGAACCCCAAACCACAGGTAATTTACAAACCTTGGGTAAACCTGAAACCTCATGGAATCCCCAAACCTTGGGTAATTTTCAATCCTCAGGGGACCCCCAGAGTGTGCCCAAAGATAGCCTGATATTTTTCACTGTGCAAAATCTATACAATCCCCAAAACTTAGTTGGTTTTGGGCCTACTTGTAGGTTTAGCGTAGTCCTCAAACAAAGCACTGAACTGTACAAGTGAAGCTTTAATATATCACTATTACGGACTCCATAAATGCAAAGACCATAATTGCTGAGACAGGACCTTCTTGTAGGCCAAAGTAAAAATATATGAAAAATATATATATGTTAAAATGTATGTCCCAAAAACAATGGCCCATCCAAACCTAATTTTAAAAAAACCTAAACAGTACAGTTATATGCTGTGCAAGTTTTCCAGGAAATGCTGATACCTGAAATGATACAAGCATTTTCTCCACCACCCATACTGGTATACAAGTTATCTTTTGATTGGTCACCACTGTAAGTGTCTGTTTCCAAACATTGCAATCCCCACCATGATGACGTGTCATGATCAGTGTAATAAATTAAACTGATAATCCATGTTGTTGTGATTTCATGGTGATTTTTTTGTGTTGAACCTCTTTAGAATTTGATACTGTAGATTCCAAATTTAAACACAAGGAATTATTATCCGCTTAAAATCGTGAGGAGCACATCTCGCAGATTTTAAAATCTAACTTTTATTTTTCAAACAGATGTAAATTAAACAAAAACAAAAAAATGGTTCACAATTTTATATTCTCGCGATTTGTTGCAAAATGGTGGAATCGCGGAATAAGGTATACTAACGTAAAATAAGGAATCTACAGTATTTAGTAACTTTGTATACCCTCATGGTTGTCGTTGTTGTTAATCTTTATTAATTTGAATTGTGTGTAAGTACTGACTTTTCTGCTTATACTGCCACATTTTCTTTTGCTGCTTTTTGATTTCTATATAAACATATGTTCCCAATTTTTTCTTTAATGGTTAATGAATTGAAGAAAATAACTTTAAAATAAACAAAGAATTAAAGCCAAGACTGGTGTTTTTCTGTTAATAAATCTGTTGTGGTATTAATTTGGGTAGATATATAAGGAAAATAAGGTTCGTTAAGGAGAATTTAAAGAGACAATTTAAGATTTAGTAAATTGAGTTTTGTAATTTACATGTATTAGTTTTCTGGAACAATTAAGTAAATGTTGTGGTGGTACAAAGTAAGTTCTGATCGGTGAGCATTTATATACAGTTTTATCTTCATTTTGAAGTATCATATATGTATATACTGTGACTTGTTTTTGCTTTGATATATCGTGCATTAAGGCTAGATTTAAAAATTTAGCAAACTAAATTGAATTTCATTAATAGCAGCTTTGCTTAGATCTATAGTCTATTATTACCATGCAGCCAATAGCTATAATTTTGATGAAAAAAAAAGAAGAAATGAGAATTTTTGCTGGGGGACAGTTTGCCTCACACTCCAACAGCGGCGCCTGTTATATTAGACATATAATTGTTAAATCACGCTGTTTATTTTATATCTCAAAATTAAGTTTAAGTTGTTGCATGTACGTTGGCTTGCATACCTAACATAGTTAAATTCTTTAAAATTCCCTTGTATTATGATTTCTAGAAACAAATATTTTGTTTCATTTACTTCAACTTGCTTATAATTTAATCTTATGTGAATAATATGATATGATACTAGAAATTTTGAATTATGTTTTGATTTAAAAAAAAAAAGCATTTGAATTTAGTCCTTTATGCATATTAAAGGATTTTCTGCAGTATTATGTTCACTAGAGAAAGATCTGTATGCAGTTTTAAATCACAGCCTCTATTTATTAATATGATAGAAATTAATTGATATGAGACGTGATTAAACTAAAGCAAATCAATTTGTTTAAAACTTGCTTTAATGTTTGCAACAACTCTTCGTGATATTGATGTGAAATTCTGTTTAACGTGTGAGATTGTACTATTATTTCGTTTTTGATAATAGTTTTATTTCATTTCTTTATTGACAAAAAATATATCCTTTTTTCACCCATTTTTCTTAGCGGCAAATGAAGTCTCTAACATAACAGACTCTAACATCACTTAGGTTTAATAGTTTGAAAAAATGAGTCATTGTAATCAATAAAAGAGTTTAAGGTCAAGATCAAGTAAAATGAAAGATGGCTACAGGTTAATTCAAGATATAAATTCTTTTGATGATGCTTCATAACAATAGCTTTGTTTGATAGAGTGTATCTGGGCTTAAATGTTTGGTTTACGAAATGAAAAACCATCTTTAAAACTGTCATTTTCTATGAAATATGAAGGAAATAAACGACGATTTCGGAGTTTTGTCCATATTTGACTAAAGAAATATACAGTAAAACACGGTTATAGCGAACACGCTTATAATGAATTGACGCTTACAGCGAAGTGAATTTCATTCCCAAAGTCTCTATTTCATGTTGTAAACTTGACGGATATAACGAAATACGCTTATAACGAAGTTAAATTGGCCGTCCCTGGGACTTCGTTATAAACGTGTTTTACTGTATCTATATATGCCAAAAGTCTCTCAAAATTGGCATCAAATACGCTCTTGACCTACTATTAAAATGATGTCAAATTGAATATAGGAAGCGGAATTACTTTTCTCATAATTTAATTTAGGATGTTAAGAAATGATTTCATTTTCTATATCTTTCCTTTTACTAGTAAGCCGGAAAGTACGGGGAAAGATTCATTGAATCAAGTATGACGTCATAGTGGTACTAGCACCAAACTTAAAATTTATACTTGATTTGACCTTTAAAAGGTCAAGATCTAATTAATGATTCCAAAGTATCTTTTTGGTGCTAGAACCATTATGACGTAACAATTGATTGATGAAATTTATTTCCCGTACTTTCGGCGATAAAGGAATTATGTAGAAATTGAAACAGTTTCTTCATATTCTTTTTTATCAAATCACGGAAAAGGTAATCTTAATACCTTTATTAGAATTGTCAACATTTTAAAGAAGAGGTCAATAGCTTGTTAAGTGTCGTTTATGAAGAGGCTGTAGGCATTCTAGATATATCTCATTGGTCAAAATCGGACGAGGCTCTGAGATTTGTTATGTATTTCCTTCATATTACTTAGAAATTGACTGCAAAAACTTTGAGTTTTGGTTGTGTATACCAGCTATTTAAGCCTCGGTACACCGTGTCATACAAAGCTAATGTTATGAAGCATCATTGAAAGAATTTATATCTTGCATTTCATAAACATGTAAGCATCTTTCATTAACTATATCTTGACCTTAAGCAGTGAAAAAGTAATTGGAACAGATCTGTATGTTTGTCGAAGATAAGACTACTGTATAAATTATACATGCAGCAATTAAAGCTTTTGTTGCACTGTAATTAGGGCATATTATTATTGTATTAATGTTGTTGATAAACACTTAAAAAGAGCTAGGGTGCCTCAATAACATTTTGGTAAACTTTCCAAATTCTAAATTGATCATTGAATCATTGGCAATTATATTGATATGGCTACGTTGATATCCGTTTATGAATATTTGATTGAAATGGATAATTATGACTAAATTGACAATTTTTTAAATAAACATGATTTTAGGAAATAGAATGTTTTTTCTCTCTAAATGCTTTTGTGGGGACGTTAAATTTCTTATTTCTAGATGAAATCCCATATGTGCCAGTTCCCAATGAAGCGGTGGTCAAAATGAGAATGTCGGGCAGCGGTTGTGAGTGTGAAAACATGCATCTGTTAGACCCCAGGTAGTGAAACGTCCTTAGCTTAGGCAAACTGGTAGAGCTTTAAGGGTGCTAATTCATCACGTTATCACTGTCTTTGATTTTAAAATGTTTGCTGTGCAGTTGATTGTAACTATGCATAAATGTCACAATAACAATAATGATATAACACTTATTACAATTTCATACTAAAGCAAAAAAAATGCTGAATACCTTCTCAAACTCTTTCAAACTAAGAAATTAGGTAGCCATTCATAGTGATTAGCTCTGTCATGTTTTTTTTAAAAGGAGGGATATTGAATGAAATGCATATCGAAGAAACACAGTTGATTCAGAAGACATTGAGTCAGTTACAATCTAAGTGAACAAAGAACAAACAGGTGTTTTATATGTTCAATTCAATATGTTGCGCAAGGAGGATCTAGAAAATTTTTCAGAGAGGGAGGGGGGTTTGAGGGATATCTATTTTTTCTGGAAGGGGTCTGAAACCTATTTTCGGTAATTTTTAACATGTGAATCCCCCTGATCCCCTCTAGATTTGCGCATACATTGGCACAGTGTTTCATTCTTTGGACAAACACAGAATAATTATCAAACGTTGTCTATGCAAGACATTAAAAGCACAAGCACCTGACGTTATATATTTTTCTCATAATAAAAAAAATACTCCGCTTTCCTAATAATTAGAAAAATGGAGTATTTTTTGTATTATGAGAAAAATATATAACGTCAGGTGCCTGGGATTAAAAGGTGATGAAAACCATGGACGCTGCTGACTTCTGAGACCTTTGTGTTTAATAAAATACTCTGACGTTCTGACTACCAGCGTGTCTTTACGCATGTTCTCCATTTATTGGTGTGCCTTTAAAGGGGCATGGTCACGATTTTGGTCAAAAATTATTTTTTTGATTTTAATTTTTATAATGCTTCAGTAAGGCATTTATAATTGGCAACCAAAATTTGAGTGTCATTTGTTGAGTTATAGGCGAGTTTCAGAGCTTACAATTCCTCACTATGTAAACAAAGCTTTTGTTTACATTTTGAATGTTGAAGTGAAAATTCGAGTTTTAGACCAAAAATGAATGTGTTTATGGTTAGGAACTGTTTATTTATGCTTAAAAAGAATAAGAATAAAGACAAATCATCTTGAAAAAGATTTTTACTGGTATATTGAACCTATGTAAACAAAAACAGGGCACGAGCCTTGTTTACATGACGAAGAATTGTGAGCCCTGTATCTTGCTTAAAACTCATCGACTGGCACCCAAATTTCATTTGATCATTAGAAATGCATTCATAAAGCATTGTAAATAATAATCAAAGTACCGAAGAACTGACTGGAGTTGATTTTATCGATGGTTATTTTTTTTAAAATCAATGATATGTTATTTTGCTTGACAAGTACAGGTAGTTTCTAATCTGTATTTGAATTACGCACATTTTTATAACATGAATTTTGGGACTTTTTCGACACAAGAATGTTGATGAAACCCCATATGAATCATGTTAAGTATTATTTCAAGATATGATAAATTAAATCAAACTATGTATCAGTGATAGAAATATTTCTTGAAAATTTAGGGATCCAAGCAATATTGAACTCTCGTCTCGTTCAACCAAACGCTCGAGTTGAACGAGAGTATATTGAACTCTGGCGTAAAAATACATACAACTACAAAAAATATCTAAATTGTTCGTACCATTTAAAATCTGACTATTTTCAAGGTATTTATATATATGTTTCCTTGAAAAACAATGCTTAAGCATACATTATTTCGGATTTATCAATTATTCTCAAGAACTAATATTTGTCAGCGGCGATGATTTGTGCTTTGGTCCAAACACTGTTTCACATTCGGTTTGTCAGAGTAACTGCATAGGAGAGTTGATCAAAATTAACTCCCAAAAACAGAAAAATAAAATTTGACCAAAATCGTGACCATGACCCTTTAAACTCAGTTGCTGCAGGGTATTGGTATATCTCTTACATTTTTTGTTGTTGAAAATCTTTATTCTCAGAAATTGTCATACATATTTGTTTTTGAGTGAGATCTCACTGTATAATGCATTGTTGTGTCCACTCTCTGGTCCCATAGTATTGGGTTGTCTTTAAACTCTTCATTCTCGAAGTTGTGGATTTATACCTTTTTGTTTTTAGAAGGAGTATTCGCTTTACATTCCTTGCGTTCAGATTCTCTCTTTATTATTCTCGTACTTGTATATGATTTTTAAAGTATCGGTTTGTCTATGCACGTAAATTCCCACAAACTAATGGAAAGGCTAAATTCAGTGAGGCTAAATTGTTAGTGAGATGGTACAATTCTATTCTTCAGCAGTCATTGTTTCTGTAACCTAAAGTCATTAATGATTTCTGTGACTAGAGTTATACCAGCTGGGCCTGAATTCTTACACTGTGATGTTTCCTATTATCGCACAAATCCCTGTACAGCACAAACACAGTTTGGGAAATCATGTAGCTTTATAATGTGCTACACCAGTTGGTCGGCTTGCTTTCCTGTTCAAGAGTGATTTTTACCAGTAGCAATGTATTGAACTCAATCATTGGAGTCCATATTAGCTAATTATGCCCATGTAACGCTTGAGTGTAAGGTTCTGAATATGGACAACATGTCAAATGTCTTGATCAGGACAGAAGATCCACAATTTGTATTCCCAAAAGAATAATAAATATTTAGGGGGGGATTTTGGGAAACACTCCATTTATTTTGAAAAAATTATGCAGGGTGATGAACTCCCAATGTTTAATGAAAATGTATTTGTCATTTGATTGCAAAAGGTTTCAAGCAATGCAAGACTTCTGTTTATTATTTCTGTTTAGCTTTTTCCTGTTAGGCGTAATTTCATGTACCTGAGTTTATTTCTTAATTGTCTCTATGCATTTATGTTCTAGAAGACCTGGCCTATCTCAAGGTCCCACTTCACACTGTCATCAAGCTGACCCCAGTAGCTTATGGCTGTAGAGTGGAGTTTGTCAGCCTTAACATTGACGCTGTCAACACACACAGGGAAAAACCAAAGGTGAGAAAACAATAATAGTAGAAATCAACCTGACTTTCACCTGTAATGAATTTGTTGTGTATAACTTAGTACAGTTTGTTTGTTGTTTACTTGTTTGTTTAGGTTGATTAAGAAAGCAACAATTTTGCATTTTTTCAGAACGTGAAACCTGATAGAAGCATTAACGAAGCTCTGGAGACCGTACCAGAGCATATATGAGGTCGTCATAGAAAAACTCCAGGACAAAACCATGGTAACTATGTATCTGAAGTTACCATTAACCAAAGAGACAGGGATATACAACATCGTCATCTAAACCAAAAAATATGGCAACACATGAGATTTATCATAAGCGGGTGAAATTTTCAGATAAAAATCCCAATATGTGTGCTGCTAGCCTAGGAATGAAAGGAGTTTTCAGTTCTGGTATTTTGGTCATCTCATACATACACTAAAATGGTGTTTCTGACTGAAATCAACCGAACAGTACGATTTCAGTTTGTTACAGATTACATTGACAATGCCAATGATGGACCGTGTCTTTGTCATACACTCTTGTCAAACGGTTACTTTTTTTAACTGAATGGTTATTGTGTTTTCAGTTAAGATTTTTATGTTCTTTTGCATATGATAACCTATGTTTTTAAGATGATTCATTTTGACTGTGATATAAATGGAAATAGAGTTAAGAATATTTAGAAAATTTATTTTGAATTCCAATATCCTGTTTTCTTTATATATTAAAACCTGCCAATTCTTCTCATTATGAATGAAAACGAAACCCCAACATATAACCAAATTCTTGTCTGTTTTATTTTTATTTTTTCATTTTTTATAAACCTTTGGACCACAGTTTTAACCAATATCTAAGACCAATGGTTTGTTTTTTCTGAAATAATCTTCGAATTCAATTTTAATTAAAGCCTAAGGCATTATATTTACATTTTTCAGTGGCTTTGCCTGTGATAACACTACGTATCGATTTTGTACTATAAAACCCATAACTTCAAATAACGCCAAATTGAGGCGCCAGCGGGGTTTGCTTATTTTATATTTAAATATTTAATCGTACAATGGCACAAAATTATATAAAAATAAGTAATAAGGAATCATTCTTTGAATATTATGAGGTGATAATTTCGGTCGGGGCGTGATCAAATCTATCATAAAGCCCTGTGGGCTTTATTGGATTTGATCACGCCCCGACCAAAATTATCACCTCATAATACTCAAAGAATGATTCCTTATTCCTTATATAAATGCTGCAAAAGTACACTACACATGATTTTTAGGTATTAAGAAAGGACTATATGTTGGATTTTGATTTCAGAAGCAATAATTTAAAAAGATCTGAATTATATCTGCTTCAGTGTTCCAGTTATGGCCATTTGATAGAGTAACTACTTTTTAGCTCACCTGAGCTGAAAGCTCAAGTGAGCTATTCTGATCACTTTTTGTCCGTCGTCCGTCTGTCCGTCCGTCCGTCCGTCCGTCTGTCCGTCTGTCCGTCTGTCTGTCCGTCTGTAAACTTTTTACATTTTGAACTTCTTCTCTAAAACTGCTTATCCAATTTCAACCATATTTGGCACAAAGCATCCTTATGGGAGGGCGAATATAAATTGCAGAAATAAAAGTCCGATCTGTATTCAAAGCGGAGAAAACCTTGAAACTGTAGAAAAAGGGGGGTGCATTTTTAAAAATCTTCTTCTCAAGAACTACTGATTCCAATTCAACGTAGTTTAGCATAAATTATCCTTATGGGAAGGAAAACATAAATTGCAAAAATTAAGGTCTAATTCTGTTTCAAATCTGAGTTATTACGAAAATAATAATAAAGGAAAGGCGTGTTTCAATCAGTTTAATAGCCTCGGATTCGGCATCCGGTAAAATGGGTAGACAAGACTTGGCCTGGGCAAAACAAAAGATAAGCAGTTATTAATCTGCCAATCTCATTTAAATTTCAGGATATTTGATGGACCAGTATATTTGTATTTGCTGTAAATATTGCTGCAAAAAAATGCGTATTTGGAATTGACGATTGCCGATGTGCCCCGGCTTTTATTTTGCCACGGCCCGGTTTTGCTTTCCCATTTTACCAAGACTCGTATTCCATACTTCTAAAACGAGGTTCTTTGTTTAAAGCAGCCATGACATTATACGAAAAAGGGTCGATCTGACTATGATGAATTTGCTTGTTGTGCAACAGTTCGCGTATGAAGGGAAATTTTTGAAACATGAAAAATATATTGGTGCCGATTTTGTGAAGTAAATTGAGGCTAAATAATTCAATGCGTTGACAGTTTTCACACATGACGTTGATGTTAGCTTGTTCTGATTTTTGTTTCGTTTTCATTATTTATGCTTTGTAACCTGGAAACTGTCGTCTGTATTTCGTGATTTTTACGTATCAAATCAAACAGAGACTTCGGTAAATCAAACAGTTACGTTAATTGTTTACCTGCGCAAATTAAGCAAAATCTGATGTAGGAGTACTGAAATACAATTCATTCTATCGGTAATTCGGTATTATTTTTTGCGTAATGGTAGATTAATGCAATAGGGTTTTGTTGAGATGCTCGGCATTTTCTCTAGTTTATTCAGTTTAAATAGAGTTTGATATCGCTTACGGAAATATGTAGGTATATACATGTATATATATGATTCATTTCGAAAAAATAAATTGTGTTCTTTATTTGTTATACATGTAGTGCATGTTTCTTGTGTTTAATTGTTAACAATTTCTATTTACTAACCATTTTTGAGTGTTTGCTTCGAATTATAAGCAAGATACAGAGACTTGCTAACAATTCTATGTTTGTACACAGATCTTAAAAGCTAAAGATTAAATCAAAGTACTGACAGTACTGAAAAGCGCTAACCCAGCTTCTGTATGTATATAACAGATATATGTATATAGCATTTCAGCTTCTGTATACGCACTATATTTCCTCATCACTGCATGACAGTCCCTGCAATGATGTATGTAAGCCCCGTACATTAATTTCACAATAACCCGTAAATTAGATTCACAATAGCCCGTGCAGTTATGTGCATAAACCCATGAAACTGGTTCCCTAACCAGTTTAAATGATGTATACTTTTGCTTATAGGGGGCGGTTATTCGATGCACCGGAAGTTGAAGTCTAACGACAATAAAGGGCTGAGCTATGCTTAGCGCTTTAAAAAGTAAAAAAATTGTCAATATTTATGACGAAAATTTTCAAAATCTGTTCTTCCAGAAACCAACTTATTGAATTGTAAACTTAACCTTTTTAGCTCACCTAAAAATGGGGCCACCATGGGGGGTCGAAGTTTAGCAAATGAATATATAGAGTAAATCTTTAGAAATCCTCTTCTCAGAAACTAATCGGCCAGGAAAGCTGAAACTTGTGTGGAAGCATCCTCAGGTAGTGTAGATTCAAAGATGTGAAAATCATGACCCCTGGGGATAGGGTGGGGCCACAATGGAGGGTCGAAGTTTAACATATGAATATAAAAAGTAAATCTTTAAAAATCTTCTTCTCAGAAACTAATTGGCCAGGAAAGCTGACACTTGTGTGGATGCATCCTTATGTAGTGAAGATTCAAAGTTGTGAAAATCATGACCCCCGGGGGTAGGGTTGGGCCACAATGGGGGATCGAAGTTAAACGTAGGAATATATACAGTAAATCTTTAAAAATCTTCTTCTCAGTAACTAATTCGAAGGCAAAGCTGGAACTTGTGTGGAAGCATCTTCAGGTAGTGAAGATTCAAAGTTGTGAAAATCATGACCCCTGGGGGTAGGTTGGGGCCACAATGGGGGATTGAAGTTAAACATATGATTATAAAAAGTAAATCTTTAAAAATCTTCTTCTCAGAAACTAATTAGTCAGGAAAGCAAAAACTTGTGTGGAAGCATCCTCATTTAGTGTAGATTCAAATTTGTGAAAAGCATGACCCCTGGGGGTAGGTTTGGGCCACAATGGGAGGTCGATGTTTTAAATAGGAATAAACAGAGTCATCTTTAAAAATCTTCTTCTCGGAAACTAATCAGCCAGGAAAGCTGGAACTTGTGTGAAAGCATCCTCAGGTAGTGTAGATTCAAAGTTGTGAAAATCATGACCCCCAGGGGTAGGGTTGGGCCACAATGGGGGGGGGGGTCAAAGTTTAACAAAGGAATTTATAGGGTAAATCGTTAAAAATCTTCTCAGAAACTAATCAGCCAGATGATTCTTTATAATTGTTAAGACTTTGGCCCCAGGACAATTCTTTGGCCTCACGAGAAGGTTGAGAGTTTACTGTACGTTTGTATCCCATATATAAACTATTGTTAGGGATCTTTTTGAGAACTGCAATACTCAACACATGATATGACTATAAAATCATCCTGTTAGAAAAATGACTAATGATTATAAACATAAGAATATCCAGGGGAAAATGGATTTTATTTATACAGAATTTACATGAATTATTGTATATTGTCCAGATAGTTTGTATTATGACTCCATTGAGCTGATTTTATCATACCTATTGTTCCTCAGGTGAGCGATGTGGCCCATGGGCCTCTTGTTATATTTGTCCTTACAATCACTGGTTGGTGTAGAGTTTTTGGTAGTTATCATGAATGTGTTTTGCAATGTCTATTTATATGAATCCTCACAGTTAAACATTTTCACTTTGATATGTTATCATATATACATGACTGTCCATTGTCCATGTAATTTATTGTACATGTTTCTGTAAAAGTTGGTTTCCTACCAGGATATCTTTGTTTTAACATAAATTATAGAAATTGGGGTGAATTTATTACACTCTCTAAAAATAAATGATTTATGTAATATTACTGATGAAATAAAATACGCAATACTTTTGTTTTATTGTGAATTCATTGCATTGGTTGGTTTTTGTTGTTTGGTTGGTTCTGCATGTCGAAGTTAGACTCGGAAATGTGCTGTACATTTAATAAACAAAAATATTTCAAAATTCCATATTGGAATAATAGTATATTTAATTTGAATTAAAATAGTGAGACTCACTTTTTCATTTTAGTAAATATATTCTTGATTGCCTTTTAGAATACTTCGTGTAATATTGTATTACATGTACTTGTATTTTCAAATTAATGACAAAAGTCATTGGGTACCTTGAGGTGATATCATCATTAAAACAGTGGATTCACATGGTGAAATATTGTTACAAGTTGAGTGCATTGGACACATACTTACAACTGTTTGGAAGAATTTGGTGTAATCTTTCTCTCTTAATACAAAATGAAATAAAATATAAGAATCTGGTAAAACTGATGGCAAAAAGTACTGATATTTGTAATAAGAGTTTTCATTAGTTATTTTAGCTATCAAAATTGCATCATCTGCAATAGTTTTTTTTATGAAAAAATAAATGAACACATTTTTCACCATGTATAAGGAAATACATGTATAGCAAACTCTAACTCATGATTTGTTTATAATTAATAAGTAACATCGCTATCGCAGATAAAGAAGCAGATAGATGAATTCCGAAAGTCGGCCCTGCTGACACTGTTCGAGATCTTTCTGATGGCAAGACAGGCAAACTGGGGGAACAGAGAGGCCAGCTTCTTCAACATCAGCTGGGTCATAAAGACCATGGAGGAAATGAGGATGACGGTACGTACTCTCTCTCTCTATCTCATACAAGATTGAAGGGCTCACTCTCATACAAGATTGAGGGCTTCTCTCTCTCTCTCTCTCTCTCTCTCTCTCTCTCTCTCTCTCTCTCTCTCTCTCTCTCTCTCTCTCTCTCTCTCTCTCTTTACACACGCATGTGGTTATTGTTGCCTATCTGTTCTCTCTTTCTGTATCTTTCCCCCTCTCTCTAATTCTCTCTGTTTCTCTCTGTCTGTCTGTCTTTCTCTCTCTCTCTCTCTCTCTCTCTCTCTCTCTCTCTCTCTCTCTCTCTCTCTCTCTCTCTCTCTCACAAACAACATTGAAGGCTTCATATAATGTTAAATTAAAGTTATAAATGTAAAAATTTCTGAATACATATTTCCCAAGTGAAAAACAGAGATTTTTTTTTTTTACATTTTTCTTCAAATATATTCAAGATTTCAAGAAAACTAATTCCTAAAGAATCAAAGAATTCAACTGACGTATTTATAAATTCCATTAACAGGAAGGGTTCGTGGAGAATGTGATCGACCAGATGATGAAGTTTATCGGGCCGACACGTAAAGACGCTCTGATGCCTCAGGAGGCGGTGACTCTCTATGTACAGTTCTCCGTCCTACAGACTTTTCTACACTACAGTCCCAAGATCTCCGCCTTCATCCGCAGCCACTATCTGGAGGAGTTCAAGTAATAAGAAAAATATTTAAAGTTCTAACCATGAATTCATTAATACTTAATTAGAATTATATATCTAGAGAATCTAGCAGTTGGGACCATAGGAATTCGAATCTCAAGTGATCAAAGCTCAAGATTTATGTAAATTGTAGAGCACCACAATTAACAGTTAATACTCTAGATTTGTGTGATCATTACATTATCTGAATATTAGGATATTTCTATGTTTATCCAATCTCTAAGTTGTTTAAAGCAATATGAGCTGTATTTTTTGGAATTTTAGTTTGCTGCAAAAACCTGCTAGTATGATAAGTCTGCCTGTAACTTAAACTTTTATGATAAATAAGATTTGAAAAAATCATTTATTTTTGTCAGGAGAAAGATTTCACTTATAAGGAATATATAGCAGATCAATTTTTGTACAGGACGACAATAATTCAATTTTGCTCCAATTAAGGCTTGTTAATGGCTTTTCCCACAAAAACAGAGCTAACAGAAATTTTAAAACCATGATAATTTTTGTCATTTTAGTAGAAAATAACATTTTCTTTGAAAAAAATTACAACATGAAAATTGCAGCTCATATTGCTTTAAAATTCTTTGAATGCAGAAAAAATCTGCTATGTTTTGTTCAAAAGAAGAGGATATTTCAATGAACAATTTTAATTGCATTCAGACTATCTTTGATGACATATTTACATGGACATTTATTTTAAGCAATATATTACCTATATTTAGATACTTATTCAATTCCTAGTTGTGATGGAAAATGCTCCCGACGTTGAATACATGACCTTTAACCTTTCAATGTGTTTCTACTTTCAGGTACTTTGTGCAGGTGCCTGTGGTGATGAAGAAGCTGCCCCAGTCCTACCCCATCTGTATGATCACTGTGACCCTCATCGAGTCGGTCACCAACAAGGTCCTTGACTCGGGGACCTCCATCTTCCCCAAATCTCCAAGGTAGCATCACATGACCGTCATGTGACCTCACATCACATGAACACATGTCACAGGGTGGTGATTTATGATTGGTCACCGGCAGAAACATGACACGCTTTGATTGGTCAGATCTGAGATCTGATACAGTTCGTTGCTGCAGCTTGTCTTTTATATCACGGCTTGCACCTCAACAGAGCGACTTGTGATAATTTTATGGACTATTATTTATTTTTCAGAATTTTTTAAAATGTTTTTTCTTGCAAAGAGGTGACAGACTTTATCCATGGCATTATGAAGTATGACATTTGCAATATTTATTTACATGTATGTTTGTCTAGATATTAATCCCATGCTTGTTTGTCAGTTTAGAGATATTTTAATTATTAATTCAATTAATTTTAAAAATTTATATTTGAATTTATATTTATACATGTGTCGCAGTGCCTTTGATGGCACTTTTTGACTTTAGATATATATTTAGATATATTTTACTTCATTGTAGATTTATTTGATGGTAGGCTATCGTTCAATAAATGCTTACATAGTGAATAAGTAACGAAGTTAAGAAAACATGAAGCCCACACCATCCTGAGGTTTGTGCGTGTATGGAGGCTCTCAGTACTTATCTTAATCATTCAGTGGTACTACCATAAGATTCACAATTACATGTAACCATTTGTAAATTTTTGTAAACAATATACATGTAAGGTTTTAGAAATAATGATCAAAATACCTTTGAACACAAAAAATGATTGAATTATAATAGTTTTGAAGTTATATTCTTAAGGTGACTGCTTAACTGGACAATTTACATGTGACTGTAAAGTTTTGACCTTTAATTAGGCCTAGGTAAAAACTTAACACTAATTATGTTACATAATATACAAAGAGGCACATTGTCATCATATTTTTTTTTTAGAAATCCCAAAAGTATCATGTAACAATGCTGTTCATTTGATGACATTCATTTTATGAGTCAGTATATTTTGGGGTCAAATACTTGTTAATGCCCATAAGATATTATGTACAATGAACATCTCTCTCTCTCTCTCTCGCTCTCTCTCTCTCTCTCTCTCTCTCTCTCTCTCTCTCTCTGACATAAAGAAACCATTCAGCTACATGTTTAAGTTTAGTGTAAAATTTGATTGACTTATTTTGTGAGTTCAATAACTTTTCTAATATGTTTTACGGTGCGACCGTTGGGGCGAGCACAGCATGTGATCAAACAATGAATTATAATAAATTAATAAAATAAAATTAACAACGTGAAATTTGAATGCCAAAAAATAAAACATACCTATTTTTCAGTAAATTTTCATTATTCATAGTTTATAAGATTTGTTATAATTTATTTATTTATATGTAGAACAATAGTTTAATCTCAGATACAATGTTGTTGAGTAATTAAGATTTTAATATATAAATATTCATTGCACTGCAGTAGACATTTTTTCTTAAACTTAAATATAAAACTTGACTCATCATAGAGCCCCCCCCCCCCCCATGCTAAATTTTTTTTCATTTTTGTCAATTTATACATAGAAAATCGACTTACCATGGATTTGCCCCTCCACTTAAAAAAAAATAATTAATGTTTAATTTTATTTTTAATTTACGCTTAAAAATATTTGCTTTTCATGTTAAAAGAACAAGGTGTTGTCCCCCCCCCCCCCCCCCCCCGCATGTAATAAATGGAAGTGAAAATAAAGAAACCATTGAACTGCTAAAGGGCTGAAGGATTAGAATTTTCATGATTTATTTTTCTTTTTGGATGAGGCTGCCATCCACCCACCCACCCCCTTTAAAAAAAGGCGCTGCTACGTATAACGTACGTTTCAGGAAATTACCGTAATTATAGTGAATAAAATATTTGTGAGCATTCATCCAAATTAGTGCAATTTACAACTGTTTCCTGTATCTGAAGAAATGTCCTTATTCGTCAGCTGTTCTTTATCTTAGCCTTTGCAAGATTTTGAGAGGATTTCGGTCATTTCAGCAGATTTACAATAACTTCAATTAGAGTAATTTCCCCTTATCAGTGCTTATTGTGACGTCAAAGCTGACGTTGGTTAAGTGTCGTCTTACTCTTTAAATGGTAACGGGTGGTTTCGCTCCGATCACTTGTTCGCCCTGAGAGGTTTTGCGCCGAGTGGTTTCGCCCCTTTTCAATATATGATATAGGTATTATTAACGATCAATGATTACCTGTATTTATCGATCTAAGCAAACCCCAAATACTTGCTAACGTTGTGTTTTATGGAATAATTTAAAATTATCGTGATTTTACGTAATCGGGCTGTCTTAATTAATGCCTTTTCATAAACATTTGTGTATAGTGAAGGCATTTTTAGCCAATTTTCCTTGAGCCATTATATGTCCGTGATTTCACTTAGTTATGTAAAATTTTAACATTACTTACATTGCTTTCTTAATGCCTTTATGGACATTTGTAATGTCATTGTCATGGGAGTGAAATCATTTTTTGCAAATTTTCCGTGATTTCACTTAATTATGTATAATGTTCATAGGTTTTGTTAATTAATTATGTAGTATTCATCTTGTATATATAGATAATTATGCTGTTGTGATCTTTATCATCTATTACTCTTTAACTTAATTATATGGTGAACAGACGAACAGAAGAAGACATGTAAACTTTTATAGATTTGTAATATAAAAGTCATAGAAAATATTGAGAAAACACATCAACATACATCAACACATATTAAAAAAAAAGCACTAGTGATTGAGGAGGTAGGTGCACTATCAAAGTCAAATTCAAAGCACTAGTGATAGTCTATTAGTTCACTATGGGTGTCACTCGCACACTTAATTTGCACTGTCGGAAATCACAGTAGTATCAAGTCACTCGCATGGAGCATACACGGTACCGCACAACCGTAGAAAGTGTCCAGTTGACAACTGTCCTGCATCATACTGCTCCCAGGCCTCCGTCAATTTCTTCTGGGTTGCAGATGATGACTGTCTTACATCCCTGAAGAGGTTCTCGCTGGACACACGAGTCTCCACCAACTTTGCCTCATGCAAAAGAAGAGGGACAAGCTTGTAGAAGGTGCATCCCCGATGTCCAGCTTTGCCGTTGACCCTGTGAGGCCAACCTTTAATAAATACAAATAATATATTCATTAATGCCATTTTCCAAAAATACAAAAAGAATCAGGTTAATAATAATAATTTTTATTATTAATAATTATATGCAGTTATTGTTCACAAGTCAGTTTACTTTTTTTTAAATAAATACTTTTATGTATATCTCTAGAACACAATGTTTAAATTCATTTTCAAAAAATAACAAAATTATTATCACAAAAATTATTTGGAATATATAATCACCTTCTACATCATTGTTGGTCCTGACGGCCTGGCGGTAGACGGTCCATGATGATGGGTGGAAGACGGAATGGTTCATCCACTGTCTGTCGATGTAACCCACCAGGGACTGGAGGGGCTCTGTGTTGGCTCTCTCCTTCAATGTCTGGAATGCGGCGGGGATGTCTGGTGAAGGTAGGAAGGGTAAGGCCATAAGCTGCTTCAGGTAGCGATGAGTAGCCTCCCTCTTCATGTATGTGGCTGCAAGGCCCAACTCCTGGATGTGCCTCCATACGGCCTGGCACCAATGGAATGTGCATCCCTTGGTCACAGCATCAGGGAATACTGCAGAAATGGCATTCCAGGCACCTGTAATAAAATAAGATTGGTCCAGATAAGATGTGGACTGATCCTCCGTGCTAGGTTGTTCTACATCAGGAGCTCCACAGTCTCTGCAATGCCACAAAATCAACCCATTACCATTACCATTCATGGTGTCCACATACAGCTCCTTGGAAATGTCTACAAAATAAGGACAACATTTACTATGTGTGTGTGTGTGTGTGTGTGTGTATATATATATATATATACCGGTGTGTGTATATATATATATATATATATATATATATATATATATATATATATATATATATATATATAAAGAAATTTAGAAGATGCATTACAAAGTATAGATTCAGTATTATATATATCTATTGTATCTCACAATATTTTATATGTATGTTGTTCTCCATAGCGAGAGTGCACGCTGAAAGATGTAACATTTTATTACATATACATTTAAATTACGTTTATAATTTGAACTTACTTGTGTGGCACAACCTGTGTTGCCAACGATTACAACTATCACAGCACATCGCATGTTGATTCCATCGAACCTGAGTATCAAAGATGAGAAATATGTCAATAATCATTATCAGAAATTCAGAACAATAAGTCTTTGAATACGTATAATGTTAATTCATTTTCATTCAAGTTTTTAAAATCAGTCTTTGTTTAAAGAATAAATTATAATTGAAAAAAAAATTGTACTCCTTTTTTACCAATGTATTTTGAAGTGATTTTATTGAATGAAAAATGTACCATGGCAATATATGTCTGAAGCAGAATAAGATTCCAAACTATGTTGATCTATTATATTATTTGAGTTTTAATTACAAGATAGAGAAATATGCATCAGTTCAAACATTTCAACTTAGGAAATTTGAAAAATGCTGGTCACAGCTTAATTTCTTTTCTTTATAATTGTCTAACAATATTATACAGAAGTGGAAATTGCTATGAATACTATTATTTCATTTATTTATTTTTTTAGCCATTTAATATACAACCTCAGGTTCATTTACTAAGTCTAATATATACAACACCAATATTATTTCTAATAATCTACTTTTTGGAAGTGATAAACCTTAGCAATTAACCATCTTTTTTCTATCTTTTTTTTTATTTTCATTTTCCTATCATAAGCTATCTGTTTTGTTTATTTTTTTTTGCACTGTACCTCCTTCCAATGCTATTTATAATATTAATCTATTATACAAAATTCAGTTGCAATATTTATGTATATATATCTTATATAAAATTATATAATTACTCATATTATGCCTTGACTACAGGAGAGAGCATAAATAGGCATTATGCCTGCTGTTCAATCCATTTCAATGTATCTATATACTTGAATAAAATACTTCTTAAATTAAATTAATATTATTTAAATTATTTATATCTCTTTCAAAATTATACTAAGGACACTTCATAAAACAATGTTTAGTCTATGTATGCATTTCTTTTTTAATATATTTATATGATATTATTATTATAAAATCAATATTATTCATAAATCAATAAATAAACTTTATCAAATAGTATTAAAGATTTAATAATTAATTTTCTTTTTGTTATTGCTATTTCTATACTGTATATCAACACTATTTGATATATATTTGCAATTACTCTGTCTGGAATAAGTCTGGAAAATGTAATATTTAATTTAACAAGGGAAAATTCTTCTACATATATATATGACCATTATAATCAGTTTATAAAATATGACATTGGTAATATATATATATATGCAATGGCCAAATGGACATAAAAAAAATATCATATAGCTTGCAAAATAGAAAATATTCAAAGTCCGATTGAAAATATAATGAACACATTAATTTAACATGTATATGCGAGCATCTTATGGAATTTTATGCATTATTAATATCATTTTATAATCTATCATATCATATAATGCATTATATTTAGGTACTCACCAACTTATGGCAGTAGAGACAGCATTCACGAACCATTTCTTCGCTATACTCTTTCAGAATACTGGTTCCAAAAAAACGCGCTAACGAATTCTTGAGATACTCATAATTTAGTTCTCCAAATTAGATCGCAAGCAAAGCTATTTATTTAACGGTTTTATTGATGATGGATTAATTGCCGACTAATTAAACTGCTCAGGCAATGTGTTTAAATTATTGTCTAATTAAACTAAATCACTTTCTAAAACATTTAATTTACCACTTATGTATAGATAGAAATAATTTAAATTACATATTTAAAAACCAAAGCAACAAGCAGTGTGAATTGTAGTGTTTATTAATACAATCGGGGCGAATCCACTCGGGGCGATCATGTATTCGGAGCGAAACCTCTCAGGGCGAACAAGCGATCGGAGCGAAACCACCCGGATTCCTTTAAATCTCCCCTGAGAAATAAAAGTATGCGAAGTATGCTGTTTTATTTACTTAAAAAGCATGATGTTCTTAAAATAACACATCTTATAAGCTTTTCAAAGGTTTTACTTTGATTCTCGGGAGAACGTGATGTTGGAACGTGAGGTTGGAAACCATTGGTACTATGAATTGTGGGTCAAAATTTACTGACTCCGAAAAAATATATCGGATCAATGTGTAAACGTTTGTGACGTCACACGATTATTTTTGATTGAAAGTGTACTGAGGTGAACTTTAGAGGTAACATTGACTTTATGTCGCTTACATCGTTATTGTTTTTACTGTCTAAATTTGTCTTGCTGATTCTCGTGAGAGTGTGAAGAGATAAAAATTGTCATGATTACAGGGAACTACTGGGACGATTAAAACGATGCATTACTGGTCCGATTTACTGACGCCAAAAAAATCCGTTGAATGAATGTGCAACTAGTCCGAATTTTCTATTCACACACGCCTTGCCGGTAGAGCTCGCTTCGCGCCGGCGCTGCGCGCCGGCGAGCTGCGCTCGCTATTATTTCTGGTTTATATTTTCCATTAATGAATTTGAAATTTTTGAATCTTCTATTAATGAAGTTTGACATTAAGAACACTATAGAAAATCTACATGTTCATGTAAATCTTTTATTTTTTGTAGGCTGGCGTTATGATCACAAGTTCACATCGCTGTCATACTGGTCAAAGGGAAGCAACTCATTACAATTTTTACACAAACATTTTAGTCACTGATATCCATTGCATTCATTGGGAAATGGTCTTTTTTCAGTTTTTATGAGTACCTGTTGAATTCTTATAAATGTAAGTTCATGTGTTATTGCAATCTTACATACCCTGTTAGATGTGTTTTTTCTCATTTTTATGATATTTATAACCACAAAATAATTAAGTTTTTGGTACATGTAATATTTTCTTCTACTAAATAATGCTATGTGTAATTTTTGAAGGCTTAAAGTTACCTCTTAGTGAACTCGCCAACAAAATAAAATTCAAAACTATGTACAGTTGTTTAAAGAGGCAAAAATTGCTTCTTTGAAATGAATGGGATAATATTAGATATGGAATAGCATAGCAACAAACATTTACCTGGCAATATGTTCACAGAGATGTCTTATACAGAGCCCAGTAATGTGGGACTGGTTTATCTCCCTTTTCTATTTCAGCTTCAAAGTGCCAAAGTGATGTCTTATTGTGAAAAAAAGTGGTGTTACTTGTACAAGTAATGTCCATCCTCATTACAGTTCTCGTCCATTAATTATTTAATTAATGAATTAGCTAGTTTAGTGTCAGCCATAGTTATGTCTGTCTCAATGTGATTTTTACTACGAGACGTAAGTATCAATTAAAGTTTAACAAATTCCTTCTGTTGTTATTCTTTGGACTTTTGAAATCATAAGTCAGTTCATGTTTTATGATATTTATTAAGCACACTTATCGTATAGTGGTATCAAATCAATGTACAAATTCTTAATCAAATCATAAGCATAAAAATCAGTAAATAGAATAAGCAATTGTTAATATATCCAGTAGCATCCTTTCAGGTCACAGTTCATAAGTGACTTAAAAAAGAAGTCCATTGTTAAAGGTTAATTACAATTAAGAGTCTTGCATCCGTTGACCACTTCCAAAGTCCATACTACTATTCCTGGTCATTCCGCTGATGCCACGAATTCAAACTACGTCGGTTATTCTTTTCGACAATGATCTTTAACATTGTTCTCTATAAACTTTTCTCGTATCGAGTGCACAACAAGCTAATGACTAATTAACGTTAAGCAGAATACAATCATATAATTATATTTCATATATATGGCTATCTGGTTACATAAGACGCAAGAATCAATTAGAGTTTAACTAATTCCACATCTGTGACTTCTTTATAAATTATATATCTAAGTTGGGTAGTTTATAATATACAGGTAAGAAGAAGGGGGGGGGGGGGGCTGCCAAACATTTTCCTTAAATTTACGTATGAAAAAAGTGAATTATCATGGAGTTGCCCCTCCAAGACTTCTTTGAGAGCATGCAAGAAGGAAATATTAATAGAAACTGAAGTTTCCAAATTAGAATTGTCATGAATTTGGAATTTTTAAAATTTTATTTTTGACGAGTTTGCCCTCCCCCAGACATACTTTCGAACACAAGGCTACTGCCCAAATATGCTCAAAGAGTCAGTTGTGTGTTTTTTTTCTGACAATAGGGACTACTGAGTTGCGATGAGAGCACTTGCAGTTTTCAAATCAGCACGTGTGAAAAAATGCACTCAAATTTTGGGGATCTTTCCTCATGCTTAAAATACCTGTTCATCCCTTCAAAAAGGGAGATGATTATGAAATACTGAAAACAAGGTGAGACATTTTAAAAATTTGTACAGAAGGAAGTAAAGGATGCGTTTTGTGAAATTGACTGTAATGAAGTTTGCGTGAAGCAGTTCCAATTTTTACATCCATGTACCATATGGGGCATATGGAGTGATCAACGGATTTTTGTCATTAATTTTTTTTTTGTGGGGGGGGGGGGGGGGTGGGGGGGTGGGGAGGAGGGGGGCAGTGTGTCCCCAGAAATCATTAGATCAGTATGGTTAATATTCAGACAAGCTTTAGGAACGTTTACCTTGTTTTAAAGTGTCCTCTTAATTGAATATACAGAATTTCAAAGAACTTAGGCCTATATGTAATAACTCGCGTCTTCACCACTTTCTTGTAAGCAAGTTTTACATGTACTGTAAGAAGAACTTTCTTGATTTTTCAAACATGGCTGAAAGGGGAGATTATATTTAGGAGACATAAAATCTTGACCAATATATCATGATATTTGATGTCTTAACGCTAGCTGCAAGGCTATTTGTGTAAGGGGTGGGACATAGTTAGATGTTGTTTCTATATGTAGGTGAGAGATGTGGCCCGTTCGCTCCATTTTTATAACGTTAGTCATGTTATTTCATTATTCACATTCTAACTAATCCTAAAACGTTTAATTCGAATTTGAAGAATACATATTAATAAAATGAACTATTCCTAGTCTTTTAAAATGTTTTCGTTGCCGTCTGTTAAACACTAAATCGATATGTATAAAACAGGCCACGTTTTCAGAAAAGTTGATAATAAAATATCAGAGAAATTATTTAAGTTTGAACATACACGAGCAAATGTAAAATTTGTAAAGGAGAAACCCTGTCGAGGCAGATTTTTGTGGACAAAACTTTTTCAAAATAACTAAATATTGTGGATTTTTTTTAATCCTGGGAGACAGTGTTCATAGGTGTCGGAACCGGGGGGGGGGGGGGGGGGGGGCTTAGCCCCCCCCCCCCCTTTTTTTTGCAAAGTTATACCTAACCATTAGAAACATAGCATGATAGAGGGTTCAGCCCCCCCCCCCCCCCCCCCCCCACTTTTTCTCGCAGGAAAGATTATTGTTCCTAAATTTACTTTGAAAGATTGAGAAGTTGGATTCAGAAGCATACTAGCCCCCCCCCCCCCCTGCACGGATTAGGAATTTCATGATTTTGGGAAAAAATAATTTGGGTTAGTAAATTTTTTTTTCTTATGGAAGTATAAATTTTGTAAACATATATTGAACTTGAGAACCACAACACCAAACTTTATGGTATATGGGGAATTTGGAAGATACCCCTTAACAATTAATGTTAAAGTTAGAATGATTTTCCTTCTGGGGTAAATTAGTTAATTTCCAGAACTCAAAATTGTCAGCAAAACTTTTTAATGTATTGAAGAATTTTAATAACTCATGGTGCGAAGCCATTAAGAAAACTTTAAATCAATGTGGATTGACATATATATGGTATCAAAACACAATAAACATACCCTGGTTAAAATCTAAAGTATACAATATTTTATTAGACTAATTTAAGCAATCATGGTATAGCGAGGTACATAATTCTCCAAAAGGTTTAAATTATAGGATTTTTAAAAAGTCACTGGATTTTGAAAAGTATTAATTTTATTGACTTTGCCAACAAAATTATGTAAGAACTTTTGTAATTTCAGAACTGGCAATGCTAAATTACCTATTGAGATAGGTAGATGGTTTAATATTCCTAGAGAAAACAGAATTTGTAAATTGTGTGCCTGTAATGAAATTGGGGATGAATTTCACTACCTTTTCAAATGTATTGATGTATATATATCCAATTCAATGGTTATATGTTTATTAAATTACTTCATAACAAATCCAAATGTTGTAAAATTTGAAAAACTGTTTAATGTCACAAACATAAACCAACTTACCAATATTTGTAAACTATTAGATGAGTTAGCTTTCTTGGTTAAATTGTATCCGTAATCCCTTCATCATGCCTGTACCAATGATTTTCATCTATTATATATATTGTAGTGTGTACATACTGTACACATGTAATTTCTTTACACTGTAAATTCAGTTATGAGAATAAAGTTCATTGTCATTGTCTTATGATGATTTTCCATAATCTGACACCTGTCAAATTAACCCCTTCGCGGTAACTGCGGTACCTTTTGCAGGGCAAAATGACATGGTTTGGTGAATTTCAATTCTTTTATTTACGTCATTTAATTATCTACCTAATGAATTTAGGCAAAGTATATCATTTTGCCCTGCAAGAGAGCAGTACCGCACTTATCGTGAAGGAGTCTATACGCCATTCAAACTCGATCATTACCTGTAAAAATCAATTGTGTGCGGTACGTGAACTTTTGCAAAAATTGTTTTTTTCCTATACCTCTTGTTTCGGCTTAATCGGACAGGGCATTAATAAGACACTTCGTTGTAAATACCACAAAACTATGAAAACCGTTCCAAATTTATTAAGCACATTCTTCCTATGACGAAGAGGAGTGTTTTAAAAAGTGGTGTCACTTGACAGATGCACTGTGTAAATACTAATATACTGCTATATATACAGGTTGAGAAAACAAAACAAAAGACTTTGTTATACTTTCATGTTAAATACTGAAATCTGATTGGTTAAGACGCAGTTAATAATATTTACTATTACCCTCAGCGTTAGCAACGCACTTGGCAACGGGTAACATTAAAAAATGTTACATGCGCGAAAATTATGCGCGTACGGTTCGCTGTAGAATTCACGTTATTCCTATATAAAAGCAGTAAAATTTTCTTAAAAATTTTAAAAAAGACATTCAGTATAACAAAATAAATAGTGCCTGTTTGGGAGGATAACAGTTGAAATTGACACCCCTCGAAAACCATTGTCAACCTACGCTTCGCGTCGGTTGACAATGGTTTTCTCGGGGTGTCAATTTCAACTGTTACCCTCCCAAACAGGCACTATTTATATAATAACAATTATATAATATAGTTGTCGCTTAAACCCCTGTCACACTGGAGTTGCGTCCTCACGGCGATCCCACTGCGTCCTTAAATAATGTAAAACGCCAAGGTAAACGCAGAAGAGTCTCCTACAGCGCCGTAACACCGCAACGGCATCTTCGTCCGTCGCGATGGGATCGCCTTGAACATTGAAGAACCCCATGCGACGGCGCGCACTTTGAACATGCACAAAGTACACGCCGTGGCTCTGCGTTCTGATAAACACGCCGTAGAAGCGTAGTGAGGTCGCCGTGACAGCGCCGTAAGATCTCCAACAGCGCCACGAGAGCTCCGTCGATGCGCTCAAGGAACACAGCTAATCGCAGTGTAGACGCAGTGATAAGTCAATTGCGCTTGCACGGAGACCTCACGGAGTCCTTTGGGATCTCACTGCGTCTCTATCGCGCTCTCACTGCGCATCCACAGCGTTTGAACAAGTTGTTTTCCATTTGGCTGCGTTCACACAGTGACCCCAAAGATCTGTTGCTGCGGTCATCGCGCTCTCGTGACGTTTCTTCTGCGTTTATACCGCGCTCCCACGGCGTTCCTAGTGCGTTGTCATCAAGATGTAGATGACTATGTAAAAAGTAGCATTTGCTAATATTCCAAGACCTATCAATGGACGAAGATGGAATTCATGCCATTTGGTTCTGATGTTTTCACATCTTTTCTATCTTTTCTAACAACTAATAACGGATCTTTTATTGTAGACCTCATTACTAAGAAATTAATCCTAGTCAATCACAAATTGTTTAGAAGTAGTTATGTTTCAATAACAATGTACATTTTCATAAAATCAAAACAAATTTGTAATCATTTATTTACTAGTTGTAAATTCTTATGTTTCCCATACAATTGTACAAATTAATATGAAACTACCAGTAAAGAAGTAAAGAACGTCTTGTAAGCGCAGTCAGCGCGCAGAGCACGCCGTGGACTCCTAGCACGTCATGAGCGCTTGGCAGAGACTCAGCGAGAGCTCAGTTAATCGCCAAGTAGAACTCCGTGGAAACGCAGTTACACGCTGAGGGAGCTCCGTAAGAACGCCTCGGTCGCCGTCAGGACGCCGTGACATCTCCACTTGTAATATTTTCAAATAAAACTGTACTTTCTTCTGATTTTTCCTTACGATCCTACGGCGATTCCATGAGTTTAACACGCCGTGGGGACGCAGCTTGGTTTGACAGGGCCTTTAATAGCATACTTTTAGAGATGAATTTGCCAAGATTACAGATATCTTTAACATCTTCAGTATTAAAAAGTTGATTTGATTTAAACATAGAAGGTTTTTTTTTAATAATAATATTCGTTCATGCATAATTTGTCCAATGTTCTGCATAACGGACAAACAAAGAAATAATGGAATTCATCTTCAACACTAGTTTTGCAATGTGGGCAAAATCTATTTTCTCTATTTGTGTTATTATATCTACCAGTTTCAATAGCCAGGCGATGTGACGATAATCGTACCTTAGTTATATATTTCAGTAATTTAATGAGAATAGATTTCCTTAACATATGGGGGCTAGCAGGTGTAAAGGTGTGAAACGCGATTGACAGGCGTAATTTTTCTATTGTATTAATCGGAGTACCATTATAGTTTACAGTCCAACTAAATGAAGCAAACTTTATTGTTAAACCGTGTTTAATGGTAAAAACAGATCGTCCGAATCCGGAACGCGAAATTCCGGATATATGGGGCAAAATAAAGTATATATATAACAATATTATATTTCCAATTAATATCGTCCGTTAACTGAAGCGTCCAGATCTCTGGCGTCCGGACATATGAAGCCCCACTGTACATCGATATTCTAAACATTTGTCGTAATGCTTTAATAGTGATCATGAATATACTTTTTCAGAGCAAATGTGTGAAGAGTACCTGACTATAGTAAGTTTTGAATAGATAATAAAAACTGATCGAATATAATAAGAAGAGATTATATCTAAAAGCGTTGATAAGGGGTTTGGGCTTACTTTAGGGGTTTATATCCCCTTGATTTTGATCACACAAACTTAGAAACACACGCGTTAGGTAGTGGAAGTTTCTTGATATATTTCTAACAAGGGTCGAGGGCTTCCATCATATCTATAGGTGTCCATTGACATTTATCTGTGATTTAGCTCACTAGAACTTTGTCATTTTTTAAATCTTCACAACGATTTTGTGGTGAATAATGGTCCGTTTTCTCCCTTTTCTTTAAAGTGAACATCAAACGAATTACAGGGCAGTGCAGGAAACCTATATATAGGGCTCTCATGTCCAGGTCTCATTTGGTCTGTACGGATACCATCAGGTGGTTCCGAGGGGTTTATATCTCCCTTGATTTTGATCACACGATCTTTACTGCCTCCGAAGTTGTCAATGCTCCTACAAACTATTGATGCATTTATCATTTTGATATTGACTAAAGTATGCCGATGATAACGTAAAATATATATTCTGTTAGGGGGCTCTCAGTACTTTGACGATTTTCCTTTCTACTGGCGTAATGGCTGCTGTTTTAGAGACTGTTAACTTCAGCATGGTTATAATGCCAAACAATGGAGTATACTTTTCAAAATTTTGATTTTATCAGTAATTCTGGGTGATGCACTTGCATATCTATCAGTTGGGAGAAATCGTCAATGCACGTTTAATTCATGAACACTATCGAGTCTACTCTTTCATCGCCAATAAACAGAATTTTGTTTCATAGTGTCTTGTATTTCGAAATAATTTTAATGTGTTGTCACTCGTAAAAAATGAAATACTTGTAAATGTAACTCGTTAAGATGAAAACCATGCCCCGATACATGTACAATAGGTCAGTATCTTGTTATAATGGAAGGTTTTTTTTATTGACTAAGATATACCCCTTCTTTCACATTAAGTTTATTCGAGTATGAATAATAATTTCTGTTACTTTCTGTAAACTGCAGTAAAAATTACAATATTCTATAGACTATTTCACAAATAATAAAAAATTATACTAAAAACTTTAATCCCTAAGGGGGTCATTATTCTACAGGGATCAGTTTTCTTCATGTAGAGTGTGCTCATTTTTATAAACATGAAACTTATTCTTCAGGCAAAAGGGTCATTGTTCTACGTAAAATAAAGACCAGGGGTCATTTTCTGCGTAGAATAATGACCGGGGGTGGTGTGTGTGTGGGGGGGGGGGTCATTTTTCTGCGTTGAAACATTACCCCCGGTCATTATTCTACGGGGTCAGTCATTATTCTACTTTACACCGGCCCGCTCCTCCAAGTATTAAGTTTTACTTTTAGTTTTATAAAATACATGTACTTCCTCAATCCTTTATTTTTAAATTGAATATAACCATAATAAAATCTTATATAAAACATTCGAGAAATTTGGGGATAAATATTGAATATAGAAAAAAATCTCTGTTCATCTTGACATTACACGAATATCAGGTTGTTACATGCTGCATGTGGGATCATTCAATGTCTCATAAAAGTTTTTTTTATATGTATAAAATATGTTGACAAAATAAGGAATTAGTAATGTAGCAAAAATCACAAACGAAACGATTACAAACGAAAGTATGAGGAAATTTAAAATTATCTATTTTGCAAAATATATTTAATCCGATCAATCAGAACATTGCGCTCATCGGGTCTATATACAGAGACCCCAGATATGATTAAAAAATCAATTTAATAATAAGGATAATGTGATTTATTCCAGAATTGATGTGATAAGATTAATTTTATTGTGATAATTTTCCATTTGGGTCGCCATTTGGAATTTTATTTGGGATCATTTAGGTCGTAATTTGGGTCCATTTGGGTTCATATTGGGTCCATTTGGGTAAATCGACGCACCGGCTGATTCTATGGTGCAAGTTTGCGAGCAGACGGATTCGAGAGATGCCAGATGCAGAACAAATCTCAGGGAGTGCATTGTCATAAGCATAACAATCTTGTATTTATTTACAAATGTGTATACATTTTAATTAATATTTCTTACGAATCAATATTTACTATAATAATAAGTTCTGTAGGCGGCTGGCCGTAGGTTTTTGTGCAAAACGGAAATATTGTACCAAGGCATCACAGTTTAAATTGAAAGAGGGGGAAAGTTCAGATTGTTTACATGCACTTACAATTGTTGTAGGCTTTATATATGACCTGATTTTTTTAACAAGTCACGTGATTTTAAACGGCACGACCAAACCAGGAAGAGAGCGAGGTGGAATGCCGCCATGTTGAGTTGGAGAGGTTTGTAGACCCGTAGATCTCTATCATATACCTATTATAATTTAATAGTGAAATCGTCAATGTTTTAGAATTAATATTATACATGTGTGTATTTAACATATCTCCAGTTGAATCCTATAAAGATTAATATATTGCATATATATGTTATGTTATTTATGTTTCTGATAACAGGACTCGGCGATTTTATCAATTGGATGTAAATGCTTAGCGAGCTCGCGAAGCTCACTGGTAGGATTTTGCCTGTTTCTCATTTATTTACAACAAATTGATAAAATCGCCGACTCCTGTGCTCAGATGCGGCTGGCCGTAGTTTTTGTGTAAAACGGAAATATATTGTAGGCCTACTGCAGTACTGTACTATTGTTATCCAATTGGCTATATGCAATAATATACACCCCAAGACATCCCAGTTAAAATTGAAAGAGGGGGAAAGTTCAGATTGTGTTTATGTAGGACATCTAGGCTTTATATGACCTGAATTTTAAACAAGTCACGTGATTTTAAACAGGCACGACCAGACCAGGAAGAGAGCGAGGTTGAATGCTGCCATATTGAGGTTTGTAGACTCGTAGATCTCTATAATGTACCTATTTAATGGTGAAATCGTCATTGTATTAGAATTTATATTATACATGTGTGTATTTAACTTTTCTCCAGTTGAATTCTATAGTATACATACCATAACTGCTATCTTCTTAAAGGTCATATGAAACGATTTTTAACACTATGATTTTCTTTCATGAATATAAAGCTTGGTATAAACAAATGTTAAAATACATGATGTAAGATTTTTTTGCCTTTGCATTACTGAGAAATAACCGTGAAAACTGAGCACCTGAAAAAATTCTTGCCCGCTTATCGTTCTTGATTTTGTGGATTTATGACGTCACAAAGACCCACCGATGTAAACAATGCATTAAAACTAGTGTAATTTTACAGTAGTTTATTGATTAAATTTTAGTAATTTTTGCATATATGAACGTGTCTTTCTTTTCAAATGAGATCATTTGATTTCGTAGTAGCCTACAGATGACTTAGTTTTAATTGGTCGTTAATGAATAAATCTAATATCAGCTTCTCACAAAAGTAAAATCATGATAAAGATCCCGTACTGGAGTGGAAATTTAACGAAAGAAATGCTCCAACATTTACAGCTGATTAATGAATTATCCTTATCCTTTTGAAATAGAAACATCCTTTTCTTCTTCGGAACGTATAATGATTGAGCTACATTTAAAGGGAATTAAAAGCATTTAAATTGATTTGATTTATTTTGTCACATAAAAAAGTATATAAGGCAGGCCAATGAAAATGTTTGAGGCATTGTGTACATAGTTTGTATTTAAGAGCTGCTATAAAATGCCGCAAAATTATTCTTAAATTTTATTTCGAAATAATATAAATTTCTGACTTATTGATATATACATGTAGCAATATCTTTAGAAAATACTTTGTGTACACGTGTATTAACGTTTTATTAAATTAGATCGCGGAAATATGGCATTTAAGGATTTAGAAATGTATTGGTAAAATAAATCGGTTGTTTGATAAAAATAATTGTGAACGAATGTGAGATAATCAACAGATTTTATTAAGAACAAGCATCAATAATGATAAAAAACCCCCGAAAGAAAACATTGCGGAAGAAAGGGAGATAAAAGGGATCTGCGAGTAAACACCGCACATACACGTTTTAAAATCAAAACACCGCACATTCAAGTACACGTTTCAAAAACAAAACATTTGAAGAAATTTCTCTTAGACTAAAAATAATTAAATGGTAACATATTTGTGAATTTGAAAGTGAAACAAACAATATAATCGTGAAGCGAATGAGGCACAATGAGGCTTACAAGTTGTTTAGAAAAAAAATCTTAATGAATTGCATGGACGTGCAAATGGGAAAAAACGATCAGAATTATTTTTGAATTTGTCAATTTCATTAAAAAGATCAAAATAAAACATATAAATATGCTTATATTAAAATTATATAATACTTGCATGTGGATCTATGAAGAAAATCATTTATTCTCCCTGCAGTCTCGAAACTGAATATCATTATGTACACGCTATTACATGTAAATAAAAACGCACACGATTTCATTTCTTGAGAGAAAAAATACTGACGTGGTTGATTATTGTATAATTATACAAGTTTTTATATAAAATAGTATTTTTTTCTTTTAAAATGCTGCAAAATGACATGGATATTTGTATTCACAACATAGCTTTATAAGGCGATTGGGTCTTACTGACGTCATAAGCAAGGGAGGTAAGCCGCGTAAGTCAATGTTCCTTTTCCCCAATTAAGTAATTTTGATCGACTGTGGCGCTCACATTTTGCATAAAATATCCAAAAAACAATGTCAGTCTTATTAAATAGGCACTTATGAACTCATTCCCGTATATAACTCAATATGGTCAGGATATCGTTTCATATGACCTTTAATCTATTAGCACTCTACCAAGTAGCTTTATATATGACCCTTGTCCCCTAACCGGGCCATGGGCTTAGTTGCTGCCCATAGATATCCTTGTAGCACATTTGCTTCATTATCTAAGAAATAAAGAATAACGGGATAACTTCCTTGGACAAGTTTGAATACATCTTATGTTTTAAAAAATCTAAGTTTCAATAAATAAATAATTGACGTTATGGATTGCACAGGTCCACATCAATACTGGTGTGAATGCGTACATGACAGGGGACAGTTTAACACAAAACACCCTGTAATATTGAAATACGAGGCGGAGGGAACCCTGATGTTAGGCTTGCTATTTGAGGGGAATAACTAAATTGCTTAAATATTTATTGCATTCAGTCTGTAGTAAAAGAGCTCATGTCCATTTTATTGATATATGATAGTACTGATAGCTTTGTTTTACCAGATAAGGATGATTATAAAAATGCGTAAATATGGCCAACATTTTCACTTTCAGGTTCAGAACTTGAAATGTCACTCAAAGGGAAGGTGATTTAACCCCCTCCCCACCTTTAAATTGGTGAATATGTGCATGGGTAGACATTAACCTACAAATCTTCAATATATCAGAGACATGAATAACAGAGATTGGCAACTCGGCCATTAGCGTGTTTTGTTGTTGAAAATGTTACGGGTCCGACCTTACTTTGAGAATTACTTTTTAGTAAACTGAGATGTGATCTTAAACCAAAAGTACGGTATATTGTTTTTATGAAAAAAAGGCAAAGGTTTTAGACATTTTTGAAACAAAAAATTGAAAAATAAGATTACCGGTAATATGATTATTGCTAGCGCTCGAGAGTGCTAGCAACTACGTTAGTCTTTTTCCCTGGAATACGCATGCTTGACTCCATAGAAGGGATTCTGCGAATACTGTACTACTGTAGATAAACTGTACCATTTGAATTTCGTTTTATCATTTTCACATTAAGTTTTGTGTTTTAATGTCAGAAAGTAACAGTAGCTTAGGTCTTATAATGCAAAAACTTTGGATATGTTTTCCGAGCTTGCCAGAAAGGCCCAGGAAGATACGATTGCTACAAAATGTACCTATGGTTCTTTGAAATTTTCACCTCGAAATTGAAATTACAGTAGATACATAATGATTAAGGCACAGTCAATGAGTTATGCCATTGCCGATGTGAAGCACACTCTAGATTCACAGTTCTAAATTGAGACCCCACTCCAGCACTATTCCACCACTGTGCCTTCCTTTAAATTAATCGATTCCGAAATATAAACCAATGTTTTAGAAATCTGCTTCTGTGTTTTATGATGGCTACAGCGCTAGCTCACCAATCTTTTTAAAAGATAAGCTTGTATATAAAATATATTGGCCAGTTATAAAACATCGGCGAAAACTTGGACGACGGGTAGCCAACTGCCTCCTTAAATTCCTCTTTTAATTTTGTTTATAAGAGATAGACTCATAAAAATATAATATTTTGGATGTTTTGGTAATAGCTTTTAGCTATACATGTAGAAAGATACACTGATTTAAACTGGGAATACTTTACAATAGGGATAGCGAGATTTCGATCAGTTGCCAATCTCTGTCATTTATGTCTCTGAATATATATGGTAGTTTATGGCAGTTGGGTGGTGCTGGACCTGTGAAAAAAGGGCAATTTTCAGAAAATTTCAAGCAAAAAAAAATCCTCTGCCACCACAGAGAGAATTGTTCAAATATCAACTTCCAAAAATGCTGCCGCAATTTCTGTAAATTTTCTCTGCATTTTGCAAACAAATGATAAACTACTGATGATCAATGATACCACAGATGATCTGGTGTTACCTTGAAAAATACATTGCTTGTGTTACATAAATCTATGTATTCCTTAAAAAGTCTTAATATTTTTCTGTTTATTTTGACAAGAACTATGATTGATTATTAGATATATCTTCTTCATTATACATGTACAGGGTCTGTGTCATCTACCATACTATTCGGCCAGCCTGGTCCATAATTTCTGGTTGCACACCCTGATTGAATCACCATTGACTGACTGAATGAAGAGACAGGTGATTTAAACTTAAAGGGTAATACAGACTGATAATTTTACACAATATATAGCAAAGATTGGTATTGCTGCATTTTAACACTGTACTTTTTTGCCATTTTTATGTCACCTGAGTCACTCAAGTGATCATTTGCTATTTGTTTTCTTCCGTCGCCGTGTGTTGTGCCTTATGTGAAAGGGGCATAGTCACAATTTGAGCTATTTTTTGTTTCTTTTTTGTTATTTTTATTGCTTATTAAAGTATTTCTAACGTGTAACCAAAATTGTTAATGTCTGCTGTCGATCTTTAAGTGAGATGCAGGCCTTACAATTCTTTGTAACTTTTTGTTTAATACATCAGTCGCAATGTAGGAAAACTTCAGTTACCATGAATAAGAACTTTGTCCATCTGCTTGTTAACTATGCACTTCAGTTAACAACTTCTACTGTTTATCAATCATCATTATGTTTTAATTGTGATACTGTCTATCCAAAAACCCAAATGTAAACATCAATATTGCATGAGGTTTGTTTACATTGCAAAGAACTGAAAACTCCGTTTCTCAATTGAAACTTCACAACTGACATTCAGATTTTGATTGACCATTAAACATTAGCTTGATGAAGCAACATGTCCATTAAAAATGGTAAAAGAAATTTATCTCTTATCTTGACCATGCCCATTTGGCATTTGAGCATTTTCAGTTCTTTTAATCTCTGGAAACCACAAGGATTATCTTCATCATTCTTAATGTGAAACATCTGTAGGAAGATTATGATATAGATGGTATCAGGAGAAAACGTACCCAGGAGAAAACGTACCCAGGAGAAAACGTACCCAATTTCTAGGGTACGTTTTCTCCTGGAGAAAACGTACCCGGGTACGTTTTCTCCAGGAGAAAACGTACCCTATGAAAATAATAAATATACTACTTAATAGTTTTTAATACTTTTAAATACTATTTTACACTAAATATTCCGGAAAGTATGAATTTTATAGATATATGAATTTAATACTTTATATATTTAAAGGGTTTGGACATATAAGATAGTTTTCAAATGCTACTTTTATGCATATTTTAATGCATAAATATATAGAAATGTATTCATTTATTTTAGTACGAATGACCTGTCATACATTGTTATCTGTCTACTTCTTCTAAGTTTTCCAATTTCCATTTACCGTAAGCCTTACATATTTGAGTATTTTTATGCGAGATCCCCTGATTGCCTTTTAATTATAGAGATAATCAATTAAATACCTGAACAGTTATTATTATGTAATGTTATGCATTGCCTCCCCGCGCTAAGGAGGTAGAAATATTCACTCCCCACACATTATACATGTCAGTGCCATCGGAAGCAAATTGAAAGTGGGGGAGGGAGGGTAGGGGCTAGACTTATAAGGATTATTTATTTATGATCAGGAAATCACATATTTACTAAGACTGACTGTTCAGTGTGTTGTAGTTCATCTCGTAGTATTTTTCATATATATGAATCAAACAAATATTTAAAAGACTTGGACTTGATTTGAGCTAAAAAAATTCAACTTAGTTTTATAAATAATTTTCAATAGTTGATAGAATTTCAATGTTCGTTATAAGTAATCTCCTATAAACCTTTGAGACTTTCAAAGTATGGTCATTTCTTGAGACATTTCAGCAATGAAAACAAAAACTCTGAATATAGGTGACATATTATTTTTTTCGTTTATTTACAACCTATATATACATAAAACATGTAAAACGCGCTATCGACTTCTTGAGATACTCATCATTTAGTTCTCCAAATTAGATTGCAGTAAAATTCATTATTTAACGGTTTCCTTTATTGTGGATCAATTGCCGACTCAGGCGATGTTCGTGTATGTGAATGTAACAAATTATTGTCTAATTAACCAAAATTATTATCTTAATAATTTATGTACGTGTTATGTATTTAAAAACAACAGCAACATTTGAACAATGTTTATTGTATATTTTATTTTGTTTCATCCAAGAATATTTATGAAAAATATGATTTATTATTTTCACAGGGTACGTTTTCTCCAGGAGAAAACGTACCCGGGTACGTTTTCTCCTGGAGAAAACGTACCCTAGAAATTGGGTACGTTTTCTCCTGGGTACGTTTTCTCCTGGGTACGTTTTCTCCAGCATTCATATAGATTCATGTCTCCCAACTCAAAGACTTTTTTTTCACCTCAGCTGTAAGCTCGAGTGAGCTATTTTGATCACTTTTTTCTGGCATTCGTCTGTCTGTAAACGTATTACGTTTTTTATTTCTCTCCAGAATCAGTGGGTTGATACCAACCAAAGATTGCACAAAGCATATTAGGTTAAGAGGATTAGGTAATTTGATTCTGTGGGGTAACCTATGGCCGTTGGACATGTGTTGTCAATTAAAAAGGTTACCGGTACATTTTTAACTCTGTCTTCTCGTGCATTGAATGTTGTAGCTATAAACTTAAGCATGTTGTGTGCATTACATATGAAACTGTGATTATTATTAAAAATATGACCCTGAAGCTAGGGTATAAATAATTCGAGAATTTTCTTGGTCCCCCTTTTTTTTCAATGAATTGATTTTTGCAAACAGCAAAGAATTAAAGTAAGTGTATCGGTCAGAGGAGCCTCGGATTCAGCTTTAGACTCTGAAATGCAAACATGGGACTCCCTTACGGGTCCATCTAAGAGCTATGGTACTCAGGTACTAAGGTCTGTTGGCATTATTTGTTTGTCATTGCCCTGACAATGTTGTCGAGTTTTACTTGACGTTGGTTTGCACATGATCAAATATACTGAAAATCGTTGTGGACTTATTAACATTATTTGATAATGTGTGTGTCAAATTTTTGTCATATCTGATTCTCAATGAAGTTTTTAAGTCAACTTTGTATTTATTTCTTAAATGAATCCTGCTTTTGAACAATATATTTGCCAAAAGTTATCAGTTCATTTTTCTTTGTTATGGATATGAAATTACTTTGTTGCGATTCTAAGAATGTTACACAGAATTTGATTGGACTCGGGTGACTCTTAACTAAAGTATTCATCTTGCATGCCACTTAGATCCCATGATGAGACATTTAATTAATTATCTTTGAATTTTTTTTTCAGATCATAGATCAAAGAATCTGAGCATGGATCCCTCTCGTAATTGGGCCCAGGATGTGTTACGGTGTCGTCTCTGTGAGACCCCGGGCCCCCCTATGTACTGTGACATTTGTCACATACATCTGTGTAAAGCCTGTGTGGGGGAACATCTCTCTGATTTATCCAAAGAACACAAAGTGCTGCCATTTGAAAAGAGAGGATCTACTCCTAAATGTTCAAAACATTCCACAAAACTATGTGAACTTTACTGTGAACAATGTGACATTCCTATTTGTACAACATGTGCTTCCTCTAAAGAACACTACAGTCACAAGTTTATTGAAATATCTAAAAACATTGACAGCAAGAAAGAATTAATTCAAAAAGATTTACAAGAACTAGAGAAATCCATTTATCCCAAATACCAAGAAATTGCATCCATTAACCAAGTCCAAAAATCTGCTCTGAATGAAAACTCCCAGAAATTAACAACAGAAATCGACAAACATGGAGAAGACTTGCACAGAGAAATAAACACCATTATCAGAAACATGAAATCCAACGTGGAGGAAACGGACACCAAACACCTGGCTGTCTTAGACAAACAGGAAGATGAAATCAAACACACCATTTCTGAAATCACACAGACCATTACTGAACTAAAGACGTTACTGGACTCCAATGATGTCAGCCGTGTCTCTGCCTACAAATCCAGGAATGATGAATTCAGAAGATTGCCTCCTAAACTCACAGTGTCCTTACCAAGTTTTACCCCTCAGAAGATCAACAAAGAACAGCTTTATCAACAGTTTGGTTCTCTGTCAGCGTCATCTATCAAAACAGAAGAACATGGCTACACCATGGAATCTCCCGGTGCCGAGTCCTCTCCCCCGGACAGACCGCTCATTGATGTACCACGGATCATCACACAGATAAACACCGAGTATGGAGTATTATGCAGTGTGTCCTGTCTGAGTGATGAGGAGATGTGGACGTGTGGTGACAAAATCATGAGACTGTACAACCTCCGTGGGGAACTAGTGAAGTCAGTCCAAACCAAGTCAGGGAACGATCCATTCGACATAGCAGTGACAAGGAGTGGGGATCTAGTTTATACTGATATAGTTGATAGAACTGTGAACATAGTGAAGAATAAAAAGATACAGACAGTGATCAGACTACAGGGGTGGATACCTCACGGTGTCTGTAGTACCTCCTCTGGTGACCTCCTGGTTGTCATGAACAGTGATGGTTATAAACAATCAAAAGTTGTGTGTTACTCTGGCTCCACAGATAAACAAAGTATTCAGTACGACGACAAAGGACAACCTCTCTATTCATCTGGTCTATACATCAGTGAGAACAGGAACCTAGATATCTGTGTGTCAGACTATTACGCCCGTGCAGTAGTGGTGGTCAATCAGGCCGGGAAACTCCGGTTTACCTACACTGGTCCTCCCTCTACTACCAAGGGATCATTTGATCCACGCGGCATCACAACAGACAGCCAGGGTCGCATCCTGACAGCAGACTATAACAACAAGCGTATCCACATCCTGGATCAGGACGGACAGTTCCTCCGCTACATTGACAAACGTCATGTACAGTGGCCACGGGGTTTATGTGTGGACACCAGAGACAACCTCTTTGTGGGTGAGTACAACACAGGTACAGTGAAGAAAATACAATATTACATGTAAACAAACTGTGTATAATTATCTATAAAATCAATGTAGGTAGATAAACTGTTATGTGTAGACTATGTAAACAGACTGTGTACATATATTACATATAGATAACGTGTTCATCTTTATTATAATATGTCAGAAAACTCTGTTTATATACCACAACATATATATGTGTGTGTGTGCATAAAATTATAATGTGTATACCATTATGTGACAACAAATTAACTGTGTTTAGATCTATTTTATCATATTGACTTTACTAAAATGATTCCTGTATGCAGAATATAACATGTACATGTGTCAAATTATTGTGCATAAACAAATCACTGAAAACAAACTTGATTTATACATGGATTTTATTTGTACAATGAGCTTTGTGCATACATTTTGGTCAAAGATTTGTTTTTATTTTTGAAAATGAAACTTTTAATTTAGAAAATTGATTAATTTGAAAAACAAAGAGAAATGATCAAGTCATATGTAATTTTATCAATGAAATTTTCATTAAACAAATTGATAAATTAATGATTTTGTGTGAGTTATTTCATGAAACTACATATGTTAAGTTTGGTTATTGGCCATCTCTAGATTCAGTGTTTATACACTTGCCGGAAGAAAGGATTTTTTTTTAATGTTGCCAGAGAAGAGTTTCAAATATTCAAACCTTCCTTATTAAACCAAAAATTTTTATGTGAACTTCATATAATTTATTTCATTAAAGTTGATATCAAAATATCTTATAGTTAGCTACTGACCTCAATAGGTCTGAGGAGTGTTGGCGCTTGACGTTACTTATTTTTCTCTATATGAAAAAAAACTTACCTACCTAAAAACTGAATAAGGTTTTATTAATTTTATGAAGAGAAAAATAAGTAACATCAGGTGTCTGTGTTGAAGAGGACAAACCAACATTACCATACGGTTGCCTATTTTGAGGATTGAAATTTGAGAAAATGCAACATTGATAGCTGGAAGTTTAAACATACAAAGCTATTTTGTCTGAACAAATTGATATCCCTCGTAAATTTACAGAAATGGGTCACAATTTACACAACCATGCGCGGAACTTAAAAGGGAGGTGCCCCCCCCCCCCCCCCCCCCCCCGAAAAGCATTTATTTCTTGTTCCGCGCATGACAACTTCAACAATTTAAGTTTTGATGTAAGTTTAATTCCCCTGACCATCTCCCCCTTTCTTTGATCCGCGCAACAATTTATGTACCTCTTACCCAGTTACGATATAGGTAGTATACGAGTTGTGTCATATAGCTGATACAGAGTTACCTCTCTTTGATCAGAGTTTACACCATCAATATCGCGAAGACACCACAGTAAATATTAACACGTGCGCGGAACTAAAGGGGCGGTTAAAGGGGGAGGGGGGTTTAGGACCCCTTACTGATAAAAGTGAGAAGGAAAAACACTATAGCCTAAGGGCATACGGACAGAGTACGTTGGTTTCCGTCGAAGATTGACCCCTGATTTAGTTGTTGCATGCTCGTATCTAAAAAACTATGTAAATTTAATAAATTTATGAAAATTTTTTCAGAAGGGGCTCCGGAGACCCCCCCCCCCCTCTTTTTTTTTTAGTTGTACGCATGTGTTAATATTGACTTGGGTGCGGAATTATGAGGGTGTTTTCTCCGTATTGCTTGATGTGCTGATTTCTCTATAGAAATTATATTATAGGGAGAAAAAACGTACGAATGTAAGAACCGAAGATCAATAAATGCCGATTGATACATGATAATTCTTGTTAACTTTTTGTGTGAAAAGTGGTTAGAATAGTTAAATAGGAAGAAAGACTCGTCGATAGAGTAAGTTCTATGCTTATCCGGAAATAAATCAGTATTGCTTCAGATCTAGAACTAGCAACTTTGTGACCAATACATTGATTCCTGTTCAATTGTTAAAATTTTGGAGAAAAGAGGAAAAAAATGAAAACATAAAATGTTTAAAAAATCATAACTCGTCATATCACTTACAGAGGTTATAATAACAGAACGAAGTGATAACTAAAGTTAAAATAAAACGGAACTGTTTTTTTCTTTTTTCAGACAATAAACCGATGTAAAAATGAGAATCAAATAAACACGTGAATTTATTTGATCTGTTGAGATCTTCACAAGTATTTGGCATCCTAAAACATGTTAATAACATTTAGAGTCTCTAGGGTTTTTTCAGTTTTATTAAAAATTGTCATTATTTAATTTAATAATTCGTATTTGTTAAATATGGGCAAGGGAGACTTCATTTTATATTTGACGAGACATGTCTCACTCATATTATACACCATTGATTAAACTTTAATATATTTTTTTCTTTATCTTGCAATAAGCTATTATAAATGTTCTTATAGAAGAATTAAGTTAACGAAAGTTTATGAAGAAATAAATAGATAATATCAGAAATAACAAAGAGATTATTTAAAACATCTATATACGTGCTAACTGCTAAAAGAAGTAATTGAAGTAGTATAATTGAAGAATTTTATTCCTACTTCGCCTTAACTGTCAAAAATGTGCATATATATGCATGGCATCGTTTTGTTAATAGTCGCTTAAAAAAATTAGTCGCTGACATTAGAAGCATGCATGAGAGAGAGAGAGAGAGAGAGAGAGAGAGAGAGAGAGAGAGAGAGAGAATAAATATCGTATCAGATACTAGTATAATTTGGAATTTATATAAAATAATTACTCTGCATGGGTTTTTTTTAATATTTATATCAATATTTATATGTCAAATGCAATCTACATATGCCGTCTACAGCTAGATTCAGTGTACAGTGACGAAAAACGTACCGTCAGAATTCCCGCGCCGGCGAAGTCCACTCGATATTTCCGCAATATGTTCACGAGGGTAAGAAAACGCCTGTAAACTTTACCCAGTGGCGTCGGAAGCAAATTGAAAGTTGGGGGGGGGGGGGGTAGACTAATCCTCAGAAATCTTGACGAGCAAAAACAACTAATATACCCTATTACCCCAATTTCTCAATAATTCATTTTTTTCATGGTAAACTTGCAAACAATCATATTTGCTGCGAGAAAAAGTGTGTGTGGTAGGGGGGGGGGGCCCTCTATGATGCTATGTGGCCAATGGTGGGGTCTAACTTTGCAAAAAAAGTGGGGAGGCTAAGCCCCCCCCCCCCCCCCTAGCCCCCCTGGTTCCGACGCCTATGTTACCGACCCCACAAATCTCTGTAAATGCAATTTCGTTTTTCTTATCGTTTGTTAAAGTGTATTTAAGACTGAATATAGTCAGAAATTTTGCTTGTGCAAACTTGTATTATAACATTATCAAATAGATTTTATTGAAAAAAAATTGAACTTGTAGATTTTGACTAAATCGAATGGGCATCTACGCTATCTTATTCCCCCATCTTCATTATTTTTCTTCATGCATGGATAGTATTTATAAAGCTTAACTCTCGAGAAATAGATCGAGAGAAAATGTCATCCAGTTTTCCTATCAACGACTGCATATTCTGCTTGAGATCATAAACCCTAACTTACCAATATTTAACAGTGGAACGTTCTTTGACAAAAAGCAGATCAAAGAACCGTAGCTATTGAAGTCCCGGAACAATGACACACAGTTTGTTTCACCTGCTGATCAGTGATAGTTGGCCCATCGTATGATTTTAGACCCAGGAAGCATGTTTTCAGGAAAAAACAAACATTCTTTGCGTTTCAGATTGTGTTTAACAAAAATTAAAAAAGAATAAAATGCAAAGTGTTTAACTTGTGCTATTCAAACTGTGCATCATTTTTTTTTGTAAATTGTCATATTCGTTAAAAAGCATCCATTTTTAGAAGATTGCGATGTACTCTAAACTTATTCCACGCGAAAACATTCAGTTGGGTTAACGTTTAAAAAACGTTTAGCGTTTCATGAATCAATATCATCTATAATGAAGTCGTTGAAGTGGAAGGCACTGGTTTATAACGTTTTCAGTGTAATATAACTCCTGATGATGCGTTGATATTTAGTTAAGCATTCGTTTGTGTTGAACGTGTTACCCCAAATTGGGGCGGTCAGCCGTTAGGTCATCTAAGTGTGGTCATTTTGATATGAAAAATGAAACAGAAAAGAAAATGATTTAATTTATAGCACGCTTCGCTCATTATTTTAATGAAATGTGTATTCAATGTGTTATAGTGATAAACAAATCTATACTATTGATCTATAAATATCTTTTGTTCATTTTTTGGACACTTACTTGTCACACTCTGGATGCAACTTTGAAATATATATCCCAAAGGAGAGTACTGGGCGAAACATGGATTCTATATAAATATAATTTAATATCTATGTAGAAAGTACACTTAATAAGGGTTGGCTGTATATTAATGTGAATATGATATTTTTTGAATCCAAAATTAAAGATGAACAGTTCACCTACCTTGCACTTCTAGCATTATTCCTAAAGGCGATTCTTTGTCGTTTTATGATTTATCATGAGCTCGTCCACTACCTTTTTTCACGTATTTTCGGCCAGTTTTGTCATCTGTAAAAACTTGGAATGTGTTTCTTGTCATCCCATGCATCTTTTCATTGCCAGACAGAAGAACATCCGAACATCAAACTGAAATTTGTTGAAGAGTCCTTGTGGGGTATTTATGGAGAGTTGAATGCTTGTACAGTTTCTGTATATCAGGCTCTGACATGATGGGATAGTGCTGTATAATTCCTTTTCAGACGCGTTTTGTCTCAGCAAGAACAGATTTAAAACAAGTATTAGTATGTGAAAGGTTCTTGATATGTCAATATTTTGGTTGAGTGGTGGACTTTTTAAATTAGGTGTCCGATTAGTTCATGACGAATGCCCTTAAGTGAGTAAATCTTTAGTGACTGCAGTCCACTTTTTTCAGATCCATGTGAAAATGGCAAAGGCTTTTGTCAAGTTTCACGTTGTCAAATAATTCAAACTTCACCGATTCCCCATTTTGTTATTAATATTTTTAAACCCATTCGCTGCTCTTTTGTTTCATTGTAATATATTCTCTGAATTTAGCTTTATTATCTTATTTTTCCGTTCCTTGTCAGTCGTATGCTCAAACCTAGCTGCCATTGTAGGATCGTATTATTACGTCAATGGCAAAGGATATCACTCTAAATAATTTCTGGTTTCAAAATTAAAGGTATGGTCGAACGTTCGTGTAAAATATCAGTTTGAATAACGTTACGTCTGCCAAACTGCCTTGTAAATTTTGACGTTCGCCGTATAAAGATATTTGTAAGGCAATCACGTAACGCGTTTCAACCAATGACGTTAAGACATTCTTGTCCAAGGGAAAACGTATGGTATGTAATAGTTATTAGCCGAAAACTATTCATTCTGTTAGACATTGCACAGTATACACTCCAATGCGTTTTAGCAATCTGATAATTTGAGTAGTTTTTCGTCGTTCGGCTTCATTTTTTTTTACCTGGCACTATCCAAAAAATTATCAATAAGCATTAGGCCAAAATAGACTATTTTGTGCTAGGTTGGTTAATGAACTAAATGTTGGAGAGAGGAAGACTTGTCAAGACGCTTGAACATGTTTAGATTATCAATAGTTTACCTGTGATTTTTTTTTTTGGGGGGGGGGGTAGAATAAAAAGAGTTTTTTGGTTATTTTTTTAGTTTTTGACTTGGTCCTGTTGGTGTTATTGTACATGTACATAGCATAGAGGTAACGTAGTTCTAAATCCGGCACATTGGTCATTTTTGTACAACAGTATAGCATGGTGTGAGTCTGTTAAATTAAAATGTTAGTACACAAATTTATCAATGTTCGATATTTTTTTTAAAAAAAATTCCGATCCAATTTAACCCAAAAGGACAACGTAAATCGAACTCTTCCAACTAAGTTAATTTATGTTTTCCAAATTTTGCCGGAATTTTCTTTTTGCGTTTGGATCTGTTAATTCCCATGGATATTCTTGGCAGTTTGCACATGAAAGCTTACAAATATTCGTGAAATTAGAGAAACCAGTAGTTTTGCTTTTTTCTGCGCGCATCGATGAAGTTTTCCGGTCAGTTTTTTTCCTTTGATACGTCGATCAATAGAAAAATTATTAAATTCATTTCTTAAATTCTCTAAATGTCTCTTTTAAAATTGAGTACTATAGTATCAAAGATGGAACAAGTTGAAATTATATATCTACATTAACAATATATACATGTAATCTAAAACTACGCCTGATTATTTCGTTATTTTCTTTTTCCTTACTGTGTAAATTGTTAACATTTAGTTTGCCTATTTAATGAATCAGGTATTGTTATATCACTATTCAATAAATCAATTGACACCGTTAAGTATATAGGTACCAAATTTTAAAATGAAGTATAATTTTCTGATATGCTTGTGTGCGTTATTCATTTTTACCCATCGTTAACTTAGAGATGATTATAAGGTACTACCCCAGAATACAGGTTCTAATTATTTATGTAAGTTGAATTTTATTCCTGGACCTCTTCATTATGGATTGTTTTATAATTAGCTTTTTGGTTATAAAATGTAAAGAAATGTTCAGGCAGAGAGCTCATTGGTGGGCAATCAACTATTCGAACAAGATTTTCTGTGTGTATGTCTTGAAGAAAGATATCAATACGTATTAAAGTTTGCATTTTATTTTTAGACATTTTGACTTCCTACAAATACATGTATTATATTTGGAAACGCTACATGTCCTGTGCTTACTACCAGTTCAATGCTAATCAAGTCGCGCGATAAATGTACATTATGCTGAATTAACTCGTTGATACGTGTAGCTCACACATTAAACAAGTATATTCTGTGTTTGTTGTTTCTATTTGAAACATACTTAGAATATGAGTACTTTATGTTCTGGTGAGCCTAAAGGATATCATTTCTCCAGGGCACGACTTTACACATTGGCCTTGAATTTGAGCCCCGTTCGATATATCGAAAAATGATTTTAAAAATCTGTAAAAACACTCGGAAATGAATACGCCGTTAGATCATGTTCTTCTGACGTCAGTTTGACGGTAGAAATTCAAAACAACAAAAAGAATATTTAATGTAATAGCTCTGTGTGAAATATTAAATGGTAACATTTAAAATGGTTGATTTCTCTATTGTTCATGATGTTGATTAACCCAGTGTTCATTTTCAGGATACCATTTTTTTTTTTTCATCTTTCAATTTAATTGTAAATTTTTTTGAAATAATTTTAAGTTCAAAAATACATTTAAAAACTATTCACACATTTTTATTTTTCATTTTAAAATTTGTAAACAATTGTCATTTTGATATAAAATATTGATGAAATCAACTCTTTACATTTTGACGATTTTTATTCTAAATTTTAACATAATGTAATGTCCCACAAAAATGCTAATCGAATTTTGTTTTAAAAATATCAACCTTAGCATGTGGTATATGATATATATCAGAAAGAAGACTCTACTGCAGAAAGCGTCCCTACCCCTATTTTTTAAGACTTTTTGTCATGTGTCATGTAATTTTTTTTAAAAAGTCACGTGATAAACGTCCTGTCTCACATTGAATTTAGGACCTCGGTCAGTCACAGTGAATGGGAAATCTTGTTGCTATATCATATCTAGTCTACTAAACTAGTGTCAATACAAAATGAATTTAACAAATAAATTCTAATACTTAAGGGCCCGAGAATTCGGACTGGATTAGAAAAAAATCGAAACAACTGACCAGTTTAGATAAAAACCTATTTGGGCCCTACTAATATCAACGCGTAAAGTGAAGTGAAAAAAATATAACACGTATAAAAATAGTTTACTTTCAAGATTTATTTGGAGAGGAAAACAATACATTTAAGGCTTATTGTAAAGTTATCCTGTGCTTTCTCTTAACCTGAAACAGGGTAGTTTCCTACGTCATAGATGTTTCCTACAAATCCATAAGAATCGAGAGACCTGTAGCCATTGACGACCAAACCAAAGGGAGACGAATGCTTGATTTCTATTGATCCTGGAGAAACCTTAAGAGTGATAACATCATACGAAATGCCGACTATCATGACGTTTTCTTGTACAATTATCATGCTCGGGTCGACATTTTGCCCATTTATTAGAACACTCTGTGCCACATCTTTGAAGGCAATTACAGTGATGAAATTCTGTGGGTACCCGTCTGGGATCACCACCTTATACTGGGGTTTGTAGCTGTAGTACCCCGGGACAACAATCATGTACGGGTCGGCTGTATTCGCATCAACGTAATTCCCTCTTACAAAATTAGTTACCATTAGCGAACTATTGCTACTTTCAATGACAACGGTTTCGCTTATTGTTGAGTTTATGTCGTATGGTATGCCTTTAATGACATCCTGTGTAATTGTTTGGGACCCTTTTATAATAGTAATCGTTGTATTATATGCTGAAAGGATACGGATCAGTGAGCCATTACTGTTGATGTCCGCGGGGACAATAAAGAAATTTTCCCACTCGGCAGTGGGTGGGAGTTGTTCCATCATATGACTACAAGTCATTGATCCGGGAAACATATTGCATCTGTTTCCGGAGAAAACCGCTACTGGTTGAGAAGATTCAATAGTTGTTCCTGTCAGATCTGTATTGTGTCCAACTTGAAAAGTCTCGAGCTTATTCAGAGACATTTCCAAAGTGTCCGAATCGCTGTAATTTTTCCCGTTGATAGTAATAGGGGATGAGTTGTTCAGTAACTTGAATTTAATTGTAACGGTTGTGTCATCATTCAGAGAAGCAATGGCAAACACGCTAGAGTACACAGGAAATCGAGGGCGTAGTGGTTGAGTGGAGACCACCGTATAAGATGTAGAAAGCTTCTCTGTGGGCAAAATCATCGAACTGTCGTCAGAGGAATGGTAGTCGTTGTCAAAGAGCACCACGCTAACTGGCTCAGTAGATTTGATACGCACGGCTTTTGCCTCTTTTTGAAGTATTTGCCCTTGCAGTTCTGGCGGCAAAACGATTTTCAACTCAGACGTAAAGGTAACATTGCGATCGATTTGTGATTTTAAGGCGGGGTCTAGACTGTCAGAAGAAGAGAGCTGAACAGTTGTAGGGGAGTTGGTTGTAAGATAAACGTAGGATGGATGTTCGTCAGCATAGAAGTGGTTCCACATAATCAACAAAAGATATTCGTTTGTAAAACTTCCTCTAAAATCTAAAGCAAAAAAAAATATAACAAAAAAAACCTTGTACTGGTTGTTCAAGTTATGCAATGTCTTTAAATCAATCATGTAAAGCATTTATGATCATTCAATAATACATTGGGTATTGATTAGTTCAAATGTCATAACATAAGGAGAACATTACATAATGTATGTAGAATTTTAATTTTTTTTTTAGATCTTTAGATAATGTTTAATTAAATACCATGAATTTTAATCACGGAGAATTTTTTTCACATAACAAACAAAAAACCTGTATTATAAATTCTTGCCTGTGCAGTCTTGTCCAGACCAGTCTTCGGCGCACGTACAGATGTACGAATTTTCTGCGTCAGCACATAGCCCTCCATTTTGACACGGCATAGAAGAGCAAGCAGAAATTTTTACTAAAATTTATATATTATATATTTATTATTACAGATTTTATCAAATTACAGAAAAATTACAGACTGATTAGTGATCAATTGTTTCAAACAGTATATAAAGGACGTAAAGGACGGTTTTAGGGTGGAGCAAGCTTATAAAATATTTTGGTTAACTTAGGTACATTATTTTCCTATCCCACACACAAAAATTCTCTAATAATAATAGATTTCAAAACTAGAAATTCAAATATCTATCATTCCTGAAACTGTCAATTTTCTATCTTTAATCGTTTTTGCGAAAAAGGGAGGACAGGATCACTTTTTACAAAAAGAAAAACGAATATAACGGCCGACCGGAAGTGACGTCATCAACAAAAATGTACATGATAAAAGACCTTGATATTTTGTATTATTCGTGAAATTTTCATAAAAATCCACGGTAGCATATTTGAGATATTTGAGTTTTAAGAAAAATGTTAAGAAAAAAAAGAATAATAATAGTGAAAAATAGAGAAAAAGAAACCTAACAAAAACAATAGGGTCTTCCGTTGGAAACGGAAGACCCTAATAACACATAGTTGACAATGATGCTAGATATGTGTTATTCCTGCTGATTTCTTCCCAACGGTCGCGCGTAAAACATATCATTAAAGTTACTCGAACAAAATTTTATGACATTACTTTACCTGAGCAGTCCTCACCCATCCAGCCTGGTGAGCAGGAACACGTGTAGGAATTGGATGACGAGTCAGTGCACGTGCCTCCGTTCTGACAGGGATTACTGTAGCAGGGCATCTCTGTCTCTTGGGAAATTTACATAATAATTTGCGTAATAAAAATGGATGTGCAATACATTTATACGAAATGAATGTTTTGAATAATATATAATTTCGGGAAATCGAATATATCTTATATATTTATTAATAAGTAGGTAGGGTATATTCTCTAGAAAATAAGTATAGACCAGTCATATCTATTAGATATGCGCATTAATTTATAATACCCTCCCCTTCCCCCTGAAAAATCGATATAAAACTAATTTTGGTTATTTTGCAGGTAAAAAATATCAGAAGGATAACTGACTATACATATACTTACCCTGTGTGTCACAATGCGTCCCTGCCCAGCCAGATGAACACAAACAATAGCTAGAACCATCAGAATTGATGCATCTTTTCCCTTTATAGCAATATCGGCGGTCAATAAAGCACCCTCCTTTAGCTGTTAACATCAATCAAATCTATTTCGTTACTTGTGGTGTGTTACCATTTGAATTATAATCGGTTTTCCATTTATGCTTACTTTATTTAGAAGTTGAGATATTGACCAACTGTCTTTGTAGTCAAAGAAACTAAGTTCTCCTTGTTCAGGTGACCTCAGCATACACTAACTTCTTTTAATTAATACCACTTCATAATTATGAGTGACAATTTCACGAAACGAAGAAAATAAATCATTTCTCATTTTTCACATGATTATCTCAATTAACGGTGGATATCACTCATGGAATGAATTTTTGATATATTAATGTGTGTCCTTACTCCAGTGACGTCATAATTAAACACATAGCTTCAGGCGGATGATTGACGTAGAATGAAAAAGTAACGAAACCATTCAGTTGAAAAGTGTAACGTTAGATGTTGTTTTATATTTTTTTTTCCATGAATTGATAAAAACTCGAAAAGAGATGTTTGTTAATCTTTAAGGAACTAATTTTTACCGTGCGTAACGTTGTTGACGTCTTGTAGTAAGTGTGCTGGGCGACTCACGGATAGATCAACATGTATATTTTTCTAAATATAGGATCTTTTATGATTTGCGATGGTATATGATTTTTATCCAACTCGTTTTGTGTTTTCTATCCCCTCGCCAAGAGTTAGATATAAATCATATACCATCGCAAATCATAAACGATCTTATATTTATTCATTATGATGATCTATCAATCCTATATCAATCGATTGCGTAACAATGATCAATATATCTTTATTTAGTTGGTTATATTATGGTAGTCAGCAAATCAATCATCAATCGATTACAATAAAATGATATCAACAATTCATTAATCAATCGATTACAATAAGATGACATCAACAATTCATTAATCAATCGTTTATAAAACGATGATATCAACAAGTCACTAATCAATCGATTTTAAAACGATGATATCAACAATTCATTAATCAATCGATTATAATACGATGATATCAACAATTCATTAATCAATCGATTATAATACGATGATATCAACAAGTCATTAATCAGCGATTACTTACAATGATATCAACAATTTATTAATCAATCGATTATAATATGATGATATCAACAAGTCATTAATCAATCGATTACATTACGATGATATCAACAGGTCATTAATCAATCGATTACATTACGATGATATCAACAGGTCATTAATCAATCGATTATCATACGATGATATCAACAAGTCATTAATCAATCAATTACATTACGATGATATTAACAAGTCATTAATCAATCGATCATAATACGATGGTATCAACAAGGCATTAATCAATCGATTATAATACGATGAAATCAACAAATCAGTAATCAATCGATTATGATACGATGATATCAACAAGTCGTTAATCAATCGATTATATTACGATGGTATCAACAAGTCATTGATGAATCGATATCTTACGCTGATATCAACAAATATTAAATCAATCGATCATGATACGATGATATCGACAAGCCATTAATCAATCGATTATGATACGATGATATCAACAAGTCATTAATCAATCAATTTCATTACGATGATATCAACAAGTCATTAATTAATCAATTACATTACGATAATATAAATAACGCATTAATCAATCGATTATAATACGATGATATCAACAATTCATTAATCAATCGATTATAATACGATGATATCAATAAATCATTAATCAATTGATTATGATACGATGATATCAGTAAGTCATTAATCAATCGATTTCTTACGATGATATCAACAAGTCGTTAATCAATCGATCATGATACGATGATATCGACAAGCCATTAATCAATCGATTATGATACAATGATATCAACAAGTCATTAATGAATCGATTTCTTACGCTGATATCAACAAATATTAAATCAATCGATCATGATACGATGATATCGACAAGCCATTAATCAATCGATTATGATACGATGATATCAACAAGTCATTCATTAATCAGTTACATTACAATCATATCAACAAGTCATTAAACCAATCGATTATAATACGATGATATCAACAAGTCATTAATTAATCAATTACATTACGATGATATTAACAAGTCATTAATCACTCGATTATGATACGATGATATCAACAAGTCATCAATCAATCGATTATGATACGATGATATCAGCAAGTCATTAATCAATCGATTTCTTACGATGACATCATCAAGTCGTTAATCAATCGATCATGATACGATGATATCGACAAGCCATTAATCAATTGATTATGATACGATGATATCAACAAGTCACTATTCAATCGATTACTTACGATGTCATCAACAAGTTATCAATCAATCGATTATTTAATATGATATCAACAAGTCATTTATCAATCGATTACTTACGATGATATCAACAAGTCATTAACTAATCAATCGTTTATATTACGATGACATCAACAAGTCATTATTCAATCGATTATATTACGATGATCAACCATTATTCATCGAATACATTTCAATGATATCAACATATCACTCATTAATCGATTACATTTTGATGATATCAACAAATCAATTATCAATAAATTGCATTACGAAGATCAACCATAATTCATCGAATACGTTCGATTACTAACGAATCACTAATCAATCAATTACATTACTGGTTACATGCTTACCTCTTCTTTGTTCCTTGAACGCCAGAGATACTTCGAGAAAGAGAAGAAAACCCTACAAAATAAACAAAATGAACCCAAAATCTTTGTTTGATATAGACATTGTAAGCATTGTATAAAAAGTTGATACAAACATATTCAATATGTATTAAGTAAAAGATTTTCTTAGAGTTTTGCAAAAACCGACATAGTTTTGTTTTTATGCTAGATTTTTAATTGTTTTGTAGAACCACATCAGTTGCGTAGACATATTTTGGAAGGGGTTGAAACGAAACACAATATGAGTTGATACATACTTAATTACTTTTCGATGTTCAAATTTACTATAATGTCATCAATATACTGTGTATAACTCATGCCAACGGACTGAAGACGGATGTGAGGTAAAATGCAGTCTAACAAATCAAACCAAAGAAAATCAAAATGTTTCTTTTTTTCATTTTATTTCATCAAATCTAAAGTATAACGCTATATTTTTTTTATTTTTATTTTTAGAAAATTCATCATCTATGTATATATGAGTTAATTAAAACAACACTTCAATTTTTAAATATATCATATTGTGCTTATATTATTTGCATTTTCCTTTTCTTTTTCTTGGTTTTGTATGGACAAAAGTTGATTAAAAATATCTTAATCAAACAATTTTTTAAAGCAAGCTGGGGTTTCCTACAAATGAAACTGATATGAATTATGATACTAGTAGTAATCAATTCTTGAAGACAATTATGATTAAAAACAAATCTCTCTTACAAGTTATAACAGATACTCACAACAAAGGAATATAGCATCATTGTTGTCTTCTACCGATTACTGTTGAAAAATGCTCACTCTTCCCCATTATATAGACTGGCAAGTCACCATAAACTTTTCTGATTGGTCAAAAATCTCTAGATAATCAATTATGTTTATTGCTTTTTGTAATTGAATTATGATAATGTTCACTCCATATGCTGAAAATGGTAGAAAACAATTTATGAAATAATGAATATTTAAATTGAATGTGTGAAACATTTGTTCAATTAGCATTGTTATGATCACGTGGTGTATGTCTTGTTCGGGTTCCCTACAGTTCTGCTTGGTTTATCTTCCTCAATGTCTGTATATTTTCCATATTCAGCAATTGTCATTAATGTAACAATGTTACTACCCAATTCAAATAAAAAAGAAACCGTTCTGTCATATATTGTTTTAGGAATCTTTTTGTCTTACCGTGTTTATTTTGTTTCTTACTTTGTACTTCAAGTTTATACAAGCACGAGTTTCGGACATTAAGTTCAAGCATCGATCCTATTCATAGATTCATAAAGACAACCATCCTTCACAGAATGTCCTACTCAAGGAAAGGAAGTCTGCACCAGACGTTCTGAATAAAAATATAGATAGAAACTTTGGAATATTATGTTTTATCGACTTAACATGAACTTCAAATAGAAGACTTTATTTTGTCGTCTTATAAACCTAGAACTTGACCCAACAAAAACGAAAATCAAATCAAAAGTCGCATGAAAACCATTTGAAAATGAAAGCCAATAAAATTAAAATAAAATTGAATTCTACATTCATTACATTGTTTCAACATTTTTATTTTCCAATTTTTAAAAAATGTCTTTGGTATCATAGTTTATCAAAGCAAGATAAAACTAATTGTTTTGTAAAACATTAGGAAGAATATACAAATCGTGCAATCAGTTACCTGGTGACAAAATGCGTGAAATCTATTATAAAATTTCGTATATTACTTGTTTCCCTTTCAATAATCATAAAAGTAAAACATCTTTTTTGTCACCGTGTCAGCATAAATAAAGAGTCAATATTGTAGTACGCTCTTCTCGCCTCGTACTGCAACGAAGACCTACTCGTTGGAGCTTTGCTCTAATTCTTTTAATTTTTTTTTTTTACAGGGGGAAGGATCACAGCTACAAGTAATGGTTTTAAAGAATATTTAAAAGAGGTATGTTTGAAATTTTCCGATATATATTATTTCAAATTGGATAGCTAATAGGTAGATATAAAAAGATAACTAAAATATTAAGTTTTTTTTTCAATATTTCACTAACTGAAATATGTAGGCCTAATTAAAAGCAACATTTCAGTATAAACCGATAACTTGACCAAACAAAAACAAAAGTCAAAAGTCGCATAAAAACCATTTAAAAATGAAAGACCATGAAATTAAATTATATATTCATTACACTGTTTAAATTAACATTCTTATTTTCAATTTATAAAAAATGTCTTGTATATCATAGTCTATATAAGATAAAAAGCACCTAAAAATAATTGTTTTGTCAAACATTAAGAAGAATGTACAAATCATGAAATCAGTAGCTTAATTGTCATCCAAATCAAGCTGAATTTCTCTTCAGTGGTAAAATTGTTATTTGACAAAACATTTTATGCTTTGTCAGAGGTGCGTAATATTTCCATACATTTGGAAATTGAGTGACATGTTGTCTGTATGACGTTAGGTGATTTTTTTAACAAAAAGTCAACACCTCCGTGCCCAGTAGGTCAATATCGGGAGGGAGCTAGGGAGGTATGGGATTGTTCTGTCCTCAACTAAATTAATAGACTGTTGCCGAATTGTTTAACCATAATTTCTTCTATTATATTTAATATGTGGGGCGCCGGGCCGAATCGAGCACCAACTGCCACCGTGTGACATAAATTGTGCCTCCGAAATCTCTTGATAGCGATTCCGCACGGAATCCTTCCGAACTCCATGTGCCACTCACGACAAAGGCCCTTTTATTAATAGATAGGATCTTAGGGTAGTCTTCAAACAGAAATTTTATTTTTCTATGGTGTTTTTGTATTACCAATATAAGGTTTTTCGATAGTTTCTAAAACGTATCAATACGAATTAATTTGAGTAGCAAATTTTAATACTTATTTTACATTAATATTTGTTGTTGTATAATTATTATCAAGATAATTAAACAAGTGGATTTTTTAAATATATTGTCTTAAGTTCTGTAATATCAAGGGAGAGAAACTATTTGAATTTTATCACTCGGGCACGGAATTCCATTTCCACCGGAAGTTTACAACAAGATCTTGCACGTTGCTTGTTACAAATTGTTTTGTGTGGCATGTTCAAAACATTTCATTAAAACAATGAATGCTGAAGGTACCCAGGTGCTTTTGTCTGTAGAAGCGGAAGCTTATGTCGAACATTTAGTGAAATTTGGCATCAAAGATGTTGGAGGAAGAGAGTAAGTATTGATTTTATGAAGCGTTGTCATAGACGCTTGGTTTTTTGCTCCAAGTCTGTTTATACTGACGTTGAATAACAATTAAAAAAAATGATAAGAACTATCTAAATCGTTTTGATAATACATTTTGAATGAATTTAGAGTAGGCCAGAAAAGTAAAGGCATCATTTATGTATATTTACAGGTGTTTAAATTTAATATGAATGGAATTAAATGAATATTCAATAAATTCGTGTATCGTTGTTTGCAAATAAAAGTTACAGCCGGTTTAACTAAGCTTAGACTTTTGGCAGTACATGTGATTGTCAAACTCCAATTTCATGAAGACAGTGTCTTATAATCGCTGTGTCCAGTCATTGGCTACAAATATGAATTATACATTGGATGCAACAACATTTGTCCGACATCATCTGGGGCTGTATATTTCAGGTGAAACAGTGTCAATTTCACACAATTCGATCATATTGCAGACCTTCTGATTTTGACAGTCTATAAATATTGACATGCTTCTCTTAGTGAACTTTGTACACAAAATTTGACAGATCTCGAGCGCTATAATTAATGTACGTTTTGATGAGCAAACTAGATTGTTACCTCCCACCGAAAGTCCAAGCTATTGTTAAAATGGCTCTAAATGTGGTAGAGACAGGTAAATGGCATTCGTACTAGCTCTGGCTAGTGGGTTAACCCTTTAGCTGGATTAGTTAGAGTGCTGGACTGGCATGCCAGAGAACCCGCCGATTCAAACCCCAGCAGAGGCAAAAGTAAAGTGTTTTTTGTTACATTTGGTGCACACGTTGGGACTCGAACCCAAGACCATCAGATTTTTACTTTTTTTTTAAATTTAAGAAATATTTACCCATTACTCTCTATCTCTCTCTCTCTCTCTCTCTCTCTCTCTCTCATCTTGTGAGGTTTTCCCTTTTAATCGTGAACGTTATCACATGATTTACAGTTGGAGCAGACAGCATGAGAATATGGAGAAGCTCAACATGCAGGCAGTGCTTAATGCGACAGCTCAGGAAGATGAGTTCATCAAAGATTTCCTCATCTCGTGTGGCAAGGTCGGATTCAATTCATCAATAAGAATAGTTTTAGTGAAATATTCACTTATATAATTTATAAATACATGAGTATACATGTATGCTACAATTTTGTTTTTGACCTTTTTATGCAGTTTGTTCATTTATGGGTATTTCTGCTTATTTGAAACATCAGAGGGTTGAATTATGATTCATCATTGACCAATATTTAAGAAATACAGTTTTAACCTTCATTCCTATTGATTACATCAATTAACTGTTGAGAAAAAAAAAACAGTAGGAAAAAATTAGAAATATCATCTCAGTTTCATCAAATACAAAATATTTTTAACAGTGGATGCCTAAAATGATTTTTTGAATGTGATTTCAACAGCTCATTTGTCTAAGTTTTAAATGATTAAAAGAAATTAAAAAATTGTAGAGGACTTTAGCTACATAAGTATCTTTCATGTTTGATTTTTTTTTATTTCTGACTTCTTTTTCCTACAGGTCAACGTAGTTGTTCATGATCTGATCTTAACAGAAGTTTGGAAAGAGAAGATATTTCCCGTACTTGTTGACATGAACTTTGAACCCAAGACAACATTCCCTATATACATGGTGGTAAGTACTTTGTAAATTAATGCTATATGATTTTTATTCTCACGTTTGGTGAACTGTACGAATTAAATTAATATTCATTGCTTGAGGTTTGATAGTGTGAGGGGGGATTTGGGTGGAGTTGAACCATAGCAAAGCAACCAAGCATTCATGTAATGTACATGGATTATATTCTGTTCATGTAATGTATTCTACTGCAGTAACCATTGCAAAAATCAAATTAATGCTGAGTGAAAGTTAGATGATAGAAAACACAGTACATTGTAATACAGTATAGTTTTACTTGGACTAATATTTAAATGAATTCTTACTCAAATAATTAAGTTGCATGCCTTACTCAGTGTTTAATTCTTTTGGCATCTGGATATCCATTTCTCTTGAGAGAAAATAAACCATATGTCATGCTTAACCACAGCCTTATAACGCTCAAATCATTAGAAAATTTAATTCTTTGACATAGTGTGGAATCATTTAATTTTATGGGGGGGCCAATTTTCGTGGATTGTGGATTTTTTTGCTATTTGTGGGGATGTAATTTAATGGATGCGTCGGTTTTCAGTTTCAGTAAAAAAAAAAATCTTTTATAATTAGTTTTCATTGAGGATGTAAATTTGTGGGTGATGGCTACCAAAGAATACCACTAAAATTGAGCCACCACGAATTATAATGATTCCACAGTATCCTAACTGACATAAAATTTCTGAGATATTTAAATGAGAGATAACAGTGGAGTGACACCTCTCACACTTTGTTTACAGCTGTATGTGACAATTACATGATGAATGTTTTACGATTTGTTTGTAGCTATACCATGAGGCCACAGCAATCAATCTGCTCGAGACGACCATGTTTTATCGTGAGACCTGTGAAGCGGCCGACGATTGTCTGCCGGACCTCGTAGATTACTGCTACAGGAGACTGATTCAGCTGGCAGCCAGGTACATGTATATATATACTGTTATTATGAGGTCCTAGAAGACCTCTGTATCTACCTCACTACATGTATCCATCATTTAAAAGCCAGCAGCCAGGTACATGTATATATATACTGTTATTATGAGGTCCTAGAAGACCTCTTTATATACCTCACTACATGTATCTATCATTTAAAAGCCAGCAGCCAGGTTAAACTAAATGATTTTACGTATACTTGGTATTGTCAATAAATTTAACTTGTCATTTGTTAGAAATGAATAACTGTAAGTTTTATGTTATGCCATATGATATATTAAACTTAGAGAAATTCAGATTGTTAAACCTAACTATTTCCTTTTTTTTTGGCAAATGGTTACTATAGTTTCAACTTATTAACCAGATTGCGAGTTGGATTTTGTTAGATTATAAGATTTCTAATAATTTGTAATTTTAGTGATTTATCTTCATTATCCACACATATTTACATGTAGTATATTAATGGAAAAAAGAAGAATTTGTTAAAAAATGAATTGCTGATGGTGGATTGTTGTGTATATAAGGTCTGAAGAGGAGGAGGAGGAGGATGAACCGAATGACCCCACCCTGTCCCCCGAGACCCACACTGGAAACATGGAGGTAGGACCACGGTACCGTGTGGTGATTACACCAGGAGAGAGTAGGGGGGGAGGGGTTAAGTCATCCCTGTTACATGATGATAAAACGGGGCACTGGCCCGGGGCCATAAAACTTAGATGAGCTTACTTTTGATCTATGTCTCACTTTTACAAAGGAAATACAAAGGAAAAGTGAGACTGAGATCAAGAGTGAGCTCATCTAAGTTTTACAGCCCCAGGGCCAGGTATATGATGACAAAACATGGAAAAGTCAATTAATAACTGAGTTATATGGAAGTCACTAGCTATTGTAACTTTTATATTATGATGAAACTTGGAAGTAAGTTTTATTTATACATGATCATGATAAAACTCAACTAGGCAGTGAGTCAGTAAGTGTTATATGATTATAAACAACAATAACAGAGCACTGTAATACTGTAAACAATAGATTTGTAATCAGTTGTTAGATATCAATCTCCACGTAAAATTAGGAGTGGGCCCAATTGCGGATTTTAAAACCTTGCTGTAATTTTTTGACAGTTGAGAATTATATAAAATTATGATATATAATTAAGCATAACCAATTTTATTTTCCTGTGATTTTATACAGAGCAAGTGAAACTGAAAATAAGTATATGAACATAAAATATTAAGGTATGTCCAGTAATTGAAGAACTGAATTTGTAGCCATAACTATCATATAAATTGCACATATTGTTACCATAACTGTAAATTCCTTATTTTACGCAAGTACTTGATTCCATGATTCAACCGTTCTGCATCAAACCCGAGAATATAAAATCGCAAACGCCAAAAATATATCATAAGTTATCTAGTTTACATCCCTCCAAAAATTAAAAGCGAGATTTTAAAATCTGTGAAATGCCCTTCTCACAATTTTACGCGGATATTAATTCCTCATGATTAATTAGGAATCTACAGTTACTGTATCAAAACAATATTTAACTGGTTGACTTGTGTGTAGTTTAGAATACAGCTAATTTTATGGCAAAATGAACTGAAATTAAGTTATTTTTTTTCTTGTTTTGAACTAGGAATTGCAAAAACAGGAGAAGAAGTTGAATTTTGAGATTTGTCTCAAGGCAGTATCTCTACTGAGATATATAACAGACGACTTGGAGAGGTGAGTCGATTCTGTCGCAGATCTTTTTGCTACAAATACTGATTATCTAGCAGCTCAGTTGCAAAATTAATTTGTCTCAAACCATTTTCTAACGAAAATCATTGCAAATTTAAGTTGGTTTATAGCAGATCAGTTGGTGTATGGTTTAATCTTAGTCTCATGATAAGATTAAGTTTTTGAATTCTTATATGCATGGAATAGTTTGTGTGTTTCAAGGTTCTGTTTTTTTTGTATAGCCTTCCTTTGAGTGTCATGACCCGAATGTTGAACACCCTGGACATTCCCATCCTGCTGGTTCAACTGGTAGAGAACCCACCCTGGACCAAAAGGAAAGATGGTAAGAGAGAGAGAGAGAGAGAGAGAGAGAGAGAGAGAGAGAGAGAGAGAGAGAGATGAACCCACCATGGACCCAACAGAAAGATGTATAGAGAGAGAGAAAGAGAGAGAGAGAGAGAAATGAAGGAAAAACAAGAAAGGGAGGGGTAAGACAAGAGAAAGAAGGATGAATTTTTGCTGAGTAAATCCTCTACAGCTCTGAATAAGCTGCTTAAATACATCACTAGCTGGGAGACAACAAATCCTAACATTTGTACCATGCAGTGTGTTGTTCAGGGTTGGCATGTTTTCAGAGAAGTACATTAAGTGTAATATTGGTGGAAAGTGTATGAATGTAGAGCCAAAAGAATTGATACAATAGAACTGTATATGTATATTACTATAACAGTAACGTGATATAAAGATCGGTGCCAGACACATATCATCAGATCAAATGAGACAGATTTATAGATTTTATGAGTTGCATGATGTCATTTCGTTTGAGCAATCATTTTCTTTTTGTAGGAAAAGTATTCAAATTCATTGACAGCAAATGGCAGGAGTTGGATTTTCAGGAGAGTTTCAAAATCACAAAGATTGAGGGACAAGTAAGTATCAGCACTCCTAACTGTTATGTCATTAAATAAAGATTTGAGGGAAACGCCCCTGATGGTATTCAATTCAAGACACAACGTCCCAAGGTGGCGTTTAAATGTTTTGTTTAAATGTTTGTATCAGTTGATTTATTGAAATGTTTGGTACAGTATTAGCAAAAAAATAGTATCAAAAATTAATTATAATTTCAACAAGCTCAAAACTATTAGAAAAATAAATGTAAAAAAAATGCAAGGGGTACATCTTGCAATTTTTATGCAGATGTTTATTACTAACAACTGATAGGGAAATTAACAGTATGGGTAAATGTTCCAAATGCAATAAACATTTAACTGCATTAGACTGACCAATCGGTTACCTTTTTGTTGTAGGTGTGGCTAGCATTGTATACCTTACTGATGAATGGAAAATGTCAACAGAAATATGACCTCAATACTAACAGAAAAAACAGCATCCTTAAGGTAACCACCAATCACTGTACAGATAGAACATCATCCTTAAGGTAACCACCAATTACTGTACAGATAGAACATCATCCTTAAGGTAACCACCAATCACTGTACAGATAGAACATCATCCTTAAGGTAACCACCAATCACTGTACAGATAAAACATCATCCTTAAGGTAACCATCAATTACTTTACAGATAGAACACCACCCTTAAGGTAACTATCAACTACTGTACAGAGAGTACATTATCCTTAAGGTAACCACCAATCACTGTGCAGATAGAACATCATCCTTAAGGTAACCATCAATTACTTTACAGATAGAACACCACCCTTAAGGTAACCACCAATCACTGTGCAGATAGAACATCATCCTTAAGGTAACTATCAAACACTGTACAGATAGAACACCACCCTTAAGGTAACCACCAATCACTGTACAGATAGAACATCATCCTTAAGGTAACCACCAAACACTGTACAGTTAGAACATCATCCTTAAGGTAACCACCAATCACTGTACAGATAGAACATCATCCTTAAGGTAACTATCAACTACTGTACAGAGAGTACATCATCCTTAGGTAACTTTCAATTACCACTGTACAGAGAGTACATCATCCTTAAGGTAACCACTTAACACTGTACAGAGAGAACATCATCCTTAAGGTAACCACTTACCACTGTATAGAGAGAACATCATTCTTAAGGTAACCACCATTCACTTTACAATAAGAACATCCTTAAGGTAACCATCAATTACTATACAGAAAGAACAGCTTCCTTTAGGTAATCACCATTCACTTTTTAACAAGAAAAGCATCCTTAAGGTAACCACTGACCACTGTACAGAAAGAACAGCTTCCTTAAGGTAACCATCAATTACTGTACAGAGAGGACATCATCCTTAAGGTAACCACTTACCACTGTACAGAAAGATCCGTAAAGTAACCACAGATTAATTTAACCATTAATCACTGCACAGCAAGAACAGCATCCTTATAAAGGTAACCAACGTTCACTATACAGAATGAACAGAATCCATAAGGTAACAAGTAATAATTGTACAAAAAGAATAGCAACATTTAGGAAACCATCATGAATCACTGCACAGAAAGAGGCCAGCTACTGCAAAAACATTAGAATATGTGGGGGATAATTATTATGAATTTTGTTGGTAAATGGCCTTACCCTGGAATGTTCATTCCATGTGAATTTTTTAAACATTGTATTCATTTATCAAATACACAAGTAAATCCAACAAATAATTGCAAACGGCGCATGAAAGTTTCCACCCTTTGAACAGTGATGGATCATGATTTTGGCAAATATGTGGATTAATTTGCCCTAATTTGTAATATAACTATGTATAATGCACCATTTGTTGAAATTACATGTTTGATGGGTGACCAGTACTGAAAGATCACAAATCTATAAAGCCTCAAACGTTTTTTTGTTAGGTATTTCTAAAAATAGAATAGTCATTATCAGTGGACCTGTATGTACAGGTAACGACCTCTACCTGCACATTTCTTTACACACCTATCTTATCATTGTATCCTCTACCAGGTAAACTGTATAATTGTATTGATACCTGTATACATGTAAAATAGTACAGGTAACCAAGGTCTACCTGGTCCGTGAGTGCAAGGCAGGTAATGACCTAGATAATGAATGGCCCTATCTCCCACACTTCAAATCACTCGTCTGTTTGTCTGTGTGCACTTCCCTTCATCTTTTGTCCATGACTCTTGATTCACTTCATTTATTTAGTTCTGCTCAGTTTTGGCCTTGGAAGCTTGATATGTAGATGACTATATATAAAGCCTTATTCTTGATATCTTTGAGAAAGAAGCAGTTATTGCTGTGTAAACATGCTTGTTAGATTGAGGAGCATATGATTAATCATATACATGTAATACATTGTGCGCAGTTGACTTATAAGAAAAAAGGTGAGATTTTACTGCTGTAATGTTTGGCATTCATTTTAGAAAATAATCATCAAAATTTGTTTGAAAACTTATTAATGTAGATTAATATATGTGACAGTCACTTTTTAGCTCACCTAATTCAAAGGTTCAAGTGAGCTTATCTGATCACCTGTTGTCTGTCATCTATCCATCATCTGTCCATCCTGTCTGCTTGTCTGTCAACCCATCTATCTGTCTGTCCAAAGCAAAAATTTCTGTTGCTTTTTTCTCAGCAACTATTTATTGCAGATGCTTGAATTTTAACACACTCTTTTTTAAGGCATGCCATATTGTGGGATTCATTTTTGTATTAATCGGACATCAACTTCCTGTTAAATGAACACTTTTTGTTTAAGGTACTTCACTACACCGAGACTTATACTTTTTAAGACACTACGTCACAAGATGGCGATTTAAATGTTTTGTTAAACTGTTTGTATCAATCGATTCAGATGTATATTGTCATAGCTCAGTGGTTAAAGTATCAGACTTGTGAACCGCAGGTCATGAGTTCGAATCCACCTGGGGCTTTTGTTTATGTTTACTGTATGAAATTTTTGAAAACATCATTTTTTATCTAAAATTGTACATTTTTTCGCCTATTTGACATATTTACTTTTTATCCATCGATGCTTTCTGTCATAATCAAGTAATTTTTTGCTGATTTGAGAAACAATTTCATGGTGTAGTGAGGCACCTTAAGCTTAAATTTTCAAATAGATTTTTGTCAAAGATTTCTCACCAACTATCAATTGGGGCTTATTTGACTTGACTTAAGCCTTTCTCACTCCCCTGTGGAGCATAGGCCACAGACAATTCTTTTCCACTTCTCTCTGTCCTTTGCTAGTTAGTGGATGGTGTTCCAGCTGTGTCCTTTCTCGGCCATTTCGTTTTCAAGGACTCTTCTCCAGGTTAGTCGTGGTCTTCCCCTTTTCCTCTTCCCTTGTGGTGTACATTGGAGGGCTTGACAGGTGATGTTAGATCTGCCTTCCCTTAGTGTATGACCAATCCATTTCCATTTTCTCTTTTTAATTTCTTGTGGAAAAGGGATTTGGTTAGTTCTTCTCCAAAGGTCTTCATTTGTTATTTTGTTCGGCCACCATATCTGAAGGATGTTTCTCAGACATCTGTTTACAAAGGATTGGAGTTTTCTGCTGTTGGCCATTGTGAGGCTCTATGTTTCCGACCCATAAAGTAGCACTGATTTTATGTTGCTATCAAATATCCTGAGTTTGGTCTTGATTGTTATGTACTTGGACTTCCATACTTTTCTTAGCATACCAAATGCAGTATATGCCTTTGCTAGGCGTGATTTTACATCTTCCTCTGTGCCTTTACTATCGTTAACAATACTTCCTAAATATATGAATGATGTAACATACATCAAGTTGAGTGTTATCAATTTCTATGCTGTTGATGTTGTTTGTGTTTATTCTCATTAGTTTTGTTTTTTCTTCGTTAGTTCAGAGCCCAGTCTTTGATGCATTTTCTACTAAGATTGATGTTTTTTCTTGCATTTAGGCATATGTATGGGATAAAAGAGCCTAGTCATCAGCAAAATCTAGGTCTTCAAGTTGGTTCATAAGGTTCCACTGGATTCCATTTCTTTTCCCTGCTCTTGTTTCTCTCATAATCCAGTCAATGGCCAAAAGAAACAAAAAGGGGGAGAGCAAGCAACCTTGTTGTACACCTGTTTTGATTTCAAAATCTTTACTTGTATCTCCTCCATGTATCACCTGGTATTTCATGCCACTATGTATATTTTTTATCAAAGTTATAAGTTTTGTTGGTATACCATAGTGGTCAATTAGTTTCCATAAAATTTCTGTATCTAGACTGTCAAATGCTTTTTCAAAGTCTATAAAGTTGACATAGAGGGAGCTGCATCAATTGTAGATGCTTGAAATTTTAACACTCTCTTTTTTAAGGAAGGCAATACGGTTGGTTAATTTTTTAACAAATTTGATGTAAACTTCCTATTAAATTTCTTCTTTGCTTATTTATTAATTCACATCAGGGCGGAGGTATCACTAGGGAGCATTGGGTCACAGATATCTTGTTTTTTACAGTTGAGGTCCCACTTGAATGAGGTGATGTTGGACCAGCTTCCAATCCTTGTGGAGATGCAGAGGTACCTGGAGCACCTTTCAATGATGGACCCTCCTGCCCCCGCCCGGGAACTCATTCTAGAACAGGTGCCCCCTTATCTAACTCAAAGTTCAATGATCTATCCATGTTTTATTTTAGTGTGTAAATATGCAAATTTTTAGAGGTTAATATATAAGCACAAGTTTTTGTGTATCATGCATTTATGGTAATGTAAATTATTATTTTGATTAATGTTTTTCTGGTTTTATGAATCGCCTTAATACAGGGTGTCTCAAAATATGTCATACAATTTGAAATTTGTATAAATAATATTTGGCCAAAACTTGTAAATTTTGAGTCAAATAAAAAGTGAAATCATTTAATTTTTTCCCACATAAAATTTTGGAAGAAAAATGTGCTTTTCTGTAAAATTAACTACCGGGGTATATAATTTTGCATTATAAATTGCATTATATTTCTTTGGTTGATGCTAAAACAGACAAGAGAGCAGGAATCTTTCAAAATTTTTTAGATTGTTTTATCAAAAACAGACTCCAGATATAGTTGTACAATTATGAAAAAGAATACCCTGGAGAAAAACAACTTAACAAACAACAGATTCTTTAAATGCCAGTAGTGAGATCTGAGAAAATGAGGTCCATACAGGGGCTGTGTGAGAAATTTTACTCATTGACTTGTAGCTGTCATTAATGAAAAAAAAGTCTCAGATATCATTGGGAGCACTCGGTAAATTTGATGTGTTTTTATAAACAAAGCCAAATTTGTCAAAAACGTATGAATGTTTGTGAAATTTGTTGAGTGAAAATTTCCACCATATACATTTGTGAAAATGTATTTGTTTTTTTTTTATTAAATAAATTCAATCAAAAGTTATTCAAAGAGAAATTGGTATCAGATACTCTGGGACACCCTGTACAATGCCTAATATATAAACTTTGTGATGCAGTATTAAAATATATTGCTAGAGTTCCATTTGCAGATCAGTAATTTTTACCATTGGTGCGAATGATTTACCCCATACAATATTGTTGATGATATGCAGCCAATAGGTGTAGCCATAGTGACAGGCTTAGATACCCAATAGGTGTAGCCATAGTGACAGGCTTAGATACCCAATAGATGTAGCCATAGTGACAGGCTTAGATACCCAAAAGGTGTGACCATAATGACATGTTTCCTTTGACAGGTGCCTGAGATCAGAGAGAAGATACTGACAGACAACAAAGGGAAGTGGAAAAAGATTGCCAAGAAGCAGTCTCAGACATGTTTCAATCCCTCCACGGCTGATGTCCAGGCCCAGGCTAAACGGTTGGTTGTCAGCAGTCTACTGTCCTTAAAATTCCTACAATCTTTTAACTGCTGCATGAAGCTACATCATGTCTCTTCACCGTACATACCCACATACTCCACTGTAGCTACATCATGTCTCTTCCCCATACATACCCACATACTCCACTGTAGCTATCTCATGTCTCTTTAGCATACCTGCCCACATACTTTACTACTGTAGCTACATCATGTCTCTTTACCATATATACTTACGTACTCCACTGTAGCTAAATCACGTCTCATCACCATACCTGCCCACATAGTCCACTGTAGCTACATCGTTTCTTCACCATATATACCCACATACTTAGCTGTAGCTACATCGTTTCTTCACCATAACTGCCCACATACTCCACTGTAGTTACATCACGTCTCTTCACCTAACTGCCCACATACTTAGCTGTAGCTACATCGTTTCTTCACCATAACTGCCCACATACTCCACTGTAGCTACATCACGTCTCTTCACCGTACATACTTACATCCTAAGCTGTAGCTACATCAAGTCTCTTCATCATACCTGCCCACATACTCCACTGTGGCTACATCACGTCTCATCACCATACATACTTACATACTCCAATGTAGCTTCATCATGTCTCTACAGCATACCTACCCACATACTTTACTGTGGCTACATCATGTCTCTTTAGCATACATACCCACATACATAGCTGTAGCTACATCATGTCTCTTTACCAAACATACCCACATACTCCAATGTCAACATCTTTTACCAATTGTCATTTTGTTTTAGCACATACGATTTTGGGCATAAATTGGTTGTTTTACATGTTAGCATGGATTTGAAGTAGCATATATATTAAGTTCATACATATATATGCATGACATTTTGCTATGTACTTGATTTAGCAAAAGCCATGACATCTTTCTCAAAAGACTTTAAATTAGAATACATATCCAAATGTAATACATTTACAGTAGTACAGATATATACACTGCTCGTATTATAATGTTACAGGTGGGCAGACACCTATAACTTTGACGTACTGGAGGGACTGCTGACTGACCCCCCTAAGTGTGCAGTGTGTGGGGCGGAGGCCACCAAGAGGTGTTCACGATGCCAGAACGAGTGGTACTGTCGCAGGTGAGACACAATCGATACATGTCAATACAATGTACATTTTATAACAGACACACACAGTCATGTGATAACAATACTGTAGATTCCTCATTAAACGCGAAAGATTAATATCTGCAAAAAATTGCGAGAAGCAGTACATCTTAAATGAAAAGTTGCGGATTTTAAAATATTGAGCTTATTTTTCAGACAGATACAAACTTAATGGAACTATGATAAAAATTCGGCATTTGGGATTTTATGTTCTTGCGATTTGATACAAGATGTTTGAATCACGGAATTAAGTTTCCATGTAAAAAAAAAAGGAATCTACAGTATCATATAACATTGAAACACAGTCATGTCATGTGATTATAATGTACGTTATATTTAGTTGCTTTTCAAATTTAGATATACTGCTTAAAATCTAGGATATTCTGTAATTGCTATGAAAAGTTGCTGTGAATAATTGCTCCCAAAGCGCAACTTAATTCATTGCGGATTTTGTTAACCACCTTAAGTTTGTAAAATTGCAGCTCTGTATGTGACATTAGTATACATTGCAATTTTAATTCATTATGATTAGGTTGAAACTAAGATGAGATTACAGAATGGTCTAAATATTATTACAAAACTATATTACACCATGTCAAAACTGTGGTAACAATTCTTTGACAAATGATGTAATAACAGATGATAGATTATAATTATTACAATAAGTGTATGAAGTGATTGATGAAGTATGTGTTCAGTTAATACATGTAATACTTTTAATTTTTCCACAATTAGGACTATTGATTTTAAATGTTTTCACCAAAGTGTTCATGTTTCACTTTTTTGTCTCCAATATCGTGTTTTATACTTAAAGTAATTTTCTTTTTCATTTTTCAGAGAGTGTCAGGTTTCTCATTGGAAAAAGCACAAGACTGCATGTGATCTCATTGTTGAAACTAATGAATCTGTGAAAGCCAAAGGATAACTATAGTGAATGTAGGGGAGATAACCAAGTCCAAGAAAGGGAGATAAACAGGCAATAATCAGAACACTGGCTCTAAGATCTCGGGTGACATAATGATTACTGCATGTTGTTTGTCATCCAAACCAAACCAAAGCATGAAACATTCCAATATATAAAAAGGGCTGATGTGGTTGTATGCATGTTGTCAACACTTTTTTAAAAGTTTATTGACGACGAAAAATTCATTACTATAAATCATGTTGCAGTTTCCTCTCAAAGAGGAGGTCATGATTGTGAGCTTTTATTTATTTTTTACTCATAAATGTACAGATATTTATCGTTTTTCATCAGGAATAAAATCTTACAAAAGTTTGTCCTATATTTTTTCCTCACATTTATGAGTATACCCGTGTCAGGGTTGTAAACCATGGCCAAACTTTATGATCCTCCCCCATCTCTCTGGGTCTGGTGGAAGGACAGTTGAAAGAGATCATCACATAGCAATGTAATTAAATTTACTCAATACCATTCAAGATTATAGGCGAAAAATGATCATTGATGCAGTCTTTTAATTGAATATTCGATCAATCCATGTCAATCTCTCTTAGTCTAAAATACAAAGAAGTTAAAACTTATGTGTGAATGTTCAAATTAATGAAATTTGATCAAGATGCCATGGTGGACTCCAGATCAAGAACTGCAGAAAACGAGTGTGTGTGTGTGTGTGGGGGGGGGGGGGGGGGCACTGATCGTAAGATGTGTTCTTAGAGACTCAGAAATAAGTATATGAAGACACACTGTCAGACAGACTTTGGTGGGATATGTTCTGCTCAGGCCAGGCATCTGGTAAAATACACATAATATACTTATAAATTATTGATAATGTATATTATTGTACCCTTATTGAGATTTGGACCAGTGTGAAAAATTCCACCTTTCCACCAATTTTGAAAATCTTGCACCACCACGCAATAATTTAGTGATTATATGAGTAGAATGTGTGTACCAGAGACATGTATGCGTGCGTGATTATTTCAGACAATGCAGTTTTATATTATATATTGTTATACTTTCATGTTAAATACTGAAATCTGATTGGTTAAGACGCAGTTAAAAATATTTTCTATTACCCGCAGCGTTATATTAGTAACGCACTTAGCAACGGGTAACATTAAAAAATGTTACATGCGCGAAAATTATGCGCGTACGGTTCGCTGTATAATTCACGTTATTCCTATATAAAAGCAGTAAAATTTTCTTAAAAATTAAGACATTCAGTATAACAAAATAAATAGTGCCTGTTTGGGAGGATAACAGTTGAAATTGACACCCCTCGAAAACCATTGTCAAACTCCGCTTCGCGTCGGTTGACAATGGTTTTCTCGGGGTGTCAATTTCAACTGTTACCCTCCCAAACAGGCACTATTTATATATTATTATCTGTACATTATAAACTCCTGTGATTTATGCAAATTGTGGGTGCATTGCCTCAAGGGATGGAAGCACTTACTCGGTATTTCTGAATATTACTGGATTATATAATCAAAGTTATACGGTTGAATTAACACATGATTTGTGTACCCACGGTCTATAACATTATCTCAATTAAACGGATTATTCAAACAATCAATGATGGCTTTCAGGTAGGAGTATTCATTCATTATCTCTTTAATTAATTAATCTTGCTAATTAAATACTTGTAATGAAGTTGTAAATTGTAACAATTGAGTCAACAATTTATCTTACAAATAATTACAATTCCATGGCATATATCTTGGTTCCCTCACATTAAGTACATGCAAGCATGATCGAATGCAATATTTTCAGTATATATGTCATCAATACAAAAGTCAATTTAAGCTGTTTATAAAAAAATCAATGATTAGCATGTACACTTACAAATAATTTTAATAACCATATAATCGGGATTTTAAAAGATTTTTTCTGGTAAAAAAAAAGAAAGTTTAAACACAATGCCATATGGTATATACCAGCCTTACATTGTAGGTTTAATGAAGAGCAATACCAGTGGGCATGCAAGTTGTATAAAGGCAATAAAAAACAAATTCATTAGAATCTACTTGTATTTTTTTTCAGATGTCGTCCTTCCTCCATAATATGCCTGGCTCTAACTTTCTGCATAGTTGTGTTAGTCTACCTTCACTTGACTTCACCTGAAGAGGTGTCAGCTCTCAACACAAATGCAACCAAAAATAAAAAATACACAAGTCAACTGAAAAATACAGACACATTCAAAGAAGCAATAAGCAAGAAATTATCAGAGTTGCGTAAAAAAATTCCAGTAGTTGCAAGAGACAAGAACAACCGACCGAAGCAAGATGGGGGAATGAATGAGCCTGGTTCAGAATATGTTGATGTAGTACAAGGAGATGGCGGTGCCTCCCTGGGGACAAAGATTTTGAACCTGTTTCAGTATTACGTTGGCCAGACCAGGAAGCTGTTTGATCCAGGTATGGACAAATCAGAGGTTGAAGAGGAAGTAGAAGCATTTAGGGAGTGGCACTCGTTAAGGAAGTCCTAAAAGGAAGTCCTAATTAAATGTCCTGAATAGACTTGGATTGATATGTTAATTTGTTGTATTATACATCATCATGTGATTTACAGCTTCGTGATAATTTTTACATCATATCCTGTGATCTACGTAATCAGGAAATTATGGATTAATGTACACAGCTAATATAATATAACATTATAAACATATAAACTGGAGAAATATATTGTGGTTTCTTATTAAAGGATTATTATTATGTGATTTGAAGGAGTCATGCATTAAATAACATGTTTCACCATATGACTTGAATGAATCATGATTGGGATACTTTTAAAGTATCATCACATAACTATGGGTATCTTGTGATGAAGTGGAATCAAAACACAATTTCACTAGACATCTAAAAGGGCCTTGTTTAAATAATGGAAGCTAGGATAAAAAGCATTTCAGAGGACTTTGCTTTGACCTTGACCTAAAAGAATTCTAATTGGCATAGAACTTTAATAATTCAAACTCACTATACCCAATACCAACAGGCATTTTGGGGGTTTTATCTGAGCAAGATTAATTAAGCGGATGAAAAATAATTAATGTTCTAAAATTGGATTTTAGAGGTCTGCCATGACCTTCAGATATGACCTAGCTAGAGTACTGAACTTGCATGCCAGAGGACCAGGGATCAAACCCCAGCAGAGGCAATATATGTCTTTGTTATATTCAGTAGTATATTCTCACTATATAACTCTATACAGACAAATAGGCAATAACTGTAATATTTGCTCGTCCGAAAAATATTGACCGGTCAATATTTTTTTGATATTGACCGGCTAGGAATAATATCTAGAGAACATTCCCTCTATTTCAGATAATCGCCTCTGATTTGTTGACTCGTAAACGATGACGTAAATAACTCTTCGCGATTCCAAGACAAGGTGACGAAATAATAGACAGTCAGTCAAGGCAAGTAAACAACTGACGCGCAATGCGACGGTTTGCTATCATACCGGATATAAAGATTTGCGAATTCCTGTGAAGTAAAATAAGGTAGAACATATGTATGTTAATTCTTATGGTCGGCGGAATATCACCAGTGACCATTTGATGCTGAGGATATTTTGGAAATGAACTTTGCATAAAATTGAATTCGTGAATTTTTTGTTGAGCTGAGAAAATTACGGCGATCTGTTTTCAATTACTTTCTTAAATTTTGGTTTGTTTCTTCATATAACAAAACAAATGTTGACTGTGTTTTCGGGCAACATTGATTATATTAGCCCCCTTGGGACGAATATATATTGCCCTCCGCTTCACGTCGGGCAATATTTCGTCCCTTGGGGGCTAATATAATCAATGTTGCCCTCAACCCCAGTCAATATTTGTATACTGTTACAAATGCATCAAAATAATGCTCATTTATATGTATTAGCACAAAACATTTTATCAAATTTTTACATGAAGCTTTAGGTGCATCATAAACATTCGGTATAGTGCAAAGACTGAATAATGCAAAAATTGCTGGATATCTCAAATGGAATCAACTGTGATTGGCTATTGAATGATGAACACAAAAATAATGCAAAATTAATCAAATAATAAATCACAAATGAATTTTTATGCGATATTTATTTAAAGCATAATAAAGATTATGAAATACATTGACAATTATTCTTACTAATGACTTACAATCAAAAGTCGCCCGTATAATATATATATATATATATATATATATATATATATTATATATATATATATATATATATATATATATATATATATATATATATATATATATATATATATATATATATATATATATATATATATCTTTTAAAGGGTAAAATTAAGTATAGAAGTATCACATATCCTAATAAAAAATGTTACAGACAATATATCTCAGAACTTAATAAAGAATATCCAAAAATAAAACAAAAGGAATCTCTATAACCTGAAGGCCATACAAAATAATAAACAAATTGTCCCAAGCAGATGTATCTCATAAGGCTCTACAAAACATACTGAGTAAACATAGATTCTAACTTTCTTTAAGGCATTTCCCCACATAGATTCCCAATTAAACAGTTTAAGCTATATATAAACACAGTACTAAGTTATTATTTAAACATTGAATAATCTTTCCATAGGTGCAAGAACACACCTCATGCTTATTTTTTCACAACATGCAACACAAAACTATTGAAGCCAAGGGACTTGGACACGCTTTGAGCTCAAAATTTTCAATTTGATTTTTTATTTTTAATGTTTAGAATTGTTAATATGGGTAATTTTAATGCTTTGTCAAAATTTGAAAGTCAAATATTGAGTTATAAGCAAGATACAGAGTTTGGAGTTCTTTGTTTTGTAAAAAAAAAAAAGAGCTTGCGCCTTATTATTGTGTTTTATTGGTATATAATTCAACCAAATATTGCTTTCTTCTGTTGATAATATTATTTATGATCACATTGAATCAGTTTACCTTGTTTAATTGCCACAAGGGTTTTTGTTAAAGAAATGTTTATTCCATACTTTACATTTCTTGTAAACAAATATAAGACTCAAGCTTTGTTTACAAAACAATGAATTCTTAACCTCTGTTTCTCTCTTATAAATTGACTTCTAACATTAAATTTTTGTCTATCATTCATATTGCGCAGGTAAACCATTTTTTGCATAAAAGAAATATGAAATAAAAGTTTTATATAAAATCTTGTTCAAGTCTCTTTAACATTTACAAAAAATAACTCACAACATACATAAAACCAAAGAATTTATGTAATATGGGGCTGGGAGAATTATCACAATTTATGGATTTCAATTAAGGAATAAGGAATCATTCTTGGAGTATTATGAGGTGATCATTTTGGTCAGGCGTGATCAAATACAATAAAGTGTTAAAGATCCCACCCTGACCGAAATTATCACCTCATAATATTCAAAAAGTGATTCCTATTAACATATATATATATATAATTTTTAGCAATTGTATGATGAAATATTTGAACGTACATAAGCAAACCCCCCTTGCGCCCCGATCATACGATATTTGAATTTATTGGACTGTATAGTACAAAATCAATACGTAGTGTTATCACAGGCAAAGACACTGAAAAATGTAAATATCAGTGAATAGCACACAAGTACTGACAATTATGTTTGAACAAGTATTCAAATAATAATTTTTACACAAGAAAATAATATATTCTTTTTTTTTAAATAAGAAAATCATCTAGTATGAAAAACTAATCTTATTCCAGTTGCTCGACATTACAAAATACTTCATACAACATAGACAATGCACAAAAACTCCAAACTAACATTATATTATATTGTGTTACAGATTAATTTTCTTCTTTAACTGCATATACTTCGAATACATATAAGTTTAACTTAATACAATCTTTAGGTACATGTAACCATCTACATAACTGTTGATTTCCCAATAAAGAAATCACAACAAACCACTATACAAATAAAGCAACTTATTCTTAATATAATAAATAATAAAATCTAACGCCTAAATGTCAAAGTTCATGGCACACCATTTTATCACCAAATTGAATGTTTATGGAATGTATTTATTGGATATCAGACATTGAAAACAAAAACCCCCCACAAAATAACAACATATTAACCCCTCCTTCAACACTTCACAAATAATTGACTGAAACACATTTATTGAGTACAACAAGGATTGCATATTGTCTGAAACCATTCAGAAACATTGACAAAGGCCACACCAATATAATTTCTTGTTTGTCGGACCATACATGCTTGTATTTTAATAAAACTCTACAAAGGATATAATTATTTCCCCCATCCGGAAATTCTGTGCTGTTTCCTGTTCTATTTCTGCTCTATTTTTCGTATTTTAAATAGTTTTGATATATAAATCAAACAAGTATAAAAGATATAACCATCCACAAAAATTTATTTATATACCGCCTAAAAATTTTGCCTACAAAAAAAATAATTTTAATATTTAATCGCTCGCCTGCACGTTCCTTTTTTCATTGGATGTTCAATGAACAAGAAATTATATTGGTGTGGCCAAATTTACACATATTTTACCCAAGCTGGAATGAACACACAATATGTGTTAATAGAAATCAAAATATAACTCACACTAATGAAATAGGATGCTTCTACAACAAAAGCTAAATTGCTCACTGATATAACAGGGACATTAACTTACCCAAATTAAAGTATAAATTCTGATTATACAGTGCAAAGATTATATGTATAAAATAGTTTGTTAATAATTATGTCAGAATTTGAAATTTTCCTTGGAAGATATCGCAAAAGTTTTCATTGTTACAATTTAATTGCTGCATATCATACAAAAAAAGATCCTAGCTGAGAAAGTTTACTTGGAGAGAAAACTCAGAATTTCAAGTAATTTAAAATTCCATTGCTGTAAATTATAATCTCTATTACATGTACAGTAAAACTCGGTTATAGCAAAGTCCTATGGACCAGTGGATTTATTCAGTTATATCTGTAATTTATTAATTCTGTATAACGAATTTGTAATAATAAGTCCAACGATTTCCCTATATATACAGCTTACTCCACTTATATTGAACTCGCTTATTTTGAAATTCCGCTTATTTTGAAATAGAAATAAATCCCCAGTTTTTACCTCTCATATTCTTTGCATTGATTTCACGGATATAATGAAATCGGTTATTTTGAAATATCGCTTATATTGAAGCCACTGATCGGTCCCCAAAGGTGATAATTAGTTGTTTTTATAACGGTTATATTGAAGTTCTCCCTGGTGGCTGTCGTCACGGTTGGTGACAGTAATTATGCCAGACTGACCGGTTGATATACAAAGGTGTGAATTGATAAGTTCTCTTCATGTGTGTTTTTATACTTTTATCAAAAAGTAAAATTTATTCACTGTTTAATTTTTTGTTTTTACGAATACGGATGTATTGAGGCTAGACGTAATATGGAAACCCCACGGAAAAGAAATACCTTATCTCCGGACGCTAAATACAAACTAGTTATGGCTATTGATGAAAGAACAAAGCCTAAATTCGAAATAGCTAAGGATTTTGAGATAATCGCGTGTACACTTACGATGATATACAAGCAGCGTTCAGCAATATTTGAAGCGTTTGAGTGCGGTGATTTTTCTTTAACTTTTTTTAAAACGTAAAAGAATGCGATCCGAGATTATGATGAGGTTTAAGATAGTAACAAAACAAAACTTTCGGATATAATTTTAATCAAACTTTCAAGGAATAATGTTCCATGTAATCCGTTTATTGTAATAGATAAATAATGATTTAATGATTTGTTCGGGTTTGGTTTTCTATGCTTAAATCGGGATTGAACTTTCAAAAATGGCGGCTTCACGTCAGTCAATATCGCTTATATTGAAATACGGATATATTGAAATAATTTGCATGGTCCCCTGAATTTCAATATATCCGGAGTAGGCTGTATATATATATATATATATTTTACATGTTTTCTTCAAGATGATTACCGGTTGTGGTTACTGAGGCATTAAATAAAGTACTTTCTTTAGAAACCTTAAATAAATGGATGGTAAACATATATCCTTTTTTGCATGTTTTGTGAGATTAAATTCATTCAAACAATGAGATTTCACTCTATCCATGTTTGCATTAAATGATCGAGTTTTACTGTACATGTCCTAAATAATGCATTTAAAACTTTGAGGTATTAAGTGAGAAAGTTGGTGCTATACTTAAAACTGTCCTAGTTTTTGACCCCGAGCATTCGGAACACCCAGGCATGTTTACATGGCATCGTCCCGTCAGCAAACTCGGGTAGCATGATAGTGATTCCTCCCTGTCCCCCGGGGGAGAACTTCACTTGTTGGCGGTATCCCAGCAGGTACACCACCCCAGAGCTGTCCATTTTTGGGGCCCCCAGCTGAAGTTTGCCGTTGGTTGGCCAGTCCAGGACTATAGCATAGACTGCCGTGGTACTGCTTATCTTAGTCTTGGTATACCTGTCCAATCAGAAAACAGCTAGTGCATTATGGGAGGAAATCAAATATCGGGTACATGAAATCAAGGTCAGAATTTTAGAATGTATTAATAACATCTCAGAATATTATATATTGAACAACTTGTGTGTTTTGTGATGGGATGGAAGAAATAATGACGGACCAGATCGGGACTCCAACCTGGCCCCCTGAATGCACTAGTCCATGTACCTTTTGAGCTACCTTGCTATTACAACAAAATTTTGTACTATGGATGTCAGAAAATATTAGTGATGGAGACAAACAAGCAATGTTTGGATGACAGATGTTATAGGTATCAACGTACAAACATTTCAAAACAAAATCAACAAGACGGAAGCAGCTGGGTGTCAGGACAATTGACGATTTTATCAAAGTGAGGAAAAAGAGGGATACTAACAACTCAGTCCAGGTAGAGCAGCTATTATCCCTTTAAAGCAAAGTGCAAAAAATTGTAAAGAAAATTGGAACATTCGTCATGATTGTAAAGAAAAAGTTGAAGGACTGCAAAACAAAATCATGCATAGTGCCCAAGTTTACCTGTTGCCCTTTTACAGTTGATGAATATTGAATCTATGATAAGTGTACATATTATATATTTGGAAGCTGAGGTAGGGGCTAAAAATTCAAAATAGTTATCACCATTAGCTTAGTTGTATCTCTATATTCTCTAATCCATTCATTTTAGAATGTATTTTTTTCTAAAAGGCCTACTATAGTTTATTGTGATGCAGACAGAACATATTCAAAACTGAAAGCAATATAAGCTGCAATTTTCATGTTGAAATTTTTTTTTGAAGAAAATGTTATTTTCTACTAAGGCCAGCATTTTTTGAAATTTCGATTTACAAACCCGCCGACCCTATTTTTTTAAAAATTCAAATAAAAATAAAAGGACCAGAACTAGCTATTAATTTTATTTTTTCCTCCGACCCGAAATTTTCTTTCTGGTAAAAATAAAAATAATGTTGATGCAATCACGTACGTGTAGTCTGAATTATTGTTTTTCATGCATTGATTAAAAAGACCAAGTTCTTTCCGATCAAGTCACAGGCACTAGAAGTCACAAAAAAAACACCATTGGGCCTACTCCTGTTTGCTTTCGTCCAACCCTACAATTTACGACCCTATTAAGTTTTGTGATCGGCAACTTAGCCAGAATTTCCTCAAGAAAGCGAAGTTGAAGTCTTTTTCTATCACAATTCCGTAAATTAAAAAAAAAAAACCTCATTGGCGCAAGAAAATGATAAGTTACTTATTTAAAAAAAAACATTTTTTGCAAAAGAAATTCTAAAATAATCATAATTTAACCGTTTGGAAATAGATCCTCTACATAACGGTTGTAAGTGGGTCATAGGGTTGGACTAATAACCCTAAACAGACTGAACACAGGAGCCTTATGACTGAAGGAAAGAGAATGATTTTATTTGTCATTAAGCTAACAAAATAACGAAACATTTCCTTTATTAAAGGTATAATTACATAAATAAATAAAATTTTAAAAATTAGTTCGTCTTTTTTAAATAAAAAAAACTTGTTTGATTTTTTACTGACATTTATGGACATGCTTCTAATCCAATTTATTTTCAGTAACAATATTTTATATTTTGAATTTGTGAATAGCATTGTTAACTTAATCAGATGAATGATTTCTCAAACTTCTTCCTATTTTTCTGCAAGGAAGAAGTGAAAACTCCCTTAATTTTTTTGGTCTTAATGTATAGGTACAGTATGTACTTGTATATATATATACATGTAATTATATATATAAAAAAAAAAACCTTCGTTTTTATACATGCATATACAATATATTAACACAAATTTTTAGTGCCCATGGATAAAATATGTTATGATAAGAACATCATCAACAACCAAAATTACTTATATATTTAAAAAATGGCAGCTCCTGGACATGTGTTCTTATTTTAAAAATAAAAAAAATATTGTTGAAAAATTGTTTTATTTTTATTTTTTTTCTCGACGGACAAATTTTTCAATTTTATTTTTATTTTTTTTCCCTCCTCCTACCCAAATAATTTGAAAAATATTTCGTAAATCTAAAAATTAAAAAATGCTGGCCTTATGACAAAAAATATCATGGTTTTAAAATTTCTGTTAGCTCTGTTTTTGTGGGAAAAGCCATTAAGATGCCTTAATTGAAGCAAAATTGAATTATTGTCGTCCTGTACAAAAATGGATCTGCTATATATTCCTTATAAGTGAAAACTTTCTCCTGACAAAAATTAATGATTTTTTCAAATCTTATTTATCATAAAAGTTTAAGTTACAGGCAGACTTAGTATACTAGCAGGTTTTTGCTGCAAAATAAAATTCTAAAAAATACAGCTCATATTGCTTGAAGAAATTATATTTTTGCTTTTACAAGTATAAGCAGAACCATCGGACTTTGGCGACAGCACGCGAACCATCGGACTTTGGCAACAGCACACAAACTATCGGGCCTTGGTGACAGCAGGCGAACCAATGGGCATTGGCGACAGCAAAGGAATTATTGGACTTTGGTGACAGCAAGCGAACTATCGGACTTTGGTGTGTCAAACCATCGGGTTTGGAGCACACCATCGGCATTTGCCTTGACCACCATACTTTAGAGTCCTTCATATACATATAGCATTACATCCAGGCAATACATGCACTTAAATATGACCAAAACATTTAAAAATTATTATAATAAGTCAAAATTCAATAAAAAATTTCCTTCAAATGTTTGCTTCTTTTAATAATTTTTATATTGATAATAAATGAATGATTACAATTATTCATGCATGATCTTCAGATATAATTCAAAACTAGTGTTTTTAACATTTAGAAAACTATTCAAATATTCTATATCTAAAGACGTTATAATGTGCAATGCATTAATTAAGCTTCAAAATGAAAATTGAAGTGACTATATATATATAAATGATTGTGTATGATGTAACTTACAACAGGCATTTTATTGTTGTAATAAATTTGCCCATGCATGCTACACAGAGAGTTATTGTACAAAGAATATCACAAATATCTCCAGACCAAAGATTCTCAGAGCACCTATTATAAGAATACACTCATCAGTCAAGGGACAACAAGCTGCTCTGCAACAAGCATTTTCATTGGCTGATCAATCACTGTAACACGCCTTGAAATACAAAAGTCCAAGCCCACTGGCAGGGCAACTCCTGTGGAGGTATCTGGGGTACCTCTAAGACGACCCCTTGGGGGTGTAGAGTGGTAAAGTTGACCGGACCTAAATCCTCCCTCCCCACAAGATACACGGTCGTCCACTCCGCTGTCTTTGGTACTCCTAAGTGGATCGTTTTATTGGTGGGCCAGTCTAGAAATATTGCGTACAACATTTGTTCCATGCTTATCTTTAAAGATGTATACCTGTTCAAGAAAAATTTTGCTTCACTTTGTGGAGGTGAACAGAAATTTGAAGATTTTAAAAATAGGTGTGTGAAACTACAAGTAGCTGGGCATGACCAAAGGAAATTCCAAAGAACCCTCACTCAATTTTCATGTTGAACTGTTACATTCATGCACAGTACACACACAATACAAGAATAACAAACACTTAAGTCACGAGTACAAGCTCTTTCATTTAATCAAGGTTTCAAACTATACATGTACATATTGTAATTGTATTTAGCTCTGTAACTCCAACTTGTCTAGGTTATGTGGTACTGTAATGGTATTTAGCTCTCTAACTCTGACTTGTCTAGGTTATGTGGTACTGTAATTGTGTTTAGCTCTCTAGCTCCAACTTGTCTAGGATACGTGGTACTGTGATTGTATTTAGCTCTCTAGCTCTGACTTGTCTAGGTTACATGGTACTGTAATTGTATTTAGCTCTCTAACTCTGACTTGTCTAGGTTATGTGGTACTGTAATGGTATTTTGCTCTCTAACTATGATTTGTCTAGGTTACTTGGTTCTGTAATTGTATTTTGCTCTCTAACTCTGACTTGTCTAGGTTATGTGGTACTGTAATTGTATTTTGCTCTCTAACTATGATTTGTCTAGGTTACTTGGTTCTGTAATTGTATTTTGCTCTCTAACTCTGACTTGTCTAGGTTACGTCATACTGTAATTGTATTTAGCTCTCTAACTCTGACTTGTCTAGGTTACGTGGTACTGTAATTGTATTTTGCTCTCTAACTCTGACTTGTTTAGGTTACGTACGTACTGTAATTGTATTTAGCTCTCTAACTCTGACTTGTCTAGGTTGCGTGGTACTGTAATTGTATTTAGCTCTCTAACTCTGACTTGTCTAGGTTACGTACGTACTGTAATTGTATTTAGCTCTCTAACTCTGACTTTTCTATGTTAAGTACATACTGTAATTGTATTTAGCTCTCTAACTCTGACTTGTCTATGTTACGTACCTACTGTAATTGTATTTAGCTCTCTAACTCTGACTTGTCTAGGTTGCGTGGTACTGTAATTGTATTTAGCTCTCTAACTCTGACTTGTCTTGGTTACGTGGTACTGTAATTGTATTTAGCTCTCCAACTCTGACTTGTCTAGGTTATGTACATATGGTAATTGTATCTAGCTCGGTAGTTCCAACTTGTCTAAGTGACTTGGTTCTGTAATTGTATTTTGCTCTCTAACTCGGACTTGTCTAGGTTACGTACGTACTGTAATTGTATTTAGCTCTCTAACGTTCATTTTTCTAGGTTACGTACCTATTGTATTTGTATTTAGCTCTCTAATCTCTAATTCTGACTTGTCTAGGCTACATACGTATTGCATTTGTACTTAGCTCTCTAACTCTGACTTGTCTAGGTAACATGGTACTGTAATTGTATTTAGCTCTCTAACTCTGACTTGTCTAGGTTACGTGGTACTGTAATTGTATTTAGCTCTCTAACTCTGACTTGTCTAGGTTACCTGGTTCTGTAATTGTATTTAGCTCTCTAACTCTGACTTGTCTAGGTTACCTGGTACTGTAATTGTATTTAGCTCTCTAACTCTGACTTGTCTAGGTTACGTGGTACTGTAATTGTATTTAGCTCTCTAACTCTGACTTGTCTAGGTTACGTGGTACTGTAATTGTATTTAGCTCTCTAACTCTGACTTGTCTAGGTTGCGTGGTACTGTAATTGTATTTAGCTCTCTAACTCTGACTTGTCTATGTTACGTGGTACTGTAATTGTATTTAGCTCTCTAACTCTGATTTGTCTAGGTACTGTACATACTGTAATTGTATTTAGCTCTCTAACTCTGACTTGTCTAGGTTACGTGGTACTGTAATTGTATTTAGCTCTCTAACTCTGACTTGTCTAGGTTACGTGGTACTGTAATTGTATTTAGCTCTCTAACTCTGACTTGTCTAGGTTGCGTGGTACTGTAATTGTATTTAGCTCTCTAACTCTGACTTGTCTATGTTACGTACATACTGTAATTGTATTTAGCTCTCTAACTCTGACTTGTCTAGGTTGCGTGGTACTGTAATTGTATTTAGCTCTCTAACTCTGACTTGTCTAGGTTACGTACGTACTGTAATTGTATTTAGCTCTCTAACTCTGACTTGTCTATGTTACGTACATACTGTAATTGTATTTAGCTCTCTAACTCTGACTTGTCTATAATACGTACGTACTGTAATTGTATTTAGCTCTCTAACTCTGACTTGTCTAGGTTACGTACGTACTGTAATTGTATTTAGCTCTCTAACTCTGACTTGTCTATGTAACGTACATACTGTAATTGTATTTAGCTCTCTAACTCTGACTTGTCTATGTTACGTACATACTGTAATTGTATTTAGCTCTCTAACTCTGACTTGTCTAGGTTGCGTGGTACTGTAATTGTATTTAGCTCTCTAACTCTGACTTGTCTAGGTTGCGTGGTACTGTAATTGTATTTAGCTCTCTAACTCTGACTTGTCTAGGTTGCGTGGTACTGTAATTGTATTTAGCTCTCTAACTCTGACTTGTCTATGTTACGTACATACTGTAATTCTATTTAGCTCTCTAACTCTGACTTGTCTAGGTTACGTACATACTGTAATGGTATTTAGATCTCTTACTCTGACTTGTCTAAGTTATGTACACATTGTAATTGTATTTAGCTCTCTAGCTCCAATTTTTCTATGTTACATATGTCATGGTGTGTAATTTTGAGTAACGTGTTTTGAGTTAACTCATGCCAGATGACAATTAATTAGCGAGGGTCAGTCTACTCTCCTAATTATCCCCAATTAGTCAATGTAATTGTTCTGAGTAATTATCATGAGTACTGTGCCTCACTTTCATTAATTATCTTTTAGAATATAAATACAGTTAGAAATTTATTCAATTCAGTCAGAAACTTTCGACCGCTACCTCATGTTGCTTATGTCTTCATACTGACTATCTAGTTGACTGTCCACCAGTCTGTCAGTAAGACTAAGCAACATCGAGCTAAATTTCAATCTGACTCATTTCGGCCGCTACCTCATGTTGCTTATGTCTCCATACTGACTATCTAGTTGACTGTCCATCAGTCTGTCAGTAAGACTAAGCAACATCGAGCTAAATTTCAGTCAGACACTTTCGGCCACTATCTCATGTTGCTTATGTCTTCACACTGACTATCTAGTTGACTGTCCACCAGTCCGTCAGTAGACTAAGCAACATTGAGCTAAATTCAAACCTGACTCATTTGGCTTTTTTAAGAAATAATTATTTTTATCCTGTAATTTTGACTTTATTTTATTTGATTATTGTTGATATTTTATAAGTTAATTAAAATCACTTGATCAATAAATTGTGAAACCTGCCTTCGAGTTATAGCTCTATGCATATTCGACTTAGAGGTCAATTTAAGCCTATTGACTAGGCTGACCCCCTGTCTCTTGGGTTGGGCCTATACAAGTTAATTCCCCTTATTCTATAGTGCCCTTTCCCCTCGGTGACAGATGTGGTGGAGAATCCGGGTATGCATAGTTGCTTTATGCTGTAGCTAGAAGGCATAGTCAATAGACAGGATAGTTTTAGTGTATAAAGATACTTCCATGATGGAGATGAAATAGAGCCAGACCTATCCAAACAGGAGCTACACTACTGAAAGATAAGTACAACTTTGTTGATATTTTTCCAATTTCAATTGTGTGAGAAATAAAAAGTGTACACTGTGTAGATAATTCAAGTTCATTTCGTCTCTGACTTCTATGATAATTGCTTATAGAGAAATGTAAATGAAGTGCAAATTTCAGTCCAACTCGGCTTCCATGATACTGACTACTCTCTTATAGTTTCAGACTAGCTCTAAACTTGAAGTCAGTCATGGGACGAAGAAAGATTTCCCAGGGATGGTTATGTCAGAAAAGGAGATGTTCTCAACTTTCCTGCATGACCCAAGGGACACCAGAATTACAGTTCACTGCAGCCATGGAAAGGAACTTTGTCGAAGCCAAACTACAGAATACACCCATCAAGAGCTTGGTTGACAGTGGAGCTTCCATTAGCTGTATAAGTAAACACCAATTACAGTGATTACAACATAATGCAGACATACAAGATTTCTCCATAACTAGTGCTGTTGGTGTCTGTGGAGAAGTCCATCCTGTTCTTGGAGAAGTTATGCTGGAAGTAACTGTGCATCCCTCAATGATTATAAAAAATTCATGTCATCATGGAACTTTTGATATAATATCATGTTTATTGTTTGTGTAATGTAATTTTAATCATGCCTGACCAATTGCAAAGAAATTCATCTGCTTAAATTTCATTCTACTCTTGTAAAACACACTTTTTTAAAAGTACACAGTAGATATAAGAAATGGTATGAGTGCACACATATTATTCCTTATATTTACATGTACATGATTTAAACTTATTAGTTACAATAATTATTTATTTCTCTTTCATGCCATAAATTTCTTTCCGAAGGTTATATTTATACAATGTTGCGTATTCGCATTCATGTTTCTGTATAGCATATGTTATTTTATTTTTTCACAGACATGTCAGACTGCATATATCTACTTTCACTTGTAAATTTTATGTTTGAGGACAAACATTTTCGAGCAGGGGGGAATATGTCATGGTGTGTAATTTTGAGTAACGTGTTTTGAGTTAACTCATGCCAGATGACAATTAATTAGCGAGGGTCAGTCTACTCTCCTAATTATCCCCAATTAGTCAATGTAATTGTTCTGAGTAATTATCATGAGTACTGTGCCTCACTTTCATTAATTATCTTTTAGAATATAAATACAGTTAGAAATTTATTCAATTCAGTCAGAAACTTTCGACCGCTACCTCATGTTGCTTATGTCTTCATACTGACTATCTAGTTGACTGTCCACCAGTCTGTCAGTAAGACTAAGCAACATTGAGCTAAATTTCAATCTGACTCATTTCGGCCACTAACCTCATGTTGCTTATGTCTTCATACTGACTATCTAGTTGACTGTCCACCAGTCTGTCAGTAAGACTAAGCAACATCGAGCTAAATTTCAATCTGACTCATTTCGGCCGCTACCTCATGTTGCTTATGTCTCCATACTGACTATCTAGTTGACTGTCCATCAGTCTGTCAGTAAGACTAAGCAACATCGAGCTAAATTTCAGTCAGACACTTTCGGCCACTATCTCATGTTGCTTATGTCTTCACACTGACTATCTAGTTGACTGTCCACCAGTCCGTCAGTAGACTAAGCAACATTGAGCTAAATTCAAACCTGACTCATTTGGCTTTTTTAAGAAATAATTATTTTTATCCTGTAATTTTGACTTTATTTTATTTGATTATTGTTGATATTTTATAAGTTAATTAAAATCACTTGATCAATAAATTGTGAAACCTGCCTTCGAGTTATAGCTCTATGCATATTCGACTTAGAGGTCAATTTAAGCCTATTGACTAGGCTGACCCCCTGTCTCTTGGGTTGGGCCTATACAAGTTAATTCCCCTTATTCTATAGTGCCCTTTCCCCTCGGTGACACATACATACTGTAATTGTATTTTGCTCTCTAAGGCCATATAAAATTAATATTTAGATTCTCATTCTGATTTGCAAAAAATATGGGGCGGGTGGGCGGATTTTATTTATTATTTTTTATTAAAAAAAAAAACCACTTTGTTCACCATTTTTGTTCTAGAAATAACAACTGCTCTATTCTCTTGAGTTGTTAATGCTTATGCGAGTACACAAACCTACTTGTAATCTTTAATTCTATGTTATTTTGACTTAACTATTAGTGCATGAAGACATTCGTATCCTTATGATAACAAATATGACTGGAATCCGCATATTTAGGCAGCCATTAAAATGTTTTGGAATTTTTTGTAGACCGATCTAGATTTTTTTCCCCGAATTTTTTCTCCACACAATTTTTTTTTCAAAATGAAATAAAATGCATTGGGGCGAGCCATTTTCAGAGGGGGGGCGGGGATGAGAATCTAAAAATTAATTTTATGGGGCCTAACATTGACTTGTTTTAAAAACATTTCTTATTTCCTTCAAAATGGTTGTTCTAAAGAAAAAATTGGGGGATGGGGGTGGTTTCTTTTTAATTACATGTACATCTGAAAAACCCATTGTGAATTGATGGAGTAGATTTTGTTTATAGAAGCTTTCATTCTGACTTACACTCTACAATTTGACCACTTTTTTGTGGCATCAGAGCAGAACTGATCCATATTTTTGTAAGGCTCAAAAAACTAGATTTTTCTTTATAAATTGATTTAAAAACTATGCAGAAAATATGTGACTATTGTAAAATACATGCAGCACTTCATGCACTAATACCAGGGTTAGTAGAAACATACACAGAGAAGCTTTGTAAGTAAAATTCAAACCCATGCAGGCTAGAAATCTTTAAGTGCTATACCGTGGTTTCATTGACATTTGTGGGCATCAATTAGCATGGATTATGTGTAAATCATAGTCACTGTGGCAAAGATACGCAAATTCTTTGCCAATTATGCTATAATCTGTCCCAAGATATTGCTTCCATCACTTTTTGGTGATTTTTAATAAAAATATCACATACCTGTCAATAAAATTCAATTGAAATCGATAAAAGGGAAAATATCCAAGATATCTTCATTGACACATAATCATTTTTCACTTGGAAAAATTCACAGGAACGAAAACAGATTTCTTACGGAGATTTATAATTGGGAATGTTCACATCTTTTCGGAACTCTTTAGGAACACCTCGCACAATTTTTCAATGTTATCATCCAGGCTATTTCATGGCTGATGCAATACAAATTCCACGTAGACTTTCTGTTTTAGGTTGTTTATTGAAACTTGAAGTGGTAGAGGGGGAGTTTCAAAACCGATTATCTGGACTTTTTCATATTTAGTGGATGAAAGAAGATTGGGCGCAAAGGAATTCATGATCATCGAAATATCAAGCAAAAAACAGTGGAAGCAGAAACTTGGGAAAGAGTATAGCATCAAAGCATTAAATATTCATTGCATATTGCACTTCTTTGAACATTTCATTTTGTGCATCGGTTTTAAATCAACAAATGTTGATGAAACCATGGTTAGACATGATGATATAAACCCATCACAGAGTTAAGCCCCTTACCAGACATTGGGGGTCACAGTGTCATTCTGGTAAGTCCAGGGATGACTTCCGTAAATAGCCTCTGAGTTGACCTTGAGCCACTGACCCAGTTCTCGCAGCCTCTCTTCAAACACAGGGATTATCTTTCCATCACTGGTAGGGCCTACATTCACCAGCATATTTCCACCACAGCTGAAGAAGATGTATAATATACAGTACTGATCAGACCCAACCTAACAGAAAGTAAACCCCAACTAAACCCTGGGTTTACTTTCTTGGTTATTTCTGGGTTTACTAAAGTGGACCCAGAGTAAACCAAAAGTAAACCCAGAGTGGACATAAAGAGTAAACCCAGTCAGAAGTATACCCCTGAAACAGACGCTAGTATTTGGAATGTACAAAGGACAGGAATTACAGACAGCAGGATCGTAGGATAAAAGACGGGTCTGCTTCGCACTTCAGTGCGTACAGTTGACCTCAAAAGCAATTTCCAAGTAAACCCAAAGTACACCTAAGTAAACCCAAAGTAAACCCCAACTGGACCCAAATTTTCAAAAAGTAAACCCAGAGTAAACCCAAATTATTTAACCCTTAGAGTAAACCGGGGGTTTGTTTAGGATTTACTCTGGTGTAAGGTTGGGTCTGATCCGTACTGTATTCTCCTGATAAAACAGCTAAAACAAGCATTCTGAGAGTATTGCATAAACAATACACGTCCCCTACTGCTTTTGTATTCCGGTATTTTATGAAAGCTTTGAAGCATAATTCTGATTCAGAATTATTGTTTTAAACGAGGCGTACGGACCAACAAATGGACAGAGAGATGCAGAGGAAAGCTATAGTCCCCTTTGGTGAAATCGGTACGGGACTAATAAAATCATATATTTACATTTTCCAATGTCTTTGCCTGTGATAACACTACGTATCGATTTTGTACTATATAACCCATAATACAAATGACACCAATTGAGGCGCCAGTGGGGTTTGCTTATTTATATTTAAATATTTAATCGTACGATTGCTTAAAAGTCGGGGCGTGATCAAATCTATCATAAAGCCCTTCTGGCTTTATTGGATTTGATCACGCCCCGACCGAAATTATCACCTCATAATACTCAAAGAATGATTCCTTATTCCTTATATATTATCATTTCCTTGACAAAATAATAATTATGTTAAGCAGGACCCAGTGACGGTGGACCGTTGCTTAATATAGTACCGGTAGTACTATTCGTTATCCAGGTCCAATCAAGGGTGTACGTGGATATAAAGAAGAATGCCGTTTAACCTTAAATGCATACAGGAGGAGAGTTACTGCAGCTTGTACTATACTAAATATCCCATTATGCTTACACACATGGCTTTCTGAAGCCTCGTAGTTGTGATGTTTCTGGAAGAACATCATGACTTATTTATTTCATTTAGTTAGAGCTAATAACTCCAATACATTCATTGCAAGGTAATATTTATTTGCTTTAAAACATTGCTTTTTCTGGATTTTATTTAAGAATAGCCCATTGTTAAAATAAAAAGAAAAATACTGCATCCTTTTTCTATGAGATAAAAAGAAAACATTATCGCCGCCCGATCACATCTGTTTTTGAAAATGTTGGCCTGAGAACCAAGAGATTTTTTATGGCCTTATATACCTGTGTGACAGTGCCTATTTATGGGTGGTATTTCTCTTTTTAAATTAATTGACAAGTACCTGACTGTCTCCACCAAAGTGCCAACCAGTTCATCTGTCGTCAAGAATTCTGAAAGCTTTGTGTTTCTACGGTAACCCCAAGACTGCTTATCAATTGTCATGGCATTTTCCCACTTCCTCTTCTGTAGTTTTCCTATGAATGCAAAAGTCCAAAGAGAAAACTTTCATAAAGAGGTAAGTTTTTACTGTATAAAGTTGCAAATACATGTATGTGTATCCATTAATGGGGAACAACTAACCTGGGTTATACCTATCAGAGCATGTCAGAAATCCTCCATGCTTGCACATGATCCCCTGACCCCACCTATCATTGGTCACCACAGAGTCTTTTACAGGGCTGTCAATAAACCAATAATCTTCAAATTACAGTCTTTTACAGGGCTATAAATGAACCAAAAATTGTCAAATTACAGTCTTTTACAGAATTGTAAATATACCAACTATCTTCAAATTACAGTCTTTTACAGGGCTGTAAATGAACCAACAATCTTCAAATTACAGTCTTTTACAGAACTGTAAATATACCAACTATCATCAAATTACAGTCTTTTACAGGGCTGTATATAAACCAACAATCTTCAAATTACAGTCTTTTACAGGGCTGTAAATGAACCAACAATTTTCAAATTCTTTGACAGGGTTGTATATAAACCAACAATATTCAAATTACAGTTTTTGACAGGGCTGTATATTAACCAACAACCATCACAAATTTGAACATTTCCTATACGAACATCTTAACACAAAGCGTTCTCTTCTAAAGGAGATAAATATAGTCTTAAATGGCCACGACCATCGAGCCTTCTTTATTTAGAAGGAAAATGTCCAATGACCTATCATTGTATAACCAGGCGATGAAGTTGGTAGAGTTCCAGTATGTATCTGGTGCTTCCCAATCACCATCCGACCAGATCACATCTGGTTTGTACCGGTTCACTATCTCGTAAAGCTCTGGCATAGTTTTGCTCTACAACAGTTTAAAAGTACCATACTAATTAATTTATCTGAATCTCTCACACAAACCTTTACCCTAATATATAAAGTTATCTTCCAATAAATTAAATGTCGAACAGCTTGTAATTATTTTATTAAATAAAGGAAGCCATCTTTCATAATTCCAGAATTGTTCATTTCATATTTTATCATAACAAGCAGAATAACAAAGTTACAAAGAAGAAATAGTTGATTTTGTTAAGGCAAAGTGAAATCAGTATCTCAGTTGACTGAATGGGCAGAGCAAATTTTGACAAGTGTCAAGCACTGTAAGTCCTGTATCCCGACCCATTACTTGTAGGTATAACCACAGCTTACTATACAAAACTACAAGTCACTCACTGTAAATTCCTTTTATTAGGCGAATACCAGTACTTAATTCCATGATCCCGCAGTTTTGTATCAAAATCACAAATGCAGAAGTTTTCTCCTTTTTTTTCTCGTAGTTTTCAACGCTCAGATAATAATTGCAAGAATTTAGAAAGTGTGCAGGGTGCATTTAGCGATTTTATGCAAATATGAATTCTCTGAATTTAATTGGGAATCTACTGAACTTACAGTACCAACCAGACTTAACTGTAAAACTACGTGTAGATTTGCTCTCCACGTGTATATGACTACATCTTGAATATGTTGAATACCCACCTCCACAAACTTCTGGGTCTGCCATTTGTTTGCTTTGTCTTGTAGATACAGGGGATGGAACCATTCAAACAAAGAGTGGTACAGTCCAAAGAACATGTCTGTGTTATTTCTGATGGCTGCCGCTAGCTCTCCTACAGACAGACACACATACAGTACTGAATACATTTTGTACTTAATTATTCATCAACATTTATTTATTTGATAACATTGGTAAAATAAAATTTCACTCAATTAATGAATCGAAATATTCATTCATTTAAAGAACGTTAACTTCAATTCAATATTCTACTTAATTTTTGCTTTGACCAATTATTACCCCCTTCCCTAACCCCAACCTAATTTATAACCCCCTCCCCTCCCCTTCCCCCATCCTCTTACCGACAAGATCCCGGGCAGGTCCCACATCCTGCGAGTTCCAGTTGAATGAGTACCGGGAGGGCCAGTTGGTGAATCCCTCGTGATGTTTACTCGTTAGAACAATATATCTGAAAAACGCAATATCAATTATCACATAGAGACATATGAAAACCTTAAGGTGGAATGGAACACCTCCGATCATGACATATTCACATCAAAATAAACAATCAAATCAAGCATAATTTTAAATTAAAATGTTTTCTTCCTCGAAATTGTTATCTAACAAAGTAGCCCAGTGGGTTAAAGCAGTAACTAGGAATCTGTAAGTCATGAGTTCAAACCCTGCTGGGGCTTTTAACATTGTTTTCTTAGTTTCAAAAATCTTTTTAAACATATTTTTTGGTCAAACATTGTAAAATTTGAAAACTTTAAAACAGTGAAAGTAATTTTTTTTATAATATCCTTTTTGAAAATGACCTTGGATCTAAACCTATTGTAGAAACAAAACTCTATACACAAACACAGAAAAGCTTATTTAAACATGTTGTTGTTTTATCTGTTAATATACAACCAGAAACATTTTGTTTGTTTCGGAACAAAACGATTGTGTTGACAAGATGCTTCTTCCATTGATTTCCCCATTGTACATGTTATAAAAGGGAATAAGTTAGGCCTAACAAAAAAATTTGTGTGTTTCGGGTAACCCGACCTAACCTACAAAAATGGCCCGATCCTACCATTTTTAGACTGTTTTCCCCAGGCCGATTTTGCATGGCGGTACCGCCATTGAAGATCCCCCGCCATGCATCACACAGTGCCGCCATGCTTCCCGCTATGCATGTTTATTTCAAAGCAAAATTCTTTTTCCGATTATTACACATCTTAACTGTAATTAGTAGATATAAAGTTATCGTTTATCCGCTCAAACTTCAGAAAAACACTTGCACCCGCAGTGAGCGCAGTTAATTTCGACATCGATCTAAGCAATGGGGCACACGTGGTTTACGGTTTAAGAACTTAGCTTATGATTAAGATATATTTAAACTGAGTTTATCAATTGGTGATTAATGCATAAATAGGGACGTGATTACTTCTTGTTTTAATATAATGTGCTTTTTTCGACATCTCCGCCATTATCGAATGTTGTGGATTTTCCAAGATCTAAAACTAGCACAATGTTCACTCGATGGTGTTAGCTTGGATTCGATATGCTTGAACTCTTTATTTGCCGCAAGGATATTGGAAACTTGAAAAAATGTACACAATAAAGAAAAAAAAACTACAGTTATTTGCAGAAATGCACAGAAGCGATGTCACATGACTAGAAACATCATATATTGTATGCCTATTAAAATGATTGACTGTACATACATGTAAACGGGGAAGGGGACTGGTGTCAAGATATCACAGAAACTTTCATATGAACCCCCAATTTAAACAAGAAATATTAACTGCCCAGAATAAGTTGAATCAAGTTTGATGTAATTGTATGGACTTGTTCTGCCTATTTCTTGTTCAACACCCCCTTAAAAAAATCTCTTCTATAAGGAGTGGGAGTGAAGTGGGACAGAAGCTGATGTTGAACTGCCATGTGAATCTATATTTCTTGTGTTTTGTGAAAACTTGTGAGGACCAACCTCTTAAAAAACTGATTTTGAAAAAATGTTATTAGTTTTTCAAGAAAAACCCCCAGAAAAATTGTATATTAAATATACACAGATATGAAAATATAATTATGAATTGAAATGATACTTGTTGATGCAGATTTCATGAAAATGCATCGATTATAGTACATATCATGTAGTACGTTTCATCAAATGGTTATATTTTTACGCACAGTGATTTTGCCGGCTTAGGCGCTTTAATGCCGCACCGCGCACTTACTCTGACAAACTTCCCCCCATGCTTCAAAAATTTTCTGGGGAAAACACTGTTAGATGTCTGATTTTATCTGATTGTGAATTTTATCTTATTTCCAATAAAAATTACGTTTTTAAATATAAAACAAAGAAACATTCTTATGATTCATACAAAAAAAATATGATAAAATAAAAAAAAATCCCTATCTACCTAACCTAATTTTTTCATCAGTTTTACCCTAAACACACAATTTATTTTTTTAGGCCTTAGTAAAAACATAAAACTGTCTTAGGAATCAGCTGTGACACCTTTAACATGTTTAAGTTCATGGATTATTTTCACATCTGCTCTTACAGTGAGATAAAAGTCAAATAAACTCATCTACAGGCACAGAATCAATAGCCCAAACAAGGATCTGCTTATAAACCAAGTCCATCCATATACAAAGGTTTATTCTCTGGCATCACATTAGATATGACCCCTGTGAATCATCTACATGTACAATGTATGTTTATCAAACATGTACCGGTAAAATATAAGCTTAATCATGTCAATTCTACGCCAACATGCTAGATATACCCCTGTGAATCATATTACACATAAGTAGAAGTGAAATTTCACTATCAATTATCCTTCCCATGCATATAATATTGTTTTCGTTTCCATGTATGGTACAATGACTACTGGTATATAATTCTAAAGTGTTTGAAAACATGCAAGAACTGTCAAATATACAATTTAAGAAATCAATAAAAGTTCTTAACCTCATTCCCATACCCATTTTGAACAGATATTCGACATCAACACAAAAAAATCCTCACACATTTTACTATAGTCTGTCCCAAGATATATATGCAGCACATTTGGATGATTTTTTATAAAAATACACATACCTGTGAAAGAAGTGCATTTGAAATAGTTGAAAGGAATAATTTCCAAGATAATTTCATTGACATTTATCATCTTTCACTTGGACAAATTGACAGTAACAAAAAAGATTCCTTACGAAGATATATAATGGGGAATGTTTACATCTTTTCTCCATTAGGAATACACTCAGAATACACTGCGCAACTTTAAAACGTTATCATCCGGGCTTGCTGCAATACAAAATCCCCGTACACATCACATTTTTTAGCATTGTATTGAAACCTGATAAGCTAACAGGGGCGTTTGGACTGAGAAATCTTGGAAATTTTTCATACTTTTGAATGAACATCGTTTGAACCCTGGGGTATTAATAAATATTATGCAATTAAGGAAAATGTGAAATCTAGGATATCTTGGGACAGAGTATACCTCTAGATGTCTTTTATAAACTTACCTCTAAATTCTTTCATGTAATATGATTTATCAAAGATTCTTCTGACTCTCACCTCTAGTTGCTTTTATACTGTGACATGTGTAGGGGGAGCCTTCCCCCAAACATTTCACAATTATTATAATAAAGTGGCCAAAGTTTACAGACAGAGGAATCTCGGATTAACTTGGGATCTGCTCATGAATTTAATTTAGATATTTAACGTACTTCACTCTCTGAGGTCAGTAAGTGAGTATAAGAGAAAGTCTAATTAATGCAAATAAGTAATGATGATACCTGCAGTGGTAAAATGTCCAAGAAATTTTTGGGCAGAGCGTCATTAAGCATTTCCACACAATATGTGTTTGAAAATAAACAAAATTAAATATTCAGTAACCCATTCAGCATAAGTTTTTTGTTTACTTATTTGGCCCCACCTGTGGCGCCCGGTAATGGTATATAGAGCCATGAATTTCACAATTTAGATTCCCCTCACCATAAGAATACTTCACACCAAAAGCCTTTCAAGATTTCAAGAAGTTAAATGAAGAAAAGATGTCCACATTTCCCATTATAGATCTGTTTTCTTTCCGGTGAATTTTTCTCAGTGAAAAATGATAATGTGTCAGTGGAGATATCTTGGACATTTTCCATTTCAATTAGTTGATTTCAGTTGCACTTTTTTCACAGGTATGTGTATTTTTATTTTAGGGTCATCCACACTCCTGGAAAAAGTTCTGCATACAAGCCCATTTTTCTAAATTACTTTAAGATATGAATTTTAAGCATGCGTTCGACTTGAAAATGACCCCAAAAAAATCAATTTTTAGGGAAAAAATCAACTTTTTAAAATTTTACCGCTGTTCATGAAAATAAAAGTCCCTGCAGGATTCGAACTCGGGACCTGCGAGTAGGTAGACCGATGCAATACCCACTGCACCACAGAGATAGACAATGATTATATTATTGGCGATATAAACAGTTTCACAATGCCCTAAAATTGCCATGTTGTGACGTACCAATATCATAAAAAGTAGAAGTCAGGGGGTGTCCGCGAGGATCCTTTTAAAAATAAATCATCCAAATGTGCTGCATAAATGTTTTGGGACAGACTATTTAAACATGAACAATAATGTGTTTCGTGTGTCATGTGCCAACAACTGTGTTCCTTGCTCAACCTTATTGCCCAGCTGATGTCAGATAATTATATATGTGTGTCATGTTTTAATAATTTAGGTTACACAGAATATGGTTGCATACATGTGACCATGCAAGCTTACTGTATGCTGCATATAGTATTCTCTTTTGAGAAGTGGACAGGCATCCATGGATGTAGGCTATGCCTGTCCACTTCTCAAAAGAAAATATGCATATAGCAGCTGCATAATCATACTTAGCAGCTGCTTAGTTAATACTTACTGCGCCCCAGAGGCTTGAAAAATGTCCGCCCATTCGGATGCATTAAAAAACTCCGCTTTGAAATGTTTGGCAAAATCGGCGTAGGTGAAATCCGGAGGATAGTTGGCTTTCATGAAGTCGACAACGGTTTTGGTTTTGGCACCCTCCCAATCCCACCAGAACCATTCTGATTCTACTGACGGGACGGAAAATACCCCCCAGTGTATGAAGATCCCTATCTTTGCGGCATCGTACCAAGCAGGCAGAGGGCGAGAGTCGAGGGAATCCCAGTTTGGTTCATATCTCACTGACACAACAGAAATAATTGTCAACAACAGAAAAGCGAGCAACACATGATACACCATTTTCCGCGCCATATTCGATTCATGTGACCAAACATCTCATCACGTGAATCATGAATCGGCAAACCCAAATGGACCCAAATGGACCCAAATGGCGATGCAAATGGAAAATAATCCCAATCAGATCAATGTTATAACTAATTTATGATGAATTACATTATGAAATTATTTTGTAAATAATTCTATAAGGGGATAGTGTACGTTATCGGACACGTACAGTGGCGGATTGAAGGGGGCGGGGGCACCGGCCCGGCCCGCGCCCACTAAATTTGTCAAAATAAAGTAAAATCATCCTCCTTCTAGCAAAGAAAATGTACAATTAACCTGCGAGTCTTAATTATCAACTCTTGAAAACTCATGGGGTTTCTATACCAGGCACGTAGCATCGTTTTTGAAAGTGGGGGGGGGGGGGGGCAGACTCATCCAAAATAATCTTGACAAGCTTAAAAAAAAAAAAAAAAAAAAATAACTATCCAAAATCCTGAAAATTCTAAACCGTTGGGGGGGGGGGGGGGGAGAAAAAGTTACTTTTAACTTCAGTGAACTTATTTTCAATCCAAATTTTTACATGGTCCCTTAAAAGTGGGGGGGGGGGGGGCAACTCCATCTTAATTCAATTTTTTGTATACATGTAGATTTAAGAAAAATCTTTGCTGCCCAAAAAAGTGGGGGGGGGGGGGGGGAGGCCCACCTTCCCCCCCCCCCATGCTACGTGCCTGTATACATTGGGCTAATTTCAACGGAGTAGTATGAAGAAAACAGAGAAAAAATGAAGGGAAATGCTTCTTATATTTCCTTATACTTCTGCAAGGCAGGGGTTATTGATGGGATTACCTGATGACTGCCCCAAACCTCAAAAAATTGTAAACAATTAATTGTTTTACTTTAAGTATAGTCACGAGAAGATATATCACAAAAGTCTAAATTTGAAGGCTTCATTTTTACCCTACAAAATCTCTAGTATCCAGGAGCATTTTTTTAAAGGGGGGGGGGGGGAGGCATTAAATTTTTCTTTAATGCTATTTTGTTTAATAATTTTTACATCCTCCGAGAGAGTACATGTGTGGGGGGGGGGGGGGGGGGGACTAACCTTCGTTCACGTGAGAGAATTTGGTCTCGGAATATTCGAAAATCTGTTTAAAGAGAACGAGATTTTTTGAATTTACCGGGTGGCAGTAAATACAAAATTTACAACATTAAATTTTGTATTTACTGCCACCCGGTAAATTCAAAATTTACAACATGACAGAATATTAATTGATTTATTTAAAATTAATGTTAGTTAATTAACCTCTCCCAATCCGCGTATTTTACGATGCATGGACGCTGTATTTTATACGGATGGAAGGGGTGGGTTGGATGGTGACAAAGAAGTTGATGGACAAATTCAAAGTAATCTGACTATCTAACAAACTATTGAGTGTTTCCTAATATAGAGATAACGATTATAATTTAGTTTCTTTGATATAAGAACAACACATTCAAGCTATAGGAACAGGAACGTAGCATCAGCAGGGGAGGGGGGCACCCCAACCCCACTTTTGCTCGGAGCAAACATTTTTTTTTTTTAAATTTACACATGAAAAAGTAAATTAACATGATATCCCCCCCCCCTCGCTTTTTGGGAGCATGTAAAAATTGAATTGAACGGGAGAAAATAAACAGTAAAAGTAATGATATATGAAGCTACGAATTCGGATTTTCATGATTTTGAGAAGTTCCCATTTTCAAAAATGATGCTACATGCATTTGCCTGAGGATTACCTCACATATTTTTTCAAGTTTCAAATGTCAGCAATGTGTGTCTGTTTGTGTATATATAAATTGTAATCAAAGTAAGTATAGTTTTGTTATTTACAAAGTACAGAAAGTAAGGTGGTAACTTCTATTTAACAGAGAGAGAGAGAGAGAGAGAGAGAGAGAGAGAGAGAGAGAGAGAGAGAGAGAGGAGAGAGAGAGAGAGAGAGAGAGAGAAAGAGAGAGAGAGAGATCCCCAATTAACAAACAAGGTTTATGGTGTATCCCCTTCCCTCTCCACCCCCTAATACATACTGATAGGCTTTATCACACCTGCTGTCAAATTTAAACGGCCGTGTACATGTATACACGAGAGCTACTGTTGGTGTGTGTATACTACATGTAACAACAATACACACAGGGGATGTTATAATTATTGTGAAGGGATTCTTATCATACCTTTATTTAATGAATATTTTGGATGCAATTAATCACAAGGTGTAATTATGAATAAAAACATTTGTAAAATTTTTTAAGGCATCTAATCTATTCTTCGCCTATTACATTTATTGCAAGTTCAATTTTCAAATTTTCTCTGGCTGTATTTATAACATTATATCATCTAGTTTGTACATTAGTTTGGAATTTTTCATTCATTTCCACCCTATAAATTGGACTAGTAATGTTAATATAAGTGTTAAGATTTGAATTGTTAATTTATAGAATATATTCCAAGTTCAGGTACGTAGGATCGTTTTTAAAACTGTGAATACATGTAGCAAGTAATTTGAATCACACATATTTCTCCTTTATAGTGTTAATATAAGTTAATGGTTATCTTTTTAACGAAATAAAGTGAAATGTATTTCAATTTCTGTTTTAATATCATTTTACATGAAAGTAATTTGGAAAGTTTCTGGTCAAAACAGCTAGATGATTTAAGGCTATCTGATCACTAAGAGGTATACACATGTTTCTGTACAATGTACGGTTTTCGTTAAGAGGGCTTGATGGCT